>NC_060116.1:4487083-5112083 GCF_021155765.1 Diprion similis | reverse complement strand
AGCTATGAATTCCGAAAATTCACCCACTTTTTCGGCCGTACGCATAATTCGAGCATTATATACCCTCTTAAAACAGATCATGGATGACGAGGTGGATGAAAAATGACGGTTTCTCATGTTCCATGGTTCGAGAATGAGATTAACTAGGGGTACTGTGTTGGCGTTTCACGGGGGTGATCAGTCGAGAGATACCCAATGAATCAAGGATCACACCGACGATCCATGTCGAGCACTTCGAAACTCGAGCTCGAAACTAATGCAAGCCTCCAATTCCATCGGTGTCCCATGTGCAATATCTCCCCTCCCTTTTCCACCTTATGCGTATGATACGTGCATCGTCAACATGTCCGTCCCATCCGCAAGACTCTGTTCTCTTTGATGCCAATTGACCTTTTCCCTCGTCCTCCACCTCCACCTCCACCTTCACCTCCACCTCCGCCTCCGTTAAACACACAAGATTACACGTCATATCACTCGACGTCAAGCCTCCAGCCGACGAACATGAAGACCCGTCGCCTTATGTCACCCTTGGTTATAATCGCCATCCTAACTCTGGCCACCCCAATTTTTGCCGAAGTCGTTGTTTGGCAGCCCTGCTCGCGTTCAGACCGTAAGTAAACTTGCAACTATACTAAAGTTCCTGATTTCGGAATTATTTTACTATTCCCTTTTTAGTTTTGGGTAGAAAGTCTTTGAAGAGTCTAGCTTGAGTGTCAAACGTCACTGTCACAAATTCTTATTCATGCCATGTGTGATATTGTCACTTGGTATTTTTATCTAGACGGAAATTGAATTCAATTTTTGAGTGTTCGTACAAAAGAAACGAATATCGTGACCAACGCAAGCTTAAGTTTCAAATTCATCGAATAATTTATTTTCCTTGATTGTGGGGCACAAAGAGGAAAGCATTCTATAATTGAATTGATAAATGAAAAATAGGAAAAACATTTCTGGGGTAAAGCTGAGACTGGGAAGATTGAATAGGCTAATTGAAACTGACGTGAAGTATATAGTCGATTGAGCGCATGGATAAGCCGTATGCCAAGCATGTTATACGTTAAATAATTCAGCGTACAGACTCCTTCCAGAATTGTGTTTACGAATAATCCAATTAAACGTTGTTCATAAGACGTTTGTTCGATGTCATTGATATTGAGTAGAGAATTTCTATGAAGATTCGCGGTAGCAAACAGTCGATTAATATAACTCGTTCGTCCGCTAGAGAATTATGAGTGAATCATCTGCCTTATTGTGTATATTTAAGGTTGCTTTTGATTTTTCGGGAAAATTTTTAAAAACGTAAAGAAAGAACTAAACATTTGAACTTAAGCCGCGTAAAAAAGTCCTTCATTTCGATCTGCGTTGCAGACATCGACTAACGATTGAGGATCACAATATCAGATGAATTTTTATACTTATGGGTTTGAAATATTTCAAATGGACTCAGCCATCTGCACTTGTGATCTTATTGATTTTTCGCAAAGTCTGATGACGTGAAGAAAAAATTATTTTGCAATTGTATTCCATGAAACAATTAAAATGTTCACAATTGATTTTTTTCAGGTTAAATAATGTTTCACGGAGAACGACATTCTCGATGTTAATTTGTATTAATTTGCTTCTTAAAAATTGCAATAAAAAACACTACGGAATTACTTTCAGAAAATTTACCAACAAACTGCACTGTACACGAGGTTCGAGTAAAGCCATGCAAGGAGGCCTTGTCCAAAAAGCCATGCCGTATAAAACGGGGACAAGAAGCAAGCATCAGCTTCGATTTCACGCCTAGTAAGCTTGATGATAACTTTTTACTTATTCTTTATCCTATTCATAAATTTTTTTAAATATTTACGAAGCCGGGTAAGTTTGGTTAATTTTCTTCTGTAAATTTGACAGATTTTACGAGCGATAACTTGCAGAGCAGTGCTTACTGGGCGAATGATATGCAGGACATTGGATTCCCAGGAATGAATATGAATGCTTGTGGTAACACAGCTTGTCCGACAACCTCGGGGACAAGGCAAACTTACAGTTACGAATTAGCTATTTCAAAATCGTTTCCAGTGGTGAGTCAAAATGTCTATTACATTATCTTAAGCTATAGCTGACTACTACAATTTAATTTTTATGCTCAAAATAAATGATGACAAATTTTTGGACAATTATTTATAAGCGTGAAAACTGAACTCGCAAAACACGCGGGGATGCGGGTTTCAGAATCGTTACGTCATATTTTTGCTGGAATTGTTGGTTAATTGAAAAGATGAGATCACACGATGATATGATTTCTTTATCTTTTACTTATCCGCACGCTTATCTTGTTCCTTTTTTATTACAGAGAATTTTCAACGTCAAGTGGAAACTTTGGAACGAAGAAGCTCAGGAATGTTGCATTTTGTTCCAGATTAAGCTCACCAAATAAAAACTCTTTGTGGTCTTCAATTCTACAATATTATAAATTCTTTGTCATTTCATTTATCTATTTTCAAATTCAATAAACAATTCTCCGTTTCTTAAATATACGTGTAAAATGTTAAGTAAAATATGCTACCGTGAAATCGTAAATTTTGAGATAACCATGCGGAAAAAAATGAATATCTAGAAAAATCGAAAAGTACTTGAAGCGATAGACTTTCCGTTCATTCCTGAATTGAATTAAAAATTCTCCAAGTAGATAGTGCTTGGTTATGAAACTGAACCTTCTGCATTTTATTCTTTGTTTAGCACTTTTTTTTGTGAAGGTAATTTTTATATTCTTTCATCCCAATGCCGTAAATTGTTAAAAGCTTATATTGTTCAATTTATACCACATTTTTTTTACAAAAAATTAACAATACGCACAGAAGCAGATGAAAAATACAGAAAACATTGTTCACTTTAGAGTGTTAAAACGAATTTTTTTTTTTACCTCAAGAGATACGAATAAGTGGCACAAGTGGAACGAATTTTTCTGGAATCGGAAGTGAACCCTTGCAATCTCTCCGCCTTACCGACAGAGGGTACGACAGTTTCCACCCTTATCTACAAGGTAGTAGTTACGTCTCAGTTACGTCGAAAGCCAGCGCGCGAAATTCGTATCTAAGAAAATCGATAGAAACGTTTCTACGAAAATAGTGAGAAGAAAATGAAAACAGGATTACAAAAATTTACTCTTGATATCAATGAAGTATAGTTGAAACAGATGTATACAATCCGTAACGATTGCACGCAGCACTGGAAAAACAATTTAATTTATCCTGGTAAATTTTTCAAAATAATGGTATAAATTCGTTCCGTTTTGCCGTACCGTTTTTTCATTAAACCCATATCTTCGAAATTCCCATCATATTTTCATACTTCTGTGACGCGAGAGTTTCTTCAATCAAACACGTTTCATTGCAATATGTGAATGCCAATTTGTCAATAACTCAAGAAAGCCAGAAACAATGACAAAATTTGGTTTCTGCATCCGCATGATTTTCATATATTTGTAATAAAAAGGGAACGAAATGGGCTGTACTCGAAATAATGTCATAGTACAAAATACAAATATGGAATTTTTAATTTAATATCTTTGTTAGATAAATCGGTGAGTCAAGGCTTGAAATTTTTACGGAATAAAATAGAAGAAGTTTCAATTTTTTATTATATTTTTACTGTCTTGTAGATTTTTCACTCAAAATATAAAAGTTTTCATGAAAATCTACACGTTTTTTTTTATGCATGTATACAATTTTTGTAGGAAAACAAGTTTTTTGTACAAAATTATACGAAATGTTCAAATTCCTCTAAACATTCTTAGAATATCCTGTAAATCATTTTCAACAGCGTTGTGACTGCAATGCTCAGTCACTGCACGCGTTACACCCTGTCGGTAAAAACTTGCGTGGCATCGGTATCTAAGCGTAAACGTAAAAATGCATCACGATTTCCGTTTTTCTCGCATTTCACGCATTTCATATCATCATTAAAAACCACAAGGTATAAACAGTATGCTCACCTGTGCAGTCTGTTAACAAGCGTTATTGTTTCGAAATAGTACTTTTTTTTATCTAGTGCGTAAAAGACGGTTTTACGCCCTGAGTGCTCAGAAAGATCGCACGAAGGTGCAAATAGTTCCGCACGTGAAACGAACAATATTTTTTACCATACGAATCGTAAACTCAGAAAAGATTGTACAAAAATTGAAAGAAAAGCAGGGGTGAAGAGGGGCGAAGCCCCCACTGGGGGGGGGGGGGGGGCTGTACCAACAATTGAATAAATCAATAATACTATGTTATTATTTATATTTACCAGTGATTAACTCCTGTGGTATAAATTCCTCATCACAAAGATCACTGTCACTTCACTGATGTTACACTACGAAAAGAAAATTCAAACCGAAATTTGGCAACACGAGGGTGTTCACTCTTGAACTTCCGACCGACGACTAATGTCCGTATAGAAATGTGTACTCTTACGCTACGAATAACAGAATCCGGGCTCCGTAAGACAGAGAGACAACTCGGGGACGTTCGAGTTCGGTAAATAGTAAACAAAGAGGCGTTGCCCAACTCTCACGAATTACACTCCTTCCGATCTAACAATTCGCAGAATCAATCCAACCTCATCAACTATGAGTGTGGGGACCAAAAATTTGGGGAATTTAAGTGCGTTTTTATTTTACACATACTAGTGCGTAAAACGGAATTTTACACCCGCAAATCGGTGCGTAAAATCCCATTTTACGCATACTTATGGCAAAAATAAATGTTAGAGGCTTCTGATCGCTTATCAATGGGACTCTGTCGGATTAATTATTAATTTCGTTTTTGTATCTTTAAATTGAAGAAATAATTCTCCGATTCTCAAATATATGATACTATTTGAGAAACGTGTAGGACGATAGGTACGTTATTTTACTGTTCACTTTAGACGATATTTCACTAAATCTAATGATTTTCGAATTCTGTTTCAGTGAGTGAAATGAGCAAATTTTGAGAAAACCATCTAAAAAAATTTCTCGAAATACTGAAATACTCTCAAAGCAATAGACTTTCCATTCATTTCTGAATTGAATTAATTAACCGCACGTATGCGAATCACAGCGGCTGAAATATACGAGGGAAATTTTGCAAAAAGGGCTGCTTGATAAAAAAAACTTTGGCCTTTGTGTGTTGCTTTTTTATCGTCTTTTTTATTCTATCAACAGTTTAACAAAAAATCAAAGTAATCAATTTCATTTTCATTTGTAATGGTAATTCAGCATTGTGAATTGTTAAAAGACCAAAGTTAATTCGTTTTTATCGTATTTTGTACGAAAAATTTACATACGAATATTTACATAATACACAAAAAAGAAATTTCCGATCAAGTGTAGTAAAAACCAATATTTTCTAATCACTAAACAGGCCAAATCAGAACAATTTTTTTTAATCGAAAGTGAACCCTGGCGCAAGTGCAAAGTCTTCGCTTAGAAAAAGCCTAGCTAAAAATCTCGGGCAATCAAACTTATTTGGTGCTTGCAATCATACAACGTGTCCAAAAACTTAATTGACAAAATAGATTCAAGAACGAATAATTAAAAGAATGCCTTTCGTGAATAATTTATACCAGAATCATTCTTCGTGTAATAAAGTCCTGAATTATTTTCGTACCCTTGGTTAACAAACAAGTCGAAATAACTAATACAAATCGAGATGAGGGTTAGGAAAAATATTCAATAGAATGTAGATGAATTTTTACAAGCTCGATTCACTTCGTATAAACAACTGCAGTTGGGTAAATATATTTTAACACCAGGCAATTCGTTCCGACTTGTTTGTTCAGACAATAGGCAAGTGTTCGTTTTATCAGTCAGTTACAATTTGCTCAAACACTCGTGAGACACTCGAATATAACGAAGGTTGTGGGGCGGTTTCGTAATATTATAACCTCAAATTTTCATCAAATGAAAATCTGACAATGAGATCAGACATGAAACGATTTATTCTCCCCATGCTCGTTCGAATCCTCGCATATTTTAGATGCCCCTTATCACTGCCGAGCGCAGAACGAGATTGAACGAACAAGCTGAAGGATGCTGCATCATGTTCGACATTAAAACTCTCTTCATACTTCAATCCCCCTGACATTGTGAATATCAAACATCGGTATTGATGGATTAAAGTTTCGTTTTTTTATTTTTATTTTTCAGAGAATCGATCGGCTGACAGGAGGGTAAAAAAATCAATCGCTGCGGACAGGATTCGAACCTGTGCGGGCAATGCCCATTGGATTTCGAGTCCAACTCCTTAACCACTCGGACACCGCAGCTGTGCTTTCGAGTGCGTAAAGCACGTTCAACCATTTTGCATTGAGCTTTTACGAAAATGTTGGCTAATTTCTCGCTATTTTTTCCAATAATAATGCAAATTTTTAGCTAACTTGCAAGGAAAAGAAAATTATCTATAAACTTTATTACGATAGGGGAGTAGAAAATTTGCTATTGTGCTAACTATACATATATATACATATTAGGGTGATCCGTATTTGGGGGTCCGAAAAATTATCATTGGGACGCTCCCCCAGATCTGTTACAAAGCATGAAAAAAAATCAGTATAAAGTTTTAAGTCTCTACGGCTTTAAATTTTAGACGTTTGAGTTTTAAATTTAAAATACGTGTAATTTTTATAACCAGTTACTTAGTTTTTTATGAATTTGGTATAAATTATTATATATATGGATATATGAGATGAATAAAGATTATTTCTGACAATAACAGCATTATTACTGATAATAACAAATAATAGAATAGTATCAACAATATGAGCTTTGTTAATATTACAAGACATTAGTTATTCGTGCAAAATGATGACTTTCACATAAAATTCGATAAGCAATCGTAAGATATAACAAATTTCGAGGCTTTTTTGTTATTTTATATTAGCTTTGTTGTATTTCAATTTTTTTTTTTTAAAAGCTCATGAATGTTTAAAATTTTGAACTAACTTGATTTGATTCAATTTGTCAACAACATGATAGCGAAAAGTAATTCATTCATCCATCTGATATTTACTTCAAGTTGTGAATTTCTTTTACAATATCGAGTGCTAAGATTTTTATTTACGTAGCATTTTTTTCCCATATGATTAAAAGAGCAATCGTTTAAATTTAAATAAAATTTGGAAAAAAAACACATTTTTTGGTAATGGATCAACATCTGATAGAGAAATTTTCTATAAAGGCTTTTGCGATATTCACTGTCTTGAAAAAAAGATGCAGCCGTAAATTCGAAGTAATTTAAAACAGAAATGACAAGAATAATAGTCTGCCCTCTTCATTCAAATTTAATAACGATCTTGATAAGAGTAACGAGAATAAAAGTAATCTACTAGAGCTTCAAATATTTACAATTATAAAAGTTTATACTCAGTTTATCGTATGTAGCTTTGTGTTGAATTTTAGATTGCAACAAGACTAATCAATTATAGTGGCTTAATGTCTAACTAATCAGATCCTCAGACGTTCATTTGGTGTATGAAAGCCGTACGTAATTCCACTCGCGTTCAGGTTCGCGTAGGAAACTTTTACTTCACCTATGGAAAGAAAGTTATACAGCTCGCCAAAAAGGAAGCGTGATGAGAGTCTAAATTCCACAACCACTCTATCCATATGCGGTACAATCGCACTCGAAAGTAGCTTGTATTGTTAACAAAGAAAGAGGATTATAGAATAAGAATATTAATAATACTGGCGTTTCTTCTGCCTCTCATTAATTTTTAGCATCGTTGCATTGAAAATCTATCTCTTTCGTCATGATTTATCAATTTAGCTGTAAAAATCTATTTCTCGACAGCAAAAAACTCTCTTACGCGAATCAGAAAATAATAGAAATATTTTTGGAAAGTATATTTATAATTATTTATTATGTATCAAATTCAAATAAATTTCGTTTTCAACTTCCATCTAGTTTCGCAAATCTTTTGATAATTACAACTTACACTAAAATTGATTAATCTAGCTGGTCGATCGTTCGTAATTATTGTAAAATAAATATAAAGCACTCTAAACATTGAACTTCGATTGAACCACTCGCATTTTCTTCGATGACTTAAAATAAAAACACTATTCTTTTGTGTTTCTATTCTTGTATTAGAATAATTGAAAAACTATGAATACAACTGATCGATACTGACAAGCGTAATTCTGTTTCCCACGGTATAAGGTACTTTTTGTCAATTTTGCGAACCCCTGCAAAGTGACACGATTACGCACTTATATATATATATATATATATATATATATATATATATAGATACAAGGCAAGCCGTTGGTAATTGGAATTTGATACCGTTGTGTATTTTACCGATTAAACTAAGAGGCTTTGTAAAGATAGCGGATGAAAAATCGTTTGACGACTATGAGCCGTAAATAGGTGATAAAATTTTAATCATTACCGTACTGTTAACTGAAAAGTCCGGTTCCAAAAACTACCAATTAACGTGTATCAAAGGTTTCCGTTTGAAAAAACAGAAGCAGTTCGTGAATATTATTCTACAGCTACAGTGTTTCTCCATTTCTTTCATTAATTTTATCCATTTTCGTTCCATTAATTTCCCCTTCTAGTATTTCCTTTTCTGTTCTTAATGGCAGGTGTATCCTTAATTTGCATCCATCCGGCCAAGCCAGAAGCTAATTTTATTCTTCCCTTTCTTTCGCTGTATATTATAGGCGTACAGGTAGGGGAGAGGCGGACAAAATGGGCCCCATATACAATCAAATGGGACTTCAAAAAACGTCGACAACTCTTGAAATGTATGTTTAGGCGGCATAAAAAAAAAAAAGTCATTCTCAAAATTCGTTTAACGCTATTCCTCCCTTAGCGGGCCCATTTTGCCCCCTTTTTCCTGTATATAGACACGTAAAATGAGTTTACATCACCAATTTTCTGCCGTTTAAACATCATCAAATCCTGCATGACATTCCCGTGATCACGTCGATGCATGAGTGAAAATAAACGACGATAATATACGTTGTGAAATGATAATGACTTTAAAATCTAGAAAAATCTACTGAAACAATTTATTCGTTACAAAAGCGTGATGACAATCGACTTTTAATACCAGGCAGTAAAATGATTTATTGTCATAAAAGTAAAGTGGTTTTGTAGAGTATTTTTAGAATAAATTGCGGTTGCAATTACGAACACGTGTCCGGACCGGAAGCGAGAAGTAAGATTACGGAAAAAACCGTGGAACAACCAAAACGAAAGTTGTCAGTCCAATTGTAATTTTTTTAAATTTATTTTCTTTTACGTAAAACGCAAGCGTACGCGATTCAAAAAGATTGAAACTGATGAAGTACATGACAGAAACGAAAAAGGCTCTGTTTCATCTTAAAAACATTCCAATTTTGATATCCCAATTTTTTCCTTACCCGCGTTTTTCAATATAGCATTAATGGAAGGTAAACGCCCGCGCATATTAACGGACAAAGGACAGGCTAAACCTCCCACGCCAGTCACATGACGGTATTACACGTTGTGTACAGTCACAGACTACACTACACACCTTCCTACAGTATACAAGGCACACCGCAATCTCCCAGGCAGCATAATTACCGACCGAGCAACGAAGCGACTCCTAACCTAAACGATACTGAGCATACACTGCACCAATGGTTCTAAAACCCGTTTCCCTTGTTAGTAACGAAGCTTCGCCCATCATTAAACCACCAGAAATAACAAATATATACGCAAATTAACGATAACGATGAAAAAATATATAAAGCATACCAGCCGATAAAAAAAAACTTTTTATTTTTTATTTTTTCAAAAAAACTGCCCAACTAATTTTCTTGTGACTCCTCCACTTTAGGAACACATAAAAAAAAAAGAAGGAAAATCGATTCGTTTGAATTCGAAAAAATGAAGAAAATATAAAAAAAAAAAAGAGAAACTTGAGGCTCTGGCGAATCAGGAAAAGGGAATCGATTCCTGAGGGGCGGCAATGCGGGTATAAAAAAATATCGCCGACTGTTTGCCGGTCGCTAAAGAGGCCCGCAGCCATGCCGTGGCTCACCAGAGTGTTGCAGGCATGTTGTAGGTACTCGGTATAGCAGAGAGGTAGGTGTCACAGCTCACCTGTTGCCTCGGCGCTTGGGATCTGTCGGCCAGTCTTTAGTTAGAATCTCGTTGGTGCGGGTCGCGTTCAAGTTTCTGCCAGGTGTGCGTCCGCGTAATTGCTCGTAAACGATCTAAAAATTGGCAATTTTTTCACCCATTCACGATCCACGTGATTCCGTGTCGCAGGATCCGCTATTTTGGAGAGACTTTTCGAATTTCGGAGTTTTCCTGCAGTGCAAACAGAGGAACCATTTCCGATTTCGAAGCCGAAAGGTTTCTTTATTTATTTTTTTATTTTTGCTTCTTCATCCCGAGTCGAAATTCCTTACCGTCTCCCGCAGTGTTCCCTTATCCTTCGGTGAGTGTCTGCGAGAAGGAGGAGATCCTCAAACTCCGGCTTCGTTTCGACCAGTGAAACAACGACGAGGATCAGAGCCTGCGGCGTCGTTACAGGGCGTGCGAATATTCTTTTCTCCCTGTAGCCTGAGCCACGGTAACGGATTCTGAATTCTTGCATACATACATGCGCGTACGCAATTTAGACGTTAAGAAACATGCTGATGGACACGCGTCGTCGTTTCGATTTATAAAAAATAATCGCCCTTCCGAAATCGGTGCGCAAGCTTTACACTCAGCGCGATTTTCGGTTCGAATTCATACCGTAGAAAGACACGGGAGATATTGAAAAAGGACGTTGAATATGTAAGAGGTATTTATAAATTGTAATAGCGACTCCCACGGTTTCGAACCGCAGTAGCGTAGGTGGCGTTGCTAATGTGGAATCGGTCAGTTGCACCGATGCATTCAATTTCCACTTCCTTGTGCGTTATATGCGATTCAATATGGTGGGGGGAAATGCGGCGTGTCTCATGTTTTGTATAACGCGTTGAATAAGCGGTGAAATTTGTACGAGGCTTGAATAGAATGAATTGCAATCAAAGGAAGATGAAATGCGATTTCCAAAACTTCACGATTATCTTGGAACTTGATCGTAGATGATTTTGGATAGTAAATATTTATTTTATAAACGAAAACGTGAAACATTTCCTTTTTATTTCTGCAATAATTTTATAAGGCTGTTGTTAAAAAAATTTAATGTAAGTATCAGTATGTAATGTAAGTAATAATCCGTTTATAAACTTCAAGAAATCACTGCGGCTTACTTGGGAAAATATAAAAAACAATCTGAAGTATCAGATAGATTAGATATACAGCCGAGTAGGAAATGAATATTTTCATTGAAAACTTGTGTGCAAAAACGTTTGCGAAAGATTTAATGAAGAATATTTGGAAATAAAAATATTCAGTCGAGAGTGTCTGATCTTGACTTGCAATTACACAACAAGAAGCGCGATTTTTTTTCCGCAATTCATCTTGAGAGATAAGAAATGATCGAGTCAAGTACAAGCACATTGCTCATTTGCACGTGTTTCATTTTTCATGACAGAGCTTCAGCTCCGGAGGAATAAATAATTTGAATACGTAAGAAATTTGAATCTCGCGTGAGATAATCGCTCCATGAGTAGGTACCTACGTTTGGTGGATAAATATATATTTGTCGGTAAACTGGTCAAACTAGGTATTGCATACGCATGTATATTCGGCTACGAAATGTGTATAACGGAATAAATTTTCAGCTAGATTAGACTAACCAGCTGTGCCTGGAATTCCGAATAAATTTCTAAAAACGAATATTTATATCACCTCTCGGTCTACCTGCAAATTAATACCCAACATTGCATGAACCGGACAAATTTTATCAAAGACAAGCAAAAGCATGCAGCCAGGTATTTAACAATAAGAGATAATATAGTATAGGGTTGAGTAATCTCTAAAGCTGATAATTATCCAAGATTAGATACTGTTATACGTCACATATTGTTGTATCTACCTGCATATTACGATATGTATTTATATCCAAGAATATCCCGTTGGCAATTGGTTCACCGGAGAGGTATAATCACACGCGTATTGAATAATAATTTTTTAATTTAGACGCACGGCTAATCGCCATTCCTAATCATGCGTTTCCTCTTCACCTGTACGTCAATGAGTAAGGAATGCCGGTTCAGTAGCGTATAAAAATTCATCGCTAGACCATATCCCACCTCTGCAAAATTGTATGCAAAATAAAATATCGCTATAATAATGATTATATTAATTACTAATTGCCTCTACAGAAATTATTTGCGGACATAAAATTTTCACCAATCGATCATATTTATTTTCAATTATGATTATTTTCGGTTTAGTTTTATCATCGGAAAATCTCTTCAGCGAAAATTCTATTTCCTTGCTTTATTACAATTTTCCTGATTGTAAGTGTCAGTTACACGCAGACTTAAATTGGGCTCATAAATAAATGGGTAAAAGTTCGGTATTTCTTCGCTATAAGTTTCACGGGTCGTTTGAACGCGAGCTAACTCGAAAGTTCTGGAACTTTTGATTTTTTTTTTTTTTTTTTTTTTTTTTTTTTGTACAAAAGTGTTTCCTGAGGTATAAATATTGAGAATTTTTATTTATTTATTTTTTTCTATTCGATTCTAATTCACGCAGCTAATTTTCAAGACTGAATGGACCTTCGAAGAAAATTCTTTTCCTGGCGAAGAGTTGACAAGTTTTTGGATGAAAAATTAATCCAGGTCAGCGAAAAACGTTAGAAACCTAGCAGTTTCGGGAAAACCTTTTCGATGCCAGTTTCCTCATGTTTTTTACCACCCCAGATTAATTTTCCGTCCAAAAATTTATAAACTCTCCGCTATTTACTTTTAAAACTTTTCCACATCTTTCGGGTTAGCCTGTGTTGAAACGACCCGTGGTTTGCCTGCGACTGTTACATGTATATACATATATATATAAAAAAAACAGGTGCCTGGCATATGTACGAGCCAGATCAGCGGTTTAATTATAAATAATGTGTTAAATTTTGCAATTAAACTGGCCTTGCGATAAAAATTAGCCATTATAACTGTGCAGAGGATCCTATATTACATATACCTGTACATGTATTTTATGCTTGGAATTGAATGTTATTTTTTTTGTCATCAATGTTGGCAGAATAATTAATAATAAGAAAATATGAGAGAGAAAAAACGAGAAAAGAAGTGAATTCGCAAGGTTTCTGTTTCTTCTTCACCTTCTGGTTCTTCCTTTTGAAAATGGTGTTGTACGCGCAAAAACATCAAACATGCAGGATGGAGAGTAAATCCGACAAAGCTAGCCTCACGACGACGACACAATATTGCGTAGAGTTTACGTATATTATAACCTGTCGTAAGTCCGAAGTTTACTATACAAGGCTTTAGAAGAGTGGATAGGTATAATCGTTGTGTCGCTGTCGGGTCGTACAAGATTTTGCAATCGACGGCCTACTTTGGGGAATATTGGCAAACGTCGCACTGCTAGAGAAGGAATATAATTTCGTTCGCTAAGGTCTAATGATGTAGCTCTGGAATGTTTAACTTTACGCGGTTAAAAATTAACGTAATAACCTGTAAAAAATAGTCTGAAAGCGTAGGGTTTTAGGATTAGATCGATGTTGGAAATACAAGAAACGTGATTAGAATATTGTGCGTATACGTTAATATAAAAACGTTACGTCACGTTACGAATTTTTATTAACCCCGTAAATAACAATTTAAATTTTATACACAATCATTTCTTGAAAAATTTCAAACTGCTACTTGATATATTTTTTATATTATAAAAGTATAACGTGTGTTTTTTTTTCTCTCACATTATAGCTTCTGTCAATAATAATCCAATAACCTGAGACGATCGTTTTTTAATTTGTTTTTGCAAGTAACGTCATAAGGCACAAGAAAAAAAAAAAAAAAAAAAAAAAAATGCACGAAGTCAAAATAAATTCGAGGAACGTGCAGAAAAATTGCAGATTATTTCATGTGTTTAGTGGGATTAATTATTTTGGCACAAAAGTGGGTCACCCCATTAAAAAAAAGATGAAGTATCCCCAAGAAAAAAGGAATAAAGAAAACTTTTTTCTAATTTCTAGCTGCGAAATGTCCGACCATAAAAGTTCCTCGTGTAAACTACCAGCGATAAGCTGTAGAAAAGATGAAAAAAAAAAAAAATCTCCACATGAAAGGAGGAAATAAGAAAAGAGAAAAAAGTAAAAGAGTCGTTATTTACATACAAATTCGATCGAGTTTATAACCTTTCTTGCGTAGGTGGGACGCTTTGCATGTGGTACGAAAATTCAATCTGATAGACAATTGGGACCACGTGGTTTGCAGACGTTGCACCAGCATAGCATCGCCAGCAGACAATCTACCGACCTTGAAAACAAGTCGTATTATAAATATACTATAGTTAAAGAGGAGGTTGTAGAATGAACCGAGAGGAATTCGCGCTGCGCTGTGAGGCTCTTCTAGCATAACGTATATATATATATATATATATATAGGTATATACATTTCCTCGCGATAATTTGCGGAATCGGACTCAAGTCGGATGTAAAAATTTCTTAAATTAAAGAATTTTGATCGATAGATCCAATTACTGAATTGTAACACTAAGAATCAAGAAAAATCTCGGTGAGTATCAGAAAACTGTTGAATTTCTTGAGAATAGTCGTATACATAGGTACTTTGGTTTCGATTACAGAATTTTTAAATCTTTTATTCGGATCTAAGCGAAGAAAAAAATTTACCAAGAGTTCGTCTCGCCTGCGAGAATTACCAGGATATAAGATAATTAAGTATGCGATATAAATAAATTTTTGGAGGTTGGATCGTGTCTAAGCTGTACCTCATGTGCGTGATTAAACATGTGGTGGATGTTTTTTTTTTTTTTAAACGAAAATGATGAAATTTAATGACACTTCTATAAGAATGTTTATCAACGTTGCGCAACTTGTCGATATTATTTACTTATCAATCACAGTTGGCATTATTTCATGAAATACGGGCTTAAAGTAAATACAACCATTAAATTACAGACGAGGATAAGTAGCTGAGAAATTCTATCGCAAAAAAAAAGATCGTTGAAACTGAGCGATAATTTAAGAATTAAAAAAAAAAAAAAAGAAAAAAAAATTATGTATAATGTTTGATTTTTACATGCTAAAACTTTATTTTTAAACGGATTTCGCCAAACTAGAAAGACTTTTTGTCTTGTCGTACGTATAATTCAACGAATAATAATAATCTTGACTATATACCGATAAAATTATTCGGATTGTTTTTTGATTTTCATTGTCTAACTGCATAGAAATCTGTTGCAAAGCGGTAATTAATTATTATTGAAACTTTCACTTCAGGAAAAATATTTAAATGAACATAATTCCATTTTGTTACATCAAATTAGCACAGAGTAAAATATGTTACAATATAAAATATTTCTATTAGTGAAATGTGACTCAGCATATTTCTTCCAACTATATATGCCATCTTTTGAGGCTTTGGATAAACAGTCATTTTGAAAATGGAAATGTGAAATACGTGGAAAACGAAATCCGGATAACAATTTTTCAACGTGAAGCAACACTTGTTGACAAGTTTTTCCCTGGCCAAAACAAACCGTATCTTTCTAAGACGTTTAAGAGTATTGATCGATTATGAAATAATAGAAAAATAATTATTTGTTCATGTATTAAATACTCAAATATACGTTTGTCACGTTGCGCCGTTGGTATCTTTAAATTGTGTACAATTTTTAATCACCAAATTTTTTCCGCACCAATCGAAGCAAATTTTTTCGTCATTCTCATGTAACAAGTTCGTCAATGAACCATAAAAATGAATTAATAGTATAAAACTGAACTCAAGCAAATCGTGCAAGTTTGAAAGTGACAAATCGATTTTGACGAAAAAATGTCCATTTCTTTATACGAAATTTCTTCTTTAGTGTAATTTTTCTGTCATTTTACTAAGTTCATCGACGATGGTTGGTTATTGTTAGATTAAAAAATCCAGTGATAAGTCAGTTGAGCAAATAGAACTTTTTTATTGTGTGCACTGATTTCAATACCCAAAAATACATCGAATAAAACTATAAAACTTCAGAAATATATTTTCCAAGAGTTTTTCTACAGATTTCGTTAAAAAAAAAGAAAAAGAAAAACGAAAATTTTTACCCTGTAACTTATCTTCCCCCTATAACCAGACCGCGATATTGCTAGATTATAAAAACAAGGATACTCTTTTAAATGAATTGCAAACATACATTCGATTGAACGATGCGTTTTCCATTGCCTCGAAAAACCGCTTTTACTTTGACAGCCTCTGGCTATGAGACGCGATGGATGTTACATGATTAGATTTTTATGTCGGTAAACTTTTACTTTCAGACAATATGGCTAAAAGAAAATGGCAAAGTACGGTTTGCATAATCCACAGTGATAAGACTGCTTCAAAATAACTCTCTCAAAAAGGATCATTTCAATTTTTTGAAATTATCCTGGAAAACAAAAGATTGCTCCTCAAGTCCTGGAAGAGTCCTGCAGTATTTTGATTTATCTTGGAAAAGTTGATATAATTTATTTATATACATATATATATATATATATATATATATATATACTAACCAGCTTATCCTACCCTTAAAAATTCATAAGAAAACAGAAAATTAAAGACCAGGAATTTTTCAATAAAATATATAATCTTGAAATTTGAATTCATGATTGCAGTAGAAATCCTGAATACATCAATCGTCTCTGAATAAGCTCGGATAAATATGTAGAAATTACATCCGAATCTGCAATAGTTTTTTCTTCGTTTTGTTTACTTTAAACATTATTCTATCCGCAAGAGAAGCGACAAGCGTTAAAGAAGAAAGTTCAGATTGCGTTAAAGCAATGTTGTAATCGGTGATGAGCTGTAAAATGAAAGCTGCAGAATAGGGAGATCGCTTCCCGTACCTGGAGGGCAATTCACGGAAGGTCGAAGTTATTACGAAATAAATAAACAATAAAAATGGTATCAAACACGTGAGCTAAAAAAATACACCCACGAGTCACATGAATATAAAAATTTCATAGTTCATTTAACACTTGATTTTTCAAAATATACGAAATATTATTCAGTTGTCTATTTTTTTCACTATTTTTTTTTTTCTCTTTGTTGTTTGCTGTTTGTTTCGATAATTTGCGATCAGCTCTTTGCCAACGTTAAATGGTAGGTGAAATGAGCCCCGTATCTACGCTTCGGAACAAATATGGTTACATTCTGACCAGGTCAATGCGTTCCACTTTTATATTTCAAGCGGTTGACTTACTTTCTGATTCATTCTGCATTCGGAGTCAATTCCCGCGCCTTTTTTAAATCTTATTACGCACACATTTTGGCTTACAGTTGATTTTGCGTTGTCTGTCACATCCATTAGACACTTAAGTTTCCATAACGGAGTACCAAACTTGAAATGTATAGTTCGGTTTATGGAATACCTCGAAAGCGTGATCTTACGGTCAGTTTTTACGTCTTAAAGTAACTTGATTTATGTCAAAATTTGTACAAATTATTTTACGTATGAATACAGCGTGTAAAGATTATAAAAATGGTTGCTATTTAAACTTCTCTTTATGTGAAGACCAATAATTTTTATTCT
Source organism: Diprion similis (assembly GCF_021155765.1). Taxonomy (NCBI): domain Eukaryota; kingdom Metazoa; phylum Arthropoda; class Insecta; order Hymenoptera; family Diprionidae; genus Diprion; species Diprion similis. Next base: position 5,094,456 of record NC_060116.1, on the reverse strand, counting down.
GTTGATCTTTTCTCATTGTGTCGATCACACTTTTATTCACGGATTTCAGTTTATACAAAGTTTAACAAAAAACTGTAAAGAAAAAAAAAAGAAATCCGAAATTATCGATGCCTCCAACTCTTGAGTGTTTAAAGAATACAGTAACTTGATGAATCTTGTTAAAAATTTCTTCTGCCCGTTATTTTCAGAGGTTTTTTTTTTCTCTCTTTTCATTTCTTATCGCCTCGATGTTTTAATGGAAAAGTGAGTAGCTCATTGTCAGTTATACTTAAGTTTGATCAAACGAATGGATTCCGGATCCAAAGATCCTTTTGCTATTCCGGTCCCCAGAGTTGATTTTATATATCGCAAGTTTTCCAAAAAGAGCGCTATTAATAATTTACAAATACTGAATAAGAGCCTTCACAAAATTTTAATGAATTCAAATTCAAAAATGAAGTCACACCTTCTATAAGATTAGAAATATAAAACAACTATTTAAGAATTCGGTGCGATGTCACTGAACCCAACAAATTTTCGATTCTCCTTTCGAAAAAAGGATTTAAAATCGAAGTGAGAATACTTGGACCACAGAAACGTGGCATAAATTAACGGTGAAAATTATTCGAATCTACATATATTCTTCCGTTGCAGTCGAAGCGAAACGTGCGGATTTAAGCGATGACGAATGTTGAACAATCTCACGTTGCCTTGTTGCAAGGTTGCAGACAGAAGCGATGGGATGACAGAGATAAGCGCACTTCGCGTTGCACGTTTTATTAGCAGCGCAATTCTGTAATCTCTGTGTTTTTCGCATTTCAGGCTGTGCAGGTGCTGCTGGCTTCTTATCTTCTCATCTCGCGTCCCGTCCAGGTTTAGGAATGAGAGCGCAATGATACGCGAGAAAAAAATTTGAGGCTCTACCATGCGAGTGAACGGGGATGAGGACGCAGATAACGTTTATCAAGAAATGGGTGAGTCTTGTATCTCCATTTTCGAAAAGCTTCGAACATCGAGTTTCTCCCCACGTTTTTCTCAAATTATAAACCACAATGAGCGGAGTTGAAATTCCGATTTTGAAAATATCTTGAATAGATAATTTGAAATTAAGCGCTTTCGAAACCTTTCAAATTCGGAATCTCAAACCCGTTTCACCACAATTCAAAACTACTAAAATACTGCGCAGCTTCATGGAGTCAAATTTTTGTTAAAAATAATTTAGCAATATATACTCCGTCCACAAAACAAAGACTAATTTATTCAAAATTCAGAGCTAGTATCACCATATCGTTGATTTTAATATTTGATGTAGAAAATCCGTTTTTTTTTATTTGGCAAACAATTTGTCATTAATTCATTAAATTTATCGAAGGGAACTCCGAACTCGACGCTCGGATTTTTGCGGTGATTCCAGTTTCTCATTCCTACGTCGACGGCTAGACCTTGTTCTATGAGTTTTATTCGTCGATAGGTATGTCACGAGTATCAAGTAGCTGTATGGGTATCCGTAGCTACATGGTGACGATTATGTAAGCGATTCAAGGCAGCACGATGACGTTACGAAGGTGCGCCAAGCTCATCCTGTTCTTTCATTAATATTGATTGCCGTTTACACTGTACATATTCACTGGCCGATGCCTATGTATTCAATATCGCATCCTATATTATAAACTTTTGATGCCGTCACCCTAACAACAAAATAAATTCCAAATATTTCGCTCATTGGGTCATAGCAATACATAAACGCATATGGAGATGTACGAATTTTCTTGAATTCCACTGTTCCACAATTTATAACCAAAGCACTAAAGACAAATTGATGAAAAACAAAAAAAGAAAATTAAAATTCTGGAAAAATCTTTCCCAAGATGTGTTTTTCAATGAAAAATACCGAATATTTTTAGAGGGAATAATTTAAATCGATTGAAAAAACTTTTTCCTACAGTACTGGTTCATTTTTTTTTTTTTTTTTTTTTTTTTTTTCTATTCAGGAATTGCGTCCGAATCTAAAAATTCGCAGAACACTTTTCGTCGAATGGATTCATAATTCATAATTCATAATTCATACAGGCAAGAAATGTAGCAAATAAATCAGTTCACACCACTTTCTGCTACTTACGTGAATATTAAGATGTAGTTGATTTTTGGAACAAGTCACGAATTTTTAAATTTTTATAACTGTTTTTGCTTTATCTAATTTTTTCTTGTATTTAGAGCAGTATAAAATCCCAACGCAAAAATGTCACGATTACCGAAAACATATTCATAACAATAATGATGCGATAAAAGTAAAATCGAATCAGTTATAAAAATGTAAATATTTGAAAACAACAATTAAAGAAACCCAAGTCCGAAAAATATGGTAGACATCGAGTGACGAGCGTGTTTTTCACTCTTAAAAATTGAAAAACAATGGTTTGACAGTGATGGCTAGAAATTTTTGATCCCCAATTCTTTGTGTAGTCTGAACAACATATTATCATTTAAACGAAATTTCGTTTTCTTTTAAATGAAACGCTGTGATTAAATTTGATTCATGTGCTGATGAAGAATTTAAGAAAATGATAACATTGTGAAGTTAAAATTGTTTTCAACTGACATTGGGAAATTTTCAGATATTATTGCCTTTCATTCTCGTGTATTGCAGCTGCATAACTAACTTCTCGAGAAAAATACACCATTTTTTAGTGTCGTACAAAATTTATATGATAAAAACAGAAAACAATCGTAAGCAAAGTTTGCAATCACAAGTTCAACACAATCTGGATAATAATTTTTTGAAAAGAATAAAACTGTCAGTCACCATTGTGCGGATAAAAATTTTTCAAGTTCAGCAAAACAAGTGTCTTTAGAACGAAGAGTTGCAGGATTTTTTTCCAAAGACTGAAAAATATAAAATCGAAACAGGAGATACGTCAAATTTTGTTATTCACACGTCTGCAGGTATTTTTTGCGATATTAGTCATTCTATACATATTTTTGACGCATTGAATTCCGCGAAAGGTAACCGACTGCGGGTGGATATTGCAAAATTGCGTTAATTAGTTATGGAACATTGGCTTTACTTAAATAATTGGATGATACGCGGCGTGCGCTATTGAAGAATGACAATAATTGTTGACCGCAGCCCATATTGTTGGTACGTACGGTAAGCGATGACGCCCACCATTTCAAAGAGACAGGCGATTTGGTTCTAAAAATACAATCTGATAGCCTCTTTCGTCCGTGTTTAATACAATAATCGTTATAACTGAAAAAGCAAATGTTGAAAATTGATTATTCTCAGGATGAGAGGCTCTGTTGTATCTAGAAAAACGAAGTGGCAAAAGCAAGTAAATTTTTCGACAGTGTACAACGAATCTGTTAAAAACTAGGCAAGTAGATTTAATTCAATTTAAAGAAAAAACTCAATTTTCTTGCAGCTTGAGGTACAGGAAATAAAATTTAGCTGCATCTATACTTTTCTGTCTGATGTAAGATAATCTTACGAAACTTACCGAACCAGTTTTTTTTTCTTTTTCGCGATGAAAAAAGTGGATTTTATACTTCCTCTGCAAATACATACTCACGTACCTTTTTTTAAGTATCCGCCGGAAAGAATCGGTTGCGTTGCGTTGAAAAATTCGATTCGAAATGCTTCGAGGTGGCCGAGAGGCTCGGGGTGAGAAGAGGGTCACGTTTCTCACCGTCACTGGAGAACTAGAATGCGTTACGCAAGACTCCTTTCGATCTTTAATCTTTAGCCTTTACGCCAGTCTCCTCGGCGTATCATGTATATATGGGGCATTCCACGTCAACTCGACTTAACATCGAACCCTGACCATTTCGGATCTGATCATCCCCTTACTTAAATAATTGCTCCGATTCTAACCTCGATTTGATAATTTTTTACATTTTAAACTATTTTATCTTTTGGAAACTATAGCGTGAAACCCTTGATTGTCGTTTTTTTACGATTTTTTTTAGATACACTGAGATATTAAATAATTGTCAAAAATGTATATGAACCCGGAGTAAAAGTTTCTAAAAGTTATGAAAAACGCAAATTTTGAAGAAAAACAAACTGAACTTCTGAAACCTCGTGTGCAAAAAATTCCAAAATCGTCCAAGAAGTGTTTCTTTACTTAAATAAAAGCATTTTGGGTCGATATTTTAATTTTAAAGCGAGCGGGTTGATCCTAATATTTTATTTCTATTGAAGCTATAAAAATTTCTCGACTTCATTCCTACATCATTTCATTCAAAAATGAAAATTCCTATATCCGATTTCCATCCTCTTTTTAACGATCGGCATTTGATTAAATTTTCATTCGTCAAATCAATTTCATTCACTGATCCCCTCGACAATGAGAGGCACGTGGATGATAACCTGGATTAAAAACGATCCCAAAATTGAGCAATTAATTATTTGGATGGAAAATATATGAGAATTGTCGTAAATATTACATTCCCGAATTTGATACGTAACGCTTTTATATCGTGGATATAAAATTACATAGGCATACATCAAATCTTTCTCTCTGCATTTTATATTACGCACTTTATGTTTACCCGAGAAAAACTCAGTTTCAACTTACTTATTACACCGATAAGACCGCACTTTAACTGGCTATATTTGCGCACATAAATATATGCCGATACCTATATATATATTTAATATACATACACACATATGCGACCGCCTCAAGTCATGCGAAACAATTTAACGATATATGTATTGTACATAAGAGGTTTTTGAAAAAATAGCGCTTCGTCGAAGAAACTTTTTACGCTCTAGAAAAAAAATCATTTAAAGTTAAAAATCTCTTAAACTTTTTTCAGGCTAAATTTACTCAGAATTTAATAATAAACAATAGTTTTTTATGGAGAAAATTGTCACGAAATATCGTTCAAAAAATAAAATCCGAAACGTGTAAGGTTTGTTTTCTTCTCTCTCTCTTTTTTTTTCTTGCTCAACTTTTCTGAGGATTAAAATTCTCGGCTGTTAAAAATCGAATTATTGGTGCGAATATGATCGATTTATTCTCTCTCTCTCTCTCTCTCGCTTGAAATTGCACCAATAAAATACTGCCCTGACAAAGTAAAGAAAACGTATACAACAGTTATGTTAATATTTCTTTTCTATTTAGTATTACAGGATTTTTATGTAAAATTCTAAAAGTAAAATTCACCTTTATTCGTAGGTCAGAATTATTTCACGCTGTTTAACCACGTCAGAAAAAAAAAAAAAAAAAAAAAAAAACAGATTTCAAACAACGTACTGTTTACTATAATTATGGTAGTTAACGATATTGTTTTTTCAATAATAAATACAGGTAGATACAGTAAACTCGTTTCAATTACATAACTAACCTTGTTTTATGGGCGCGTGCATGGCGTAGAAAATCATCTGTATACAAGTATTACTAAAAATAATCACAGCAGCTATTATTTTTGTTGCTGCGGTATAATAATAAATGCAGCGTTATATAGGAGGAATATTGTGCATATGCTGTACGACAATAGAGGCGAGTTTATAGATAGAGCAGATGTTCGAAACGATTTTGTTACAAGGTGTGCGAGTACTTGGCAAGCTAGAGTTTCATCTAGATGATAGATTATCTAGAATCTATTGATCGCGTGCGAGCAGCTGGTGTTCCGATCTGACAGTAGCAATAGGACGGTCACAGTGAAAACATGTGGGTTAAATGATACATCCATAACAGACATTTCTCGCCGTTATTTTATACGTAAATGATAGTTTTTCGTGCAGAAATAAAATTCGTAAAATAATTACGAAAACCGGGACAGATAACGCGAACTTAACGAGATTCCGTAATGATTTTTTTACCTTTTTTTTATATACTGTTGTACAAATTTAACTTGATATATTTGCAAGAAATTCAAAAATAAAATAAACAGCATTGACGCCACAGTTTGCACGATTATGGTAAACCTTGTTCTGAACGGGAAAAATTATTCGACGACTGTAATAAAAAGTGAGATTTTTGTATGGATTTGAGGCAAAACGTGGGATTCGAATAACTTGAAAAAAAATCTGGGGATACTATTTGACTATTAAATTTTAAGGGAAATTACTTGTTTTTGATAGAATGAAATTTTAAATGTGAAAAAAAAAGTATAATAAACAATAAAATAGCCAAAAATCGATGCAAATACATTTTTATCTTCGATCAAATAAGATTATTTCATCATACAATGGGGTGATTTTGACCCCGGTGTGCATCGTAAGAGTTGAGAATTTGATATTAATAGAAAACAAAAAAATATTTTAAAAATAAACATTAGCTCGTAATAATTTCACAGTTACGTCAACGGTTTTTTTTTTTTTTTTTTAATCAAACTAATTTTAATCTTTCCGAAGAGAGATTTGTCTGCGAATAAGAGAATAAAATATATATATATATGTAATGTTAGATTGAGGAATTAGGTCGAGATAATATGTTTCTTTCTCGTTAAACGCTGAGTTGTGCGTATAATAAACCCGTGAATGTATACCTACATAGTATCGATGTGCGTTATGTAACGGCAATGTGTTAATACCGACATTGCACATGTGACAAGTCGATATATGCCGGCACACAAGACGCGTCGATGACAACGTCGTCGATTCGATTGGAAGTACAAGTAGAAGTACAAGTTTGCGTTGCGCACGGGAATGAAGACAGAAATCGAAATTTGACGCTTTATATTGTTTGCGTAGAAAAGTGTTTGAATTAGGAGTAAATAATAATAACAACAATCTATCGCTGAATGAGGTGAAAGAGCACCAATAAGAAAAAAAAAAAAAGAAGAAGAAGAAGATAAGAAACACAGAGTGTCGAAATAAATGGAATAAAAAGCTACGACGACGACGTACAATTTTTAACCGTTGATAAATTGGACGAATAATGATTCGTAAATCGTGCAACGAGTTACAACGTGGCTGATATTATTGACGTGAGAAATTAAAAAAAGGAGTAAAAAAAAAAATAATAATAATAACAACAATAATAATAACGTTTGAAAACACCAAAGGAGAAAAAAAAAAAAAAAAAGAAATTTAATTAATTTTCAAAAATCTTCCGTACCGCAGAAATGAGCAAAAGTTACGACTGCAGACGAGTGAAAAAATATGCCAACTGTTTAGATGGCTAATGAAAAATATATAATACCGAGTGAGTTAAGCGTTGCAGCGCGGGCAGCTGATCAAATAGGAGAGAATACCGACGATCATGGTAGTAAACATGGCTGCAGATGATGATAACGAGTCCGTAAGACGAGGAAGATCGCGCGGGTCGGTGTGTCATAATACTACACGTATTTTTCGTCGTTACTATTAGATTTATTTTTATTTTTTATTATTTCTATCATCCGTTTTAATCAATTCAATTGAATAATAAATTGGGGAAAAGGGGGATCGCAGAAGGGAGTCAATCGCGATGTCAACGCCAGACACGATGGACACTATAGACGAGGCTGAGCAGGCATGGCGTGAGTACCTACCGAAATTGCATATACATACGCATGCACCTTCTTAATGCGGATATAGTTTTTTATTCGACGAACGGAAGAGGAGTTGAGAAAAAAAAGACTCGTTTTATAAATATATATATATATGTCATAAATCGTCAAAAAATGAAATTAAAAAAATTATATTTCCAGTATTTTGTTTGATTTTTAATTCATGTCGTGGTGTATTGTTATCGATTCTTTCTTACTAAATTAAAGAAGAAAAATTTACAAAATTTTAATATGAATATTAAAAGGTCGCTCGAAAAGATCCAAAGAAATGCACCAAAAAATTGAAAAAAAATTATGAGCAACCTTTCAAAATTCAAATTTTGAACTGAAACTTTCGGAAACTAATTTTTTTTTGTCTATAAAATTATACTGTAACGAGAAAAAAAATTAAAAAAAAAAAATCGATTTTTGACAATTTTTAACGTTTTAAAAAATGTGGAGCGACCTCTTAAAATTTTTTTTTTGAACTGTCCTATGGAGTGGGCTCTTAAAACATCAAAAACTAACATTTTGTCACACGAGACTCAAAAAAAAAAAAATAATAGTCGGTTTTTTTGCGCCACCCTAATATATATATATGCAGATGTTTGAGTGAAATTTTTTCTACTTTATCCACTTCTTCGCCATGTTTTTTCTTTGAATCACCTATTATCTGGACGAAATGTATGAGCAGAGAGAAATTTTTCACGCCTACTTATATACGAAGACTGTTTTACAAAAGGGAACGGAACAGCGAACGAAGTTAGAACTGATCGTTATCTGACACGCGAAAGAATCGTTCTTATAAGTATGTGTATGTCTGTATATTCTGCACGACGCGTAAGTTTCCTTTGAAGAATTATTCTTGCCATTGTTATATTTCACGAGGGTACCGAAGGTGAACGGTCCCTCCGGTAAATGAAAACGTATCCGCTGGTCCATTTTTCTCAAATTTCGAACCGAATATTTGAATCGACAGTGAATTTATAAATTTGAGGTAAAAATTAATTCGTCGATTTATTTCAATGCGTTTACTTTTTTTTTTATTACTATTCTTTTTCACGCAATTAATAATTTCAGTCTGTTTAAGGGGGTGCTTTGATCGATTTCGACGTTGTCATATATATTTCCAAATATCGAAGACCACGTATCTCAACCGCGAAAAAGTGCTCAACAGCCCATTCTATACCCAATTCTGAACAAAAACTCTGCAGCACATTTTCATTTGACACCGAAATAAAGAAATGACAATGGATTTGAGTGTTTTTGTTCGGAATTAGGCTGTTCGAGCCTTTTTTGCGTTCGAGATACGTGAACTTCGATATTTGGAGTTATACTTATACACGTCAACGTCGCGAATAATTTTGGGACAATGGCTGCCCTATCATCGCGTTATTTACTGCTATTCACATTCGGCCTTAGATATAATGGATCTTGAAAACAATGCCATCTGCAATTTCCCACGAAGCTGAAGATGACGATGCTGATAACGAACGTTCGGGAATCGTAAGAATAACGGAGGCTCCGGAGGTTACATTGAGAAACCGATTAATTGTTATGCTCGTGGTTTTTTTTTTATGCTTGTTTTACTCTTTTTCCCGATCGTTCGTATACTGCTTGTGCTCGAATGTTTTTTATTCTTTGTTATTCTACTCTTGATAGTTTTTTTCCTGTTGACATAATCCGTGGCAGTGACATGCTTTCGAAGATTTATCCGGAATGTAGATTAATAGATTCAACTCGAGTAGCTATAACTTCGAATTCTTCTCAATTCATACGTTTCACTTCATTTGATTCCTTCGATTGAGATGGTCTTTGACATTCTGCTTACGGGTAAAAATCAGTCAGAAAAAATTCATCAATTTTGACGAGTAAAATTGATGAATTGCGTGGTATGGAGAACAAAAAATGGGTGTCAATTGGTGAGAAGATTTTATTGAGCTTCGCATTTCATATTGTTGAAGCATCGCAGAATTTCTCTATAAACACGAGTTTGAAATTAGTAACGTTAACGTAACGAGACAATGAGAAAAAAATCGCAAAGTTAAAATATAAAAATAAATTTGCGGGAGCGGAGTTAAGACTTTGCAAAATATGAGAATGCTTTGCTTTATTATAGTTTACTAAATTTTGGACAACGTTTAGATTGCGAAAATACAATTTGCTCTAAGAATGCATCGTTACTTCAACGTTACGAATTTCAAACTAATGTATAAACGAACGACATAACTCCGAAGCTTGTAATTTTCCGTAAAATTTGAGCATTAAAGTTGTTTAAAAATACGGTCACTTGTCGGATAACCGATCGAATGATAATAATTATCCGTAATATTTGTTATTTTCACAGACGAGATGCTAGAATGTGAGACTGGCTCACTCATAGGCAGAGTGGCTGATCTCGAAAGACAATCGCTGGCACAACGCGACGAGATTGTATGTCTAAGGGCTACATTGGCGGATGCCTTACGAAGAATCGCTCAACTCGAGGGTAGAGAGAGAAGAGAAGATGACAGGATCGAGCGAAGACTGGAACGTGGCTTGTCGTCGCCCATTAGAAACGGTCACGTACCGCAAAGAAGTGAGTCCATCGTTATACATACATATATGCTCTGTTTGATCTAAGAATTTTGAACCATGCGAATTGAAAGCTTTGCTTCGTAACGAGTGATGATGGTGATGATGATGATGATGATCATGATGTATATTTACTTGCAGGTAGTCAGGCTACTGGCTCTCAGAAGGACCTTCGGCTAAGGCAATCCAGTGTCGCATCTTACAGGAATTCGAGTGGCTCCAGTCAGGATGTTAGGGATGCTGCTGCTAGTCCTCGAAGACCAGTTAGCTATACCCCTCCATCGCAGCTCCCGCAAAGGTACCTACTTAAATTTCTATCTCCTTAAGGACTAATAGTCAAAATATTCGTCCCGTGGCTGCATTTTGGTTTATAGAGGTCTTCGATCCTCAAGAACTCAAATCTGAAGTCAATTTTGAGCTGCATATCCGGGCTTTCGAGAAAACAATCAAAGACATTGTTTGTATATTCCTTAGAAACTGCTGTCGATAGATGAAAAATGACTTAATTATCGTGTAGAGCAGAAAATTCTACATCGAATTATGTCCTCATATGTCAGAAACGGAGTCGGATTAACTAATTAAGAAAAACGAAATTATTTCACCAAAAAAAAAAAAAAAAAAAAAAAAAAGCAGAATTTCTTATCTAACTGGAGTTCTTTTCAATTTCGTAAAAATTCTAAGACTTTTTTTCATAGCCATCCACAATCATGATGACCAATAATGAGGATCCTGGCAAAAAAAATTAAAACACTGACTGCAACCGATGAAAATCATTGTTCTAAATTTTCGGTCTGAGGCTTTTCTTTACGTCAAAACTGCGTCTTATCCGTTTTTGTTTTTCTTTCTTCTCCTGCAGAAGATCGGTACATTATCAGTCAACGGGTTCGCTCCATTCGGACAGTCCAAGCAGTAGCAGCGTTTCACCTGTGCCTTCGCCAAGTCCGAGAGCGACGCCGTTGCCTGTTGCAAGGTGAGTAGATTGCGAATATAATTTTGCTCGTCTTTCTCGCTGTATTTCCAAGTGCAATGCCTTGCTGCGCCTTTGATGTTAAATATTTACGTAATAATATCCACCATGTAAGAACGATTTTCGATTCGATATGAGAAAATATACGTATCTAATGCTGATAGAACCACGCATTTTGCATTTTTGTTGTTGAATGATGCGTCGTAGCTTGTTTCTAACTATATTTAAATGAGAATTTATGAAACGTATGATCTGGTAGAAAAATAATACAAAAGGAAATAATTGTGAAAGAGAAAGTAAAGAAGTTCCACCTAGTCTTTAGAAATTAATTTAAAGTTTCAAAAGTTTTTGCTCGCACACTATTTTTACCAGATCACAAATTCGGTAAATTCCTGATCAGCATACAGCATGAATAGTAAGAAATATGTGTATTTGAAGATCACCAACGACAAAAACGAACGGACCACCACAGAGTAGCCTTCGACGAGCTAAAAGATGGTCTTCAACAGGAGATTTCACGCATTCGCCACAATCGCCGGCCGGAGTCACGGCGCAACTTAGTGGTTCCAGGTAAGTTAGTAGTAAACAGTAACAAGTGAAAAAATGTATACATAACATACAGGAAGAGTGCTTGTCCTAGTACACGGTTTAACCCACAGCTTAAAATTTTTGTTGTTCTTTTACTTGACGTTTGGTTTGTGAGTTTCACCATATTTTTTTTTCTTTTTTTTTTTTTTGCGCGCGTGTTACTGCTTTTTTCAAACTTACACACATGGTAAACGCAACATACAGTATACATATGTACATAAACGTGTACATTGAAAATACACTTATTGCCTTTCAAATAAGTAACAACATTTTTTGAAGGATCATCAATGCCGACTTACGAAGCTGGAGCTCTTTAATTTTTTTTTCTAGTACGAATACAGTCAAAGTAAGCTTGTGATTACTATCGTACAATATATACGTGTTATATTTTCACTGCTTCGCGACCCAAAAGTTCTTTGTAATCTTATCGAAATATCAAGAGTGCAGCTGATACGTCGTGAAGAAAAAAATAGTTTTTGGTACACGTACCAAAATTATTCAAATTAAGCACAGTGTTTCTAAACTTCTTCAAAGAATAGAATGTGGGTTAAAAAATAAATAATGGTTTCGTATCAAAGACCTTAGAGCGTATCTCCAAAGTCCGATAAAACGCCCGAGTGATGACCGAATTACAAAAGATGTTGTCGCTTATGGTTTTTATGATTCACGCTTGCTAAATATTTAACTGATAAGTATGATTAAAGGTATTTGAAGTAAAACTACTCACCCATTTTGCTGTGTTTTCTAGTACTTGTTGTTTGGTGCACCGCATGGTTTTTGTTCGCATTTTGATCTTATAGATTATCGACATCGACCAAGTCCCTATTCAATCTCTTCAAGCCTTCCGTGTTGAGCAACGTGAAACATGGGTAATGTCTGAAAATGATAAACTATATTAGTTATAGACATATAACAATTCCACCTATTTTAACACTCTCCAAACATCGCCACATCAGTTTTCCGATAAATTTCTCGTCACAATTATGAAATCCTGAAAAACTATTTTATTGCTAGACTAGATAAAAAGATGTTCAAAGATGATAACAAGATAAAATATTGTAAAGATAAGTCAGCATTTGTTACACTTACATTTCTACTAAAATCTGAAGAATTGTACGCAAGTTCAATGATGATTATACCTGAGACATTTTCCCTCGAAATTTGAAATGAAAATAATTAAAAGGAAGCATCTGAACATTCGATCATCAATGTCACCAGAGGTCATTTTAATTTATTTTAAACCGGCGGTAAACGACCTGATAAAAAAGAGCGTGTGACGTAATATCGCGGTTCGGCATATCAAGCTGTGGTTCGTTAAAGCCAAGGTAGGTACCTATATACTGTGCTGAACGTGAGTCACTCGACGCGGTATACCTCCTCTTGGTAGGAGTTGTGGGCAGGAAGGGAAAGTTTTACAGTCAGCGACGAACAGTATCCAGCAACGGTTGTGTTGTTTCACAGTTCAAGAGGTTTTAACGAAATCGCATTTCTGCGCCCCAAGTATCACAGACTTACGTACGTCTTTCAAGTAGAAGAGAAATATATAAAGCCACTTGGTTCTTCCATTAACACACTTCTAGATGTAAATATACATACATATATATATATATATATATATATATATATATATATATAACTAGATAGATGTGTGTTAACTGTCCAAATGTCTGAGTTATAAGTAACACTGCTGTTTAAGTAATATAATAACTTGGTTTTGTGAATAGCTGTTGCAAGTACTGCGCTAAAACGCTTGTTCGATAGTTTGAAACGTAGTGCAAGTGGTGAGGTCTTTTTCACAGTGATTCAAAAACGGCGTAAAAACTTCTATAAACGATTCCCTCCAAACCCTAATCTAACCTTCTCTTTAATCCCTTTCTTCGTATCCTTCAGTATACCTGCAATCATTCAATGTGTGAATTGTAGCACGAGAGGCATGCAGTACAACGAAGATGAAGGAACGATCACGATGTATCTACGCGGGAGGCCGATACTCCTGTTCCCTCCAACGCCGTTCATGGAGTCCTACGACTTGCACAAGGTCTCGACGCCACCCCAAAGCAAGTTAAAATTGGACTGGGTTTACGGTTATCGAGGAAAGGACTGCAGAAGCAACTTGCATCTGTTGCCGACCGGTGAAATCGTCTATTTCGTAGCGGCAGTCGTGGTTTTGTACAACCCCGAAGAACACAGTCAAAGGCACTACATCGGTCACACGGACGATGTGAAATGGTAACATACATTCGCTGGGTGTACATTCTACAAGTATTGATTTTGTCTTATCCGATGACCCGACGTACTTGTCCAGACAAGGAACTTTGCGTGTCACTTTAATCAAGGGTACACGAATGTCACGTTCGTGTTCCGAACTCTTTATGCAATTAAATTTTTTTGTCTATTCTAGCATAGCAATACACCCGAACAAGTTGTTAGTAGCGACTGGCCAAGTGGCGGGAACTGACAGAAGAGATGCCCTTGTAAGTAATCATTGAATTTGGAAAGCTTTGTGACGGATATCGGGAAAGGAACAAACATCTTTAATGCCCCAATGATTTATGTTTCCGCAGCCGCATATCAGGATATGGAACTCGGTGAGCTTAACGACAAATCATATCATCGGTACGGGAGAATTTGACGGAGCCATTTGCTGCCTATCATTTTCAAAAGCAGACGGTGGTAATTTGCTATGCGCGATCGACGAGACGTCGGACCACAACATATCGATTTGGGACTGGCAGAAAGGTGATCGCGGCATGAAACTGACGGAGACAAAGGTACGCGTAACGACGCATAAATTTGCGAACGTCATTGGAGACGCGGTGCTGACCCGGTTGATTGTAATTGCAGTGTTCCGTTGACACGGTAGTTTGCGCCGAATGGCATCCGCTGGAGCGAAATCAAATAGTGACCTGCGGCAAAAGCCACATTTCATTTTGGTCCCTCGACAATGGGGGTATGCTCTACAAGAGGATGGGGGTGTTTGAGAATCGGGACAAGCCTAAATACGTTACCTGTGTGGCCTTTAATCAAAATGGTGATGTCCTGACCGGAGATAGTAACGGAAACATCATCGTGTGGGCGAGAGGTAATTACTTTGGCCTTCGCTCTTGCCTAATGTGCCCAGTGTGACCCAGCTCGAATCGCTCCGAGCTATGTAATTTCATTATCTCACGTATTTTTCTTCCAACATCATTACCTTCGATGACCAAAAATTTCCTGTACAGGAACGAACACCATTTCTAGGCTAGTAAGGAATTTACACGACGGATCTATATTCTCGATGTGCGTACTAAAAGACGGAACCGTTGTCACTGGAGGTGGAAAAGACGGGAGAATATTGCACTACGACGCGTCCTTGAGTCTAACCGGAGAAGAAGCTCAGGTGAGGAAGCAAAGACCTTTAAAGGGTGTAACTTAGAAATCACTGTAACTGATCGATGAATTATAGATCGAAGGCCACTTTGGTGGGATAAGAACAGTTTCGGAAGGACGTGGGTCTCAACTGCTGGTTGGTACCACTCGCAACTGTATTTTGGTTGGCGATTTGGAAATGGGTTTCAATCCAGCGGTCTTGGGACATACGGATGAGGTTTGGGGACTGGCTGCCCATCCCACTTTGCCACAATTTGCAACTGCAGGTCATGACCGGCTATTACAAATGTGGGACAGTCTGAGCCATTCCGTTGTGTGGAGCAAGGACATCGGGGTACGTGACTAATCATTATTTCACCAATTGTGCAAAGATTCTCCTGAACAGAACTCAAACCTCCAATTGTTTGAATGGTCATTTTAGAATAGAATAATTAAGAACTTAGAGAAAACATTTTTAATAAAAAAGCTATGATTTCTTTCCAGGAACAAGCACAGAGCGTGTGTTTCTCGCCAGATGGTACGGTGATGATCGTTGGTTGTACTTCTGGAAAATGTCTCGCAATCGATAGCGAAACAAGAGAATTATATACTCATCATTCTGACGGTTCTGAACCATTGCAAGTAAGGAAATACTTCCGAAGGTTATTAAATAATTAATGAATCGATAATAGAAATAGGAATTTACGAGATTTTTTAATCACCAACGATCTGTTGAATGCATTATGCTTATCATTAGCGACAATTGACGATTGATGTAAAATACAAGACGCGATTTCAAGCCTCGACAAAAAGTAATTGCAAGTCTTTTACTCGTAGGTTGTGAGATTTTCGCCCGATGGATCGTCACTCGCGATCGGTTCTAGAGACAACAGCATTTACATATATCAAGTGAACGAAGATGCCACAAAGTACAGCCGCGTTGGAAGATGCATGGTGAGTTTGATAATTAATACAACAAGTAAAAGTAATTAATATAATTTTCAGTCAGGCACGTAGGTGTATGTATAATAAAAATAGACCGAACCAGAAAGTTATTACTTTTCGGAGAACTGTGAATACATCTAACACTTGACAAATTGAATTTCAAGCAAAAGAGGACTCGAGGAATTAGAGTAAGACCGATGGTTGAGTACTAAGCTATTGATAGAGGGATCTAGTTTTCGATTGGTATTTGAAATTGATTGTCCCAGTCAAAATCTGACCCGATGAAAGAGTGGAAAAAAGAAATTCCGCCATTTACCTTATTCCCAAAATCGTAAATACCAGTTACAACTACCAATCAACTATCACCCCCACAAATCGATTCAACCGCAGTGATATCACCAATTTGTAGCGTTAGACAGCACAATGAGATAGTAGCAATTGTTCATACCCGGTTAAAGTTTAAACACCATTTCGGAAAATGAATTAGCGACCTTCGATTACAGGGACACTCGAGTTTCATCACCCATCTTGATTGGTCGGTTGATAGTCAGTACTTGAGGAGCAACAGCGGGGATTACGAGTTGCTGTACTGTGAGTATGAAAATTAAACGACGTGACCGTGAATCGATTGTCAATTTAATGGGACATGAATTGCCAAGTTCCAATGTAACGATCATGTAACGTAAATGTTAACAATTATCAGGGAACCCGGGTATTTGTCGTCAAATACCAAAATCGTCGGTGTTACGAGACGTCGACTGGGCAACGCACAGTTGCATCATTAGCTTCGAAACGATCGGCGTTTGGCCGGAAAGTGCAGACGGTACGGATATCAACAACTGCGCTCGAAGCGGGGATGGAAAATTGCTGGCAACAGGAGACGACTTTGGAAAAGTGAAACTGTTTTCTTATCCGGCCTGCCAACCAAAGGTGAGAAAAATTTTGCGGATTGATCAAGTAGCGACGATTGTCCGGAAGAAAGAATGCTAATGATTTGTGTTGATATGCTTTCAGTCCTTGTTCCACGTTTATGCTGGCCACTCAAGTCACGTGACGAATGTTTCATTTCTGCAAGATGACACAAGACTGGTTTCAACCGGTGGTAATGACACCAGCGTTTTACAATGGGTTGTGTCCTAATCATCGTATCTTCGCAGTTATCGATACAGCGAAGATTGATTCGTTGAGTAATCTGTGTTGAGATGATGAAGCAGAAAGAAAAAGAGAAGAGAAAAGCAAAGAGCATCGTAATATTTAAAGCTAATAATGATGTGAACCTATAGCTCGTAAAATTGTTTTTATCTAGCGGCACGTGTCAAATTAGGTTATTGCCTGTTACACCTATGTATAAGCACGTTTGGTATTTAGGAAATCATCTCAATTTCAGTTAGGCTAAGTCGAATAAAAATTAGTGACAAAAAGGTAAAGAAAGTATTCAAGAATACACGGTTTGTTTCAATTTTATGCTAAACGAACTTTGAAACATTTACACGCTGAATATACATTTTTTTTTAAATGGTTTTTTAACACTGTAACCACTGCTAGGTTTTCAGATAGAATACACGAATCATTTTTACCATTTGAAGCCTTTTCTTGACGCATATTATATGATTGAAAAAAGATACAAAACAAGCAAACAAAGTTACTAATTACATGTAATAATTCTGTATCGAAATGCCGTCCGATATAAAATAGCGTGATTTGTAAATGAACAAAACTTCGCTATTAACATATTATATATATTAACAATAATATAGTTATTATAACAAAGGTTCTACGTTACGATAAGCCTGACTGATGTCACCAATTACCTAAGCAAAAGTCGTACGAATTCAATTTTCGAACACAAACATATTTCAAAGCAAGCTATATCAATAATTTCAATATTCAACAGACATTAGATACGGCTAGTGTTTCAAGCTGATACGTTTTTCGTTTTTTTTTTTTTTTTTTTTTCTTTTAAATACAGAAAACAATTGCGTTTAGTTCCTCTGAATAACGGACACTGCATTGTCTGAAGGAAAAATTTTATTTTTTTACGATAAGAAGATGTTCGATGTAATACGAGATTGGATCTTCAATGATGATCGATCAACTAATATAATTGTGCAAAACATTGCGAAGAACGAAAGTTCTTGTTGTGAAGAGGCCTTAAAAAGTGTAGGTAAATGCGTATGTATATAGACGTAGGGAGCTATCAAACTTATTGTATTTTGGTATAAACGTTTAACCAAAGCTGTAACGCAGGATTACATATTTTATTTTACTTTATTCGATTTCTTCTGGTTTGTTTCCCATTCTATGTCTCCACGATACTGTACAATTTACCTAATTATTTATATCGCATCGATCGATCTATGCATTATATTCTTCACGATCAACTAATAAATGGTATTGATTATAAAACGACTTTTTATTTCAAATAATTTCAATTCCATTTCGGCACTCGTCGTGGGTACCAACCAATATTTATTTAAAAAAAAAAAGATGGTGACGATTATTACGATTATTCGTTCAATTAAATAATAGAGACTGAGGTTTGATCCCATGAAAATCATGTCGGTATGTGCGTACATTTGGTAATGTAACGCAATGAACGAATTGCCAATGGTTCACTCCCAATTGGGAGGGGGAAGCAATTCGGCAAAGTAACGAGAACTCGTTTGTAATTAAGTAATTCCGATCAACTCATGGTATCAAATCTGTGCTGCGTACAAGTATAAAGATCCGACTATACTTTAAGCTTTGAAAAGTCAAAAGGCTGCTACGATATCACATTTATAGTTTTATTCCACCATCATACTCACTTGCATGGTGTTGAATGGCGATCTATGGACTATTCTCTGGGGCACAAATGATACACAATGAATTCACTCAGCCATTCTGATCGGGCGCGATAAATTTTCTTCACTTCACACGGAGGGAGATAATGAATTCTTTTTTATTATTTACCGTCTATATCAAGATTCAACAATTCGTAACTTGGTATCATAGCTTCTTCGTTTGTAACAGGTCTTATGAAAAATTTATCTCACGTTATCTGAACCGTGTTTCTCATCAGACTACCTGCTTTTATCAGTATCTCTGAAGCTATTTTCGTAGCGAGAAAGTTCACCGCCTAGCGGCCGTTTGTAGTAATACTAATTTACTGATGTTTACGATGAATAAATTCTCTACTTGTAAGCATGAATGTGTTTCTTTCACCTCATAAACAAATTAGTTCAACTGATTCGACTAGTTATGCCAAACAAGTTTCGATTAGATCAACAAAGTAGGGCACTTGATTGATGTAAATTTTGTGTTGGCTAGATTCGTGTACTTATTTTATTTAAATAAAATAAATACCTAATTGTTTCTGTCCATGAACATGGGACTTGGAGTAAGAATACATAAATGATGATATTTAGTTGACTCAATTTCTGAAATACATCACAGGTTCAATCGAATCAATACTTCACTCGATCGCGACAAGAAATACTTTTGTTGAATCAAAGAATTTGCTTGACTGAATCATTTTGATAAACTATAACTGAATCGAAATTGTTCAATCAAAGTCATCGTGTTTGGAACAAATCTGTTTTGTTGGTTCGCGAATTCCTTTTCCTTCATGCACTAACTTGTAAGGGATTAATATGTAGCATTATTCCGTTGACAATTGGAATGAACCGTGTTTTGTACAAATCTCACTACTGGTGATTAGATATTTTCCGTTCGAAACCTGACTTAAGTAAAATTGATTCGGTCATTCGTTGATTTATTTACAAACCATGCAGCTTCGACTGAAGTATGATTCAATTCAGTCATTGTGGAAGCAGTTTGAAGTACTGTGATGCTAATTTTTTCTTCACTTATTCGCCAAAACTTGAGATAAATCAACTTCATTATTTATGGCCGCATTGTTTTCTCAGAGTAGGTGAAAATGATTGAATTAGATTCAATTGATTTAGGAAATCATTTTCTTCTAAGTTAATCAACCATATTTTTTATGATGTTCGAAAAAAATCTAACACTATTCATCTTCTTATTATATTCCAAGTTATTGTGACACTTAAACATTAACAAAATACAGTTTGACCTATTGACAAACACACAGTTGAAATAAATGTAACTTTACCAAGATGGTTAATTCATAAAACACCTTGATTGTGTTACACATTAAATAACAATGATTGAAACAGAAATGAAAATATAAAAAATATTTTTCAATCCATGTATCAGTTATTCGTGTTTCTTATATGAAACCTGTTAAATTAGCCTTCATACTTGAAACGAATTATGCAACGGATAAATTTATTGTCTTAGTCTTTAAATGTATTAGCCTTCGATGAAAATATTGAGTATCAAAATATCGCTACTAAATCAATATGCAATATAAAATTCTACAAGAATAACACAAATACGAAATATTCAGCACACAAGCTAATTAAGCTAACGCAATTCATTCTTAGGTACGTGTCCCACGTTACATATCGTCTTTACGTGTGTGGCCATTGAATTTAAAGTAATAAACCTTGACCAAAATTTGACTCATAAAAACAGACCGAATGACACTGTTCAAACTCAAGCGCCTGTTGTAATGTTACCGAAAATACGTTACTGTGACGCGGATAAGAGTTCCGCAGGAGTAACGAGAAGCCACAAGACCTTCATTTCGGGACTATACGTGTCTACGTGTCTTTATGACTGTATTCACAATTTCGATTTGAGGAGATGCTGTACTCGATTTCGAGGTAGACTTCCCGAGTAGCACGAAATCATCCGTGGCTGAGATTAGATCCGGAGATCAGCCAATGACGCCTCAAGTCAGTCAGAGTCGATTTTCAGATGATCTTGTGCAACTTGGATTAAATATCTCCAAATGCCTAACTGCGTTGATTTCAAACGAAAAAAAAGGAGTAAGAGCCACATTGTACATACAATTATTGAGAGAAACATGCAAAAGCATTTCGGATCGACGCAAAAATAAAGACGTGTCATGTTTTTGTCCAGAATTGCATGTAGAATTTAGAGCTGTTACGCTCTTTTTGGATCCGTGATCCATGGATTAGTTGGATATTCAAAGATATATAAGTCCACATCGAAATCGAGTATACAGCATCATCTGAATGTAGAATCCCACCTACATCCGTAGAGATAAATTTTTGGTATTGTCATGATCATCAGGTATTTTCCATAAATTTTACTCGTTAATTTTTTCACCTTTGACAAGAAATTCGACGGACTGTTTTCAACCTTGCATTTATATACTTGTATCAAAGACACGGGGAAATAGTATCGTCGAAATAATTACAGCGAGACAAATCGGGATGATGAGGGTTCGGTAAGAGGTCACAGTTTCTCGATGATCGAACATCAGACGCGTCTGGTTTTGGCTGGTTGGCCATGGAGCGAACACGAGTGGATAGGAAATTACGGCTGTGTCGGTATATAAGCGTATCCTCGTCTTCGCATTGAGGCTTCCTCAGCCGTGACTTCTTTCAGAAGGAGTTCCTTCAGTCGTATCCTTCGGACGCGAACCAGCTCGTTATGACCCTCTCTCAATTCGTCTCTCATCCACATTGTTTCAGCTCTAAGATTCGTATGGATTTTCGGATCACAGGCCGTACGAAGTTCCGGGTCAATTGAATTTATCGTTCGTTGTCTAAATGAAGAATTGAAAACAAGACACTGGTTAGAATCTTAGACGTTGTCCATTTCGCAATTCTCTGTCTTGTCAGTCTCGTAAGGAAACTGACAATGAAATATGAATTTGCCTTTTTTACTTTCATCCGGAAAATACAATCTGATTTATAAAGACTCACACTATTCCCAGATTGTCCATTTCTAATTTTGACATCGTATTCAATGCACGAGACATCTTGAATCATGAAAGAATTATCTTCAGAAGTAAGTTGAATCAATTATATTCCGTGGACAGAATTAATTATCGAAATGAAAGGAAATCTATGACGTCGTTAGGTTTAACCGAAACGCTTATGACAAGGATGAAAATGTTTTTTTCTTAACTGTGTTGTTTCCAATCCAACTTTATAAACATCGAATCATAGAGTATCAGGTATGATATCAATCGTGAAACAAAACTGAAATGAGGGCAGCTACGTTTGCCTTGAAAAATTCCAAATCAAACGTCAACAGAAATGGCAGCCAGAATATGGCCCGTTGCAAAATTTTAAATTAATATTCACAATCATTCTTGGCTTCTAAATTTTTCAGTAAACTCTTGACTAAATTATAACATAAATTTTGGAAACGCAAAACAAACTGTTAAATTGACAAATAATATTAATACAGACTCGAGAACTTCGTAAAAATCGTAAAGCAAAAATTTTAAACCTAAAAACCCGATCGCGTACAATAATAAGCTTCTCTTAAAACGCAATCAAGTGATATAAACGAAGAAAAACGACGGGAAATGATCCTTGTAGAGAATAGAAACTGGTTATAATATTAATGCAAATTTAACCCGGAATTAAATTTCACAAATTCATTTGAATAATAATGGAAAACAACGAAGACGAACCCGACGACGTTAAAAAGGCAACACCGGTCGAAAGTGCCATCCTTGAGGGAAATAAAGACGATAAGAATGAAATCAAAGGGTACGATTTGACTCATTCCGTACATAATATTCAAGGAAATGGAAGAATTTCTTCCCTAAGTAGATTGTCAGTAAATGATAGGGAAATAGTGCCTAAATAGTTGCTAGTTGCCCGTTGCCCGTGAGGCCTTTACTTAGGCCAACAGGAAAATCAGCCTGAGCTAACATTGGAGTGATAAAATAACGGGAAATATCGCCGAAAAGTAAAGAGAGATGAGGCGAGGAGAAACGAAAGATAATATTTATTTACAAAATAGATTTAAGGAAATCGTATTGGGACTGGTCAGTTTGCACTGGGTGTAAATTTCCGGTATTTCATGGTCATTTTTACTACGAAAAAAAAAAATACTGACGTCACACGGAGACACAATGTCTGTTAAATACTACGTAACTCGATACCAAAAAAGATTTCTTTGTCTCTATGATTATTTTTTTCGACGAGTAATAAATTTCAGTTACGCTTTCATCTTGAGAATAACGTGCGATATTTTTTTTTTTTCTTTTTTATCGAGTAAAACTCTGCACAGTATTATGCTGAACTGAACTAAACTCTCCGACTGATAATCTGCACAATGGAATGCTTGTTTCTATATCCTCTGCTGCTTCTTCCCTCCTGCAGAGAATTTATTTATAGCTTATCACCGCTGAAATATATCGTATATATCCTAGCTCAGTATATAGTTCATTTGAATTCACACGCTGCATTGCGTATTGCATATGCAGGAAAAAACCCAAATCCGCACCGGCTAATCTGACAAATCGCGAAAAGCCGACGGACAGGAAATGCAAATTGTACAGAAGCAGGTATCCGCCATCCCTTACCAAGTCAAAGAAGCCATGTCACCAGAAGGTGGAGATCATCTGCAGGGACAATTTGTCAAAGCATGAGTACATCGACATCTTGGCAACGCCAAAGAAGACTCGGGAAACCGAATGCAAGTCAGTTAAAGCACCTCGCAAAACGTGCATTCATTATCACCTGAATATATCCGTGAAGATATGTTTCTGTTTTTACCCATATAGACAGACGTTCGCAGTGTCCCCAAGCAGAAGGTAAGCCAAAATTCCATGCGAACCGTTTAGGTGTAATTACAAAAGGATTTAACGTAATTAATGCGAGTTTTCCGATTTTTCTTGAATTGATTTCTAGAAATTTACTGACTGCTCTGTTACACGAAGAGGAAAACAATTTTCCTATAATGACCTCTGAATTTCAGGGAAAAAAGCACTCATAGACCGATGAGCGACCGTCTGGAAGAACTAGCGAGACCTAAGCCGAGTCACGTGATAGATCTTCTGCAGACATGGGGGGACAGACTGCGACCGGAAGTCATCGACGCGGTACAAAAGTCCCTGGAGGAAAGCTGCGCAATGTCACCTGAGTGAGTACGATACTAAAGTAGTATTTATTGGAATCGAAGTATAAACGGTGTTCAAGTCTTGATCTGGTAAAACCTCCGCGAGATTGACTTCCGCTCGATTTCGCAGACAGATGGAAGCCTACTACAAAGAAAAGGACAGAGAAGAGTGCAGCCGCACTCGACGTGTGAGGAAAAAAAATTGTCCGGATAAGACAAAGAAAAAGCCAACAACGTGCGACAATCACATGGACAAACAGGCTGTGTGCGAGGAATACGAAATGGCGCAACGTTTTATGCGGCACATTATTTCCCACTTGAAAAATTGTCCCTTCGCGCCGGAGGATCACTACGATTTGACGGAAGTAATTCTGTACCAGCTAGGCGGTGTCCTTGACTACCGGCCGTCAGGAGACGGGGATCGAAAATTTCAGATGATGCTGATGCTGGCCAATGGAATTGCCTGCTGGGTCCACGGACTGAACGTTGAGGTTGCTGAAAAGCTCGCCAAGGAACAGGCGGAGGAAGTTAGTATAGGATTATTTCAATTTTGCTACGAATGATTATACCTTGAAATGCGACTTTGTAACGTCGTATTCTCTTCTTCAAGGCAAAGGAAGCAGCGGAAAATGCAGAGACAGAGGAAGAAGATGAAGAAGAGGGAAAACAGGGAGAACAAATGGCTGAAACGACCAAAGAAGAAGAAGAAGAAGAAGAAGAAGAAGAAGAAGAAGAAAAAGAAGACATAAAAGACGAAACGATCGACGTTGAAGTGGCTACTGAAAATGAAGAAGTCGTCCACGTTGGAGTCGCCACTGAAAATGAAGAGATGGCCGACGTTGGTGTTGGGAACACCGAAGTTGTACAAAAGCTCGAAGAAGAAGAAGAAGAAGAAGAAGAAGAAGAAAACGAAGAGATAAAAGAAGAGGAAACAGACGAAGCAAAAGTGAAAACAGACGTAGAGGAAATCGGTCAGGAGGATACCGAAGGAGAAGAAGAGTCTGCATCGCCAGATGGACAGGAAACGATGGAAAAGGACGATGAGAGCGAAATAGAAGGAGAAGAAGAGGTTAAACGGGAGGAAACGGAGGACGAAGGAGAACCAGAAGCGTTGGAAGAGACGACCGAAGACAGCGAGTCGATAAAACTAACCGAAGAACCTGGCCTTGGTATCAAAGGACTCGGAGAGGGTGACCTCTTCGGCTCGGAAATACCTTTCGTCACGTTTGGTAAGATAATGGAAATCGCTGTGAAGTTTTTGGAGAAATACGAGGAAGCGGAGACGACGGAGGTCCGTCGCCGTTTGCAAAACGTTGTACTGACTAAATTGACGAACCTTGTCTTGGCGGAAGCCCCGGATGCCCTTGACAACAACATGAAGGTGAGTCGATTGTGACACTCGTCGAGCCTTCGACGTGGAAGCGACGCTGACGCTGACGCTAATAATTATATTCTTACTTAAGGCGGTGCTCGAGGTCCTCGCCGAGAACATTGCGGTGTTCATGGAGGAGACGCTGTCCGAGTCTAAGGTCAACTTGGTCGGAGCGATGGCGCCGGAAGTCGAGTCTACGGAAGTTAGGGACTGGGGTCACTGGTTGGAGAGCGTAATGGACAACGCTACCAACTGGGGCAAATGGATACACGCTAAGGTCGGCGAGGCCGAGGAGAAAGCTCGGGCTAAGGTGAAGTATAAATATAACCGTCAATTAATCGTTAGAAATCCGGATGTTCGAATTGTTGCCGTCATCGACGGTTCATAGCGTTTGAGCGATAACTGTCCGAGGTCTATGAGGAGAAATTGCCGATCTTATTTGGACGAATGATCGAGAGAATTAGAAAATCGGTTTGTTTTACGGGGAATCCTTTCGTCTAAATGAGTGACGTAGAAACCGCCTTCATTCTTCAGTTCATCCTCCCGGTTTCCGGATTATCGGCTTTGCGTTCCCCTAGCTGCCCACCTTTCACTTTCCAACTCTCTTCTCGACTCGGTTAGCGATTGCTTATTGCCTCCGGGTGAATCTAAGGCAAAAGCGATCACACTGGAAGGTAGAATAGAATGCCGTGACTGGCGTGCTCTCGCTCTTTACGCCGAGTCGTGACCTCCGATAAAAGTACTCCACCAAGGCCAACTCGGCGCGATGGTAGCAGCGATTCATTGTCTGTTTCCGCCTCATTCAAGACCCGTGTTTTTTCTTTTTTCGCTCGGTCTCTGTTTGATTTTTATATTATTTTTATTATTTTTCTCACAGGTAACCCGAGGCGAATGGCAAGACTGGACGAGCACGGTAGACAGCGAAGCACTCCGATGGCGAATGTTCAATTTGGATACCAAACACCGCATGCACCACGCCGACTTGAGTATCACGCATAAGAAAGTCGTACATCGGGGTGATCCGGGGATTGGAAACCGAACGACAAGCGCCGCTCTGGCGCTGCATATGGAGCCGGATGAAACGGAGATAAACGCCCACGATTTGTCCGATGGTGAACATCGAATCAGCCCCGATCGTTCTCAGGAAGTAACGCAAAACGAAGAAGCCAACGATTGAATCTGACTTCTTCCTGCTAACGAAGCCTTTCGTCTTTATTAATTACGTCTATCCCATCATGGGTTTGTTCTTCCTTATTCCTCGTTTTCATCCATCGTTAACCATCAACTATACATAAAGTGTTCTAGTATAAAAAGCAAATCAAGAGACGAATGAATTTGGCATTGAATTATAATTCCTTTTTAGCGTTAGATGGTTATACGAAATCGCGAAAGAGATTAAAGTCTCCAGTCGGACTGCAACTAGAGCGTAAACAATGGAGAAAATGAGTGGAAAACGAACGAAAGTTTGCCCAAGTATAGTTTTATGAAGACTGGCGAAAACAACAAGCTTCTTAGTCTCGTTCCATTAATATTTCTCACAAACTTTAATCGGCAGAAATTAAATGCATCGTCAATGACGTTGCGGAATTGTAAATCACAGAATGAACACGATATAATCCCATCATCCTCGATTACGTAAAATCGGTTATTAACGCGTTTCCGCGTCTCTTTGCGCCTTGGACATCGATGTGTTCAAACACAGGGATCCGTGCGTAACATTCTTACGCAGCCATACCTGTAAAATGTTTTTACACCATCCTCACGATCCTCCGCGTTATGGTGACGGTGGCCAGCATGAGGTGTATGCAGACTCGACTCGCACAGGTGTTGCTGCACACAAAGGCACACCTTCACGTATGGTTTGTTGACGCGCAAGTAGGCCACCACTTTCCCTGGCTGTGAACGGCACCGTTCAGCACCGGCGAGTACCAGCGAGTACCAGCGACCATCGGTCACCTAAGTGGTTTAGTTGCGTACACCTTGCCGTTCCCAGAGTCCGCGTAGAGCGCGCATATACGAAGCTGGACACACCGGACAGAGCAAATCGATTGTGGATAATTGCACGTACTACACGATGCAAGGTACCACCGGCTACCGTGCGGATTTCGAGTTTGTACGCTGTTTGCAAACATGTGTGAAACTTTTTACAACTATGTTTCGCAATTGTCGTTTCGATTTTCTGTCAAGCTTATCCTGTACTTTACTTTTCGCACCTTCGATTACAGAGTCGACAATGCGACATACAGTGAGATCTGTCTTGACCTTGAAGACTTTTTATACAGCAATATGTGAAAAGTTTACTGTAATAGAATATTAACCGAACGGACTGATTCAAATTCGTTTCATTTTCATTCTGTGTCTTCTCAAACGATTGCATTTTTCGTTATTTGAACTTCAATTATTATTTTTATTATGCAGTTTTGAGGGAAATTTGGGAAATATAATTTTCTATTTAATATAGCAAGGCATCGTATTCGTGTACTTCAAAATTTTTTCTGAGTGCAGAAAAATCGATTTTCCCTACCCAAATTAGTGCGCAAAACCAGTTACATTACCACACTAGTGCGGGAATGTACTATTTTGCGTACCCGGTTTAGAAAATTGGTATGCGCAATTCAGAGTTTTCCTTTCATTTTCCTCAAATTGGCTGTAATACCGATTTTCTTTGTCAGTGGTGGCTAACTAATCATGGCTGTATATATGCGGCTAACTTTGTTTTTACTCGTACGGATTCCGTACGTAAACGTGTTTATTTCCTTCTATTGATTTTCCATATTCAGCTCTGTTTAGTATTTCGTTCCCAGAAGCGATTCATTATTCATAACATGTTGTTTTCTTCAAGTGGAAGAAAAACAAGGAATAAAAAAATGAGCCCAGGAAGAGGGAGAGAAAAAAGAGACTCAATCACTTACAACAACCAGCTGATTGGTCACGACTTGCGAGTCGTGCAATTAGGAACGTTGCAGAAATCACAGTCCTTCGATTTATACATGCATCGCGTGTACAAAACATGTACACAGCTAATTAACAGAGTCATCGTAAAATCAATAGACACAATTTCTTGAAACCATCGACAATACGTTCGGCCATGCGTCCCTTTTACGTTCCTTCGATGGAACGTGCAGTACTGCGTAGGTTAAATTTCACGCTATTAACATTTGGACCTGAAAAAAGTTCGGCAAAAATGAGACTCGATTCCCAAATGCCGGCCATTTCGTTCGACAAGCTATGGATGGTCCGAATTACTGTACGAACGAGTTGATTCATTCCTCTTTATTTCAACACGTTTCTTGCCGCTGCAAACTTTTCCTCGCAGTCTCTTCGGTCTCAGATTTACGCAGTTTGCCATAAGAAAGGAAACATAAAGGCTACGAAAATTCTTCTCGTTTCGAATCGGCTATACATATAGAAACCATAAAAGTGATATTTATTTTTTTGTTTCCCACTTTGTCGACAGTAAGGTTTTTAGCAACAGTCGGGAAGTAATTTTTTTCCTCAACGAAGAGAAACGGACACATCGAGGATCTTTAATTCCCAGGCCATTTGATTATTCCTTGAAACTCTAATGATTGCGTGTGACGCACTTGTCTGTATATCACACGCAGAGGGACGAAGCAGCATCCTTCGTCTGCAATCGTTGTCAAGTGTATTCGAAATTCGATATAAGTAGAAATTGGATAGGAAATTAAATGCATGTATTCGAAACAAAAATTCAATTCATGCCCAGGCAGGTACGTACCTGCACGTAATATGCATATTATGGGCCACGTTAAGCTGCTAACCGCGGCCCCATGACCATGGTAAAAACCAGAGGCAGCGTCTTGGGACGCCCTTAAAGTCTGTGGCGGTCGAGGTGAAATAGGCAGAGGATAAGAAGAAGAAGAAGAAGAAGAAGAAGAAGAAGAAGAAGAAGAAGAGGAGGAAAAAAAGTGTGGTGGTTTCAAATGAAGGACCAGACCGACCGGTCGTCTCCCCTCCGAGATGAGCCCAATTTTTTATACCTTTTTCGTCAGCGCAGTAGTCTTTCTCTTTTTTTTCCCATTTTTTGCCTTCTTCTCTCTTACTCTCTCTCTCTCTCTCTCTCTCTCTTTTTCTCTCATTCACTCACTCTTTCAGAGATCCTTGCAGGTGTCCGTCGCTGCGGATACAAGGGCTGCCCAAAGTATCAATCTTACTCCTTCAACCCCTGTGGTTCACACTGTGCAGGATTGCCTCCTCGCTATATATGCGGCATTCCTCTATTAGACACAGGTATGTATTCGGATATATCGTATATTCTTGCCCATCTAACTGACATAATGTGCTTACTATATGGAGTGTATAAGAAAAAACTGTGTTCAATTATTCGATCTGACTCGATCAACTGGATTTTGGACAATTAAAATTCAAGCCTCACTTTGCAACTAACAATTGAATAAAAGACTACAGAAATCCTTCAATTAATGCGGGTGCAATATGATCGGCATTTATTTTTCCATCGACTGTGATCAAGATTTGAAAAATTTCTTCGAAAACATTATACAGCGGTAATCTGTGGTAATCAATTTTCTTTCCAGCCAATCTGTACGATAGATTTAGCTAATCGTTATCTCGATCTTATCCTGAATTACACTGCAATGAACCGTCATCGAGAATTTGTTTAAACAATTGTAGTGAAATAGGAATCGTTATAATAACGGTTTTGATATTGCTGGATTGACAAAAAAAAAAGCCTTAACTCAAATTTATTACGAGTGATCAAGAATAGTAATAAATACTATATTTTCTAGTTACATCTGCAAAACTAATTATCATCAAAAAGACTGTAGGTTAACCAGACGATGAGAAATTTCTGTTGTTACGAGGTGTTGAAAAAAAAAATTCCTTCACACAATAAGCGCTTCTCGGTTTTGATCGTTACAATGTTTGTACATTTAATGTGACTATTTTAATTACAACAGAGTCATTATATACGGAGATGCGCCATTTGTAGATTTAGTTGTGGGCATCCTAGTCGTTGAAGTTTCCATTGTCACTCGTCGTCACTCCGGGTCAATTTATACCAATTTAGGGACCCGTATTTCTGTAACACGCGACATTGTCCCCCCCTTTCTCTTGACTCTCCGAGCGGCCATCTGAGGGCTGGTTTTATAAATTGTTTAATGGCCAGACGCGGGAGTAACTTTGATCTGATGGGGATACGGAGTTTATGCGGGCGTCATTCAACACCCGTTAGACTGCATCCATGCCACTCGGCACACGCGACCCTGCATGGGAATATCACAACCACATAACCGCGACGACAAAACATGAAACGCTCTTCTTCTCCCCCCGATGAAAAATCTCGTGGGGACCCCAGATTCTCTATCGATCTAATGCACAAACTCGCGACGAAATTTTGACCCTAAGTATACAATTATCGATACCAAGCGGGTTCATTCTAATGTATTTATTGGTTAGCATGGGAAATTTTTCCCTCGATTCGTATGGGAAAACGATAAAATTGAGGAAAAATTAAGGCACAATAATTTTGCGAATTCACAAAAAACGTTTCAATTGATGAAACGATGAACTAATAATATGAGATTGCTTCTAGAGCGAATCCCGTAAGAATTTTCTAAAAAAACATTTGTAAAACTGCAGGTACTCCCGGATATTCGAAAAGTTTCGTGACTCATCCGGCCAGAATGACTTTCTCGGAATTTTCTGATACATCACCGATTCCGTGCTGTGCAGGGAAGCGAAGTGAGAGGAATTGGATAAAACCTGGGACGCGCGATCAGTGACGAAACATATTTTCAAGTTAACTAAGTATACTTGGATGAAACCGGTGTGTTTCTTTTTTTTCGTTTCATCTCTCTGCTATAACGCGGAATTCGCTGTACAATCGATATTTAATTAGTTCTTAAAATTCGGTATTAAAGATTTCATTTGATTGCTATAATTAGTCTGCGCTCTTTTGACCGTGCAATAGTATTCGTAGAAGGACGTAACCGATTACATACATCGTGTGTAAATATATGCAAATCATATATATGCGGGTTGTCATTATTCAATGAATCACTCAATATACTCGTTTCCATCGAAACCAAACGCTGCGGAGATACCGGTTAAACGTATGCGGTTGGGAAAAACGGAAGGAAGTTAATAGCTACAGAGAACCCGGAAGTCTACATTTCTGTATTAACGACGACAGAACTTGCTTACATAAAAAAAAAAGTAAGAAGAAAAACTAATGACGAATATTCGTAACGTAGAATACGCGATAATTACCGGAAAAAAATAAGATTTTTGCACCAGCTAAATTCGATCCAATATACAATACGTGTTTCGAAAAGAGAAATCAAATCATTCATTCGGCCATATGCAAAACTGGAATTTTCAGTTGCAATTTGATGCAGGAATAGCCAGAGAGACTAAAGCTCCCTTGTTCCAAGCAAACGATCGATACGTGGATCGGATTATTTTAACCGATCGTTTGGTTCTTCATTCTATCTTTTCCACGCCCGTTCGGTCCAACAATTTGATCGTGTCCAGGTCCAGGGAAAAGCTAGAATAATCAAGACGAGAAGGATCGACTAACGTTCGAGTGCTAGAAGCCGGGGAGAATTGAGAAGTGGGATAAAAATTCTAAAAGCAAAATGTAAATGAAAAAAAGGAAGAAAAAGGTAAAAAAAAAAACGAATTCCCGGAGTCTACGATGAGCCTGGCTCTCCCGCGAGTGGAATACCTGAACAGGTGTAAAAAAGCCATCAATTGTTTCGTCGCCATGTGACGTATTCCTCTAGTGAATACAAAAGCACCGATCAGTCCGCGGTTTAAGACCGGAAATTTTATTCATCTATTTATTTATTTTTTTTTCTTCTCCCAATCCAACGATGTTTTGGCTTCGATCATGTACGCACAAACACACGATGCCAGACAACCTGCAATAAGCCCCACCGACTATCCATCGGCCACACATTGCGTCCCGAGTTACACATGTGAAGAATATATATGTATGTAGGCAGACACGATGTCTTGCACAACGCTTTTGCCGTGGTAGGTAATAAATTATTATTGTACTCGGTCACGCGTCGTTGATTGCTAATTATGAATTATGATAAGTATAATGTACGGATCTTCCGAGCTTGTGGCCCCCCGCTTGCGTCCGAGGATCAAATACCGTTTAGAAAATCATTTGTCAAAGATGTTATGTCCGATGGGATTTTAGGCATTCATGATGCAAGCTCATGTAGTATTATGAATCACGATTTGGGAAAGTAATTAACGAAAAGCTCTTAGCAACGCGGCTGTGAAAATACTTATTGTGGACTTTTCGTCCCTACGGACGTCGTCGTGAAACGAATTCGAAATAAACTTTACGTATAAACCACTCTGAAATGTTTGTATAGCTTGCAAATTAGAGTTTGGTTCAATTTTATTATTCAAACAACACTAAATTAAAACAAATTTTACGATTCTGCATCAATTAATTGCATAAAAAAAATACTTATATTACAAATTACAAGAACATGGATAGTATCACAAAAATTTGCGAAAGGGATCCGTTTCTTTGTATTTTGCATTAATTTTCTAGAATTAGATAATCAAAGGTTTGTTGGTTGGCTGAAAGTCCGATTTCCGAAATCCGAAATAGCGAATCCAATATGAAAGAAAAAAAAAAAAAAAATGAAAAATATTAGGACTTTGGTAAAAATTAGTAATGAATCCAGGGTCAGATTTCTAAAATTCGTAATACTGTATCCAGTATACTCGTTCAATTTGGAAAAAAAATGGTCATATTTTGATTTAATACAGTACCTGAGGGCTTTTAAATCGTTAATCGCGAATCTGAATTAATATTTCGAAATTTGAAGTAGATATTAATATCTTTCTTTCTTTAAAGGCATTACAAATATTTGTAATAATATATCAATAATTCCCATGAATGATTCACCATTTCGAAATACTTTTTATCCTACATACGATTTCATTTATCGAACAGCTGCGCAGCAATAATATATATCTCAACCACAAAAGAATATCTTCTTGAAACATATTGCAATTATGGTCGTCCTGTGCGGTCTGTAATTCTTTTCGAAGACACGGAAAAATGTCGAGAGGGCTGTTGGTCATTGCGTAAGGAGTGTATAAACGCAGTGATGGATGCAGAGAATCTAGCCTTACGAATGTTTACGTGAATGATAATGCACGAGCAGGTTCATTTGCAGACTTTCGTCGATAAGAAACCGCGTGAGGTAACCGCACGGAGAAATTCCGCAAATTATGCGTGCCTGCTTTCTTCTCTGAAATTTCATTCCTCTGTCGTAACTCGAATCATTGCGGTTCAGGGACTAATAAGAATTGGTTTAAATTCAGCAGCACGTGGTTTTCCACGGACTAATTAGTATTTAAAAATGAATTCGATATTTCGACCGAAGTATATTTGAGAAATAATTATTTGCTGTACTTTTATCGCCGATAAGGCAAATAGAGAAGAACAAAGAAATGTAAACAAAGAGAATAATTGAAATGTAACTCGGTTTTTTTTTTTTTTTTTTTTTTTTTTTTATTCTTCTTCTTTCCTTGCGAAATTTTAGACAGTAATTTCCTATCATTGTATATAATCTAATCTAGGGAATTGTGGCTTTGCAGTTATTCGCAAGGAGTGGAAAGGAAAAATAAAATTTCTGATCAAGTGTTTCGAGTGATTGGTTAATATGCTTTTCTAAATCTCGGATGTAATCGAGATTCGCAAAGTCACTTTAGGTACGGAGGAAATGATCCTGAAGTGCTGTTTACTCGATTCCGAGAAACTGGTATGAATAAATTTTGCATTTGTGAAAACTGTTAAAATATGGCAATAATTTGTATGCTTTGTATCTACTAATTTTTTTTTTTTTTTTTTTTTTTTTTATATCTACTCAAGTATCTTGACTATACATGTATAAGCTTAATGAATATTGCAGGCAATGCAGTTGCTGTTGAATGAATAAAATATGCTCAATTCGCGGAAAGGAAAAATAAGTGATTAGACCTCTCTGATAAACGTTTCTTCTCTCCTTTCAGAATACTACCTCAATAATAACACTTGTAATGTGAATATACGGATTAGCAAGTGGCAACGGAAATATAAATTCACACCTAACGTGAGCAATACTTGCGGTCTGATTACGATTGCTCCCATTGTGCAACTCAGTTTACGGTATTCAACGATCACAATAACCTGTGGCAATAAACGCATTTGCCTGGATATGACAACGACGATAGTGCAAAGATACTGAGAGTATCATCACGTGATCGAGCATCGTACCGGATAGGAACATTTATAGAAGGAAAATCCTGAGCTGTTGCCAATTATGATGAAACTTTAGCTTGTATATCGTGCGTACAGTGTTTAAAAAACGCGTAAAATTCCACGTAACCTTACGCTATGAATTTCCGATACCTCCGTTAGACTGTAATTGCATATGACTAGAGGAATAAAAATGCCTACGTCGATAGTAATGCAATTTTGTCTAGTGTCGTCGTAATTTTACACTGCTTGAAATGAAAACTCTGCGACCGACGCAAAAGGAACGAAATAATTATCACTTTGCACACAGAGACTCGCAACGCAGTGTCTGAGATTGACAGATAAAGAGGGCATTACGAGACTACGTAACGATTCAATTTAGATAATGAAAACTCGTTACAAAGTTAAATTTCACTAGTAATGCGGTGAGTATCAATCGGCGGATATCGTTGAAGCATGAATTTTGAAAGGTCTGTTTGAACGAAAGCGATAAGAAATCGAGGAGTAAATTGTGAGCCGGAAGAAAAAGCATTCGACAAAAAAAGAATATCTCTGCAAATAAGTAATTCAATGTTGAAAGAATCGTTGAGCAATTGCAGACAATAATTGCTAATTGTCACGAGTTCGATCGACGTTTGCATATCTTTATTTATTTATCTTGAACGTTCGATCGGCAGAAAAACAAAGCTCTCAGTTAAGATCTTCAACGGAATCGAATTTTCTTTGACTGATCATGCTTATCGAATACGGATAAGATCGAGCTGTCGAATTTCTTCTTACGAGTCGAGATTAAAAATGTGACGAGAAACAACAATTCCATCTAGACGTGTCTTTCTATCCACTGTTATCACGAAATTTCGACCTCAATTAGGTGCGCTTACTCAGCCTTGTTCAACGCCTGTAAAGTATACGTCATCGTGTGCGAATATTGTTTTAAAACGATGCTTGTCACTCGGTTATCTGGCACAATAATAAATTATTTTCAAGTATCCAAGTGTAAGCAGTACACGTGTACTCTTGCTGGCAATCTTTCCATTCTAGATATAAGATATAACATCTTCTCACATATTCATAAAATTCATTTTGCAAATTAAATTATTTCGAAAATTATTCAACTTCGGTAGTCCATGTGTCACAAAAGTTGTACGAGGAAATTCTTTGGTGAAGAAAAAATGACAAATTTATCATTGAGAGAACGAAACTCTGATCTCATTGCACTGCACTGTAGGCGGCTGCTCTTTGTTAGTATGAAATCAGTAGCTGCGGTTTTCCAAGGAAGACATCTTTGTAATAGTACACAACGGGGATCAAGAAACGTCTTTGCATTTCATCGTGCAAGCTCTTTTACGAGTCTGAGACTCTGCACTGACTGCAGCTTTCATCTCTTACCTTATAGATGATATCTTACCGGTATGGTCACTGGTTCGAAAATTATTTCCGTATCGCTGAAACTTTCTGATATAGAAAAATGTGAATTGAATCTTGAGTAATCGCATCTGGTTCGTCTTTTCGTTGCAGGAATTTTTTTTTTTTTTTTTTTTTTTTTTTTTAAACTAATAGCAGAGTGTTTTTTGCAATTCTTGTAGAGCTGAGAAGTTCTCGTAGAAAAAGAAGGTGGAAAATCGTTGTATGATTGAAAAATCGCAAAACTCATTGTCTGGAAAGTTCTGAATACAATTCTTTAGGAGTGACTATAATAACGATGACGTCACGCAACAACTAGATATATTCTTGTTTGACGGAAATCTGGTTATGATATTGTGATATTGTAAAGCATGGTTATCTCTCAAATGACCACAATTTCCATCAAAGTATCGTCAAGAAGCCCGTAACGGATGCTGACACACGACGTTTTTTTTTTCTTTTCTTTTCCATAAAAACATGACATCTCATCGACCGCGATAATTTGTTTGAATAAAATCTATAGCATTGCGATGATTTAAACTTGAAGATAAATACTTAGATCGCCTCGAAACGCTTGCGGAAACGCATTCGGCATTACGGAATCCGAGTGAATGAATCTATTGCCAAATTATTGCGAGGCTTTGCGTAAATTGAAGCGAAAGAAACGGTGAAAAGTTTTTGGTCAGTTGATACTAACAAGCAATCAGGTGAAAAATGGCCTGAACACCGTTCTCCAATGTATCTCTAAACAAGCTGCGCACACATATGTATATAGAGAATAAATCTAAGCGTTTGTACGTAGATCTGTAATATATTCAACAAACAGTAACAAAGAAATTCTCACTTCCATCTTATACGCAACTATTTTATAAGTAGCGCAGGTGTAAATCTTATACGCGTATACGGAATATGTGCAATATGCAGAATACAAATAACGTAGTACATACATACAGGGTGGGAAAAAAAACCTGACTGAAATCGAAACGCGTTCACCGACTTTCAGAAACTTTTTTCGCTTGAAACTGTCGAAAGTCTTGAATTATAAAAAATAAGAAGAATAAGGAAAAACGCACGTTGTTGTAAATTTATTTGTCAAAAATTTTAACTAAAATGTATAAGTCTTTAAATCATACTTCAATATGGCAATTGAGTTAAACATTCTTTAATATTAATTTTTTTCCTCCTCCCAGCGGCTTTTTTGAAAACTTTTTAAAGCGATAAGTTTATGAAAATTGATTTGACGTGTTGGGATTTTACTAACCCACCTTGTATATGTTTGACTTTCATTCGGCAGAGAGAAATGTGTTTTTGAAGCACCATAACACCTCGCTAAATTGCGATGATTTACACAATTGAATGACTGCTAATGAAGATCCTCATCAAATGTATATTAGGTATACGTAACGGTATTTGGAAACAGCTGATTAGGATGACATCGATATTCCTTCGGGAAACGGTGAGAAGTTTTTCAGTTCAATGTCTCTATTTACCCGCCCAGATCAATTTTTCAACCTGAATCTCATGAGAACCGAATAATTTTATCGTGAAATTATATGTTTCGTTTATTTCAATCCGACAACCATAGATCTCCGATTATTATCAGTAACCGAAAATAATTTTTACCATGTATATAGGATCATCTTGATAAAATACCGACACTTCAATAGTGAAAAAAAAAGTAATAACCGACAGACAGAGAAAGAGTATAAAAAAAAAATTAAATAAAAAGGAGAGAAATAATTTTCAGTGTCACTCCGACGAGTTGCACGTGTTGTAAAATTATGCAACCGATCCGTGGACGAGCGAAAGATCGAAGGAATAAAATCTGGGCAGGCCGAAGTAGTGAAAACTTGGTGACGAAGCTGTACCAAGCTGGCATAGCCGTCCCGAACGAACGGCATGTAAGAGAGCTGAAATGTGTGCCTCTCACGCATGTGCATGGTACTTAATTTGTGGTTTTGTGATTCCACAGGGATCGAGCGAGTGTTGGTGGTGGACGTGAATGGGTAGGGCCTTACCTTGAGCAAGAGCAGGCCTCCCAGAGAAAGAGCTCCGGGCAGCTATTCCATTTTGATACACACGTATGCACCTACACAGCTAGGTTTAACACAAGTATCGATGCGGTGCGTGAATAAGCTTACGGTGTGCATATGCGAGGAGTTGTTACGCCTTCGAGTATCGTGCATGACGATGCTGGATGCAGAAGTCTAGATCGAGACCTGCTAGTGCCATGCTGAGAAAAATTTCGTCCGTTTTAGTTACCAAGAAAATCATAGTGACACGGGCATCGTTAAAAATTTAAATGCTCTTCGAACTCCGAGGAAACTGGTTACCATTAATCGTATGGTTAAGGTAAAATCTGTTGGTTAATTTCGCTGCGTAATTTCAATCGAATAAGTCATACTTAAGATAAATTTTTTGTTACACCAAAATCAAGTTATCATTAAAAGAATACGAGTGACTGTAACGGAAAATAATGTAAAGGCGTAAGATTCTGTGTTTCCTAATTACACCTACGAAATCCATTTCCATTTATAGATCCACATTTTTTTAGTTACGGTAAGAAATGCAAAAAAGTTTGAAAAGATCGTCTTACCACGGCTAGAAATTATTCTCACAATCATTCGAAAATCTAATCCATTGAAACAGCGACCGATTCCATCGCTCGGACGAATTTTCACCGATCGAGTCGAATCTTTTATATTCCACGTTCTCTCGGCTGTTTGACACTTTCAACAAAACAATTGACATCGCTTCAGAGGACATAGAATTTAATGGTTTAATTAATGAAGATTGATTCGTTCGAACTAACCTCGTCGGTTTCATTCAGCTACCGAATTCCATACGATGTTTTCAGAGAGTAGACGAGTTTTTTTATTCTGCTCACACTTGTTGTTTCTTTTTTTTTTTTTTTCTTTTTTTGGTTCAATAATTCCACGTAAAAACACAATGCATGCGTTTTCGCACTCGAGACTCTGCACCTCGTATACATATATTTGATGGTAAATAAAATTTACGATCTGTATTTTAAATGTCACGGACGACTGGCGATCGTTATATTTTACTATTTGCTTCGTCGTTCGTGGTTCTCGGTTTTTTTTTCTACTTCTTCTTCGTCTTCTTCTTCTTTCCACTTTTTTTTTTTCTTACCTAGAGCTATAAGTATGTAACGTATAATGTTTAAAATATCTTATCCACCGGAATACGTGGTACGATAAAGAGTTGTAGTCGACACGTGCGTCGTATATATACATATATATTTAATTAAATTTTTTTAAAGAAGAATTTAGCTATAAATATATCTATAATATCTGCGATTAAAGCGATCTTTGTCAGTTTACGGAGTACTTAGAAATCTGTTACTGAGTATTTCGATTTAATTCGAATAAGAAAATCTGTTTGAAATAAATAAATAAATAAATAAATATGACAAATACAGGAAAAAACCTGTACGAAAAGTTTTTCGCGGTAAAACCCGCGGTTGGCTGCACGGGTGCCTCGAGGCTGATTAAATCTCGAGACTGGCTCGCACGTGTGTACCAATCGTATATACATATGCATATACGTATATACATATACATATATGTTGAGCGGTGAAACCGGTCGTACGGAAGCGGATCGAGTCGCACCCAGTCTTCGATCTCTGAAGAAATCTTTCGGTGCTGAATAGTGCGAGTTTAAAAAGAGAGATAGACCTGAAACTTTTCGACGTTCATCTTTCGTCATGGTTTTTCCCGTTCTTCGAGCATTTGTAAAATTGCAGATACGTAACTAATATGCGACGCGATTTTTCGCTACCGATAGTTGATAAAAATTTGATACCTAGATAAGAATAAAAAAAATTCTTCATTTCAGATTCTTCAGCATGCTGACACAGTTGTGACAATGAAATACGAAAATCATGTCGCTGGGAACAAAAAACGATGCGTTCGGTACCGGCGGTTCCCATTTATTCTCATGCCGAGAGAGAGAGGGAGAGAGAGAGGCGCGTGGGCGCCATTTTGACCTTCGCTACTGCGCGCGAGGACCATGAACGGGAGAGTTTAGCATGTTATAATTTCAAAAGCGGTTTTTTTTACTTGCTTTTTCCTTTTTTGTTCTCTTCTTTGCTCACTTCTCGTACAGGTCTGCGGCTATATCCGGGTTGATCGTTGTTTTGGTCATGATCATTGGTCATTTTTTGTTTCCCTGTTGCTATTTGTTTTCCTGTCTTATTCTTTTTTCGCTAAAGGTATGTATACATTTTTGCACATTTTTTACACCTCGTGGCACCTCGATTAGATCGTTTGCACGGAGTCACGAAGACCTGTTTATCATCGTCGTAATCATCATTATCATCATCATCGTCATATAATCAGAAGGATAAAAAGTGCTTCGTACTTCGAATTCTGACTGCCGTATACATATAAGAAATTATATGATGTAAAAATTCTGTAATGATAGGTCACTCGAGGATACGCGAATGAATCGTTTCCTGATGCGCCTTAATTGTAATAAACGTTTCTATCATCATCGATGCTCGTTTTCTCACACAGACGCCTTTTTTCCGTGACTTAACGGACACTCTTCTACTCTCGGCATTTGTAACACTGTTACATTATGTCTGCAATCACGGAGACAACCAATCGCGATTATTTTCCCGATTTTCAAGCACAGCCGATTCGATAGTGAACGATTTATCACACGGAGTTGATGGAGTACACATAGGCGGATTTTTTGAGTGACTGATTGCAAATCTGAATTCAAAAATTTGAAATTCAAAGTGGCGAATCCAATACGTTGGACCAAACCCCCAAAAGTCCCTTGATATTGTATTACCGCATCCACTATTTTGAATTTTGTAATTTCGAGTTCAAATTCGTAATCCGCGACCTCAAAAACCTACGGATACCGAGTTTTATCGAAATCAAATGACGTTTTGGATTTCACACCACCATATTCGATCCGCTATCTTAAATTTTCATATTTTGAGTTCAAAATCGTAATCAGAGACCCAAGAATCACTCCTACACCAAATTTCATCTAAATCCTTTCGATAGATTTAATCTGCCCCTGAAAGGGTTGGATGGAATCCATCCTCTTTAGGGCACGAGTTAGAGTCGAGATGAAAATCTGAAAAAATTAGGAAATTATTTTTGAATTATCTGTAGCCGATCGGGGGGACACGCCGGTCGAAATTCAAAAATGACTTTCTTAAAGAGCACCATATACGTATATATGTACATAATTAATATATTGTATACGTATAAGCCTATTGTGTTCAACGACGTACCGAACAAACAGTTCAATTAAAGAAAAAAAAGCGTGACAAAAATTCGCTGGAAGTCTTTAACTCAGCAATAATTTTGAAAGGAAACGAACGTTGAAAAAAGCATTCAAGAGACGGAGGGAAGAAGTGTTAAATATGCATACCTGTAGAGGTCGAAAATTAAAGAGGACTGAGCAGCGAAGCGATACGAAGTACTCGATGAATCGAAAACGGTGTGCAGACACCCTTAGACAGCGTAAAAGGTGAAGCCTGACGGCAATCAGGAACGTAAATCAGTTATGTGTTTAGCCACTCAGCTTGTCGGTGTATAAACTCACTAACCATGCGTTTGTATACTCAGTGCGTCAGATGCGACCTTCTGCCTCTGCCTCTTTTTTCAATTGGCCAGATCGACGATGGCTAGAAGATAGAAGATGGAAGATAGAACCCAGAAGCTAGGAACTAGAAGCTGGAGTCGTCGCGGCGCTCGATCGCTGACGCAACGCCCGTCTCGCTCGATCCGCTCGATCCGCTCGATCCTACAACCAGCCAGCGGACAACATTAATTATCGATCTCACCTCCTTGATCCCCATTTTCCCAGCCTGTATAAAGAATTCACAACGTTGTAATTCACAGCGCTTTTTTTTATAAAGGGTGGGGGTGAAAACTTCGAAGGGTCGTGAAAGATGCGAAAATGAAATGGCGAAAGGTGAATTTTTCGAATTCTTCATTTTCGAACAATTCATCTTTCGTTATATTATTTTTCCATGTATTTTTGACCCTCACCCATTGGAAGAAGAAAAAAAAAACACTGACCATGGAACGATTTCGATTTTTCAATCAAAGCGATATTCTAGGTACGACGGTTTGATTCATACAGCAAGATTCACCAAAAAACTGAACCGCATTGTTCAAACTGGCAAACGACATTGTGGCAACATGTCGTATATCGGCATTTGAACGAATCAGATATCGAAGGACTTTGCATAATCGTCTTTTTCGACGATGTCTACAATCGTGTTGAAAAGCAAACAGGTAGTATATACAAGTATATGTATATATATATAACCTCATCACTGTAGATCAAGGCGATTTATACAAACAGCTTGGTTTAAATTTCATGTAAAATATTTTCAAGTACATAAATCCAAACTTACGAACGTTTTGAAACTTTCGAACATGATAAGTATACGAATAGGTATGTATAAGACAATAAATGCAATTCCTTTATGAGCAAGTGTAAACGGTAATTTGAAAATTCGGTACAATTACCATCTCTCCAAAGTCTAAAATATCCCATTGTTTCTCGATACAATCGCATAGCCGCCGGTATAAGTTGCATTGTGTGTAGAAAAAGAAATTTTACGTATTCAAGAAGGTCTGTACAACAGCAGCAGCAGCAGCAGCAGCAGCAGCAGCAGCAGCATGGCATAGGGTATAGGAAGTGTGGGACGTGACGACGTTGTCAACTTGCGGTAGAAATGAAGTGTATAATAAAAATAAGAGGTGAAGGAAAGAAAAGGGAAGAAGAAAAGTGAAAATAAGTTTACAAAAATAAAACTGCACCCAAAGGAAGCGAAAAAAGAGTAAAAAACAATTAACAACAACCAAACAAATATGAAAGTCCACGTTCACGTTCTACCTAGCATATATACAACAAATATAATCCTGTTTCCTTGTGTCGTACATGTGTTTTTACGCGTTGTTTATTGTACAGTCTACGACATTCCTGCCTACGTTGTCAGCAAAAGGGACTTAAGGGACTCGAGGGACTTTTTATGACGTATTCATCCGTTTTACTTATGTTTATTGTTCCCTTTGTGCACGCTTTAATTTGGTAACTGCATGTGCCTATATCGCTTGACACAAAATCTCGGTTTTTATTGCTAACGATAGAATGGTCTGTCGTCTGCTATAGTTTGTCAGGATGACCAACATTCATGTATTTAAACTCAAAAACGTGGACAGTTGTCGCTAGCAGTTGTGTTTTTGAGGTTACATACGTCGCAGCGAATTGTCGTCTAAATTTAAGAAGGTTGGTCACTGTTCACAGATTGGCACAACTGTTCTCAGATTGTAGCGCATGCGCATTAACCCATAGCACGAACGACGGACCATTCTGTCGTTAGCAATTCACTTTGTATACATTTACGTCGATGAGAAGAAGTAGAGATTTAAGCCACGTACCATCCGGTGGCAGAAGATCTTGACTACAGCCTAAGAGAATAGCGTTTAACGTATGAAACTGGATGTTCGTCGTATTATTTATTCAGCAAAAAAAAGCCGAAACGTGGAGAAACCGAGAGTTCAACACCTTTGCACAAGGTTTTCCATGCTTGGACGTTATTCGGCGACAGTTGCTGCCACCATCATCGCGACGAGATCAAAACGCGAGACGTGTTCGTATTCGTTGATATTTTTACATCTCGTATGAGGTTCGAGCATAATAATAGTGAAACGCGTTTTTAACCACCTCGTCGAATTTCCATACGTATATCAAACAACCGTATATGTATATTGAGGTACTTGACATTCGCTTCTCGGTAACATTGACGCTCATGATGTCCGTGGCATTGGATACGAGAAGTCGTCCCTCCTGCGTGTTAAACGATCTGTTCCTCCTTCTGCTTAATCCCAATGTCCATTGTCCGCCCAGCTTTTGGTTCCACGGGCATTCATCGGCTTTTCCCCGTCTACAGCGCTCGGGCACGAAGCATGGAAACTCCCTGCGTTCCACCCTTTATGGCCTCGACTTGGCTATTTGGCCCTCGCGGTCGAGGCGATGGTTGAACTGGACCGAAGTATAACAGCCACGGTATTTCTACGAAACTTGAACCGTTTCTCGGTAGTTCGAGCCGAGTCGAATGTTTAGCCAGCCCATTAACGCACGGTGTAGAGGTACAGTCTCCACACCTGATCATATACCGAGGCGGAGTGTTACACAAGCCTCCGATAACGGGTAGGACAAATAAACGCTGTAATCTTGAGGAGCGTTAGTTGGCCAGACTCCATCAAAAGTAAAAAATAAACAAGAAAAATTGGAGAAAAAAAAAGACTTCGCCCTCGCCGAAATTGCGCAGACTTGACTGGTGGAGTCAAAATTGCGAATGAAAATTTAAGTCGAGGTGCAATGTCGCAACGAGTTTCCATCACTGATGGAATTTTTCTTCCCATTTTCCTTTTCGTCGTAGCTTATTCTTCGTTTTTTCTCCGTTAGTGACGTCACCATTGGTGGTAACGAGGGATGCTGCAGAGCTGCTCTGCAAGAAGGGACCATTTGACCTCACTCATTGTTTCTAATCCCACAATAAATTGAGGCAGCTGTACAGCAATTGATACAAATTTATGTACAGTCCGATTCAGAAGATCGTGAATGCGGAGCTCGTCTTGGGGTCTCCGCAACTCTGAGCAATACGTGTACGTACATACCTCACGTGTTGAGGTTATAAATCTCGTTATATTCTCGCATCGCGAACAGTGGTTCGCTGTAAACCATCACGTGATTATCGTAAAATATTATACGTAAATACACTTATTCTATATGGTTACGTTACAGGCAACCGCACACTCGGCGTTGGAATTAAGGAGCGACTTAGACGGTCGTTAGCAAGAAAAAAACCTCCTTCTATATCGCCTTACCTGCAAGTTCTATTCCCCTGA
Organism: Diprion similis; assembly: GCF_021155765.1. NCBI lineage: Eukaryota > Metazoa > Arthropoda > Insecta > Hymenoptera > Diprionidae > Diprion > Diprion similis. Next base: position 5,049,676 of record NC_060116.1, on the reverse strand, counting down.
TGTTCCGCGCTTCAATATGACTGGCAATTTATGTGAGAAAGAAAAAAATGTGTCAAATAACTTCTCAAATCCAACGATAAACTCTACCGAATTTGCAAGGTGACGATTTTCTGCTCATCCAGAACTTGAGAAATTTAATCGATTTGTCGATGGTCGCGTTATCACCGCGAATTAAAATTATCAAAAGTGGAAAATCCATTTCGAATTCGTTTCGTGGAAGAATCGTTTCCAAATTTATTTCCTAACGGAATTCCGTCATCTAACGACTTGCACGTGATTACAATGATCTCGTGTGACATGCAAAAACACAGTGCAGACGTCTCGACTGATCTAAACTTTGACCCTTAAGACTGACCGAAATCGATCGATGAGTCTCTCTGACGTATTAATCAATGCATCATTACGCTCTTTGAAAATTGTTGATGAAATATGCGCGGTTGATACACGTCACGGGTACGCATCGTGAGTAGGTACGAGAAACTACGTCATGGTGACACGTCTTAACTGGGAAAGCTTTGCGTTTCCGTTGCGTCAGTCGCCGCTCGTTTCGTATATCGTCATAATGCATGCTCTGTAAAACACGCGTGTATCACTCAGGTAAACATTTCAATACAAAGACGGAGATTCATATGCGTGTATACTCGCAAAACATTCGATGTGGCATTTCGAACCGGTGACGCATCCTTAACACCGTCACCCAGCTTCGTTAAGTATATAGTCGATGTATCTTTCGTAAGTCTCCGAAGTCGTTGGTAATATTATTGTTGTTATCATACACTCGAGAAATTCCGAATCGTCAATAACGGAGACGTAAGTTTTTGCCAATGAATCGGGATTCAAAATACCAAACAAGTTCCCGATCTCGCTGCAAGTCATGATTTATCACAGCGTAGAATATCGTAGCTACGTAATGAATTATTCATTAGACATGATCACTAGAAAACCACTTCTACCTACCGGTAAAATAAAAATTTGCGCGAATTCTTTCCGTATCAATATCTCATTATGCGTAAGCAAAAAAATAGTTCCAGTCGATCGAATTGACGTCACCTGAACGTCTGAACGAACATCCATGGTGGTTCACAGTAGCGTTTCTGAGCTATCAATGAATCACTGTGACTTCGTCTTTGCGATATTAGTTATCACTTACACCGAAAGCGTCATGGATGCTTGGAACGAAGTGTCGTCGCTAATTCTTCCTTTTTGTTTATTGGATGAAGCCTTGGGATGCAAAATGACTGTACAACTCCATCATTTTCTCCACCTTTTCGTCCTTCTTCATAGTTTCGTTTGTTCGAATCGATTAGTATCTCGGTCATCTGGCCTATTCCCATCACCATTGGTCCATATTCTCACAGCATCAGGAGATGTACATCGCGTTGTTGGTTGTTACACGATTCTCGATAACCTACTGGTCAAGGTTCCACCGTGCAGTCGTTTACGGTTCAAGCCTATAGTCTTCGCTGTTCCTAATTCACCTCGAGAGTCATGCAAAAACGCCAGATGAGCAATCACACTCCATGGCATGCCGGGCAATTAGGAAACCTTCGGCAGCATTCATCGTTGGGATGTTTACTATAAGACGTCGCGGCATATAAATTGACGTCGTCCTGTCGGTGACTGTACAGACGTATTCACTCATACGCGTGCAATGGAGTTGGTAGTTGGATGATTAGCTAATGGTATCGATAGAAAGTTGAAGTATTGGAAGTGACAGGTGCTTGGCTTCGACTCGTTAATATGTCGCTTTTGTCCTCTTATTCGTAGCGGAAGTGACTTACCACATTCTGGTGAACTTTGGGTGGTCAACCATGTACTTGGAGGAAATTTCTCCATCACTTCCATTTATGAAATCGAGGAAGTCTTCTTAATTCTGAGAACAATACCGATAACTTCTAAGAAGTTTTTATCGACCGCAATAAAATTCCACGCACGATATTTTATTCTGTCAAGTTCCAGTAGACTGACATATGATTTTCCATATTTCCCTGGGTTCGGAACGGAGGAAACACTGACAATGTCTCTTGTAATTTTCTGACAATTCATCGAGTGAATTAATAAACTTCAGAGGACCTGAGATCATTCATTCGTTTGTGCATGTTACACTTTTCCATTCGTGATTAGTATGTTAGTTTGGATTAATACGACAGGATATGATGCCTGGTTGAAATTTGCGGGAGTGCTGCAAGCTAGAGGCACATATATTACACACACGTGATAGTTTTATTTATCCTGACACACGATGCATGCGAGCTTGGAAGCAAAGAGCCTCGCTGGTTCAATAAGAGAACTGCAATAACATAAGGTGAGTATGTAAGGCAAACAAACAGACGTAGAACCGAAACTGTTTTGTCTAAGCTTATCGCGAGATGGATTAAAGCATCGGCATAACTCAAGCCAATTACTGGGAAGCGAATAATAGGTCTGCACACTCCTCGTACGTGCCTGTCAAATTATAATACCACCGCAAGTGAGACGGCGTTATTTTATCGGCTCACGCACACAGAGTCGAAAGTGTTACTTTACGTGCGATTACGCGCAGTTTGTAGGTACATTAAGCTGATTTCGAAATCGCTGCTCTACATTACAGCCGAAGCTGCACGCGCGACACTTTTCGCCGGTGATTTTAATCCGCAGATCATTCTGCGATTTTGAATCGAGAATATTCCAGGAGATCCTAATCGGTAATGCAAAGCTCGATTCTCAACCCTATCAATCCAAGCTGAATTTTTGCACTATTTGATCCTTTTGGCCGTGGCAAAGACCACCGTATACAGACCCAAGGTGACTCAAGGTGACTTTTTGCGGTTTTAGAGGCGACTAACAAAAATCTAGGTCAGCTCTGCCTTCTGTTGATAACCTAATCAGCGGACTGAATTGAAACAGAGGGAAACAGATACGCACACAGGCGTTTCGTATCGCTTTGCGTGGTTTATGGTATATTAGTTTAACGCTAATGTTATAACATTTCATTACTACCATTTTCGCCGGAACCGCGTATCCTCTCCTCGTAATTAGCCTCTAATTAGCTCTCCTGGTCGACCCAAACTATCGCCCTACGATTCGGTCTACACGTACGCCTGTTAGGTAATTCCTTCTGTGAAACGAAAACCCAAAGGTTGGGTGTTTCGTGCGCAGTTGACGGAAGCAAAGTCGTATTGATGAAACTGCGGAAATCCACCGAGACATTAGCGAATTCGTTATGATTCCTGGTACCAGGAGTCTAGTTACATCGGTTATCAGACTACGCTTACAAGCAACGTAACCGACCCACACCGGAAACGGTCTAGCAGGTTCGGTTACAACTTATATTGCGTGTGCTGAGTGGTCAATAAGTGTATTATGAACGTGTCGTTATTGTTTACCAATTTCTTTTTCCTTTCGTTTGGTTTTTTCTTTCATCGGTCAGAACGACGCTTCGACTTTCAACAGGGCTTGTTGTTCAATCCTTGAAACAATTCCTTGAACCTTGATGTGAAATTGTCTAGGAGTGCTTTATTTTCAGCTTTAGTCACGGCTTCTAACGAAATTCTAAAATTAGTGGCATTCGCGATGCATGACTGTTAGGATCAGAAATATATTATTACTGAGATCCAGCTCGTCGTACAATGTTGGAAGAAACATGACTTCTTTGGTATTCTTCAAACGCTAATACAGAAGATTGGTCTTGAATATGCAGAGTATATTTGAGAACTTCTATATCATTTCGCGCAGATATTGTGCCAGTTATTTTGACACGAGTCTTGATATCAGCGTATCAAATAGCAACGAAATGTCCGTGTCAGAATAAATCAAGTTGAACGTTAATTTAATTACTCGTACGTCAAAGAGGGTACATAGTTTTGATGTCAAATTATATTCAGTCACAGTTCAATCCCAATTCAAAACAAGATTCACGCTTGTGAGGGGAAAAATTTAATTCGTGTAATTATAATCTGGCTCTGGACAATATCCGAAAAAAATACTCGACCAATTGACATAGATAAAATTTGGTGAGATAGGTGTTGAGAACTTTACTCCCGTTTCGTTTCATCAAAATAACAAGAACTCGATATCTATCGAACCTTTGTACATTCCAAATTGAGCACAAGACTGAAATTTCGAGTTCATTGAAATACACTAATTATGTATTTACTCCACTGATAACGGCATTGAATATTTCGCATTACGTCATAGATTTGATAACCACATACGTCACATATATCTCAATTCCTAAGTATCAACGATTGAATAGAAATAATCTTTCTCTTCATATCGTTCGTATCAAAGTGGAACAAGTAACTTTTACGTCGAAATGTTATATCAGGTACATACTGTCTAATCTCTGAGATGATTTATACTCATACGCTTCAATTAAAGTGTTTCCCGTTTTTTTCAGAGTAAAAACTGCATTTCCGATAAAATTCCACGAAAAACAAATTCATGCAATGTTCAAATTTGATAACGGCCCAGTCGTTGGATCAACCTTTCCCCGAAACATGTAAAATTAGTCATCGACCATGCGGTGTTTTTTTCCTTCCTCCGATGGTTCTCTCTCTGGTTTTTTTTTTTTTTTTTTTTTAATTTTTTCCTCCTTCTTTCCATATTTTTTAATATTTCGCACGCATAATTCATATTCCTCCGTTTCGTAAGGCCTGTTTTTCCACTCTTCACATCTCACGTAACCGTCAACACGGTCAGATACTCGAGAATTGACGTACGCAGTGGTATCGCCCTCTTCCCCAGTCTCCCACTGGATGAGAGATAACATTAATGCATGTTTAGGGGAAAAAACTGTTGACCTCAAGTTTGCAGGTCGAGGGTCACCCGTCAGGGATCTCTTTTTTCATATTCTGGGGGGCAATGTTCGTATCGCATGTTTCAACTTTCAGCTGATATAACACGACGATAGTATATTGTCATTACTAAGTGTGTGTGAAAATTTTTTACGTCCGTTTTTCTCCGTTTATTTCCAACACGACTCATTTTACCAGCGCATACTATTTCGTTGTAACGATCATAAAAATAGCTTATTCGTACAAAACACTCTGTCATTCCCCTCCCTCGATTCTACATCCTCAAAAATAGCATGTTACGTGTACATATTATACCCTCGATTACACCACGATGATTCGTAACATATCTAGACAGAACGTCATCACGTTTATCTGTAAATAGAGTATATATATATACAGTATACAATATAGAATATCGCGCGCGTGTGATATGGATAAAGTATTTTTGGTGATCAAATTAAGGAAAATGGGACAAAGAAGTGTTTTATTTTTTTACTGTCTCGTCGTGTAAGTTTAGTAAGAAAAGTCAAATTTTTAACCCAATTGATTTACAATCAATTATCACTCAACTTTTGCGATTGGAACGACTTACTTCAAGTAGCCTGAGAATATTCAAATAATACAAAACGACGAAGCAATGTCACGTTGTCGAGAAATACGATATTCTGATTTCGAATAAAACTGTAATCGTGCATAACAATGACGTGTCAAAAGACAAGAAAAAAAAAAACCATTTCAAAACGAACGGTGAAAAATATTGTTCGTCGAATTGAGATGATAATAATCGGTTGATTAGTCTTGTCTGATATTGTAAGTTAATGAACAATTCTCTCGAACCAATAAACTTCAATTCATCAATACTACGAGCATCACCCTTTTCTCTCCTTTTGAAAATGAATGAATCAAGAAAATTACAACATACAATAGTACCAACAGCTACCAAGAACGGAGACAAAATTACTTGCTTCTAGTCTTCAAATTTAAAATATTATTAGACTTATTAGGTTACTTGTAGCGTGACGCGCAGACGATTATTCACTGACTTTTTTTTATCTATGTCAATGTTGAACCGAATATTTCAATACCTAATTATAAAATTTTGGTACTGCAGATTTAATTGCGATCGGATCATTGATTTCTCACTGTGTGTTATTAATTATTATCTTCATAACCAAGTTGACATTTTTTCAGTTTTCTAATCGTCAAGGACAATACAGACGACATTTTATTTATCACTGCTTCAAAATCCTAACAACTCTTGTTATTAATTATCGTATGATTAGAACCACATTATTATACAATAATTATACACACACACATCTATATATATGCATGTAAATCTATTATGTATCGTATAAATTATTCGCAAAACTCTTTCCGAAATATAGCTCGCTTATACGGGTAATTAGAAACGCCTACTTTAGGCCTGATTGGTAATAAATCGTAAACCAAAATATCAAACAAATTTTTGTCATCACAGTTCATGATCTATTACATAAATAGTCTGGCCTTAGGTAGAGTCGTTCGATAACGTAACCACGAGAAAACCACTTCTGCCGGTTAAATACCGAAGATTCAGCATTTTTTGGTATCATTCGATAATCGATCGTCAAATTAAAACATGACTACGAACTTCGTAACCGCTTCAATTCTCAACAGAGAACGAATATAAATATATTTCAAGTATTTCGTGGTACCACCAACTAATATCTATAGAAAAAATACGCCAAAGGCAATCGATTTACGAGCATTCGTTCAAATACAGAAAAACACTTGTCTCATCGAGCTTTTTCGAAAGAAAAATGGAACTGTCGTAAAAATTGTCAAAAACGAGATCAAAGCTTTTCGGAGTGGTTAATCTTGGGCGTCAAGCAGCGCACGCATCTTTCAACGCGTGCAGTTTACTGGGAACTATAAAGTGTATAAAGTTCTACCCAGATGGATTCGACGGGTTTGTTGGTTAGTTCGATGAACAGACCGCACCGGTCTTGGAGACAGAAGATACGCTATAGTGCGGTCGCCTGCACAGGGGCTTGACCCTACACCTCTGGCTCCCATGCAGGCAGGCGACTCCCATCCCATCCCATCCCATCCGCGACAAGAACTTTCAAACGCGTCTTAAGACTACGCGACGTAGGCGACTAGCGTCAGGCAGGCGTACCAACGTGTCTCGAGGCAAGACGTCGTATGTAAATGCGCGCCATACTCGTGAAGAGATTGCGCCGCAGGCTCGGTTATCACGAAGCGAGAATATCACGGACGTCGTCGTGAGGCTTACGCATACTTATGTCTTTCATTTATAATTTTGTTAAGGTTGCAGGAGAGTTATGGAAAAATTGACATCGATTGCGCTGAAGGGGTTCGAATATTGTTGGTACGACAAAAATGATCCGTCAGATTGCCGACGACTTAGGGCCTGATTATTGCTGTCGATTATGACGTCACGACTTTAAATTTCTCTGTTTGGTTTGCTGAACTCTTTCGTTTGAACAAGGAATTATTGAGATGAATTTTTTTTATCCCAACGACATGACTAAATGTTGTACACTAGTTGTAACAATCAAAGATAATGGCAACGCACTATAGATTTTCTTGGGAAAGAAGCGCGGAACTAATTTTCATTTAGTATCCGGAACTGATGTTCTAGGCTTTGGTTGTGGGGAGTGAATGAAAATTCTCAAGGATTGTATGAACAGGGTGTCGAGTTATTTGTGAAAACGTGATTCCCTGAGAATTCCAGGTTTTTCATAAAAGTTATTATTTATCCAAAAATACAATAGTCGTACGAACAAGAATATTTTATATTTGATTAGAACACAGCTTATTATAAGAATTCGCTAGCACGTATAATTTTTAAAAAAAATCCGGACTTAGTTCGTGACCATTGCCTGAAAATTGATATGAAAATTTTTTTTTTTCTCACCAAATGATTAAATCTTTATGAATCTAGAATGAAAATAGTATATTACAGATACGAAATGAAATTCCCTGATTCCATAATAAATAATAAACCACCGACGACGAGGATTCAAGCTTTTCTCAATTTGCGTACAGAAACGACTCGACGTCCTGGGACAATTTGCTCTTTATTAAACCCCAGGAGCCTCGTGAGAACACGTGGAGAACACGCGAAAGCGTTTTTTGCAAAAATTAAACCGTCTCGAGGAGGATGATCGTCTCGCGACTCTGTCCTTGAAAATCAAACCGAGTCAAGCCGGCGAACGTGAAACGCTTCTGATAAACCTGTAATATCTTCCAGCGATACAATTTACCTGATTCCAGGTTATTTCGAATTACGTAAAACTGACGGTAGAACTGGCATTATACAAACGCCAGCAGAACCGCACAATCGACGAGCCATAACGCGGTTTTGATTGTAATCAGCACGCTTCTATTCTCAGGCAACTAAAGTTTTTGCCTAAGCCTTGCTCTTCTGTCAGTAATTTCTGCAGATCATCAAATAATTTGTTTCCAAAAGATAAAAAGATAGATCTCACGTTTTATGTAGGAAGATTTTGTAACACACGCGTGTCATATTCGTCAGAAAAATATAAAAAACTACTTAAAAGTGTAACTGATTATCTCGAAGTGCATCGACTGTCTGATCTGTTGAAGTCAGTGTGCATGTTTGTGCTGCGCGTACAATAAATGAAGGCAGCGATATTTGTTCCACTTTCTTTTTTTTTTTTTTTTTTTTCTTTCTTTTAACACCAATAACGTATTTGTAACTTTTTTTGTTTCGTGTTCTCTTTACTTTACTATTTAAGATAAAAAAAATTTGCCTCCAGTTCGTAAATCACGATACAAGTATAGATCTTCCGCGCAATTAGAGAACGGACACTTCACTTAAAACCCAATTAACAACGAGATCGATCTGATTCTTTGTTACTCGACAACTGAGTAATTGCTTAGATTTGCACGATAATACGTGCGGTGTGAGGGTGGTAAAATTCTTTTTTTTTTTTTTTTTTTTTTTTTTCACATCAGATCGGAATTCAAAATAGTGAAAGAAAGTGCAATCTATATATAAGTCTAGGGAAACTAAACATAAATCACAACATATGAGCACATGTTTTGAATAATTGTACTTCTGCGTCTCTGCGACTGTTTAAAATTCATATGAACACCTTAAACCTGTAACGTATCAATAGAAAAAAAAGGAATGCAGATATACGAGACGTTCATGAATGCACCGAAAAAGTGCAAATGAAACTAAGATAATAATCAATGAAACCGGACTTAGTTGTTTGATGGAAACTAAACACAAATTAGGTACTAAAACGACGCTCCGATTTAAAACCAAATTAAAAATCGATCAATGATGTTTACGGTATATATTTTTATTCAAACGTTCTAACTAATCAACCTTAGATATAACATTATTTTAAACAAAAAAATTATTCTCCTCGTTAAAAATGATTCGATCAATGCTGAATGTTGTTCCAGCTACGTATAGTTACCCGACATCTAGGTATAGAATATCTGTTTTCTCTTGGCTAAGTATGTATCATAATAACAAAGAACATGTTAAGCTACACAAGCGTTTCGGATAGCGTTTGCAACTTTCAAGAATCATTGCAGCTGTAAATTCTTCGCCAGCTATCCCTAAAGAACGCCGAACTCTCGAGATGCGTGGAAAACTTGACAGTGTATGGGATCCACGAAACGACGACGGTTACAGTAATTTACGGGCAACATTAACTCTCGATAAAATTCCCCGCAGAGTTGAGTCGAACGCTGGATACCAGAGAGCGAGGCGATAGCACAGTGATTTCTTTCATTCAGGTTCCTTGAATGCGACGTAATACGTCATAAGCCCCCCCCCCCCCCCCTCCTCACCGCCCCACCACTCCACCGTCAATATCAGACAGCAAAATCATTCAACATTTGCATGAGCGTGAATGCAGCTACAATTATACACGGTCACAACAATATTCCGCACTTTATGCGCATGAAATGGGAAGAAAGAAATGAGTTTAGTCGTTGAAAAATAAGCAGTTGTTATTATTGTTTAACGTAAATTAAGTGCGGTTTATCTCCCTCTTTCCCAGCGGCAATCTCGCTTCCTCTCCGTTCCGATAACCTCGACGATTTTAACCCTAACAACTCCGATTGTACTGTACACGTGGTACGCGTGGTGTTGTATGGAACTATTATCGCGTATTTGTTGCAAAAATCGAAATTTAATTACAAGGATGACGGTTTGACAGATGACTGTAAAAATTTTAACTGTAAATTCAATATAACAAAGAGTAGAGTGTAGTTATACGTATAATAATTTTTTACACTAAAAAGAGAAGTATGAATGAAATTTGACCAATGTTAAAAAGTTTCTCGATAAATCACCGAGGACTGGATGAAGGAGATGTTTTTTTTCCGCCGATCAATTTTCCTCATTTCATCTTCCAATCATCCTTCGCCATTGAATTTATCTTCCATATTTTCCCTCGCAATCTCTCATGCACATGAAGCAACGATTTAATTGCGGTTTCATTAGTCATCCTGAAACGTTTATCGCATGAAGCGTGAGATGAACGTTGACCAATGAATGCATAATGCAAAAAGAAGAAAGAAAAAAAAACAAACAAACAAACAAACAACCATATCACATACAATATGAAAGTGGCGTCTACACGAGGATAAAAAAAAAAAGATGCGAGTAAGCTCGAGATTCGAAGCTAGATATATCGCGTCGTCGTGCAAAACCGCTGCTTTATCGGCATACGTGAAATGTGACGCAGCTGGTATATAATACGTATAACATAAAAGCATATTGCACGGAGTGCTGCACCAGCTTCGAAATGGTGGGAAAGAGTTTGTGTGATTTGATTCACGAGAAGGTCTCAGCAGCTTCGTGGATTTGTTTCTTCTTTTTATTTATTTTTTTTTTTTACATCCATCTCCTCGTTTCACCCTTCTATTCGTTATTTTCGTCAGCTAGACGGAAATGAACCGACCTGTAGCAACGCCCCTTTCCTCGCCGATAGCACCAGAACAAAGGAAAAGAACAACGCGCAGTTCAGACGATAGCCAAGTGGCTTTCATACCATTCCTCGACGAGGAACCAACTCCGCGTTTCTCCTTCATTCACGCTGGTCACTCGACCCTTTTCAGCATGAGAACCACTGCCGCTGATAGCCCGTGGTCCAAGCGCATACACGCGGATCGTACAAGCCTCCAGTCTCTCTCTCTCTCTTTTTCTCTCCTTCTCACACACACACACACACACACACAATTCTCCTCTCGTACGAGATCGTCGTAATTCCGAGAAGCGTACAGTCCCTGCCAAGAGATAAACACGCCTAGTTGCTTGGAGTAGTTTGAATCCCATGGCGCGAAGGAACGGCGAAATATAATCAACTCCAATCCGCTCTTGGCAGCGAAGGCGTTGGGAAACTCAGCGAAAGTTAATCACGGACGTTGGTTGGAGTGTCCGAGACGATCAGAGAACACGAAGAGAAGAGGACTTCCATGGCTTTGCGGAGCGATGACGTTTGGCGGGAAACTCAGCGGTTTGAACAGACTTTTGATTTTTTTTTTTTTTTTAGCAGGATACAGTTTGTAGTAGGATAATTTTTTGGATTCTTCAACTTGACAGACGATGAAAAGTGAGACGGATAGGAACTTGAACATATTTAATACTAGATACTTGATTTAGATTATTAAAAAAAAAAAAAAAACACATAGTTTCAGTTATTCCTGGATTCGTTTTGTAGAAATAACGGATATTCCATACGAAAATACGAATCTTGTATGTTTACGTGCGTTTATCGGACTGAATTACTACGCTTGAAAAACGTCCAACAGTTTCAGCTTTTCTCTGCAGACTTCTCCCAGACGACTTTGGCTTTCACGCTGTCTGATGTTCCAAAGAGCAAAAATAGGAATTATAAGAAGATCTGTACAGCCTAGACGTAATCAATGAATGAATCGATGGAGTCTCTGTAGCTGGTATATATCTCGTTTTAACACACGGAGGAACCTAGGAGGTCGAGTAAAGCTATATCGAATGTTTACAACGCGTTTATATCTGCAGATAGCGAGTATCTTTCCCGCCTCCGGAGAGGAAGGATGGAGGAGAAGTAGGAGGAGGAGGGGAAGAGGTGGTTGGCGCTAGCCGAACTGCGACGTTGTATCGTGTGATTCCTTTTTCCCTACCCTCGCCGTCTCTCGCCTTCCGAATCCCTCCCCTCCTGCCTCGTCTTCCACGTCTTCGTCTTCGTCTTCGTCTTACTGGATGGCCTGACGTCACCAGCGTTAAATCGCATACTGATAGAGCAGCTATATATTATACTGTAAACAGCAACGGCATGGCTGACTCTACGCCATACCCACGAGCTCTCGGTTAGACGTCTTTAATGTCCGTTGCTGCACTGTGCGCCGTGCTGGCTGCGACGATACGACGATACGACGATACGACGATGCGACGCGAGCTGCCAGGCTGTAAAAATAACAGTTCAAAAACCTTGGCGGACATTTTGAATGAAAAATGTGCTCCCGTCGCGTCGTCATACGCCAACTTCGTGCGCGTCAGCTCTCACCAGTCGCTAAAAACTCGTACCTACTCCACAACACCACACGAAGTTTGTTTGGAAATAATCGAACTCTGAACGATGAGCTTTTCTTTAGACTGGGGCAAGGTTCGAGCTTCAAACTTTCTTTAACAATAATTTCAAATTAAATTCTTGAATTTCAGCGATATTGCAACAGTCGAAAGACTTTAACGATACAACTTGCAATACCGAACACCAGATGTCGCTGAGCGTTGGGCCTTCCCGGGACATAAAAAACTTATTTTCGGTAGCAGCGATCGGTGTGGATTTGAAATAATTCCTGACATGTTGATTTCAAATTATAAAAAATACGTATATACTCTTGGAACAAGTGATTGCTGCGATGAAAATAATCTCAGGAGAAACGTGTCGTTTATAAGAAGAAAATGAAGCCCCTGAATTCAACTCAGCTTCTGCAATAGCGAAACGCGTTAATTTTAGTTGTTACGCCGCGTTTTGCAATTAGCAGAAAGGAAAGTGTGCACAGCTGTTGTACATGGCACCAGATTCGTACTCTGGACACGATTCAGCGCGAATGCAAAGTCCGAATAAGAAACATGATTGCGTTTATTACTCACGAGGACTGAATTTCGACCAAAGAAATCCTGAATCATCATCATCTTGATGAATCAAGAAACGATCGCCGAGTCACGAAGGCTTTGTAATTTCCGATACGGTTGTCCGTAAGTTTATCGCCTTTCTTGTTTCGGAATGAAAAATCCAGAGTCAGTTTCCTCCGTTCGTGATTCACGCTTCTGGTGATAATGACTAACCCAAAATTCTGCAAATTTTGAGTTGATATGTCAATCGGTTATTGACACATATGCATGCATGGTCCAGAATCCCCGTGCAGTTAGAATTATTTGTCAATTCATTATCTACCAATTTTCCAGCCAAGCCGTTCCTTGCTTTCTGCGGATTACCCGGTAGCGTTCGAAGCTCAAAGTTCACGAATTTGGTAGACATTCCGCGCAGGACACGATAAGGTAAAATTGATCCCCAATGGTTTACAGCGGCCATCAAATTTCCCCAGTGTCCAAACAAGAAAGTTTATCAACAGCCGGAAGCTGAGACTGAAATATATATCGTTCAATAAAGCGATCAATCAATTCCACAAAGTTTATCGTTCGATTAGAGAAATGATATACCTGCCTACAGAAGTCTTTCATCGTGAAACGTTTCATTGATACTTTGAGCTACTCTGTTTACACGTGTTACCTGCGTAAATGAATCGGTAAAGTAAAATAAAAAATAGGAAACGGCAGAGAGAAAAACAGAACAAGGCAAAAAACCGGGACGAAGGACCGTGCAGGATTACACCTTGGTACATCGCTTGACGAAAAAACTTGTTAACCTGTGAAGTTCACCTCTCGAAGCAAGTCGTTAAGTGATTTCCAACTTCGTGCCTTCGTGCAGGCATTCGGACAAAGTGCAAAAATTATGATAACGCGAGTAACGGTGTTAGAGGCCATTCGTTCATTACGTAAGGACGATTTAAACCATTTTTAACCCCTCCCCCCCCCCCCCTTACTCGTGTAAAAACACATAAGATTTCTTGGATTCCCCCTTCCACTTCTTCCGTAAGATTTTACCTATAGTTTTCATTTATAAGCTTCAAAGTGTGCAAATATGAACAAATTTACGATTTTAAAAACCAATTACGAAATAAAATTTTTTACAATAAAAATATATAAATGAAATTGTATATTAAAAGTGAAAAAATAGATCTCATAGTTTTTGGAACGTCGATTTCTGTTTCCTGAGACATTGTTGTGCGGAAATTTTGTCTCAATAAAAAATATCTGTTTAAAGATTTATTAAGATTAAGATTTTTTAAACCCCCCTCCCCCTCGGAACCCTTACGTAATTAACGAATGGCCCATTAGAAATAGCTATATTAATGAAAAATTTCACTTCGCGGCGAGCTTTCGTCCGATATTTGGTCGGGCAGGTACCTTTGCGAAGAGTCGGAGCTAGGAGCTCTCTTTTGAAGAGGTGCCAAAACGCAGGGTCATAAATACACGTGAGCTACTGCTGGAGTAGTAAGTCTTGAGGTGAAGCAATTTTTCACGTAGAAAAAAGCTGCGTTTTGTCAGGCCCGCTCGACTCCGCGTGTCTTCTACTTTCGGTTTTTACCACACTTTTGAGCTTCGTTTTTCTTCCCTCCTTCTTCTGCTTCATCTTTCTTGAGGCTGTTTGTCTCCGCTGACGAGCAGGCCTCTGTAGATACGAATCCTCGATCCTCTCTGCCTACGAACCAATCGACTATGGTCATCCGCTCGACCTCGAGAGCCGTTTTAGAGGTCATAAACGCGACCGCGGCCAAGAAACTGGTTCAATTTTTCATTCATCCGTTCCATTCCCCCATCGGCTTAATTTACACATCCCGGTGCGCCGATAGGAATAGCGACTGTTCGTAGCCTCTATTCTGACACTCGTTATACCGATTCTTGAAGGAGCGAATTGCCTGGAGCATAATTTTACCGATTCTGAGAAAATTTAGACCAGTTAAAGACTTCGTGGTAACTAAAACTAGAAATTTCTCTCGATATATAGCATTTCATAGAAAAATCTCATGTAAAATTTGACAACTTATTATCATCATGAATATTATTAACGTAGCACAAGAATCGCAATCCATGCTACAAAGGAGGATATATTCTACAGAAATCAGTTCGACAGAATAATTTTATTGTACCATACATACAACGCGATACACGTTCGACACACGACAAATTCAACACACACATATATAGATTCAACACGAATAATTTAAATTCAATTCAAACAAAATCTACGAAATTGCTTGAATTCCTTTCTGTAAAATCGAGCCGCATCCCCTTGCTGCAGATTTAAATTGAAGCATCGAGGGTTGAAAATCGGAAGAATGCAGTTGAGAACACCGTGGCTGGCCGAAGCCAAGTCACGAACGTAAAGAGACCGTAATAAGAGGTAAAAAAACGTTTGTTTGGGTGTAAAAACCCGTTCGGAAGCTGCGCAGCTCGGGCACACTCGGTTCTTTGTCGGAGTTCCTCGGAAAGTAAAGGGTGAAGAGAGTGGGTGGAAGGGTGGTTGACTCCCCTCCCCCCCCCCAAAAGGCATACGTTAAAAACCTCGAAATATGAACGGCGAAAGTGGTATTTTTGAAACAAAGCGCTGCACTGCAGGCGAGAGATTTTCCTCGATGTTAAAGAGAAGATTTTCATTTTCTCCGCTTCTTTTGTTGGAGTTATTCTTTGTTATCATCACAGATTGTTTCATTTCGTGTGAATATATGGCTAACTATAAGAATTAGATCGAAGCTACGGGGTTAATTCCAGTGAATTTTGGTATGAAAGGAATAAATTTAAAGTGACAGAAGCAGCACAGAAGTTTGAAAGTATTTAAATTTGATAAAGTTTATTTCGACGTCAGAGATAAAGACTGGTTTGAAAGATGATCGTTTATGATCATACTGGACAAAGTACATCGAGAATTGAATAACATTTGATAAGAGGGTATTATTAGTAAGCCTTAACGAAGATGTGTTCGTACTAAAAAAAGAATATGAAAATGGCAACAATCGTTATGTGGGATTTAAATGTAACATGTTAAGCGATTGACAAGTGTTAGATGATGTTGATTGTTGTTGATTCGAAGAAATCCACAGCTACATCGCTGATAAAAACCGGATCTCGTATATCGCTCAGCTAAATTCGGTTGAACCGATCGCCTATTACTGTATGAAGTTTAAATAATTTGCAAAAAAATTCACAAGTCATTAACGCAATAGAAGAAGGAAAAAAAAACTCTACTTCTAGTGTAAAGATTGCCTATCAAAATTCAAATTGTGCGATAATGTATTATATATCGCTGATATTACAGCTAATTCAGAATTCATGTAATTTGAAATTTAATTAATTCGCGATAATATCTGCAAGCCATTAACGCAGTTGAGATATGGACAGTCCTTTTTGAAATTACATCTAGAACAATTGAGCTAAATTTAATAGTAATACCAATAGTAAGAGTTACGATTTGTCTACCACAATTGATGTAGATTTGACTCCAAACTTGCCCGTAAAAATTCAAATAATGCGGTAATGCATTGCGTATTTCTAATAAAATGAATGTTTGTTTTTAGTGATATCGTCGCGATTTAGAACAGAAAAAAAAAATTGTATTACGTCAAAGTACAGATTACAGAGAACTACAGTCGAAAGAGGTCGATTGGTTATTAAAAATCGATATTTTCTTGATAATTTGAATACTTGTCAAATTATTATGTATACGAACTGCAAGATTATTTTTAAACGTTTAAAAATAAAAATGCTTGAATTATCGACGTGAGCTTACTTATCGTAGCTGCGTTTCTAATAGCTAGCATCAAAACGATTAGAAATCTAGTAATTCGATAGATTTAAATCTATGACGACTCAATTCATTCAGAAGACTGTGTTCGAAAAATTTGTTCGACCACTTTTATTTTTCATGTTCACATCATTCGATGTTTCATTTTACGATAGTACGTTAACAGCGATTAATATTCATAAACGACACAACTAATTTGACAAGAAGAAAAATAAAAATCTGTTACGGTGAATTTGTAGAAATTAATCTTCTAATTAAAATCAACTATATCCTCAAGTGCAACCGGAAGTCTACTAGATTTTTTTAATCACTCAATATCAATGTATAATTTTATAAACTCGTTTATAATTCGAGTGTTTACTATTTCTGTATTTTCAAAGAAATTCTCGCATAGCTTACGAATTTAATACCTCATTAAATACTCATTATCCAACTATCTCGTTATAAAATTACCAAAAAGTATCGATTTTCGACGGACCACCAGCTTCCCAAAGCATCGGTATTGCCGAGATTGGTCCAGCTTACTACATCAGCTACACCCTCCTTCGTTTCCCGTTTTTTTTTGCTCTCGAGAGTTTGAGCTCTCGCAAGGCCTCGAGTCGCCTAATGTTCCTACTTCGCAATCCCGATTTTGCCGATCCGGGGTCCAGCAGGCGTCGGGATGGCATTGAGAGGCATTGGCGTGGTTATTTGGGACACTCGGTCCTGGGACCTGCGAGTCCCGGGTCCCGAATCCCGGGATGGGTTTTGACCTGCTAAAACAAACCTGGGACCCTATCTCGGGTTCATCTCGAGAGGCCTATCTTTGTCTACGCTGACTGAGTGGGACCCCGCAGTGTTGCCTTAGTCCCTTGCCAAGATACTCCAGACACCAGGGGAGCCCGACTCACGCTGGGAGAATCCTGACTCACGATTACAACTCTCGGTTCGTGCACGAGCTGACTTATTGTTAGCACGGACTTTTCCAACCTTATGAACGAAACTGTTCGGAGTAAATATTTTTTGAGGCCGACGACGGTGGGCGAAGAGGGCTGTGTGGTTGAAATTTCAAATTTTTTTAAAAAGTCGAACTTTGACGAAACGTCAAAGTTTCGAAAGTTTGAGAATAAGAGAATTTTTTTATCTGAAATATCTGAATTTCGAATGATCGAAGATTTTCAGTTCCATGAATTCTCGGCTTGGTGAAATTTTACCGTTTCGATCTTTCTTTGTTTTGGGCTTTTCGATATTTTTACGTTCGGAAACCTGGTCATTCTGACTTTCGGTTTTTTGATTTTTTACACCCACTCGTTGTGTGGGTATATTTTTATTTTCCAAATTTTAATCTATCGTAATTTGAATTTTCGGAACTTTGGACTGTCGGGCTGCCGAACATTCGAAACTTTGTTGTGTAAGAGTTTGATTTTTTCACCTCAAGTTTCACCACCAAATAATTCGTAATCTAGCGCTTTCGGAACATTTCAAATTCGGAACTTCAACCCCGCCTCGGAAAAAAATAGAATGCTCACCATGTCCGATGATCAAAAATGAAAAAACCTGATCCAAAGTATAAAAATTCACGTTAAATTCAAGTTAAAATTTTTACGTAGCTCCTATTTTGATATTAAGATTCGAAAATCCTCTAGTTTTCAGCCCTTCAGAATCACTTGCCAACTTCGTTACGCTACTGAATAGAAACTTTGCTTTAGAATTCTTAGACTTACTGCCATCGTAAAAAAAAGTCACCCAATGTGTTTTTCGTCTGAAAAAAAAAAAAATTTTGGATTTTTACAAACACAAAATTCAGATCAATATAAATTTTCTAAAACAGCGAAAAAGGACACGTATCTCGATATTTTCAATCCTCCATATCCGATGTGAATAAAAGCGTAAAAATATTTTTCGTCATCCGATAAAAAAGTAAAATTTTGGATTACCTCCTAAAATTCATAGACTGGGACAAATACGGGATGATAGTTGAACCTGAAAATAATCCCCGTATCTCGTATAATCTGATCTCTGACGAAAGTTCTAATTTTCATCGAATCTTAGCTGCCGGTACGATCGATCATTTCTTTCCGGTTGATATCCAGACACGACAAGCAGATCGGTCCGAAGTTCGTGGGCAGAGACATACGCTGACCAAGAACGACATCCTAGTAAACGAACGTGACTTATCAAGAAGAGAAGAGAAGCCAAAGTGTGGGTGAAAGAATCTAGGAGTGAAGGAGTTCGTCGCTGGTCGTTAGAGTCGAAAATTTGACGCGCAGCGTATTCTTGTTGCACGTATTTCCTTCACAAAAGTTAACTTGCAGCGGCAACGAAGCCCGGCTCGCTTTTTTACTCAAGTTTCTTCAACGCATCGAACGGGCTTTTACACTTGTTGCTCTGCATGGGGCCGGACAAAAACTTGGAACGCCGCTTCTTGCCCGTCTACGAGTATAAGACCCACGGAAAATCCCTACGTCAAACCTGTCTCTCCCTTCTTGACAGTCTCGCTTTTCCCACTGCTCCTCATGCACATGTGCATTCATAGTGTATTCGGGGAGATACTTGCCTGACGAAAAACAGATTTCACTCTGTGGGAACGCGGGTATACATATAGTTATGACAATTGAATTTGTATTCTCATTATTGGCATTATTATTTTTATTAGATAAATTATTATAGCAGATAAAAATTATTTCATTCGTATCACTATCGCGAGTGAATCGTTTGGAAAAAAATCACATTCAGTTTTTCAACGATTCAATTCGATTTTCCATAAATTTTACTAAGAAGAAACAAAATTCACTACAATTCTACACCCTTTTGAGTAATCGAAATTCGTACAAACTAGACTAACTATAAGAATTTACCGTTTTTTAGATGTTAATCACTTTCTCTAAAATCATAGAGGAATAAAAACGCACTAAAACGTGCCATTCAGGCTACTATTCATGGTTGAATATTTAAACAAAAATGTAAAAATCACTTAAAAATAAATATTAATGAACAATAAAAGTAATTCCGAGCACTAAATGGCAAGTTGAAAAAAATTATCACGCACCATCGGATTTCTAAACTACAATTCCATCCAGTCGCATGTATAAGAAACTATAAACAAAGCGATCTGAATTATATTCAAGACAAGTGAAAACAACAGTTTCACCCCCCCCCCCCGTAACACGTGGCTCATTTGCACAATTTCACGAGGGTTCGAGTGTCGGCGGAAAAGGGAAAAATTTACGGCCACTCGGACGACTCGACAATGAGGAGGAATAATAAGGATTTTCTTTAGAAGGTCGGGGAAGGTCGGGGTCTCTTGAGCCTCTCGACTAGTCTGAAAAGGGACCCCAAGGGCGGAGGTGGGGCCTAAGAAGGGCCTCCACATCCGGGCAACCGCATCGTATCTTTTCGGGTTGTTTTGGAGGGAGTGACAATTGACTTTTGAATTTTCTCAATGGGGATTTCAGGTTTCGCATTGTGCAGGTGCACGCCATCCTCGCACGCCCTTTTCCTCGGACAATACGGGCATTCAAATCGAAACAGGTGAACCCTCTCGCCCCCCGGTAATTTCGGGATATTCATAACCGCCGCGAGCCTCCCCGCGATCGTTTCTCATGTTTCAACCCGGTTGGGATGAGAAATTAGAACTGCTGATTGACAGGAGGACCAGAAGATCGAATTTTCATAGACGCGAAAGTCTTGTTCGTAGAATTTAAAAATTTGGAAAGTTGAAGTAAGGAAAATTGGAAACATGGAGAGTAGAGTGGCGCGAAAAAACCGATTTTTTTTTTTTTTTTTTCGAGTCTTGTGTGACAAAATGTTAGTTTTTGATGTTTTCAGAGCCCACTCCAAAGGACAGCTCAGAAAAAAAATCTTTAAGAGAAGAAAAAAATCTAAAGAAATGCACCAAAAAATTAAAAAAAATTATGAACGACCTTTCAAGATTCAAATTTTGAACTGAAACTTTCGGAAACTTATTTTTTTTTTGTCTATAAAATTATACCGTAACGTGAGAAAAAAAATTAAAAAGAACGGGCGAACTTACGAGTTTGTGATCCATTTACAAATAATCGACATTCACACCTGCGCGTATAAAAGCAACTTTTGGACCGCAGACGTGAACCAAATTCATTTACATTTCGGCCAAAAAAAACGTGTGGTGCGTTTCCGGTCCGGTAGAAGAAATTCCGTTTCACAGAAATTTTCGATTGTGATTAGTGTAGAGTCCTGAAAACTATTTTCAATTCTCACCATAACCGAAAAAATTTCTGTCTCGGTTAAAATTGAAAACCAGTCTTGTTGCCGTTACCAAAAAATCTACTTTGCGATAAATTATTGACGTTTGAATGCTAAGTACTCAAAAATGTGAAGTATTGACAACTACGATTACACTAAATAGTAACTTGTACCAAATTTCCTTGCGATATCGTGAATATTTAAATGTTTAAATTAAATTAAAACTTCCTAGTAACATAAAAAATGAAATTATTCTCACAGTCAGTGAGATATCCATTGTCGTGCGAAATAATTTGGGAACATTGGATATTGTAGGCACATATAAAACGTGTGTTGCAGCGTCGGTTTAAAATTGGCCCAGACCTTCAACCCGTTCCTCAGGGTCACCCTAACCGAACTATTTTGGTGTTTGGCAAAACGATTTGAAAATAAACATCTCACGTTATGCTCAGATTGCACCGGGTGCTATTTCCCCTACGGTTAACGCTGTAGTATACAATATACGAGAGGTCGGTCAAAAAATACCTCCGACCGAAGGTAAATAGTCGATGTTTCAAAAAGAAATTGGCATCTAGCCCGCGACTTTATTGAATTATAATGCAAACTGGTAAAAGCGTATATTTCTAACAATAACTTCGTGTGAAAAATTTTTATTCTCAGGGAGAGCTTCCGCTCTGCGCTCTTATCGGCGAGACACAACCCCGACGAACAAACAGATAATATGCAAACGACCCATTAGCAGATTAACTCCCCCTATCACGAGCTGCGTATAGTTGGTAAACAAATGTAACTGCCACCCACTGACGCGGCCCTTTAACTGATCATCTTACTTCCGACCAAACTAAACAGTCGACGTGAAAAAATAGCGTTTGAAAAAGAAAAAAAAAAAAAAAGAAAAAACGTCGAACCGATAAGAAAACAGAGACGATTTTATAAAAAAAAAAAAATATATATTAGATCAAGTGTATTATTAGAAATAATTTTGATTCTTCGAGGGGAATGTCCTGTTGAATAATCGAAAATCTCCTTTTTACTCGTTTAAAAAATATTTACCAAACGAGAATGTATTTAGTTCAAGTAAACATCAACGTAAACTGATATCACTTTCTCATGTTATAACGAGAATTCATCACGGATAAAAAAGAGACGAAGAGATTTTCTCATACGGAACGACTTGCAAGTATATCTTGCATGAACTAAGAGATGCGATTTTTTCACGTGTGAATGGAACTCGTGGACTGAAAGAAGAAAAAACGCGGGATTATTCACTAAGAGAAAAAGGCCAAAACGAATTTTATACAAACCAAACCGTGACTCGAGACTTCAACGGCAATCTATCCTACCTCTCGTCATATTTTTCGTATAATTAAACCGCACTGATGAGTCATCGGTAAGTTTTTCCGATCTTCCTTAGAGGCACTACCGGTTTTAAATTAACTTAGCTAGGAGGCTCAAATGCGACGAAATGTGACCATTAGACTGAAAACAGAACGATCACGCGAAGAACTTCATTTATTGAAGAACACGATTTTTGATGAATCCAGTTCCGGGAATTTTTTATGGCCAGCTATTTTTGGAATTGAGAAAAATTGAATAAATTCAACTGTAACAGTTCAGTCGATACTATTTCGGATCCGAAAACAGGGTGTCTGTTGCCACTGTGATGATTACTCATTTGTAACTCAAATGTGGCTCGAAATCCGCGCTGACTCGAGGCTGACGGATGGACTGAAACCGCAAGACTAATGATCTGGTCATTTACGGTATGACACATGTACTTTCTCAAACATGCAACGACCTCTGATCGTACAGAGTATAAATGCAGCGATTGTACGCGGGTATAAAAATATAATTTAAAGACATAAGAAGGCGGAAAACAATGTCCGAACGATATCCTTAATTATCCACAAAACTGTTACGTTGCCTCGTAAAATTTCTCGCTCAATCTCAACTCGAGAAGCCGAGTCTAATGACACGAAACACGAAATCTCACGCGAGTAAATACTTTTCAAGCTCAGTTCAGATTCGTAATCAGTGAAACCAGAAACTACATGACATAAAGTTTTATCAAAATCAAGTAAAACCATTTGGAATTTGGAATTTCTAAAACCCACGCAGGCAAAAAATTTACGTGAATCATATGCGAGATAAAAATTTGACAATCACAAAAGGGTTAAAGAGTGTCTCTTCGCAAGCTCTTGAGCGTCTATTTCTCGTTGAATTCGTCGATTCCAATGAAACCTTCGTACTCATCTCCCCCAGATCGGGAAGTTACAGAGCGTCAACCGCGGTTCTTCCATCCATGGAAGAACAAACTCAGAGACTTTCCTGTTTTCATGACGGCGATAAAAAAAAACGCCTTGCGAAGTCAGTGTTGAAGATGTCATGCAGACGTTAGATGAGACGAACTGCAGTTGACCGGGAATCTGCCTACCGCATGGAAGTAGAGCCCGAGTGCGATAAGACCTTATCCATCCTCCATGATATAAGGGAGAAGTCAAGCGCAGGTTTCACACGGACTTACTTATCGCAAGTTGATGCGATATAAACCGTCTCGCTTTGCCGGTGAAGTCAGGCTACAACTCTGACATTGGATGCTATTTTTTTTCGTAGATCTTGCTCGAATCCCCTGCTTGACTTTTGCTTATTACTTATTACTCGGCTTAGTCGCGAGATGAAACCAACGCCGATGATGGCGGACGACGTAAGAATCGCAAACTCGCTAATCCGGGTATCGAAGATCGACGCGCGAGGCGATATCCGGCTGAAGCTTATTTTCTGTTGAAGAAATTCTTAGATCCGCTTTGAAAAATTTCGTTAAACGCTCACTAGATGTTAGAAACAAAGTTAAAACAGATTCAGGTGTAATGAAAATTGAAATTTTTTTAATACCAAACGACCATTTTGTCCTCAGTTTATATTATACTCCGAGTTGTGGTAATATCAATTAAATAACGGATACGTAATTAAAAAATCTCTGTTTCAAAGGATGACAATAAATTGTTAATTGTCAAAATTCGGAATCAAATCGCTCGAACTTCAATTTGGAACTGTTCAATAAATTCCGTGAAAATCGTGATATATAAAAATATTTTAATACGACAAGTCGAGTTTATATTCACACAGTGAATACAGCTTCCAAGGTCCTGTAGGCTGGCCTATAATCTTTATGTAAAAAAACTACGAGAAAATGTATGAAAATTTCATTCCCCCCGATCGTTTACCGAGAAATCGGTTGAAAATCCCTGCGCAGTTGTCTAGACGATCGTAGACGCGAATCGCGCAAGCGATTCCTGGATAAATGCAGTTGCACCTCGAGTCTGGGTGCAACCGCACAATCATATTGTGTACGGTCTAGCGGCTGGACTCTGGGCCGTGGCCTGTAGTTTATGGCCAGAGTCCAGGCACCGCTGTAATGTGGATACTCATGCCGAGTCCCACTGCCTTGGCTGTAACTGCAACGGCAGCGTCGGTGGTTTACGCTGGTCATGCTTGGCTGAGGTCCTTCGGAAATGGGTGAACAGGACACGCGTTGAGCGTGGCTGTAAGCTGCTACGTGGGGAAAAAGACAAGACTGCCGGCAAAAAAGTATGAAGAACTGATTGAAGAAAAAACGATAAAAAGAAAAAAGAAAAAGTGCAAAAGCGATTCTATTTTATCGATACATTTTATTCTCCTCTTCGCTCCTAGCCTCAAAAAGTAACAAGAAATAATAAATAAATAAAATCAGGACTTGTTTGTGTTTATGGCCATTAAAATTTAAGCCTGTTTTTAATATTCGGAACCCTATTTTCGATTTTAAATGTCCAATTTTATTGTTTTTTTTTTCTTTTTGCGGTTGTTGGACCACGTCGTTTACGTTTCTTAAATTTTTTCTAGAATAAATCCAAGTACTTTTAGTATTTTTGTACCTGATTGATATTTACAGACCATTGCCAATGATTTTTGGATAATTTCGGAAAAGTAAGTCTACAATTTCTAGCCTAAAATTCTGTCTCTAATGTAAAAATATTGTAGAAAGTTAGCTGAGTCTTGTTAGAATTCAGCAGATGACTTGAAAAAAATTATGAAAGAATTATGATCGTTGATCGTAGAGAAGAAAGGTTTGATTTTGTGGCCGAAGAAGACAAGACGAGACAAGACAAGTATAATAGATGCCCGCAAGGAATATCCGGAGCGTAGAAGCAACGCGGGACGATGCGACGCTCTTCGGCTTCTTACGCCTTATCGCGGTTTTATCGCTCGACAAATATTACAATTCCTTATCTTTAGAGAGTGTATTTTCGTCAGTATATCGTCGACACGGATGCGGGGAGGGAGCTGCTCAAATAGAATAATACGCTGCTCAAGCTGGCTACCGATTCTTGTGAAACCGACTCGCAATCAGTCAAGGTGGAATTATCGTTCTGAGGGAAGCTCGATTTTTTTTTATTTTTTTTTTATCGAATTACTAGACACGCAGGCAGTGATGTGGCAGTTGGCACGTTGCTAGTTTTCGAAAAATTAATTGTTGTTTTATATCTATTGCAAGTTCAGATCTTGATATGGATTTAAAATACCAGGATCTTGGATCAGTCTTTGAAAAAGAAGCATCGATCGTATCGAGAGGAGAAATTTTTGCAGAAATTTTTTCTTTTTTCACATGTTCGATAAAGTTGTTTTTAGGAAAATTTCATTTCTGATTAACACTTTTCATTCCTTCAACCGAATCCGAAACTTCTGAATATAATTCCTTATTCAAATCATTCGGATATGATTCTGAATATTCATTTAACACAATTGAAACATTTTTGGAATTGTAAAAAAGGGAATGAAACGAAAAATACATTTTAGCATTTAAACAACTTTACCCTTTCTTTCAAGAATCTTCCATCAAAGTCGATAAATCCCAAATAAATTATTAAATTTCTTCAATTTTAAAAATCATTTTATTCTCCTAAAAAGATTGCACAGTGTTTCGTCAAGTTTTTCGTATCATTATTCGTGTGACTGACTTCTTTCGTTACTTTGCGGCAAAAAAAAAACTGAGTTTAAAAAAAATAAATGACAACTTTCCGCTGCCATATATAAATAATACAATGAGGTATTTTTCTCACGGTAAAAGTTAAACTCATACAGGTTTTAGTAAATTAAAAGAAAGCAGCCATCGTGAAATAATATTTCGCGAGTTTGTTCGTCCCGATATTGATAATCAGCAGGTTTGAATGAATTTCTCCTCCCTCCCCCCACCCCTGCCTTATATTCTCGAGCAGCGAGTAATTAAGAAGTTAATTAATGGTTTAATACACTGACGGATCTTCAACGCCGCACGATCAACAGGTCCGACGACTTGGCAACGCAGCTTGGTTAAAATGTAAACAACTGAATGTACAGTACGTGACAAAATGCGAAGACCTCAAACCGGTACATCAAGCTTCAAAATTTTTCCGTCCACCTCGAATATTATGCCCTGAAAAAATCCTTTTGTCATACTCTCCACGACTTCGTCGTTATAATTTTTTTAACTGGATGAAGAAATGTAAAATTTTTTCTACAATGTGTCCAGTTTTTTCAAACTTCGGAATGCATTTGATGCAGTATCGTTTAAACTGAGGAAAAACCCGAGCCAGTGTTATAAAATTATAAAAGTAATAAGTAAGACAATAAACAAAAGATGATGAATAAAAAGAGAGGGAAGAATTCTTCCTTTTTTCTCTTTACTTTATCGTCTTCTTTGGAGTTTCGAGTGCGGGCCATCGTTGATATTCCGAGCCTGAACCGATCCCCGGGCTTTTGGACAGCCCTGATTGAAGCCAGACCTGGGAGAAGGAAGAAGCAGGTCCTTAGGTCCCTTGAAAAATGAATCTCCGAGGAGGTTGGAGAAGGGCTTCGGCTGAGCCCCTCACTCAACGCTGCACGCAATCCCTAACCTGCGTCAAAAATTCAAAAAGCCAAATTTCAACTCTAAACAAACTATCCGAGACGATGCGCGACGCATTTTGACCCAGGATTTTTTTTTTTTTTTTTTTTTTTTTTTCTTCACACATTTAATCGGTAATGGAGAAAAAACGGAGAACAAAAGTAAAGAAACGAAAAAAAAAACAATGCAGTTGAAACCCTTGAAACTCGATCCGTCCACTTGCGTGTCCAGGTAGGATGCCGATGACACCAGCTCAAAAACCGTGTCTGCATGCCGTGAAAGAGAAAAAAAAAAGGATACCTATCGTTTGTTTTTTTTTTTTTTATCAGAACAAGGTTAAGGTTAAGATTTTCGCCCTTCGTTTATCCTCGAATATCCTCCGTTGAATTAGTTTGGAGTTTCTTTTTTTACACTTCTGTGATTAAGGTCCACGACCATTCGATGTAGGTGCCCATAATTTTTTTTTGACCATCCTTATTTTATTTTCCTTTTGATTTTCACGAAACCGTTCCAACTCCGAATGCACTCAGTTTGCTGAAAATGGTTTTTTTTTTTTTTTTTTAGAGTCATTGTGTGATTTTTTTTTTTTTTTTTCTCTCTCTCTTGAATCCATAATGGATGTTTATTAAATTGATGAATAATTATTGCGCAAATTTTTATTCCAAGCACAATACGAAGCATTGATATTACTAAAATTCTTGCGAAAATACCATAATATAATACTTATATTGACTATACGGTGTCTTATGTATGTATGTCGTGGGATCCATTAATACTCAGTTTACTCAATAAACTCATTATTATTCCAAGGTAAGATTATTTCAAGGGGAATTTATCATCGGTAAGATATTTCGGAATCGGCTGAATAAATATGGAAGAAAATAATTTACACTTTCGATATGGCTCAAAATATAATACGGAAATATTTCATTCTAAAATTATAATAAAGTATCGGGTTGTTCCCTCAAATTTAGCATTAGAAATAGAGTATTAATAAACAAATCTGATTTTTCTTTTTACTCGCGTTGATTCTTTCATGTTCTATAAATTTTTCCTCCATGCCTGAGCGCCGTCGAAATTCTGTGTGGAGACAGGAATACGTAAGCTTTCATCTATCATTTACAGTGTATCGGGCATTCCGCGAGGTATCGATCAGGACCGGAAGTTCGGAGTTTAGATATGTCGAAGAATTTTTCTCGGAGTCTCATTTATAGGAAAAAAAGTGTCCACCCCTGTCTGAGACATGATTTAATTTAATACTTCAAAAGATCTTATATTATAAAATGTGAAAAGATTGAAAGACTTCTAGTAAACTGTAAAAAAAAAATATTGAATTTTTGTCAAGAATGTGTGGAGTTTTCATTTCAATAATACGTATGTGATTTTAAAAATCAATGTTAATGTAGAAAATTAACGATTATCTTTTGAGAAATGAAAAAGTTTCTAATAATATGGATTAAAAAAAAAAAAAAAAAAAAAAAAAAAAAAAACTGAGCACGTCTAGATAAAATCTAAAATCTCCGCATCGATACCCAAACGGAATGCCCCAAGTGTATAAGGAACGCATGTATAACCAAAGATACGTGCGTTTTCATCCGTTGAAATTACCCTCGGCAAACACGGATAGAAATTCCGGTCTGCAGTCGGAGCAAAGTCGACGCGTAACGTAGGTGTAACCAGCCAAAGGAACGAGTAGCCAGCCAGCCGCCCGTCGACTTTCTATCTTAACAATTTATTTTCTAGCTCGATGCATCGAGTTCCTCTAGACCGACAATTACTGACCTGGCCCAACCGGGCGGCGGTCTGGTTGGGTCGTAGGATCGGATCGGATCGGATCGGATCGGATCGGATCGGATCGGATCGGATCGGGTTGGGTTGGGTTCCTTTGGGTTGGGCCTCGTTTAGTGGAGCCCTAGCCTAGGGAGGTGGTTTAATTTTTCGTTTATCCGTCGGGCTGTCGTCCCTAGATAAATTCGAGACCCCGGCAAAGTGGCGTCGCGTCATTTGGGTTCTCTTCACGCACCCGCACACTCTGATCCGAAATTAGGAGAAACGGACAAAAAATGACGGAGGAAACGCTCACGAACTATTGGCCTCGAATCCTTAGGCACGTTTATCGGTTGACGGAAAAAGTTTCAGGAGGAAAACCCGTCGTTGGGTATAAAAAAAAAACAAAAAAAAAAAAAAAAAGGAACCAGCCGTTTCTTATCACCACGTTAGACTTTCTTTATGAAGATGGGTCTTCGGTGGTTAATCAGAGGGAAACAGGTTTCTCCTTATTTTTCTTCTTCCATTTTTAATACTTATTTGTACAATTTTTAAGGACTGGCAACGTAGATTACGCGACTCAAAAAATGTCTGAAACCTTGTAATGATGCAGTTCGGAATTGGTTTAAAGATCCTCGTTTGTTTCATTTTCAGTTTCTACTTTGCATCTGGTTCAACCCCTTCGTTCGCGATAATAAATTCATGCAATCTGTTGTATTGTTATTAATTTATTTCCGAACTAACGCCAGTCTGCGGTTTTCCTAAATTATTATTAGAATTCTATCAGAGATCTTAAGATTTGTGAAATCGTGTTTAAAATTCATTTGAAATAAAGTAAATTCCTGTACCTACAGTCCGTTAATTCACATCACATACTCGAAGCTTTCAACATTTGAATTCAGTTGAAGTTATTCTGAGCTGTTATGCAGAGTCAAAAGTCTAAAAATTCTGTAAGCAAAGGTTACTTGAGAAAAACGTAGAAACGATGTCTTCTCACATGTCGAAGATGGTGTTAAAATGTATTCGAGAAGACTATAAAAAGAATGAAAAACCATATTCGAAGAATGGTAGATTCTGAAAATAGACAAAGAGATTGATTCGTGTTTCGCGTAGGTAACGCAGGCGAATTAAAAATCGCGAGATCGGCATCTCGTGCTCTGGGAGCGCATAGCGCACCTGCATAATCTTTGATATTCCGAGGAGAAGAATTGATAGAACGTTCTTCGGAGAGTCCGCAGCGTCTAGACTGCTGATAAGTGGGAGGGAGATGAACCGATTGCGCAGCGTGACGGCGGACGTAAAGCCGAGGAGGAGGCATCTCGGAGATTTTTTCATCCCACCAAGGCCAGGCCTTCAATATGGCCGCGATGGTCCACTGCAGCCGAGTCTCAAGAGTTGAGATATGGTTCAGCCGGTGCATTCACGTCTCTTTGCGCGTGTGTGCGCCTCTCGGAACCGAAAGGGTCTTCCCTCCGGTACTGTGCGTGCAGCCTTTGCGTGTATTTTGTTGTTTCAACATGCCCGCGTGAGTCCTTGGAATTCTGCCGAGCTTTGCCGCTCGCATCTTAAGCTAAGAAATCGACTTTTCTAGAGCCAAGACTGACGTGCCCTTGATAGGCAACTTTTTGCCAAATTTAAGATATGGAATTTAAAAATGTAGAATAAATAGTATAAACAGACAATAAAATAGAAAGCTCAGAATATAGACTGCTAGAATGTTCGTCTTGATAATATGGAATCGTTTTTCACCGAGTAGATTGTTAGAAAAAAAATATGAAATGATTTTGGGATGATCGACGTTTAATACTGGTTGAGTTGGCGTGGAATATCCCACACATAGTAAAATCAAATTTATTTCTTCGTTTTTAACTAGCGTAACTAATTTAGTACGTAGCGATAATATGGGCACAAGATACCGGATGGCTCGTTGGGTATTAAATTCGCTTGATATATTAATATAGAATGCAAGTTTATTGCACCGCGCGTTTTACTCTGAGACGTATTCCGCATAGGATTCATTACGGTGAGGTAAATCGCCGTACTTAATTAATCGACGGTGATTATCAGCAGCTTGCCGTGAAATCGGTCAATTAATGCTTATTCCTTCTACTTTGAGACTTTTTTTTGCTTACCTTCATTATCCGAGCTTTCAACGTTGCCGATACAGCGATTCGAAACGTAAGAGACTCTGTCGATCACGACGTGTAATCTGTAAAACAAAAAAATATAGATCAGAAATTACATGCAATTTCCGATGAGAAAATTTGCGAATATAAATTTTAAAAAGTATTAAATTCATATTATATTGACAAGTGAATATTAAAATGGTGGACATAATATTTGTATTTAAAAAAACGCAACGAACTGCGTCACACGATTCTTTTTTTTTTTTTATTATTATTATGTCTCTTCTTCTTTTTGTTTTTTCATTATAAAATACATGTAACGTTGTCACAATCAGAAGTTGATAAATTTTCTCCGGATATGCGTGCGGTATGCGTAGGATTCCTTTACTGTATACTCACATCCGCTTTTCCTTATAACTCGGTATAACGAGAAAGAGAGAGAGAGAGAGAGAACTTCTGATTTCATTTGGAATAAAAATATTCCCATCTAATATGAATCTATTAAATAATTATTATTAACGTTGAATTAAATTTCATTTCGAAAAATTTTAAACACATATATTTATTTCTATTCTTTTCCCTTAAAATATCCAAAAATCGTCGGTAACGAGAGACGAATTTTCTTGCGAAAGAAAAAGGGAATAAAAAACCACGCTCGAGTATCCGATCTGTGGTCGTTGCGATACGAATATAATAATAATAACAACAAAAATAACAAGAATAATCGTAGTAATAACAAACAAAAGAAAATCAGGCTAAGTAAGAGGAAGAAAAAGGAAAAAAGCAATCACGAGTCGTCACCGAATCTGCGAATATATATGTATATACATATGCATTATATACATGTATACGTATATCTATAGGCAGGTGAAGAAAAAAAGTCTATATAAAAATAAATATTACACAGGTATGTATAGGTAGTTATTATACATAGCCTCCCGCAGAAAGTTACGAGCCGATGTTCATCTCCCTCTTTTATACGATATTCGACTCTCTCGCAGAGACTCGGGATCCCGTTTTTCCTCTTCGCTTCTCTCCCGCGGTAAGTATTTCTGCTCGGCTTGTCTCCGTCTGTAGTTCAAAAGTACTTTCTCCTGATCCGCGCCTCCCGCTTTTCACTTGAGAGCCGAAAGTCGGGAGCAATAAGTTTCTAATTTAGGTTTAATTTCGAACAGGATTGTAACGCCCCCGAATGAAATCGGAGTCTGCATGCTAAAGTTCTTAGGCTGGAAAAAGGAAAAAGGAAAAAGGAAACTGACTAAAGCCGATTTTTCAAGTTTTATACTATTTTACGATACTTGATTATGATACAGATTCCTCGAAATGCAATCAAAAAATAATTTTCAGCATTAAAAATTGTTTTTTATTTTCAACCACTGCGCGCCGTTTCGATTAGAAAAATTTCCGGCTCCTTCCGGACAATAAATTCTGCGGCAGTCAGTCACATGTTACATCCTTTCTATACAATTTTCCTGATCTTGGTCACAATAGTTTTCGATTTTGTATCCCTATTGAATGCTTATAGTTATTTCCTGCTGTTTTGAAAATGTTCTTCATTTTTTTCACCACGTCCGGTTTCGTAAATTATTATCATACCTACAAACTTCCTCAACATCGAATCTTGCTCTCTAAACATTCCTTATCTACAAAAATATCGATAATAATAATTTATTCTTATTTCTTATTTTATTATCTTCAATTTTCTTAATTGTTTGTTTTTTTCTTTACTTCTCCTTCGCCGTATCTCGACTTCCAGTTTCGCGGCCAAACTTAACAACGCTTTTGATCGATGTTCTGGGAACGGAATTATTGTTCGTGCCTCACGTTTACACGATGCTAATTAATTTAATACGAATGTACTATGTACATTGGCGTAATATATAGATATTTATACGATATTCGTACTGCGTTGTTTCCTATTTACATGCAAATAAGTGGAATAATATTTCGAGATACCCTCAAGGTCTGCAGGCTTGTTTCTGCCAATTAAAAATATGCCCCCCCCCCCCCCCCACAATCCTGCTCCTCTAACGGATATATCGAACGCTGTATAAATTTGAACTTGACTTTTGATGAGTTTTCATCGTATAATGTTGAACTAAGAAAAATAAATGAAAAAAAAAATCTTTGGTATAATGAATAACTTGAGGGATTCTGTAAAGCCGAGAAACAAAGTAAGTACGCGCAACGAGAACAACGAACGATCAGATGACAATGAGAATAAAAATTCATCGCAATATATGTGTAATAAATGGGATATAATATATGTATAACACACCACTGGCATGCATCGTCATCGATGAAGTTATTACGGAGAGAGTGAAATGAAAATATTATGATTTCGTTGTACATGAATGTTGAGTAATAATAATGATAATAATTAGAGACCTTCGTATAAAGCTGACATTTTATTATGTATATGCGGAAAGTAAATTTACGATATTAAAATGCGAAGGACACAGGCGGAAATTGTTTGAGGAAAATTTTTCTCCCAACGTACGATGTAAGAGCCTCGGTGTAAACGTCGTGTCGTGTAATTGCGCGCTAACTCGAAATACACGTATGCACATGTGTGTACACGCGCTGCAGGACACGTGCTAGATGTAGCAAATATTTGAACGAATACTACGCGACGTTATATTATGAAATACTCGGTATTCAAGCGATATGTTTGATATTGTTACAGAAGTCCCGCACGGAACTCTGGGAATATTTATTTCAACGTTAAATGTTTAATGTTGTTTGAGGAGATGAGACATGATTCTTGGACAAATTGCGAGCTGTGTAAAAGTAAAATATGACTGAAATACGAGGATTAGAGGCTTTGGATGCTTGGAAAATAAAATAATCACGTGTTGCAAAACGCGCGCGATAATTTTTTCAGCAATATTACTAATTCGACTAATTTTAAGCGCTGAAATTTCTTATTTCTTAGATTAAAAAAAAAATCCTGACGATGAGTCGTACGTTTTGACTTCAAGACCTCAAAACTTGGCAAAACTTCACGTGACTTCAAGTGACTTCATGGCTTCAAGTAATTTGACATCACTTGAAAATAATTTTAATTGACTTCAAATGATCCTAAATGATTTCAACTGCTTCGAGGGACTTCGAATAACGTTAATTACTTCAAGTGACTTCCGAGTATCTTCACGTGACTTAGAATGATTTCACGACTGCACGACTGGACTACTTCACGTGACTTCAAATAACATAATGGCTTCAAGTAACTTAGACATTATTTAAAAAGATTTCAAGTAACTTCGCGTAACTTCGAGTGACCTTAAGTGACTTCGATAATCTCACCTCCTCGTATTAATCATTTCAAATTTCGACTTTCTACATTCCTATCAGAATATAGATATTTTTGAATAATTTCAATCTATAAATCACCGCGGACATTCTTTGGAAATTATAATATCAATCTACAACTTTGTATTTTCATTATATTATCAAAAAATTCGTAACACTCTGACAATATACACAAAAAATAATCTCTAGCCAAGAGATTAAAATGACTTAATAAATAAATAAAAAAAAAAAAAAAAACAACAACAAAAGCTTCGACCTCCTGCACCGAAATACCGTCTTACGCAACAAGATCGATCTCCGTCGGACTTAATCATGAATGACGGTTTCCCGCGTTGCAACAGGTACATTACGCAATGCGGTTGGTTCTCGATATCTGCATCAGAGGCGCATCTCGCGTCCATTGAAAGCCTTTAAAGCTTTGAACAGAGTTTCTACAATCGAGGGCCGTTAGACACCGGCGGTCTGCAGAGTGCAGAACAGGTGCCTCCCGCAGGTATCAGAGGGGAAGGTAAAAAAAAAAATAATCCGAAAATCTTCCCACATCCTTCGGTAATATTTCGCCGTCCTTAGAGTCGGAAGAACGGCAGGTATAGGCACCGAGATGCTGAATAGGTTAGGGCAGTGCGGCGACGCGAGGCGTCGTCGTTCTATAAAAATGACGGGACACAACGGCGGCGGCGTTCATAAATTCTCATATGTATTCCCATGAATGCGTCGACCGGTGCAATACACACACGCGCGGAACCTTCTTGCGTATACAAATAATGCGTGTAGCGCGTACAGGTGTCTCATAGAAAAGCCCGAGGATTATTCGGACGGGCCCCGGTTTTGGGCCCGTTCTTCTTCTTTGGGCCGCCCCCTCGCACCGCGCGGAGGGAATAGACGTTGAATATATATCTCCTCTCCTTTTTTTCCCGCCACCCGAGGCCGGGGCTCTTTTTTTTTTTTTTTTACTCTCGCTCCCCCCTTGGGTCCAGGGATGAAAGCCGCAGGTGCTGCCACCTACAAACCTTGGGGGACCGCAATCCAACGGCGTAGAAACCCGGCAAACGGGACTTTGCCTTTTTTCACGGTGTATTTGCTCGCGCCAACTTCGGGGATTGATGCATTTTTTTTCTTAAGGTTAACAGGATTTCTTTTCAAATCAATCTGTTCTCTAGACGTACTGTGATCTGACTGTGATTAGAAACTTATGAAAAATTCACTCCTAAGGAAATTTGAATTTAATTTAAAACTAATAAAATTCTTTCATTGTAGAGAAAAGTCGAACTGACGTTGCTTGGCGAAAAATAATTTCGGCTAAATAATATATATATATATATATATTTCATTAAATCACGTAAATATTTTCGTATATATATATAGTACGTGTGAACTTTCTAGTAGGTTCGTGTCCATGTGTGACGTACTACTGAAATGTCGTTGCCTCTAGCAATTAATTTTTCTGGGTGTGTCGATCAACACCGAGATAAAATAAAATGTACTAAACTTCCGTTTATTTGGCTCAATGTAATGGCCTACTTTTGAAGTAAGTTTCATTCAACCGAAAAATTTCCGATATTAATTACTGCAGCTGTAGAATTAAAAATCATTCAATTGGATTGAAGAAATTTTATAACGAGAAAAAAAAAAGTCGTTGCGTTAACGAGCCGTAGATTGAATATTTATTTGTGTCAATTCGAGATCTGTTGGTCTAAAAAAATGTTTACTTGGATTATTTAAATCAAGTAAATATTTTTCAACGACTCAACGTTTCAACCACTTTTTTCTCTCCGTATAGTTCATATATTTAAATGAATTCACTACGTGTGGCTAATAAAATATTAAATCGATTTTACCTTGTAATATACGTTGGCAATATGTGGCAATAAATAGTAATTGCTTTGAATAAATTCTTTGGTTACCGCGTGTAGTTATTTTATTTTTTTTAATTTATTTATTTATTTATTTTTTTTTTTGTCTGAAGCTCATTACAGAAAACTTTTTTAACCCAACTACGTGAATACTTTGTGATTTCGCGTGAGCTCCGTGGAAAGATTTCATAAGAACAACGCTATCAAAAAATAAAGCTAGTTGGAATAGTAAAATTTCACGTTATAAAATACATTTAAAACATTAATCAACTGCATGTGAATACAGTTGAGCGATATTTTAGATTTTTTGATGAAACTTTATTATTTTTTGCCTCACTATTCAAATGGATCGAAAATTGCCAAACTTTCATCGATTTCGACGGTTAGTTTATTCCCCCATTTTGCGGGTCCTCTTAAGTTCTTAGAAATTCTTTTAAACACACGAAGAGGAAATTATCGACTCGAACTACGTAGACTTTATTTCCCATAAAAATCTCAAAGAAGTAGATATTGAAATGCTAAAGTGAATGGAAAAAACGATACCTTTAGCTGAATAAAATGCCTCCTCTTTGGTAAATTCCTACATCGAAAGTATCGAAAATTTGACAGATTTTCGTGAAATTTTAAAGAATGAGTCAGCACGCGTGAAATTAATATGATTCGAAAATAATTTATCGAGTCCCGAGTCCAAGTTTTTGTCGCAATTTTCTCTTCTTTCCAACTTTAAATATTGAAATTAAATTGTCCTCTCGGCGATGAGTATTAATAAATAAAAATCTCTTCTTCACGATGTTCTTCGATCTTGTATGACGTAACGCCGATCACCGGCTACGCCATTGGGAATATCCTAAGCGTCTTACGTGGGGTGATGCGCGAGTTGGGATAAAGAAAGAAAGAGAGAGAGAGAGAGAGAGAGAGACGCACGTGTAGTAAATGAGGACTGAAATATATTGTCCAAAGCGGGTGAAAGAGCCGCGTTTAATACCGACTAGGGTGGTAAAAATCGGGTCGATTCGATGACGGAGTAACTCGTTGCGATCCAGCCATAGCGTAGACGATTTCGACGACCCCTCGATAGATTTATCTAGAAATGCGACGGGCCCTCGGAGTTTTTTTAAACCACTCGAAACATCTCCGAGGGATCGGACCGCTTTCCCACGACCATATAACGCCCCGGCACCCCATTTCGACCGTTGAACAACCTGCGCAAGACGGCTCCGATGTGGGCGTATGGATGACTGTTTTCACATGTGGGTTGCAAAAAAGAGAGAAAAGAGGAGAAAAAAAGCTAGGGTGAAAAAGAAGTTGGGCGAGGGTGGACGAGGGGTGGTGAAAAGTTTGAAAACCCTCCGGAATCCCTGCAGGTCAGTGGGTTCGCAGGGGGAGGCGAACCGCAGGGTCGAAGGTTGCCGTTGTGACTTATGGGACACTCGGGGTGAAATTTACGTTTTCTAATTAGAAATGGGATTCGTCTGCTGCGTTTCTTTTCAGTTACGGGTTCAGTCGCTCGAAACAACCCAACGCGGCTTCTATTCACCGGATATAACCATCCACCCCGTAGTTTCAAGTGCCTGCAGTGCAGCTCACGCACTCTTCATACTTAAAAGCTCAACCTTTTTCGGCGACCTTGCACCCTCCTCGACGTCCTCAATTAGCCTGTCGCAAAACTTGAGGAGAAACTTTGCAGATGCTCCTCTCATCTTTTAAATAATAGAAAAAAATTCTGTCCATGTTTTCCTTAACAGGGGGAGGGAGGGGGTGTGTTTTGTGTCATTGACTAGATTTTTGAGGATTATTTCAGATTTTTTAAAATATAGGCATTCGCAATCGACTTGAAATATTTATAAAGAATAAACGTTTTAAAAGAAAAAAAATAGAACAATTTGAAAAAAATTTAATTGAATGTTAGAAAAAATCATGAAATGATTTTGAGATGGTCGGGGTTTAACACTGGTCGAGTTGGAGTGGAATAACCCATATATGTATAAATATATGTACATGTAGTGTGCCTGCATAACAGATTATTACGATTAATTGATTTCTGAATCTTAATTACACGATTTTCACATTATACACGAGTCCGATTTTTTTATTACTAGATTTTAATTAATTTATGGCCGGTTAATAAACCGCGATCCAAATTTACGCGAAGTTATGTATAGGAAGTCGTAAAATTTTTAATTTCTAATCGCTGAAATGAAAAGTGAATCATTAGGTTTGAATTAATTAGTTTTATAAATAAAATTGGTTGTATACTCTGGTTATATTTACAAGTTTCGCTTATTTTTCACTTCAGACTTGCAAAAAACTCAGTCCTCCCAATATATATCACTTCATCTTCCGAGCAACACCGCCTTACAGTTTAATAAGACGTACAAAGAAATAAAGTGCTGTAATTAATTGTTGTTGCTTTTTGCAAGTGGTGCTAATTAGCCACCAAAGTTATTACGTGATTAAATTTCGTAACACTAATGTAACGATCGTTTCTTACGGAAAATTGCGAATTACAACTTCGCAATTTTCAGACCGTCTGAAATCACCAAACCGTGATGCAGAGAAGATTACTCATGTTTTTCAAAGACAACCGCTTTCATTGATATTCCAAACTTGCAAAATCTTGATTTTTCCTAATTGTCCGTCAGATTAACGTCACTAACTTCAACCTCGTCAAGTTTCTACGAACTTCAATCCACATTTTTCTAGTCGCATTTAATTACAAGTGGGCGTTCGATCGAAATGATTTAATGATCGATCTGTACGTCAACCGAGAGATGCAGGTGCACTCTCGGAGAGGATTTCTGAACGAGGCTTCAGGAATCGAAATTAGATGTGTGTATATAACATATGATCTATAGATGACCAGATACATGCTAAGAGACTAATTAAGATCCTCCGGACGCGAAGTCACCTGGACGTCCCATAATTATTTACAGATGAGATTACGAAACCGTACAAATTCCCACATAACTACCTATAGACAGACGGATATGTGCATTTTATAAATTTATACGTATATGTATACGTAATATGGCCGTTACGAAAGATCTATGCGGTAATAATATTTGAATCGTTAATTACCGATTGAAAGATCTTCAAAATCGCGAATTCCACGAATAAATATTTTTTCCTGTCCTGAAAGCATTGAAATCAGATAAAGCTTATGAAATTTTGTAATAAAAAAATTTATCGTAAGTACAGAAAAACCGGAAATGGTTTTTTTTCCGAATGTAGCACGATCATCAGTGCACGTATATTAGGGAGACTTTTTGAGTCTCGTGTGACAAAATGTTAGTTTTTGATGTTTCAAGAGGCCACTCCAAAGGACAGCTCAAAAAAAAATTTTTCAAGAGGTCGCTCAAAATTTTTTAAAATGTCAAAAATCGTCAAAAAATTAAATTAAAAAAATTATATTTTCAGTATTTTGTTCGATTTTTAATTCATGTCGTGGTGCATTGTTATCGATTCTTTCTTACTAAATTGAAGAAAAAAAATTTATGAAATTTTAATATGAATATTAAAAGGTAGCTCGAAAAGATCTAAAGAAATGCACCAAAAACTTGAAAAAAAATTGATTTTTGACGATTTCTGATGTTTTAAAAAATGTGGAGCGACTTCTTAAGAAATTTTTTTTGAACTGTCCTTTGGAGTGGGCTCTTAAAATATCAAAAACTAACATTTTGTCACACGAGAATCAGAAAAAAAAAAAATAGTCGGTTTTTTTGCGCCACCCTAATGTATATATATATATATAAAAGACGTAAATATGTATTCGATGTAATCGCGATACGCGGTGCATGTATCTGTATTATATAAGCGACGATTTCGGATACATCGAGGTTTTTCAAATAAGGGGTCAAAAAACTGTTAAAGAAATTCCCGCTATACTTTCGCTGTTTGAAAAGTCAAATCATTTCGTATTGGGAGTAAAAAAAATCAGCAAGTTTATACTGAAACCAATAGCCGCATGAAATATAGGTTATCACCTCGTTACATATTTA
Organism: Diprion similis; assembly: GCF_021155765.1. Taxonomy (NCBI): domain Eukaryota; kingdom Metazoa; phylum Arthropoda; class Insecta; order Hymenoptera; family Diprionidae; genus Diprion; species Diprion similis. The sequence goes on along the minus strand of NC_060116.1, from coordinate 5,009,840 downwards.
TAAAGGAATACGCGAAAGCTATCGTGTATGCACATACATTTTTTTTCATCTCCTTCTTTCTTTCACCACTAAATTCTCCTTCTTGTTATATCCGTAACTGCATTATCATTCGATTCCACAAGCATCACATCCACAGAAATAGTAACAATATTATCGACAAAATTCTTTCATTCCAATCAAAATTTAAAGAATTTCATTTCGCACGTGTCCTTACGAGGAGATCCTTATAAAAAATTTCAGTGATACGAATCGTTGGAGGATTGTTAATAGTTTTTAAACACTGCTGGGATAATTTCCAAATTTCTTTCAACGACACGCAATTCTTCGTCGATGATATATCCTTACCGTTATACTTATATCAAATTTTTCAAAGTTTTTATAATAATTTTAAAATTTCTATACTCCCGAAAATTATCTTCACGCTTATTACCGAATGCAATGTAAATGTTGAGCATCATGCTATAGTGTTATATACTGTGCAAATACGATGGTGTCATATAACAATCCCATTATGTTTGATTAGATGGACGACCATGTGTGTTTGATTATCAACTCTTTGTTCAACGTTTCACGTCGACACGCATTATATACCCGGGAGTCCATCCGTTCCACATAGAATTGAATGAAAACGAACCACAATTCCTTTCGTTTTTCTATTCCACAACAATTTCCAGCTTTTATTTATCGAAGAAAAAGTAAATAAGCAAAGAGAGAAGCGTTTGAATACGTGCCCAAAGTTCTTATTACTTATTAAGGATGTTACTTTGCCAAGCGAGAATGTCTATAAAATAACATAACATAATCTAACGGAATAATAGATTTATCACTAAATCGGTATGCGTCTCGATGAAACAAGGCTGACATTGCAGACGATAAGATTAGACTAAATAAAGTACAACCAAGGATCTTTGATTGTTCTGCAAAGAAGACACGTGACGTGAAATTGCAATTTTCTTTTCTAAGAACGAGCGTTAAAATTTAACCTCCGAGCATAAGTCAGTCACTAACTATGCCCGTAAGTAAGTAAGTAAGTAAGTAAGTAAGTAAGTAAGTAAGTAAGTCTAGGTACGTCGACTACCGTCAGACTGACGGATGATACCGGGCGGAGTCTGAGTCAGCCGAAGCTCGAATCCCCGTTTTTCCTCTGCTCGTCGTCGCTGCGCTATTTTCTCACCGAGATACTCGGTATGGAGAGTAATTAGAGGCAACGTTAATTGCCGAGCTGTGTTGTTCGGCGCCGAATTTACGCCGTCAACTTCCTCGATACACTCGTCCGTTTCTCTCCGCGCGCACGTGCATTTCTGACAGAGCTGCAAGCAAGCACCCCTGACGCACCCTGCGTGCGTATTACTTACTTACTTACTTACTTACTTACTTACTTACTACGTCGTACTATAGGTTTAAGGATAAGGTATAAGGTAGGCGAGGCGTCTATGTATAACTGGATTTCCCAGCGATCCTCGGCCCTGCCATGACAATTAACTGTATCCTTTGCTTGTAATATACAATACACTTTGAACTCGGCCGTTGTTTAGCCTCCTGCAGTAAGTATCTTTGGTTCGGTGACTCGGCGCATAATGCAGCTAGCCGAGTAAATCGGGACACGGAACGACGAGTGGAGGAAATTACATATCTGGATACACGGTTGGGTGATGAACACTCGTCCATGGATACGGGCTTCGAGGGAAAAGGTCGGATTTACTCGCCTCACGTTTTCCAGAATTCACAAGGAAATCTTATTTTCCTAACTGCGGGTTGTTTCCTTGTCAACCATCGTCGAAGGGACTCTTTATCGAAGGTTAATTTTCTTGTTTTGTTAATTTATGGCAGCGGTATATTTTTTTTTTTTTTTCTTTTTTTTTTAAGAGAGAGATCCTAGTTTCTTTGATTGGCAAAAAGGCGTTTTTATCAAATGAAATATTTTCAAACTTTGGCAAATGATAGGGTTTATGATCGTGGTTGTGGGATGGCTATAAGAAGAGTCGACCTCAAAATTGATTATTAAGTACAAAAAATATTTGATTCAGTTGCAGTAGCGCACCATAAGCTGAAATCGAGTGAAAATTAACTGCAAATACTTTAGTACATTCGTCAAATTTCCGAACTTTCCTTAGTCAAATTTGAGAGATTTAGGTATCGTTTAGGTAGCTGTCATGATTTCGTAAATTTGACTAATCTTTATCCACAAAGAAAACTTAGTGAACTGTACGAAGAGATTAAATTCATTTGAATATCATGAAAAAAGTATTATTTCATTAAATTGACCAAATGAAAACCAATATTTCGTATTAAACAATGATTTCATAAATTTTGGTATTCGCAATAAAACATTGCGTTTCCATGAGAAAATGTTATTTTTATGTTTATTTCGTTTAAATAGTAAAAAGATTTCTTTGAATGCAGTATATCCTTCAGTCTTACAATAATCGTTGATGATTTGCGATTATTTCCGCATCAATATCAGCTACTCAAAGCTACTTAAAATTCTAAAGAGTGAAGGGTAACGAACTCTTTTGAGAATAAACAGCGACGCGTTATTTATTTGAAAGATACGTTGAAAAGTCCGCTTCGCTCAGCGCTCGGAGGAAATTTTCTTTCCAAGTTTCGTTGGCTCGACTAAACGCGACGCCACATATTAACACTGAGGCTAGGTGCTAAACGGTGGCATCGACCGATACTAACTGGTTATATTTAGGTTGCATATATATTCGGGGGGACTTTCGGGTGACTGATAACCGAAGATTGTGAAATAATGATTCGAATCTTTTTTTTTATCTGCAATGGACTCATGAGTGCTGCTGACACGGTGTTCAACGGAAATATTAAACCAAATTTAAAACAGTTTATAAATTTGAAATTGCACTACATGCTCAAAGTACGACACGTGCCTTCGTATAATGGGTTCATTTATATTTATGGACTTCGGAATAACATTTATGGAGAATTTCGACATTCTCATTGAGTCACATGCTATCTACGTTAGCCATTTTCATTCACTTTATACTTTTCTGCGCCTGGATTTTTGACACACAATTTAAATCACTCTGCTTGAAGTGACAAGATTTTTTGAAATTTTTCTCAAGCAAAAAGTATGTTTTTTAACTTCATAATTTTGAGTAAAATAATTTCTCACGTAGAGAGGATGAATCGATGTACAATTTTACTGTATTCTAGATCAGATTCGAAACACCATTAATCGATTGATTGATCCTTCGTCTGTATATCTCAAAGTGATTAGCGATCGTAATTTTCATCAATAGTCGAAAATTAAGATCCAGGTTAAAAACCGAGTTCGTATAGCAATAATTGTATGGTTAATTCGTGTAAAGGGTTTCATACAATTTCCGGGAATAATAATTGCCGTCCTTAAGAGAGCTCTGGAGAGTGAATTCGGGGTGAGACCGGTATAATCCGAAAAGGAAATTGCTCCATGCCGTTTCTTAGCTCGACCAGCATAATAATTGTTAATACAAAGAGGCCATAAGCTTCTCCCCCGTTTTGCCGGGTAACCCTGCGGGACCGTTTTACTCCCTTTCGCCATCCGATCCATATGGCATCACACCGCCGAGCCGAGCCGAGTCGTCTATTTTAATCCTTAAGGTCTGTTTCGCGGCCGGTTAAACCATTTCCGGTGGGAAATTAGTTACGCTAATAAACTGCGCCGTGTTATGTCTCATTGTTTGGCCAAGCTGTATACACGCGGCGCGGGATACTCGGAAGCAATTCACGCCTATTAATGTCTATTAAATGGCAATTCACGCAGTTCCATTAAAAGAAAAAAACTTGCTTCAATGCTAATCCGACAAGCTTGCGAAGTCGGTTGTATTGGAAAACTGAAACTCACGCGTGAGCGGTTTTAAGGGGTACCAAGGGTTTGAGATACAAAAAAAAGCATATTTTTGTAATTTATTTTTTACAAAGTAACTTATTTATTAATATTTTTTAACTTATTGTAAATTATTAAGCATTATTCTAAGAATATTTTGCTATATTTTCATTAAAAAATATTGAAAATTCAGCCAGTAGTAATGGTAAGAACCGAGTTACCTCAAAAAAAAGTTTCCATGCGGTAAGATATTTTTTTTCAATTACAACTTATTTTTTAATTAAACAAAAAATGCAAATCAAAGTTTAAATCAGAATTTTTTGTTACTTCCTTCGTTCAAATTCAAGATAAACTTTTGTACTAAAGAAATCTCTTTGGTTTTTTAATTTCAGATGAAGCAATCGTCAGTTATCCCGACTACCGCAAGGAAACTTTTTTTTTTTTGAGGTGACTCGGTTCTCACCACTACTACTAGCTGAATATTCAATATTTTTTTCTGAAAATGTAGCAGAATATTCTTAGAATAATGCTTAATAATGTACAATAAGTTAAAAAATATGAATAGATAAGGTACTCTGAAAAAAAAAATTACAAAAATATGCTTTTTTTTGTATCTCAGACCTTCAGGTCCCTCCTGAAGTGGCTTATAAATTCAACAACATTGGCAAAATAATCATTGAATTCATCTTCTGTTCAGACTTATACATATTATCAATTACTACCAAATCTACAATGAAATTAAATATCGTTGAATCGAATGAAAGAATGGTTTTGGATCCAAATCAACTTCTTCCTACAATTAGTAACAATTAGGATAAAAACGATAAGACCACGTTGATAAATAACCTATAATACAGTAAGTATACAACAAATAAAACTGATCAAACGTTCGAATTGAGTCATTCTACCATCGCAATCATGATTGAAAATAAAAGAGCTGTAGTAAAATAAACGCGTTCCTCTCACTCAGTCTACGTCGTTATTACCATCTACTAGAACAGATTCCCAACAATAAAAGCCTGATTAAACTCTCACATGCGATAAATTAAATTTCCAAACATCATTAGAGTAAAAATAGCGATTATTTTTCACATTCGTTAATTTCTCTAGACGATCGGCGTACGTGAATATAATATATATATCTATCTATATAGATATAGTATACATCCAATTTCGTTATCCCTAGAAGATATTCGTCACGTTTATACGAATAAATATAAATATATCAACGCGTTATAGTTATTATCGAAGAAACGCAACAAAGTTTGTGGAATTTTCCAGCACTATCATCTTAAAAGACGCGCGTTATCGCCGAGTAGCTACGATGCAAACGAACCTGCACCGACACACGCACGAAAGCTCACATCCGTCTGTGACGTGCACTATCAAGAAGTTTCACACTGCGTACAATATCGTGTGTAGCACAGGCATCAAACCGACGTTAGGCACTCGGCTCTGCACCGATATCTTACGACTTACACGTTCTTATGCTGAAAGATATTTTTGTATGTATTCAAGATAACCCCATCGCTCTCGTTCTCGACTATTCCTGCGGGGAGATAAAAGACACGAGAAAAAATATGACTCTAGGTTTCTTGAATTATATCTGAAACGGGAAGATTTTCAACGTCGATCTTAAATTTTTCATTTTTTTCAATTTTTTATTAATTTTCAACGCCTTTATAAATAACAATTTCCACTTGTTCTTTGGTGAAATAATTTTTAACTCTAAATAGTAAATCCGATTTCTTCTATGACGTAAATTTTTTTCAACTCGTATATGATTATTCGATAATTTTAAACAAAGAACGGAAGAGATAAACTTTAATCTATAAGTACACCGTATCGAATAACTGATTACAATTATGACAACAAGGAAAGTGATGAAATCCTGACCAAGGAAGAAGATAAAAAAAACAACAACAAAATAAAGATCAACTATAGTCTCATTCAATTCCAAATTCGAATTTATTGGTCTAATGTGTGAAATAAGTAATAAAAGCAAGGACGAGAAGCTGAGGAGAAAAGAGGAAGAAAGCGATGCAACGGAAATGAATTACGATATCGAAGGAAATTAAAACGGGTCGTATCGAAACGCACCTTCGAGGACAGATTGATCGATAATCTCCTGTAATATTTATAGAAGCTTTTGACGTGTGTAACAAATAAGAAAAGAAAAAGGAAATTGAAAAAAAAAGACACACACACACTTACACACAGATACGTTATCGTCGAGAGCTAAAACAAATTAGATAATTCAAAGTTACTCTTCGCGAAGGTAAGCGTTAAATCCACCTTCTTCTCAAACAGACTGTCACCTTCTTTGTCTGCAGGGTGAAAAATCGGTCTCAAAGCACTGCGCGTGCATATACGAGTCGCGTATTTTCTTATCATAGTAAACTATTCGATTAAAGTAGCTTCGTATTATAATTCTGTGTATTTTATGTACAGACAGAGAGAAATACGTCGGTGAAAACGGCTGGATATAACGGGTGTCACGTGAGAAAGAAACTCTGTGGACAAGTCGAGGAGTATAGTATAGATGAAAAAAAAAAAAAAAGAAACATATCTTATCGCGAAATAACAATTGCCACCAATAAATCACCGTTGTTCTGGGTCGTTGGATTTGTCTTGAAGTTTGCTCGTGCGTCGTGGTTAAAAATCTCAATCGTATCTCCGTGTGTGCAGAGTGGCGAAAGTAGGCCAGTTGCGTTTTTTCCAAATCGTCGTTGTTCGAATTGGATTTTTGAATTTTTTCACCGCGGTGTTAACGCGGAATGACGTGACGTGAACGAGGCTGCGGTATTTCGAACTAGAACACCCCGTGCGGGACTCGCATGCTTGCATAAATGTTTACGTAAATTATAACCGACATGCAGGTCGCCTCTGATATCGAATGCCGTCTTCATTCATGAAAGTCTCGATCCACCGTATCAAAGCGTCGAACGAATGAGCCGGACTTTACGAGACACGAGACGACATATTTTCGTCATTTACATTTATTCGACGAATCGATTCGCTGATGTCACATTTATTACCGATTCCAATATTACTCCTACGTATGTCATGGCAGAAGGCGTTCTTGATTCTTGGGAACATCGAATAATTTATCGACACGTATTCGTTGGTCAAAATTTCATTTTATCTCGTTCGTAAACTGATCAGAAATAAGTGATACGACGTATAGACTGCCGGACGTCACGTGCACGCGATTGAAGAGAATACTGTAGAGGGAAAAAAATTAAATCCTTTTGACTATTTGTCTCTGCAATGACAGACAATTTGAAAAGTTACATTTTTTGCAATCAATAAATAATACTATCGCTAAATTGGTGACGTTGCAATAACGGTTTGAATATTTTTAGAGTGATGAGACTATTTTTTACGATTATAAGGTAATAATAAAATTATTTCTTGTTAATTATTATTTCATGTCAGTTAGATAAGGAAATATTCTACATACAATTGCAAATCAAAAATAATATAGTATCACAGCTACGAAACTCATTTTCATTTTATATCCGGAAGTATATTTTTGGATTACAGTGAAAAATAAGCGTACAATAGCAACATCTAGAAACTCTCAGTGTATCGTTTATATTTGTAATTTCACGTACAGAAAAAAAACTTTAACGCACGTGTTTGATAATTAATTGCAGCACAAATCGCACTTCGCGATGCGATCAAGACACTTAAGCGAGAAAGTACCGATTTTATAGCAGTGGGATTTGGGAATTCCCAGGAATTTCTTAGAGACTTTGTTATATTGATGTTATTAGCATCTGGCAAAGACGATAGAACGGATATAATGGGAATCCGACGAGTGAAATAACTGCAGTTTCTTTACTACTATCTATGCATAAATCTATGCTATAAATCATATAAAAAAAAAAATGACTATCAGATGAATTATAATCGTACAGTACAGACAGTAATATATTGTATTCTCTCTGAATAGAGCCGCGTGTCATTCGTGTCATTGCCTTTTGTTCTTGAGTCTATATACTGTGTTTTGGAAAATTAGCGTAGAAAATACATCGATTCTAACGATTATAAATCGATGTAGACTTTGAGTTTGCATACTGATCACGCGGATTGTAATTCCGTGTCGTTTTGTCGAACGATCATTCATTCATTCATTCATTCATTCATTCATTCATTCATTCAGCTGTACATGCAGTTATAGCTGTTAACGATCTATGTGATAAGATGAGTAACAGGAAGTTCGAATCCTGGTTATGGTCATACTGCATACTAATAAAAGAAAAAACTGTGTCCGTAGTGCGAGAAGATAATAACAACATGGCCGAATCTAGATTTTTACCATTTGTCAAAAACAAATGTGCGAGTTAATTTCCGCCAATCCAGAGCATCGGTTCCCTCACCCTTTTTCCATTTTCTTCGTTTTCCTTCACCGATGTATTAGTCTACATTGCAACACTGCGCACCTGTAACTGCGCATGCGCATAGTACAACGGGTTACAAATTTACAATCGATTGAAAAAGCGAATTAATTATTCATATACAGTATGCATACGATACGAGTATAAACACGAACATGCTGACAAATTGATGAGCGTGCTGCGCACGTTCAAATGAAAATTGCCGGTTGTACGTATAGGTGGGTAAGTACGGGGATAAACCGGAAGTTGACGTTCCGTGACGATTACTCGTCTCAAGGCTACGTCCTCCTGCCCCTCCTTCTTCTCCTCCTCTTCCTCCTCCTCCTCCGCTCCTCAACGGATCGAACGAAAAGTGCGTGGGCCAAAACGATTTGTTCAGAGAAAGGGAAAGCTGCTCGGTGAAAGTCTTTCATGCAATGTTACATGTGTGTACTACACGAATAGAGGTACAAGGTATGCGAGCGAAGGGACGTATACTTGTGCAATCCTGTTGCCGTATGAATGCGTATGCATAATCAGATGATCATAATCGTGATGATAATGATAATTTATCAATAACAATCGTAAAATAATTATATTCACAATTAGATTCCATTGTTATTACGAAGTGATGTGTCAAAACAAAAACATCGTCTTACACGTGAACTGTGTGGGAAAAGTTATTAATATAACAATGATAACAATAATAATCACTAAGCGAGATCGGTGTTCGAAACTTTTATAGAAATAATCGTAACTTTAACGAGAAAAGAAATCTCCTCGTGAATATTTACCAAAGTGCAATTACCGTTTGTGAGACAAATCGAACCGCGATCGCGAACGTTTCTTTGACATAAAACACCTTACCGGTAATGCAGGAACCTGCAGCGCTGCGCGGAGGAGACCCTCAGTGATGTCAACCTGTCCCTCGACTCCCGGTAAGCGTGACTGCACGAGCGGAGCCCTCCGAACTCGCGCAACTGACTGATAATCACTGGCCGATGGGCGGAGCGTGTCTGTCGTAAGTTCACGACGTTGACGGGGTCCAATAGCGACGTTTCGAGGCGCGGAACGATTTAGAAAAGGTCGCTAATTTATCGGCCGATACGTTAACCTCGTATAACGTGTGCGTCGCGCTTAAAGACGGCGGGAAACTCGGATCGTATACGCGATTGCGCAAGCGGAGATTTATTAATTCCGTTGCAGCGTGTTAACGTGAAATGTGAAAGTTAATTCCACGCACACTCACGCTTTTCTTGTGCATGCCATATGCCTGTGAGTACGACTTATGCCCACACAATTACGATGCAATGTGGACGAACCTGCAGCACGTTATGCCTTATTCGAATATCTTGTTTTTATCATTAAATTCACTCTTTTCATATCGCGTTCGCATATATTTTTCTTTGAATATTATACTCGATTATAGCGGCTGTGTAGAATCTATTTTTTCAAATCCTGGGCAATAAAATGTTGCAAAAATTTTCGCCAGTCTGATAGTATAGATATTGCAATAATATCTCACGACGAGTCTGTGACGTCAATCTTCTGTGTGACCAGTTTCCTGTTCTTGTTATTGGATTACATGCTACCGGTGTTATTATTATTGACTCATACACACGGTGCAAAAAATTATTTTTAATGCGGAAACTACGTATGCATATAAGTATGAGTATACGTGTTGTAAACACGTCGTAAATAATGGGCAATAAACCAAGTCGTTATAACGATCTGTTCGAATTTATGCAAGCGAATGTGAAAATGAAATTGTACACGCATTGTCGATGTGCAATACCTGCAGATATGATATTTGTTGTAAGATTTAAGAAAGTAAACAGTCTAAAAGAAAATTAAAATTATGCACATGCTTCGAACTTCTTGATTCGTGCCGTTTTGATACGTAATTATAAATCTGAGGTATAGAGTACGTATTCCTATATTTTTACAATTCGTTATTCTCAAGCCCGGATATTGTAACGTATTTTAATGTCGTGTAAATTCTTGCTATTATAGCATCGATCGTTTGTTCAGAAAAATATTAAATACAAGGCTCGTTTCCATTTTCTTCCTGCAATTTAGAAGCAGTTAGTAAGATAATGATCGGAACATAGTTGTTACAAGCGTTTTGAAACTTGTAAGATCCGGGGTCGAGAATGAAGGGATCAAAACGCCAAAATGGGCAGAGGAACATAACGAGTTGTATTGAACGCTACACGTTGTAATTAATTTATAATATAATTATATGTTTTAATAACGAAGAGAAGAGGCTTGAAAAAAATCAATCGACACAAAGGAAAATTCCACAAGGTTGCGAGAACCGTGTTAATTTATGGATCATCAGTCTAATTTATATAAATCTATAAATCGCTGACAAATTAAACCAATTACCAATATTCATTATAACACAAAACTATTTATAATTAATAGTAATTCTTTTCGACAAGAAGTTTCACGGTAAGAACGTTACGTAACCTCACTTCTACGATTTTGGACGCTTCGCCATTTACGATTTGATACCGTTAGTTATATTACAGCGACGCATATGGCGCTACGAGAAGATTTTTATTATTATTCAGCATCGATACTTTGGTAAAACTAATTAACACGAAACGATGTAAGAACTCCTTCCGAGAAGATTTCACGGCCTTGTATCACATGGTAGTATAATTCTGCATACGCATGTGTTAATAATATAACAATTACGTTATTACCGCTGTTATTATCACTACTTATACGACATACGTACAATCTTACCGATGCAACGCGATGCGGTTGTAATATCGGGGAGAAAAAGAGAAAAGAAATGAAACAAAGAACTAGAGAAAGAAACGAGGAATAAGACTTTAAGATATCTTTTCACCGGAAGTATGTAAAAAATTTTTTACTTCTTTTTGTATGCTGTAGTAAAATTTGCTGATCATTTTTTTTCAACTTCAAACGCCAGAACTGATTTAGAATGGCGCTTTCTCTAATGAGAAAGCAAAACTCTCAAGCGCCCCTGGCGACGACGAGTGGAAACTTCTCAAAAGATATTCAAAGTTATGACTATAAATTGGAATTCTAGGGTAAACTACGATAATTTATTTAACACAACGAGAGTGGTGATCAAGAAGGTTGGTATATAGATAATACCGCAATTTCTGCAAAAGAAAATCTTAGATATCGATGCGCAATTTGAAAATCGTTAAACGTTCAGTGGATTCAGGCGATCTTATTCAAAGAAGACTATTTTCTACAGATTCATTGAGACTTCTTTTTTAAAAATCATTATAGCATCGCTAAATTTTCAATTTATTAACGTAGCACAAATACAGGGTGTCCAGTTATTTGTGAAAACGTAATTCCTTGAAAATTCCCTGATTCCGTAATTTCCATGAATCCTGGGACACCCTGCAATATTGATTACGGCCAAAAGGCTGTAGAAAAAAAGAGAAAGTCTGTTTCACCGTTGAGTTTGTGGAAAATAGTTTCCCGAATAAAATGATCGATCGAGTTTACCAGATTATTAAAAATTTTAAGTAGATTTGAAACGTAGCTTCGATACCTCTAATAATAACTTTAATATTCTCCACTTTCTTTATCTTTTCCACATCTCCGTGCGCTTGCACTTTAGCCTATCGCACTTTATTTATTTGTGGTTAGAACGTCCACGATATATATATATATATGTTGAATTGTGCGCGCAAGCTCGATCGCGCGCTGCGCTATCTTTCAGCTGTGCGATAAGCTCTCTTCAACGTGTATCACATCCGTGCTCCTTTGTATACGTCACAATAATATAACGCAACTTGGCTGAAATAATGTTTAATTATAATATTACACGATGATATTTATTTTCACAATGTATAAAAAAAAAATGTCATGCAGACCACATCGTTTCTCGTACCTCTACGTTGTTTTTTTGCATTACACGTAGTTCCTGAGTTCATAAAATCAAATTGCCTTATTCAATAGTCTGCAAACTTTGTATAATTAAAATTAAACACTCGTAGAGATTGCGTATTTATAAAGGAAGATCAAGACTCGTTATTCCTTTTTTAAATCGTTAAAAATCAACTCATTGCAGTCAGCTCCAAAGTCAGATCCAAAGTTTTCCGCGATGATCGATCATTTCTTCTAACAATTACTCGAAAATTTTATTTTAAAAGTGAATATACACAACATAAGACTGTCGAAACTCTTGAAAGAATCTTCAAAGTCACAAATGCAGAGAATAAAGTAAAAAATAGCTTTGATTTTTGTTCCCATCCATCCTGCCGAGAGTCAATTACTGCAAGTATATTTATAATTATCGCGTATACGACGGGGCGTATAATATAATATCACGCATCACAGCATATATGATATATAATATACATATGCGTTATAATTATTATAATATGCACATGTGTTATCGGATGAAGTGTCGATCTAAACTTAGACACCGTTGCTGGAACTGTTAAAATATATATTGTATATATATATATGTACGTACACACGACATCGAACTCCAGGGTGGTATGTTATGTATATATATATATATTCCGATAATAATGATGATAATGTTGTAATACCAGGTAGCCTTATCGCGAAAATGTTAATTAAATATTAAGATAATAAGGCAACGCTGCTCAGCCCGCGTTATCTTATCTAATCATTGCCAGTTCTGTATGACTATACTTCGTAAGTTGTACCTGTAAAACCCGCAACCCCAATGAACGACAAAGCTGATTATGAGACATGTAAGAATCGATCAGAAATTTTCTACCTCAATTCTCGTTTCTCTCCCTCCCTCCCTCCCTCCCTCTCTGTCTCACTCTCGTTGCTTCTTTCTATATTTTTAGCGACGAACAGCAAGTAGTTTTATTGCAAACGTACTACGTATACACATTCTGTTTTCAACATGTATATGTATATAAAAGTCAGGTAGTATGGTATAATGATAACTTTTCTACGATTACAATAACATCTGATACGACACCGCTGAGTCGGTGATATTGATCAACGAGTAAACGATACCAAATAACCGATAACGCAGTTCAGTTATACTTTATACTATAGTCCACTAACTAATTTCAATCACAGAATTTTGTATCAGTTGCAGTTCACTCTTCTGTACCCATATATATATGAATATATATGAATATACATAAAGCTCGACGAATTATTGATACAATCACGTGACGATATTACATGTGTTATAAGTATATTGTGAACGGGATTAATTTTACATCTAAAATTCAATATTTTAGACGAATATTGTTAGTTTTTTTTCTGTTTTTTTTTCTGTTTTTTGTACCTATCCACAGGAAAAAACAGCGGACAGAGGACAGAGGAGACGTCGAGTCGTGTACATAGTGGATTTCTAACGACTGCGTGGTTCGTTGTCTGCTAAAACTCAACCCGCACGCGCTATAATGTTTTTCAAAAATAACAATTTTGCACAGTTGTCGGTAAAGAGCACCTTTCAAAACTTTCGAGGTTACGTTTACGACGGTTGGTTACCCTGCAAAGATAATTATTAGATAGAAAATCTCGTATCGTAGCGCGTGCGCATCAAATCTTAGCAGACGACGGAGTATACGGTCGTTAGAAATCCACTCTGTATGTATATATATATATATATATATATATATGTATTATTAGCCCAATCCGTCTGAATCGCAATCGCAGGTTTCGATTCCGGTTCGTGCAACGATTGTCTAATATCAGCGGCGTTTGCCGGGTTCTTTCGATCGTCACCATCTGCCCGACACTTGCCTTCGGCATCTCGAAGATGGTTGAAAATCCTCGGCCTCCATCCCATCCGCAGATGTCAAACAGACGCGACGCGATGCGACCGACGTCATGCGGCGCAAACGTTAAACTCCGTTGGACACAATACGCACCCTGCAAACTTACTGTACGCATCCAAGCCGGCGAAAAATCCAGACACACGTGGCTCGCACACGTTTTTCCATCGCGAGTCGTATCTGTCCCCAAACAACACAACGTCCACTACTATTAGCTGACTAGAAGACGACTTGGAAAATATTCAAAGTCGACGAAAATTGGACGCATAGTTGACTTGTGAATCGGTTTGAGTCAACATATGATCGACTTATAAAAAGCTGAGCCCAAGTTGACTTAAAAAGCAGAATTTGAGTCGACCTTTGATTTTTTCAAATCGACGAGGAGTCAGCTGTAAGTCGTCTGCACTTTTCTGCAGCGGAATACTTCTTCAAACAAAAATATGATAGAAATGAAGAAATTGAAGTGCTCAGTCTAGATCAGCCTTACATTTTATGCTATCACGTATATATTGCGTGATATGATTTTTTTTTTTTTTTTTTCGTCAAAACTTAGAATTTGTTATTTTTAGGAGATTTTTTTTTTTTAAGAAAATGAAAACGTTCAAAGGAATTCGAGTTTGAGGGCTTTATTATTTATAGTTTCAGTGAGAATTTCAAAGATTTTCAATGAAATTAATGACAAGAGAACGACATGCGCCATGCCGCCATTTTGTTATTAATTTCGATGATAAAAATTCTAAAATGTTTTTAAAACTATAAATAATAAAGCCCTTGACCTAAAAATTCTCCAAGTATTTTCATTTTCTTAAAAATGAAAAATAACAATTTCTGAAAACAGGTATGTTTTAGTCCGTTCAAGCTGCCCCCATCCTTAAAAAATGATTACATGAAAAATATCCGTGTTAGATAATTTTTCTTCCTGATTCAGGACCAAATCTATGATAATTATATATAATAATAATAATAAGAAGAAGAAGAAGAGGAAAAAAGTGTTTTTTTTGTTTTTGCATATAAATGTGCCATTAGACGTGCGTCTTTTCGATTAATATCGAAATATCAACGACACGCCAAAATGACGTCGCCTCCGTTAATTCTACGATTTCAGTTAATTGCTGTTTGAAGAAAAAACTAAAAACTTGAATGTAACCTTGTGCGACAGGATTTTAGCGACGATATTTCTTCCAAGATAACCAAACTGCGTCGTTTTTCCTATACTTTTACAAACAACACTTATATGGATAGCAGAAATTTGTCATCTTCTTAAATCTCCCATTGTAATCAACGACTTGCAATCACAAAGAAAAAAGCTAAGAAAGCTACACACATCAATACGAAAGTGTAAAACGTACCTTCGATCGAACGTGCCGCAGACGCGTTACTAATGAGGTTATGTTTTCAGGAAAAACCGTAATTTCGATAAAATTTTTCTACATTTGCTGGTCAGATAAAAGTTCTTACCTTTTAGATAGAGAATATTCGGCCAAACTTTAGTCGTTGAGACACTTTCAATCACCTTTATCTCACGATTATCAACACACTTTAGCACAAAACTGCTCGATACAACAATTACAACAATTTTCGCGACATCTCGGGCGTCACGCCATTAGCGCCACCTGCGGTAACGAGCCATTTAAGGGGACACATTCGAATAGAATATTTGTAAAATCGATTGTCTTTTGATTCGCGTTTCCGAAACTTTAAAGTGTGAAAGAATATGGTGTGAAAATTGCGTGATGAAATTCGGAGAATTGTAGAAGTTGCGGCCGATTAGCCGAACTTTAAACTCGATGCAGGATATCTCAAAAACGACGCAACCAATTTTTAACAAATTTGGACACAATTTTTTGGTACATTTTTTCTCGTTTGCTGCGTATGGAATTTTTTTTTAAATTCAATTCTGTTTTTTTTTTTATGACCCAAAAAAGGTTTTAAACTTAGACCCGAGAACGAACGTAAAAAGTCGAAACGTTGGCTGTTTCGTTGATAAATAAAAAAAAAATTTATACGCAGCGAACGGCTCAATATATTATAATTCAAGATCCAATCGAATAAATAATTTTTTTGAGAAAAATTTTCAAAATTCGCCTACTTTTCTAGCCTATTTTTCAAAAAGTTGTCTATGTGTCGGCATTTCAAGTCAACTTTAAGTTGACTTTTTGCCAACTGTGTTGTTGAATAATGAATAAAATAACGAATAAATAAAAATATAACACGTGGAGATGAAACTTTTTAAACGAAGGATTAAAAGGAACGCGGCCGTTGTGCGATTCCGGAATTCGCAAACGTACTTCTGTTGCATAATGGTTGGAGGAATTTTTATTCTGCACTATTTTTTCCAAAACTACTGCAGAAGATTATTTTTATTTTTTTATAAAACTAATCGAAAAGACTAAATTTTTCTTTTCCACATTGCAATTCACTGCGAAAATTCCTCCATACTTGTAGCTTTGTGAATTTTTTCTACCTCTAAATTGTTGCTATCTTCGATTCTTCTTGTATAGTTACGATAATGTTCAAAGCTACGATTCTTTTCAAATTTAAATTCAGATCGTGATACAGTGTGGTACGTTTTTTAGGCGCACTGATGCATCGGTAGGTACAACTTAAAAAACGTGACAAAAATTAAAAGCAAATAAACCACATCCGGTATATATGTGTAACGAGAGATATGTTGCCGTAATCGAAATTTATTTTATGTAATTGAAATATTATTCATTACGTAACGTCGCTTTGCAAGTCTGCTTATTTTCGTTACATAAATCCATACATATATACTTTACATATAAATATATAACTTTTTGTCGAACTGCAGAATGACCGACAGTTTATTTTGACACTTTTCCTCCGTCTTTAAATATTATGAAATACAAATTATATACTCCTGTATGCACAATTTATGTATCAAACATATGCGTATACAAGCTATTCAGGAATATCTATCTACCACAGATGTTTGTCGAGTTTGAAATTCTTATATAAACTGTTCAAACATTTAATTGTTAGTCACATATTGTGCCTATTTGTACCTATTTTAAGAGCAGTTAAATTTTAGGTGATTGGGATAGAAATACGAGGTTCACTAAACTTTTTTAATCCTTCTTTTCATATTGAACGTGTAATCATCGAAATACGCGGTTTTATTTTTCTCTTCAATTTTTCAAATTCCTCAGAATTATTTTTTCTTCACGAAGATGCGGATATTCAATATGATAATCAGGCTGTATCTTTGATACGGAATAAAGGATTTAGTAAAATTTTTTTGTGAAATTATACTGTCAATAAATTTCTCAGGGGGAAAAAAAAAATTACAGACGTTTGAAAAAAGCCTATATCTTAGAATTTTTAGCCACTGTTATGTAAATTTCGCTAAAAATAAAGAGAAAGGAAGCAAACGCGTGAAGAAGATATGTTGACCAAAAATCTATACTTTTTATTCATTTTATTACGTAACTATACGAAAATCTCTTTAAAAATATAAGAATAGAATATAAACTTTTTTTTTTATCATACTGACATCATTGAATATTTAATTGACTATATTGATTAAAAAAAAAAAAAAACCTGTTCCAGTAACTTTGTAAAAACTGATAATTTTTTTTTTTTTTTTTTTTTTTTCAAAAATAAAACACTTAATTATTATAAAGTGAAATTAAATTACTGATGTACTAGATTTTCAACAACTACGAAGGAATTCTAAATAAATTATTACTATTTATTTATTTATTTTTTTTTCATTTCTTTTCTGTAAATCTATGTATAGTTGTATCTATACAACCGCAGACTCGTTAGCACTTGCAGGCAAAAAATTCCAAACTTAACATTATCGAAAATGTTTTGGGAAAAATTGTAGGCGCAAAGTCGTGAAACGAGTGAGAGTTGCGTTTCTCATTATATATGTAATACGCGGCATCCGAACGTCATGACAGATGGGAATATCATAAGCGAGAGGGAAAGTTTTCACCGTGCGAGGAGCAAAAGGTGAAAAATTTCATTCGAGGAGGCTTATTATGCATATATATTATTATTATATATATATGTATATATATACATATATATATATATATATATATATATACGTGTGTGTGTGTGTGTGTATAATCCGAGTGTATTATGCACAGCTGAAAGTTCGCAAATTGCAAGCAACGACTGCAGAGGAATAAGAGTTTGATCGGAATCGAAAGCAACCGGAAGAGGATTACACCGATGCGGACTCGCTGAGGTCGCGTAAACCGGAAACCACCCGCCTTCCGCCGGTTTCCGGATAACCCGATGTCACAACCTTGCCGAATAGACTGCTGGCCAAATAAAACCGGTACCTTGTACAAAACCTGGTTGGTTTTCCCGGCGTCAGGTACAACGAATGTTTTAAAAACACTAGCGAAGAATTGCGCTAAGTTTTTATCAACGCTCGATTATCTAGTTAGATTGTTGAAATTATGAGCGAATAATTTTTTTCACAGCTTCTACATTATGGAATTGTTTGGTTTTTGATTTGTTTGTTTTTTTTCTGCAATGATAATTGAAAGATCTGTTGTAAAAAACAGGAAAAGTAGCCCTCGTGGAAGGGTATGTCTTAATCTTAATTTTAATAATGTCGAAATTCCATTTTTTTTATTTTTTTTTATTTTTTTTTTTTTCGTTAAACTTTTATCACTCAGCTGCATTTATTGATAACTACGGACTTGATTCTGGAATTACTTTGATACAGAATTGAATTCTCTGCAAAAGATGTGTGAAAGGTTTAATAGTTAATTTTGTGTAAGCATTCGTCTTTGAATAATTGACTGAACTAATGACTTTACAAAAGAAATTTATGACGATTGTGTAAGTAATTCAATACTTTGTGTAAAATTTTTGCAGATTTTTAAAAGTTTTACGTATTTATATGTAAAAATTTTAAAGACTGGCTTTAACGTTCAAAATTTTTTCCGCATCCTTTAAATGATTTTTAATTAGAACCATTACCTTTTCCATAACTTGTAGGGAAAAAAATTTATAACAACGTTAATGATTTTTTTTTTTTGTATTATAATAAACGATCACTTTCTTCCTCGTCGCGTTATTCATTCATAATTAACAATCATCATCGGAGTAAATTAGCTTTCGAAATTTTCTCTTTCTCGTTGAAAGATTCCAAAACTTGCGACAAATAGAATAAAAAACAAAAAAAAAAAAAAACAACAACAACAACAACAACAAATAAATAAATAAAGAAACGATGCTTTCTTTAAGAATATTCTCCGTTAATTTACAATTAACTTACACACACACACACAGTTTATCCTCAAGCCAAGTGTTGTCTTTTTTTTTTCTATACAAGTGAACGCAAAATTGACATTGGCCAACCATAAACGCGATCATACATATTATTATACTCTTTGTCCGCTATCTGCGTGCAATATTTTATGCGAGCATAAGGACACGTATGCGCCTCATACATTATATACATATATATGTATACATATAATACGGCATGTAGGTAAGTGGATGCGGGCTTCCTTTTTCCTCGTTCTCCTATCCATCGCCTTCGTTGCCTGCTGCACAAGGCTATCGAGCAATAAAGATTTATTCGACATTCGCGATCACGTCGTCGGTGTAGATAAAGCATAATCGAATAATCCTGACTTTGCATTCGATCGTCTCGCTTCCTCCGATAGAATTTCAAATGTATTATTCATTAATATTTGGCATTCTTGAACGAGTTTCAAAGAGAAAAGAAAAATATTTCGAGTAACAATATAAACGATCGGGTAATAGTGTTGCACGTCATGTATGAAAATTGTTCGATCGTCGATTTATCGATTAAAATTAATGCAGATATTGTTTTTCAAAAATCTATCCAGACGGACATCTTTTTTTTTTTTTTTTTTTTTCTTAAAAGGGTATTTTATTAATTGCAACCATGAAATAATTAACAGCCAGTATAAAAATTGTAAACGTTATTATACGAAAGATATTGCATACCATAAAAAAAAAAAAAGGGGAAAACTGATTGCGAGTACAGAACGGAGGAGAAAAAAAAAACGCAGATAAGTAAAGCGGAAATATGTATTACTAAATATAAAGATTAAAAAGTATCGAAAATATTGCAACGTTGAAGATGATTCTTTGATTTGTAATTCGCAAGGGAAAATTACTCAGCCACTTTAGACCTGACCAACTTACTGGATTTGGTGCGCGATTTTTCATATTGTTTCTTGTTTTTGTTTTTATATTGTATATTCGATATCGATTGGGACAAATTATAAAAAAAAAATTAGACAAATTCTGTGGGAAAAACCAAGAATCTGTAAATTGTAATTAAGATTGATAATTGATTCACAGATAATTTTTGTATGCGAGAAGATATATTGAACCCAGACTATTAAAAAAAGAAAAAGAAATTAAATGGACTAAAAAAGATTGATGAACCAGTTGAAAAATCAATAAAAAAAAAATCAGCGTTATGCCTGCCCACATCAATTTTGTTTGAACTACTTTTGGTTTTAGCCGCAGAATTTTTGAATTTTTTATTTTTTTTCATAACTTTCAAAAATCTCTCCGAATCACTGTCAAAATATCGTCATTTAAGGGGCCTTATGGGGGTGCCGAGGGTAGGATAAATGTGAAAAAAAAGAATTGTAATCATTCGAGGAGTTGAGACAAAACAAGATAAAAAATCGCGGACCAAATAAAAAGGACGAGGGTTAGACGGTACCCTAGTCGAATTGACGTTGAATGCCCCATACACATGCGTGTAAATGACTTCTGGCCAATTAGGGGTGTCATGGCATTTCCCATGGCATGCGGGCGTTACACGCATCGAGCATGCATGGGGGCGTCGGCACCCCATGAGGGTGTCTTTCCGCCCCTGTTCAGATTCTCATGCCGCTAAATATATTACGCCCAGATCTGTCCATACATTCACCCATATACTAATGGGGTCGTTTTGGGTATCGTTCACGCGGGTTTTCCTACGAGTGCGTATCATCTGCATATATATATATATATATATATAGTGCATAGGTGATGCCAAGCCATCGGATATGCGGGCCTCGTCGTCGGTCTGAGGTATAAGGTATAAGGTATAAGGTATAAGGTATATCACAAGGGGTATAGATATCCTGTAAGGGAATAATTGCCTTTTAAGGTTTTTCATCCCCTTAAGAGGGGGGGGCTACAGTGAAATTTTAATGATAATATCGAGTTTTTGATTTTTGAAACGAGTAAAAAAGTTTTGATAAAAGATTCATTCGAACAAAATTTAGATTATGATAGAGCGACTTGCGACCTTTCACCATCGTAACCCCTAGAAAGTTTGTTTAGGTTAAAATAAAAACTCTGTCAAAATATGAGCGTTCTACGTTGTATGAAAGATCGCACTCGTTTGATTTTACATTTTTTTTATTCTTTTGTTACTTTGTTTGAAATTTATGAAAAATTGTAACAAAAAAAAATCAGTTTTTTTACTTTTTGCGTCACGATAAAGACTCGCATTTGTAATATTAAGCATTTAGTTGATGTTTGAAGAGTTTATCTAACGACTTTTTTTCGCTATTAATGCAATCTTATAAAATAGTTATAATTTGATATGAATTATTGATTTAGGAAAATTAGATTCCTGTTCAATATAACAATATATTGTTATGTTAGAAATCGTGGTCTTTGGGTTGAATAAAAATTTCAGCAAAGAAGTTGTTGTAGTGCTATAAAGTGTTTCTTTGTAAATTAAAAAAAAAAAAAAGCGAAAAATCAAATGAGCTAGATTTTTTACCTAACGTGGAATGCTAATCTCTTGACAGAATCTTTCTTTTAATCTTATAGGAAACCCTTCAGGAGTGCCACAGTAGATAATCGCAATTTTTTTCCGAAACATCCTATTATACATACGAGGAATTTTACCTACGTTATATTAGTCGTTGTTCGATGAAAAATATGTTAAATTTATAGATCAAAGTGGCTTTTTTTTTACCGATTTGTTGTATTTCATTACATACAAAATCACAATTACGTGTAAAATTTGTATAATGTATAAAAAAAGGTGCATACTACAATGTATGCACATTAGGGTGTCCCATATTTGGGGTGTTGACGAATTTTTGCCGCCTCACCCCCCGAGTCAACTTCAAATAATTCGAAAACAATTGCCTAATTTTTTCACATTTCTACCTCAACTCTGAGATATTCCGCTTTGTGATCGAAGTTTCTTATGGAAATAACATAGAAAAAACTTGTTTCTTCAGTAAAAATTTTCTTGCAAGAGTAATAATATTTTTTTTTAATCTCTAACTGCAAGGTTTTAGTGGGCATTAGTACCGCTATCTGTAAAAAAATTTACATCACGATACCAGCAAATCTAGACGAATTGCACTTCCTTTAAATGCAAAAAAAGTCAGATTTCGAGGGTTTGCAATTCGTCGATATCGCGTGAGATGATTATGTGAATTTTTCCCCAGACAGTAGCACTAATGCCGACTAAAACCTCACAGTTACAATTTTTTTTTAACTTTATCACTTTTACAATAAAATATATACTAAAAAAAAAAAAGTATTTCCCATGTTATTTCCATAAGAAACTTCGACCACGAAGTGAACTATCTTAGAATTGAGGTAAAAATCTGAAGAAATTAGGTAATTGTTTTCTAATAATTCGAAGTCGATTTGGGAGGTGGAGCGGCAAAAATTCGTCAACACCCTAAATAAGGACAGCCTAATGCACATTCGATTTACTGTTCATCGTCGTCACTGCAGCACCCAAGGGATTATCATAATTAACATTGTAATTACAATGTTATTGAGGCTCGGTTTATTGTAAGTGTACCTATAAAAGTTCGTCTATGGATAATCGGGGCTTCTAATAATACTTGCCGTCTGGTTTGGAATTTCTGTAGGTAAATTGAATGAGGATTAGACTTTTCAACAGCAGTTCACACTTATTTTGACAGATATGCATAATTCGTATACCTTGCCTGCGTAAAGTACATCCGTACTAAAGTCACGTCGGAATTTCTTCGCGTTCACCCTTCAAAAGTAATCAATATTTGGAGATAAAAATTTGGCCAAGTCCCCGAATTATTCCGATAACTCTAAAACACTCCGCAAGATAGTCGAATTTTTATATAAGGAAAAATGTATGCATTCGAAATTTAAAACCAAAAAACTGTTATCCACTTTAAAACTGTATATGATAAAAAAAAATTTCCTGTGACTTTTTTGCAAGAAATTTAATCCTCTACAAAAAAGACCTTTTTGTAAATTTTCCTAAATCTAATACTAGTTTTTACTTCACTCATCAAGTAAATATAAAAAAAAAAAACCATCACATGGTATCTCAAAACTCTCTCTCTTACATTTCACAAAACCATCATTTTCACGATTTAATTGAGTGTCGTTCTTTAGTTGAATGTATAATCACTTTTCGCAAGCATTCAATTGATTTTTTCAAAACACTTTCGTCCGTGTATAAAAAAAAACAAACAAAAACAAAACCATCATAAAACATCGAAAATTTTTTATTAAATTTTCAATTTTCAAATTTCATCGCTATCCTCCCGCACGTGTTAATATTATCCAAAAATTGTTATATTTACAGGTAATTTTTTCCATATATATATATATATATATATATAATATTTCGCTATGAGGTGTATTTTTCGTTTCTAATAGAATAATTATAATACGAATCGACGCCTTCTTCACGGGTGAATGTGACTAGATCATCCATCCATACATACATACATATACACACCAGCTGTATACATACGTCCGCGTGGTTAGTTACTCGCGCATATACATATGCATCAAAGGAAAGGAAGCTTCTCTGTGTTAGCGCATGCACGTATGTAGAGCGATTAAATGAGTGAATAGCTATTTCTGGAAGGTGATTAGGTTAATGGACGGGCGTGTTATGTACAGCCTGCACTGAAGCTGGTGTGCACGTACCCACCTGTATTATATGAATATGTAAGGTACGTTTTACCTGTGCCGGAAAGTAGAGGAATTATTCTTGCGTATTGGCGTGCGCGCGTGTGCGTGCGTGTAGGTATATGTATAATGTATGTGTAGAATTATCATATGTACATTATGGGTGGCGTGAAATATATGCGTGTGTGCACGGTTGACGGTGAGTCAGAGCGATGTTATTAAACTTTGTTAATCAGTTCACCTTGACGGAGGAATATATAAATTATTAAACGGCAAATATAAACAGAAATAGACAGAAACAAAGTTCCGGAACGCCCGATACGCCGCACTCGAAATAGGAAAAAAATTCAAACACGTATGGTACGAAGCTTGAATTGAATGAAAGAAGCAGCAGAAGAAGAAGAAGAAAAAAAAAACGTAAAATAGAAAAAACTGAAGCAAACAAAATTAATCAAACTTTTTCAAAATCCATAAATAATTCAACAAACTATATATACATAATAATATCCAGCGTGAATTTCAGTGCAACGTTGCGAATGATCCGTTATTTCACATATTTAATTACTATCGCTGAAAGTTCGACACGCGTAATACTATGCACGTATGTATGGGACATTCGACGAAGTATCGATCGAGATAAGAAATTTATATCTCTGATTTGAATGATTTTTTTTTCCCTTCGCTAAAGTACTAGTCGAAAAATAATGCGCTGATTTTTTTTTCAAATTTTCAAAATCATTTCAAAGTAGATCGTTTATTTTTTAATATCGGAAAATTCTCCGAAAATATGAATATCAATTTCTGATCCCGATCGATACGTCCTGTAATGCCCCATATATATGTATGGATATCGTATACGTAACAGCGACGGCATACAACCTGTTGCCTTATTAGCGTTATAAGCGTCGGTTGTATACGGAGAATGAGAATGAAGAGTAAAAGATGTATGCAAAGACAGAGAAAGAGAGATATAAAGAGAGAGAGAAAGAGGAAAAACACGTCATACGGCATCTCATCGATGTGGTGATATATACGCACGTTGTATATATACTGTATACGTATATGCAAATATAGACGCGTCGATATATGTGCGTCACCTTAGAAGAATTAGCTGTGGATGTAATATGATCTCGGAAGAATGGCTTTTTTCTACGATCCGTTATGCATTACGTAGATGAGGATTTCCCGTATAGTAATTATTGGCTCACTATAAAAAATTTCATGCAAATTGCTTCAAAGTTAGCGTAAATTGTGTGAAAGATATTTCGAAAGATGAAAAATCTAAGAAATCATTACGAATTATTCACGGTAATCATTTGATATTGGACAGTAGATCGTGTCGAGTTATTTCAAACTATTTCTTGCCGATTTCATAGACGATTTCGAACTGGATTACGAGGACAAAAGTCGCCGATTTAATTTACATGTAATAGAATATCAAGGTACAATGACTCGGGAAGTGAGACGATAAGACATAAAAAGTTGTCCGATAGATAGATAAAGAATGACGAAACTTTGTCTGCATTATTCGTACGAAACATGAACAATCCATATCTATACTGTTAACAATTCGTATTGTTGCGTGATAACTTTTGTACGAAGCAGAGAAAACGAGGACAATCTCGATAAATTTGTAGAAAAAAAGAAAAGAAAAGGAGAACAAGAACAAAAAAAATTCCAGCCTAAGAAAGTGACGAATTTACTTTTAAGTAATTTTAAGAATTTTGTTCGGAGATAACCGCAGTTCTTAAGAATACAGGAATAAAAACTACATCGAAAAGGAAGTTAAAAAAACCGAAAACTTACAGTGAAACAATCTAGCGATTAAAAACTCGGCAATCATGTCTTCGGTGGTTTTTTACGCAGACGTCAGGCTGGTGCGTAGACGCATGTACAACAATTCAAACAATTATCCGTATACTGTATAGTTATAAGCAGTGTTTAGAACCTCTGGTCTGGGGCAGGCATGAATAGCGGCCAGCGGCTGGTTCATTCATGTCCCGGTATACGTACTCACACTTACCTACTACCTTCATTGGGCGGACACAAGCGGAGGTTTTACACCTACAGGAGCTAGCCGAAGTCGTCGTCTGGTGGTGCGTATGAACCGGCATTGCAGCGCGGCGTTGCAGCAGCTTTTTACTCCGTGCAGCTATTGCAGGTACAACAAACCGCCGCAGCTCGCTTCTTTTACTGTTCGAAAACGAGTAATTCCAATCAACCGACGACGAGCCTCGTTTTGCGTATCGTTCCGAGAATTTCCGGCCAGTCGGATGTTCAGTGAAAGTTTGCTTAAATTTTTTCCTGAAATAAAATCCATTTCGTGGTAAATATTTTACTCCGTTTCTATCTCTCTCTCTCTTTCTATTTCTAAGGATAAGACGGTGACGTAAATGATACAAACCTGAGGTCAAGCTCGAGTCGCCTTTGTTTATTTCTCGTTCAATTTTCGACATCCATTGTTCTCGACGTTACACGTTACGCGTGTACATACACACGTTCAAAAACACGTTAAACAAGCCAGCCCGGTCACTATGTACGAAAAGAATACCCGCGTTTGCTATTTTCTTCTTGTAATTCGAAAATTACGAGCAGATTCAGCTTTAGCTTCGGCCGCCATTTTGAATTAATGTTGTAAGTCGAATAACTTCGATTAATCGATGTTAGAGAAAAAATAATTGTTTAATCGTTACCATTTTTTATGAAAAACTAGTATCCGCGCAAATTATCTGACAAAAACAAATTCAAGATGGCCGTCGAAGCACCCGCCTGAAGTTGGTCGAAATTCTGAATTTCAACTATAACAGCCTCCCTCCTCCGGGTTAGGAATAGAGAGAAAAATTGCAATTTCAAACGTATGTAAATACCTTCCGAGTGAGTTATATAGTTATATCATCGCTCGTTGTATCGTCGAAATGAATTGCTACCGACAATTGCACGTGTGATAAGTGTGAGAATGTTTGGTCGAATAGTGTAGACGAGAGATAAAAAATGGGTAAATAAATCGGAATTGGGCGAATTTGTAACGGAGAGAAGGAAGTTGGAAGTTCGGAGTCGCCGCGAGGTTCCCCCACCATTTGGTGAGCTTCGAGCGGGGAAACAAGCGAGCGCGACGGTAGAAGGGCGACGATTTGAGGAGGGGGGGAAGCGAGTCGCCGCCTTTCTCGAGACTAGCCTCTCCCGCCGGCTCCGAATGGAGTTCAGTAAGCTGTCGGAAGCTTCGTGAGATAGATCTCGAAAAGCAGTCACCCTCGATAACCGACCGAGTTGTAAAATCAGAAGCAAAAAAGTGCCAAGTTGGTGTTGTTGTTGTTGTTTTTTTTACATATGCACACGCACGCACGCACAGGTAGACGAAAGACACGCGTAGAGAACACTGAAAGTTTCGAGTATCGCAACGCGTTGTTAACGATTCACGATCTCGTCAGATGATAATATTTCTCCTCGTCGTTACATATGCACGTGTATTCTCGTAGTAAAACTCTCATGACGAGAATAAGCGGGTAGAAAAGAAGAAGAATAATAATAAGAAGATAAAAGAGAATTTTAAAGATTAAAAGAAAGAAGTAACAACATCGTCGGGATATATTGTTTTATGGAGAATCTGCGTTAAACGGGTGTGTTTAAATGTAAATTACAGAAAGGAAAAAAGAGAGAGAGAGAGAGAGAGAGATAAGAAGAAAATAACAACGTATATTAAAGTGGCAGTTTTTGTGTACTGAGTTTAAACAAACGTACGGTTATCAAGTTTTTACCATTGATTTCGTCTTTAATAAAAAGTAATCATTTACATAAAACATATACATTTAATATAGGTTACATATTTTATTGTTCAGTTCGGTTTTCATATTTTAAACGTACGATAAAAATCAACGCCGCATCGTAAAGTAAAGTAACCGGCGAACCCAAGAAGAGGAGAATATTCAAGCAGCGGAAAAAAACTGTCGCCAACATGTCCACAGCCGTGATGAGTAATAACTCGATGTTCGAGTGCGGCGAGCTGCTGTTCAAGGTGAGCGTTTACACGATTATAAAATACGATTATAAACAACAGCGACGCTTCTTTAATCCGGAATTATTTACACGCGAGGGGGGGGGGGAATCGGCGACGATATCGCGTCGCTGGCTGGCGATGAGGATTAAAACAAAAGAGCCTCGCGGCAAGAAAAATAGTCCGTGGAGCGAGAGCGAGAGCGAGAGCGCGGGTAAATTGAAACGAGACCGAAGCAACTAACCGAAGAACAACTCTCTCCTCGAGTACGAACGACTACCGCCTTATACACCAACAACGCGGCGCACTCTCTTCGGTTTCACCTCCGAAGGAGGTTTCACCGCTGGCTGCGTGCATCATCCGCGACGTTTCGCTCATCCGAAGCCCGCGTCGCCGGGACTATTTTGTGTCGGCGATACCGAGCGGTTGTATTTTGCGAGAAACTGCAACCCGCGATGATTATCGTCCATTTAACACCCACGTTCAACCTCTGACCGATTCGGCCGTGAACTCCGAGTTCTTCTTCTCGGATTTTACGTGTCGAGTATACTCGGTTATTGTTGATCAGCACGCGGTGTACTTTTGGCGGTTGATCCTATGCTTGTTTCTGACGGCGTAAATATACGCGATGCGGGAATAACCGACCTACGCTAAGCGGTGTGGCGTGTTCATGGAAGGCAGGCAGGCACAGGGTGTCGTACGGTGGCTATTTCCGTGCATCGCCAACGCGCGCCGTGTAATTACCGAACTCCGTAATAAAAGCAGAAAACTCTCTCGTCGACGTGACCAACGCGGTAGAATCACGTCTCAACGAACCATCGCGCGATATCCGGTCGATTATTAATAGGCACCGTGTGTATTTTCATTTCATGTTGATTTTTTCTTACTAGTTTTTCTTCTCTTTTCTTCACACCCAGGATACAAAGAGAGAGCAGAAAGGACGAGTATCTGATCGCGAGACCGAGCTAATTTTCGTTTTTCTCTCTATATACACGATACGGCAAGAGGAGAATACGCTTTGT
Source organism: Diprion similis (assembly GCF_021155765.1). Classification (NCBI taxonomy): domain Eukaryota; kingdom Metazoa; phylum Arthropoda; class Insecta; order Hymenoptera; family Diprionidae; genus Diprion; species Diprion similis. The sequence continues at coordinate 4,980,945 of NC_060116.1, read as the reverse complement.
GTCTCGTATCATCCTCCGCTGCTCGTTTCTCTCCAAGGGGGCGATGTTTATTCCCGAATCATACACACGAGCATTCTCATCTTCTCCTCGCGACGCGGTCGTCGCGTCCTTTCTTGGTCTCTTTTTTCCTGTTCCTTATTCTTCTTCTTCTTCCTCTTCGTCTTCTTGAGAAAGTAGAAAAATAAACCGACGTAGTCGCTGGCTCCTTTTCTTCCCTCTCGTGCCATCGCATCGTCGGGATGGTAAACCGAGCGATTATCCCTGAGCGGGATGTAAATATATATACCGAATACATGTGTGTGCGGAACAACGTGTATCAGAAGCCTCTAGACAACCGAGAAAATTCCATCAGCTTTATTCATCCTCCTAAGTACGCGTCGTGTTAATATAATCGCGCAGCTCGTTACGACCGTCGTCATATTTAGTCGGCGAGCGATCAACAACGATAATAATCGTAACAACGAGCCGATAGCGACAAACAACAATCGGACATGCAGTTCGCGCTCGCTTTTACGCGTTTGAATCAGCGTCGGTACCGTCGTTTTCGCACTTCCACATCGGGGCAGAAAATGATTATCCTCCTATTTTCACGAGAATTACGATTTTCAAATTTCAACAATTTCCAACATCGCTGTGTAACGGTTTTTCTTCGACATGATTCACTTTCCGGCTGACTTCACGTCGCGCCGTGAAACGAACGTTCGAAACGTCGTCCGTCTGCCCGTCGCCGCAGGCTGCCTCGGAATTCGTTTTAAACTCGCGTTGAGTAACATTCCTATTTACTTATTTGCCCGGCGTGGTTTCAACCCATGCGCCAGTCCGTTCGTCCCTGCCCAGGTCGCCATTGAACGGCATCGCTGCTGCTGCCGATGCACGTGTCGGACGGACCTGTTACTCTCCCGTCGTCTCGACGAACACAACACAACACAACACAACACAAGACAGGCACACAGACAGACAAACACGCAACAACGCAGAGTTTGACCCCCGAGCGACGCGTTCCTTTGTGTCCTCCCTCCTATTCGTGTTCCGTCGCGTCGGGTAAAAACTTTTCCCATATTTTTCAGGAGAAAAGAAACCCGACGACGATGTAAAGGGGCTGCTGCACTGCTTGCTGACTGGGAAATAATAATAATGGCGGGGGGGGGGGGATCCATGCACCTTGCTCCCCATTTCTTGCTCTTTATTTACGGTGCATGCATGTAGTACGCACATCCGTTTTCGGCCCGTTGTTGTTCATCGAAAAGTAGAAACGGTTTACGGGTCAGACTATCTCTATAATGGAAAAACACCGATAGCTCGACATTGGAAGGAATTTGAGAAGCGAATCGTTTCGATGTTATCGAATCATTGAATGGAATTCATGCTTGGTGTTGATTCGGTCTAGTTGTGAAGAGTTTAATTAAGTCAGTGATACGTCACTGTAACCATGCGTGGATTTTTTGTGAAATTCAGTAAACCGTGATAAACGATAATTACTCGTTTATTTTCAAGTCTCGACTTTTTGTAGGACGTTTAGGAATTGTACGATTATGATTTTTTCACCTCACGCTTCGTTACCTTAACTTTGATGAGTTCTACCTCTTTGTTTCTAAATCTTCCTCCTCTTCGTCTTCCGATCGTCCTGAAACTGACAATGAGAAGGATCTTCCTTCGGCCACGATGTGTTTATAAATAGAAATCGCCTGTCGCGACTCATCCCCGGAAATTTGTATTCAATGCTTCACATCTTTGCTTGTAAGAATACATACCATTCGACTTGTAAAACCGAGACGAGAACTGAACACGATCTTTTATTCTCGTAGGTGAAGCAAGCTGATCTTAAACTCCAACGGGTATATAATTTCAACAATTTTAGTTCATTCGATCAATTATCTACGTCTGTTTAGCCAGTTGTCAAAATTATATACGTACATACATGCATAAACTTGTTATCGGTTGTTCTGGATTTTATTCTTATAGTTTCACGGAAGAAATTCTGTTCACGTTCGTTCACGTCGTGCAAATTTACAATAGAGATTAGATTAGCGTTTATACGGAAGAACTTCTAACACGAAACATCAATTTTTTCCATATGAAATTACAAAAATCGGAATAACACTGCATTTTTGTTGTATTTAAGAATTTTATATATAGTAAAGATAATCGTTCATTCCGCGGCAAGTTGACTGATAAATTTACACTAGAAGGGAAGAATAAAACGGTAAAAAGAAAAGAAAAAAAAAAAAAAAAAAAAAAAACAACATCGAAACAGTGACCAAGCGATCTGGCAAACAATTGTATAAATAATAAAGTACAGAAGCAGTGTACTTCTCCGTATGCCTAACAAACAGCCGTACAATTGCGGGCGGAAGTTCCTTTGACTTTAGGCCACGGCTAGCCCGCCATGTAACTTGTATATTATACATACATACGTTTGTACGTATATTCATATGTATACGCATACGTCTGTATGATACAAAAGTGTAATAAATAGCGTTTTTTTTTTTTTTTTTTTTCAAATTTATTCCTTTTCTGTTTCTTTCTTTATTACCAACTAGCCAACAACCATATATTATGCATATATCACGTGTATATATGGAAGAGTATAGTATTATTTTTGACGCTTCGCAATGAACGCAACATGTGGTTGGTTGGTTGGCTGGTTGGTTGGTTCATTGGTTGGCGCTTCTCGCTACTCACGATCGGGGAAGTCGCAAAACGGACGGGATTATGGCGCATGTAAAGCACTGAATCACATCCGTGTAACGATTTTGTGCTGCTAGAAGACTAACGACTATTAATTAACACGAGTTAACTGTGAAAGATGTTAAGAGTTATATAGATCTATAATAATAACTTCGTGACTGGGGGGAAATCTTTTTGTTTTCATGATATATATATATATATATATATTGATGATATAGATATATATTACACTGGGTCAAAGTAAATGGAATATATAAATATATTGTATCTGTATGAATACAATGTCCGCAACCGATTGAGTAGATTGAAAATAAAACAGTTGCAACAGCGTTTGAGCGATTGTTGTTATTTTTTTTATTTTATTTTTTTTCTCAACTCCTCATTTTATACTTATTATTTATTTTTTTCTACTTCCACAAACTCTGTTTTAATAACCGTTTTAATTATGATTGTATAACAATAATAACGATGATTATAATGATAATGATCACGTAAAGTGATTTTATTGAAGCAGCGCCACTAATACTACGCAAATATATCTCGAAGTAATTTTGTTTTTTTATTTATCTATTTAATTTTCTTCGATGAATAATTTGTAGATGTTGATTTTACTCTTACCTCTTTTTTTTTTTTTTTTCACGGGTTCATTGATGTACCGAAATTTATAATACGAAAAACGCTGAAAAATTGCTTCAATTTTGAAACTACGAGGTGTTTTTTTTTTTTTTTTTCTTCTTGTTTACATTATTTATTGAAATTATTAGGGAAAGTTTGCAGTAATGGTATAAGTGTAATATTTTTTTTACTTATTTTTTAATTTTCTTTATTTATTTCAATTTAATCCAATAAACACAACTAATAAAACAGCGTGAAATTTCGATTTGCAATTCTCACCATTTGCAATACAAGCTAAGAAGATAAGCTGCGGTCGCTATTATATTATATTATTACGTCTAATATTTCAACAAATTAGAATTACGAGAGTGGTAATAAACAGAAATTCCGCGGGTCACGCGGTCTTTTCAACACACCTTCTCAAGTTCATTATAATTCTACATTATTCTCAGTAAAGTAAGAAACCCGACGACTGTTTCACGAACCGGATACTACGTGTCGTCTTGTATGAATGGGTTTGCGGTAGTAATTTCCGGAAATTATCCAACTTTTAAGCATAACATGCTTCGTCTACATTATGACTTACGGGTGTTACGTAAATTTTGTCACGATGGTGAAAATGTGGGTAAAAACCATAGCCGATACATCGTAGTAAATATCGATTACTCGATTACATATTCAGCAAAAGTAATAATTTCGATAATACCTTTCGATTCTACGTATATAATATTATGGAAAAATTTCAAACTACTTCCCGTCCGATTAATTAATTAATCAATCGTCATTTGCTGTAAGATTGTAAGAATTTCTTCGACGTTGTTCAACCGACAAGATCATCAATGAATTTCTTGTTCTTCGCAGCAACAATACGTACATAATAAAGTTTTAAATAGAATTATTGAGGCATATTAATCCTCTCAATTTTTTTACACTATCTAACATTATTTTATTTACCCATGTGTGTGTGTGTGTGTTTATATATATATGTATATACGTGGGAGTTTTTTGCCGGCTATATTAATTAACGCGTCACGTAAACATATATATATATATATATATGCATATACAGTATAATTATCTAAGAGGTATTATGTATTACATAGACGTTACTATATACGTACAACGTTTCGAATTATTCCGAGATTGTGTTAAAGTCTAAAAGCGAAGAAGCCGGTTGAAAAGCGGCACCGGCAACATCGGCTAAGCGGTTGAATGTTATTAGTATTTCGTAATAGCAGCGCTACTACTAAGACCGGTTCCTAAAAATCCTGTATTTTATGTAATACTTCATCGCACCACACACAGGCTCTATCGGCGACGTTGTTTCGTGACTGCGACGAGTCGTCGAGTCGTCGAGTAGTATCAACGTGTCGAACCTCGCTCGTCTCGCAATTTACATCCGTCCGTACCTAACGAAAATTTTTGCACATATCTCGCAAGATTCCTCTGGGACGAAAGAAGAAGAAGAATAAGGAAAAAAAAAAAAAAAAAAAAAAACTGGACGTTATGTTTAACAAAAATAAACCATTTTATTATACATTTTGCACGATTTTGTTATTTATTTTTTTATTTTTACACACTTGTGTTCTAATTTTTTACTCGGTTTAATAACAGATTTCTCGTGTTTAAAAATTATTCAACTTTTGTTGATTTTTCTTTTCTTCATTGTTTAGCGTTATATAATTATTGTAACACCGGGATACAAAGTGGACAGGGAAATTCAAAACTTGCAATAAATAAAGAAGAAAATTACAAAAGACCGTGTATCTGTTATATTTGAAAAACAAGAAAGAAAAAATAATTACAACTATCAACTAAAAAACAGTTATTCTTCTTTTTTTTTTCTTTTTTTTTTCTTTTATTTATTTGAGCGCAGGCACTTCTAGCCTTTTTTAATTCCCCAATTGCCTCAAACTGTGTGTATATTTTTACGCACATGCGTATGGATAGTATATATTATACGTACATATATAATATATGTAATACATATACTCGTTTATAATTTACGCGTGGTATGTATGAATTACTTGCACAGCCCTTCCCCACTCGCCTCTTTCTGACGTACAGTCGGTTTAGTAATTTTTTCAATGTGCCTCCCGCTGCTGTTGCTGTTGCTGTTGTTGCGCGAGAATTTTTTAATACTGAGATATACGTTTACGTTGTTTTTACTTTCGGTTTTTTTTTTTTTTTTTTTTTTTTGTTTTGTTTTTATTCTGCTTCATCACATGTTTCAATTCGTTTATTTAGTTTATTTTTAAGTTAACACGTGAGAAAAGTCAGGCATTCGCGCGCTTAAGGATGTTTACGGGTTTACGTATATTTTTTATTCACACGGTATGTGCGTGGTTGAAAATTCTTAGTCAATGATAATGTTGGAAATTGTCAAGTTTAACATTGTATGTGGATAAATTGATTACAATGCTGTTGATACATGTGCAGAAATCGGATATAACTTGTTCAAGCTCTTTCGTTATTATTATTGAAAATGTATAAACGTGTATCTCGTTTAATTCCATACGTTTGAAATATTTGTTTTCTTATCAGATTTGAGATTTTTTTTTTTTTTTTTTTTTTTTTGTCCAACATTTAAAATTTCTGCCACACGTCAAAATCATATTATCGTATTCGGTGCAAGAAATTAACCGAATTGCCGACTATTTCATTATGATATGACATTATTTGCGAATACATATATATATATATATATGCTATTGCGTGCGTTATTAATTAGTGCATTTTCTATTTTGAAATAATGTATGTATACATATAATGCATGTAATATGTACACGATATATACGTCTACAAGCCAGCGAAAGTTGAAGTTTGAAAATATCTCGTCCCGCGTTAGGTATTGAAAATTTCAAATTGAAATCGTGAAAGCGATTCAGATTTTCTCTTCTTCTACGATGCTTGATCGCTCGCTACCGGATTTAGCGTCGAAAAACATGAACGATTATCTCAATATCTACGGATGAAGTTGTGGCGGTGGGGGTCGAACGTGGTCTTCGGAAAAAGAAAAAAAAAATCTTAAGTCAAGATAGATTTTGATATTTAAAATCAAAAAGATTAGATATTATGTGTGTATATATATCAAGGAACTACAAACAACTGAGACAAAAAGCAAATAAAAAAATAATTAGAAACCAAAGTATAAGAAAATAAACCAATAATAATAATAATAATAATAATAATAATAAGCACCTCTGCGCACGTTATTTTCGTTTTTTTTTTTTTTTTTTCTTCTTCTTGTTTTCTACTTTTTTTTCCCGCGAAAGGCAAGTAGTAATCTGCACTTGTACAAGGTCGGATAAGCGTGAAAAATTCGTTCCAAGAAGGAGAATCTCTGCTTGTATAGCGAACCTACGGTTGCTTCTTGCTTGCCCTTCGTGAAATCTATCCTTCTTCGTTCCTTCGTTCCTTCGTACCTTCTGAGACAAAGCTTTGAAACAATGGGTTCACCGTTATACGGGATGCTATATAATACCCGTGACCGTGGCGTGCGAAGGGATACGCTGTATACTTATGTATATGGGTGGGTCCCAAAAATTGGTAGGGCCCAAAACCATAAAAATGGTTTATGACCCCAAGCGGGTCTCCCACTCCTTTTCTTTATAGCCATTCTCCTGGAAAACTTGGAGTTTCAATACGGATTGAAATTTAACACTTTAGAAGCTTCATTATCGGTAGATTATAAACGATACAAAACCAAGTTGTGTTATGGCTTCGGACAAACCTTCGAGTTGCTTTTTTTTTTTTTCTTCTTCCCAATTCTTTTCTTTCAATATCACATATTACTCATGATTTTATTGTGTTTTATGATCGATGGTTAGAAATTATTAATCGCTGTTACGAACATTGCCTGTCATCGATTTTGTTAACGTATCGAAATTTTGAAGAAGTTGCGCTTATAAGATATGAGTTAGTTGATGCCGTATTAAAAGTTTACTAAATGTCAAGCCTGAAAGTGCATCTTTAGAAATAATGTTACAAACTTCAATCTGATATATATTTTTTTTTTTTACACATTTGACGAATCGAAACGCTCTACTTTGTTAGATTTTTTAGATTATAAGGGATTTATCAAAAGTCTGTCTAGATAATGATAGTAATGAGATTTCTGTTTAAAAAAGAAAAAATAATAAAGAAAAAGTTAAGAACCGTCCTGACGTTCTTCTTATTCCGTCTGATTCCAGAACGCCGCGCCAGCGAAATCCAAGGAGCCAGTATCAGCACACACGCCGTTAAGACGTAGCTACGCGTCATTGGTAACATTGATAGAACAGCACCGAAAGTTGGACCGAAGCGTCAGCGAGCCGACGTCGCGTTACAAGACCGAGTTGTGCAGACCGTTCGAGGAGAGCGGTGCCTGTAAGTACGGTGACAAATGTCAGTTCGCCCACGGTTATTCGGAGCTTAGAAACCTGGCTCGTCATCCCAAGTACAAGACCGAACTCTGCCGGACCTTCCACACCATCGGTTTCTGTCCTTACGGACCTCGGTGTCACTTTATACACAATTTCGAGGAGGCGCGTATACACAACCAAAAAGTCAGCGCCCAGCTGGGCCAGGCACAGCCGAATATAATGGGTCTCAGTCCGATCATCGGTAGCAGTAACGCGAGTCTAAACTCGGCGGCGATCCTCGAACAAATCGCCGCCAACCACCATCAGCAGCAGCAGCAACAGCAGCAGCAGCAACAGCAACAACAACAACAACAGCAGCAGCAGCAACAACAACTTATGAGGTCCACGTCACTGGGTGCGTACAACCCTTCGATAATGAGATCGAGTTCGATGAACATCGGTTCCTCGGCGTCGCAGAGGGTGCAGAATCACCAGCACCAGCAGCAGCAGCACCAGCACCAGCACCACCAAGCATCGGTGATCGGAACGCGACCAAAGCCGTTAAACCTGAGCCCAACTTTCTCCCTGGGAAGCACAGCCGATTCAGTTTCGCCATCATCGAGTCTGAGCCAATCGCCGACCAATTCGATGGCCAGTTTCTTCAACGACGACGTCACGACGCCCTTCAGCTTCGGTCAGGACTTTACCATCCTGACGAGACACAGTCCAAGTCCTCAGGGACCGAGTCCCATCGTCGAGGATCCAGCGCCCAGGACACCATCACCCTTGTCGCCGAACGCGGAGTCCAGACTACCGGTATTCAACAGAATCAGCAATCCGATAACTGATTTTGAACATTTGAAGATATAAATACGCATATATTTTATATACGTATATATATATATATACATATATATATATATATATATATATATATATATATATATATATATATATATATATATATATATATATATATATATATATATATATGTAAACGATGATATTTATCGCCGTCGGGTATAAACAGCAGCGAACCTCTTATCAACGGGGAACAAACTTGTTTTAAATACGTTACGTGGTGTTTTTTCCCCCCTTTGTTTATCTTTATACGAATTTTTTTCACCAATATTATGATAAGTCATTTTTCGTTTTTTTTTTTTTCTTCTTTTTTCTTGTTCCTTTTTCATTTCATTTTTCATCTTCTTACCGCCAAATCGGCTTTTTTTTTACCCGCGGTGCAAAACGGTATAATAGCACACACACATTTGTATAACAACGACCGATCGATATCTTATTATTATCTATTATTATCTATTATTATCTATTATTATCTATTATCTATTATCTATTATTATTATTATTATTATTATTATTATTATTATTATTATTATTATGTGTAATCGTGTAAGGTTTGTAATATTTGATCGCGCTTATCGGGCGCCTCCGTTTCGCATTTTGCGTAACCTCAGCGTTACGTTACACGTGTCGTTTTGTCTCATTACGCTGGCTTTTCCAATTCTCTGACATTGCAAAAATACTTTTTTTTTTTTTTTTTTTTTTTTTTTAAGAGGTTTTCAATTAAAATACTAAGAGGCATCTATGTATATAGGTATACGTTGGAGTGTGCGTGTGTGTGTGTGTGTGTGTGCCAGTGTGTAAGTGTGTAAGCGTGTAGTTTTTGAGTGTGAAAGACGCGATGATGATTGAGAAGAAAAAGAGAAGGTTCACCTTTTTAGAAAATCATATCTTTAGCGTAGTCTATTTATACATGTACGCGCACACACACACACACACACACACACACACAAACAATCCATATTAGTCGAATACCGCGAGCGTTGTGTATACGTGTGTCTTAGCAATTTCGATAGAGGCGAAAAAAGAGGTGATAGAAGGTCTTTCTTGAATGTTTTTTTCTCTTTATTTTTCATTTTAAATAATACAAACAAGCGTGACATATACATACATAGAGATTTTTTAAGACCAACGTGATTGGTGTTTTTTTTTTTTTTTTTTTGTTTTTTCTTCTTTTCCTCTATAAAATTCTTTGTTTATATTTTCTGTTTTACCGACGACTTTGATTGTATTCATAAAAGTAGATGGAAAAAATGAATTATATATATATGTATATGTAATATGTATGTATATATATATATATATATGTAAGGAAATTTTTACATTTTTAAAATATAATAATACAAGTATAATATGTAATAGTCCTTAGTTTAATTAAGAGAGATGTATAGTCTGAGGCAAATCGCGAAAAGAGTAGGAATGAAATACGGACATGCGAGGGAATTTTTCTTGTCAATTAATAGCAGGTTTGAGATAATTTTTCTTCATGCTTGAATGATGATTTTGTTGTTGTTTTTTTTTTTTTTTTTTCTTCATTTTCTTTTCCTTTTGTAGCTTCTCTTTATTTATATTAACATAAATTTGAATTTTCAAACGAGTATATCGCTTAATAGCTTATTTTAGATATATATATATATATATAGATACGGTGTTTTTCTTTACCGAAAGTGATTGGAAAGTAGCGGGTTATTTATGTACGAAGCCGTGAATTTCTTAGTATATATATATATACATACCGGGTATAATTATGTTGGCGCCGTTTCATTCCGTTTCTTGAAAAATAACGATAAAAGCCTCGGAGCAGGTATGACGTTGCAATATACATGTATACATACGCGCACACACTGGCGAGGATAAACTTTAAACTTTCGGTATATATATATATATATAGATGTTAAACCTTGTATTTTGTATTCTCCTTATATATATATCTATCATATGTTGTTTTATGTATACGTGGAATACACGATACTACGTTTAAATCTATATCGCTAAAAGTTAGGGAAAGTTAATGAACGTGCGAGTGAAGTGATGAAGTAAAGATGAAGTATTCTACGCGGCGAGAGAGAGAGAGAGAGAGAGAGATAGTGAAAGCTGGCGCGAAAGGGAAAGAAGATGAGAACAGAGTGTGAGTGAGACAGATTTACGGTGAGAGAAAGTGCGAGTGTATGTGCAACTTGGTGTGATATATTTATATATATATTTATGTATATATACACACGCGCGCGCACGCATACACACACACGCACAAATATTAAAAATCAAAGGTTATGAGAGAATTTGCAAAAGTGGGGTATAACCGATATACATACATATACATATATATATATATACATATATATATATATATATATATATATTATAATTGTCTTCCATTGATGTAAAAAAAAAAAAAAAATGACGAAAGAAGGATAGATAGATAGAAACAAAAAAAAAAAAGAAACAAAGAAAGTAAGCAAGTATCGGAAACTGACGAGGGAAGAGGAAACGAAAAAAAAAAAGAAAAAAAAAACTGAAAAATTGGTTAAAATTTTATATGCGTATAGAGAGATTTATTAAAATGTGACTTAAATTAATAACAGATCCAAGAAAATGGTTTTCGAGCATTATACGAAGGTATCCGAAACGACTAAAAAACAGCTGCGATTTCTCCGTGCGAATGGAGATTTTCGAAATTTTGATGATCGGCAAAATTCTTGTTCGAAAATATCATTATAATAAGTAAAAATATATCTTAATAAATTATATATACATTCATATATATATATATATATATATAATTTATATTGTACAATCACAGCGACGACAAATATTAATGTATTGATTATGCGAATCGGAAGAACGAATGATGAAGAAAATGAGAGACGATAAACAAGAGCTGAATTGTGAAAAATAACAAAAAAAAAAAAAAAATTACATATATATATATACAAATGCAAAAAAAAAAAAAAGAAAGAAAACAAGTCGATGATTGAGACGAAGATGAAAAAATATTTTCTATATTAACATTGTTCTTTCCCGTAAACTATGTGATATGTAACTATTGCAATAGAAATATTACTAATTTACTATATTAAAAAGAAATGTAAAAAAAAAAAAGATGAAGAAGAAGAAGAGATAATTCTATATTATGAAAACGCGATTGGTGTTTAATTGATCATTCTTACGTGACTCGCGGGAAGGAATAGAATTTGGGATATTAAGCGGTCGTTGGTTTTTTTTTTTGCGGTTAAGGCGATTTTTTGAAAACCAGAAAAACAAAAGTAAAAAAAAAAAAAAAAAAACACGCGTACATCCTGATGTAGCATTGATATTCGCCTAGCCAAAAAAACAACATTATTATCTCTAATATCTTGACCCATACCGTTTGCCGTTTGAAAGTCAACACCGTTAAAAGTGCCTAAATGATGACGTGGTTTTTGAAAATCGAATACATTTTGTACATACTTCTTAGACTAAAAAGAAAAAAAAAAAGAAAAAAAAAACAACAAACAAACAAACAAGCAAACAATGTTTTCGTTTAATTTATATTTGAAATAAAAAAGTGTTATTATAGATTTAGTTTATTATTATTATTATTATTATTATATCGTAATTATTAATATTAATGATTATCATTATTATGAATAACATTATTATTTACATGAAACATCGTCGGAAGAAGTAACAACTAAAAAAAAAAAAAAGCTGCAATTAAGCTGTCGCAATAATTTATAAACTTTCATTCGATTCTTCTTTCAATTTTCTCTTTGTATAGTTTTTACCTGATTAATCGAAATTATTTCTCACTCTTCAGTTATATACACGCATATAGAACATATTAAGACAGTTTGGTATTTTACCGAATAATTACCGCGAATGGGAAGAAAAAAAAATATAATTAATAAATAATGATAATAATTTATCCTATATATTATTATTAATATTATTATTATTATTATTATACTATATTCGACTTGGAGTTTCTGTTTTACGGCACCATTACGCGCTCGTGTCATTATATTATCAACAATTGAATAGGAAATGCCTATTTATTATCAATAACCAATAATTATTACTTAGAAACATTATTATCATTATTATCTATTATTATTTAATATTATTTAATTTTTTGTACTACGTTTTCATATAATATTTGTTTATTTTTATTTTTTTTTTCCTTCAATATTTTCTATTTCTTTTTCTCACTCTTTCCATCATCGTCCACGCATTAACTTGCATATGTACTTCTTCTTCAACGTTACTTTTTTCGAGTGATATTATGTTCACGTATTTGTGTGTGTGTGTGGGGAGGGGGGGGGGGGGGGGGTCGCGCACGAATTACTTTTTTTTTTTTTTTTTTTTTCTTCTGTTTTCTACTCTTGCGACGAAGAAGCGAGTAACGACGAGAAGTGATATTTAAAAAAAAAAAAAAACTTGAGAAAAAGTTATAGAAAATGCACATATATTATATTATATTATATTATATTATATTATATTATATTATATTATATTACATTATATATTACGAATGTGTACCCGCAGAACTAATTTTTGTAAAACATGGCCCCAGGAAAATCCGACACTGGCCCGCGAGCAAAGTCCCGAATCACCGCGCGACGATTTTCAGGGGAACGGCCGGGAGGGGGGGGGGGGACTTTATTGTAGAATAGTCGAAAATATCATTAGTTTTTTCCAGACTTGAAGCACAGTTTCTAATATGAGTTATTATTTGTAATAATTATATATATATATATATATATATGTATACACCTGTTATATTATATTTTAATGATTGTGTGCCTTCTTGCGAGTTGAAAAAAAAAAAAAAAAAAAAAAAAGCAAAAGCAAAACGGAACGTAAAGAAAGAAAAAAAGCTAAATGAAACTTACGTCGAATAACCGGCGTTTAGTCATCCAAGTAAATAAATACACCCTTTGATCGATTATGTTAAATTATTACTAGAATCATGACGACGACGACGACGACGACGACGACGACGCTGATTGTTCTCATTACTGTTGATGTTTTCGTAGCAACGTCAGTTTTAAATGACAGTCTTATGCATGTTCAGCACTGTAACTTCGTAAGTCGTATGTAATAATATACGTTTTATAAGATTTTTTTTTTACTTTCCTTTATTTTTATTATTTGAAACAAAACAACAACAAAAAAAAAAAAAAAAAAAAAACGAGCAATAACCAAATAATAATAAAACTGTAAATTTTTCTTCTCCTTAATTTTTTTGCATTTTTTTTTAAACCGTAACGTTGCTACGCATAAAGTCAGTTGATAACGATAACAACAACAACAACAAAGACGATGACCACGACGACTACGACGACGACTTCAACTAAAGCTTAACATTTATTTAACTCAAATGTCGATTAAAATTTTCCCACGCGATTGTACATTCACAAATAAGTATACATATATTATATTATACGAAAGCTGTATGTGACGAGATGATTTTTCTTATATATATATATATTATTATTTTTTTTTTTTTTTACCGTTTCCTTATCTTCAACGTTAGTTAAATTGTTTAATAAGTATAATAGGTTGCAGCTGAAAATCAATATACACTAATGATAATGTTATTCTTTCTCAGAAGTTCAATAATATAATTGACAGAAAAAGTCTGGTCGACGATACATTCAATGTAAACTATGATAGGAAAAACTTGATCGATCCTTTGTGTAATTATTATTACTACTATCGTTAATATTATTATTATTATTATTATTATTATTATTATTATTATTATTATTAATATTATTACTATTATTACCAGTCTCGTGGGGTTTAAAATCAAATGATATTTATTAATAATATTACCCGCATATATATATATATATATATATATATATGCTGCTTGTGTTGTTAAAGTGCCCGCGATTTCTTGATTTAATGGTACTGCATACATACATACATAAATATAAATATAAATATAAATAAATGAGAAATCGGTATGTGTAATTGCGAATATGAAAAACCGGGGAACAGACTTTTGGCTTAGCTCGCGTGCCTGTGGGTTTCTGTTATAGACTTGACCATTATTATAATATTCTTTATGTGTACGTCTTTTTTAATTTAATATATTTATTTTTTCAAACGTATTTATATATTTATACAGTATTTTATACTGCATTCTTCTCAGATTTACATAAAAAAACAAAAAAAAAACAAAAACAAAAACAAATGCAGGTCGATCCTTTGGCTCTCAATTAATATACGTCATTATTATTATTATCATTACTACTACTACTATTGTCATTATTATTATCATTATAGTTATGATTTAAAAAAAAAAAAAAAAAAAAAAACACTTTCGTTTGACGTGCGGTGCAGTATATGAGATACAAAACATTATTAAAGAGATTACTTTAGCGAGATGAAACAATAAAAAGAAATGGTATATCTATACAATAAATATACACAACATATATATATATATAAATTCATGTACATGCTTGTTTTCGCATGCTTGAAAAGGAAAAGAAAGGAAAGGAAAAGAAAAAAAATTGAAAAACAAACTGTATAATTCTTTCTTCTGTTTTTTCTTTGTGATAGTTCATTCTTGCGCGAACGTATGAAACGCGATTGTGTGAAATTGAGAAAAAATGAAAGGAGAAAACTAATGACGAAAGCAGATTTAACGATAAATAGCAACCACGTTATTTTGATACAAAGCGTCGTATATACAAGTGTATTTTTTTTCACAATACGTACTGGGAGCCAATCGATAGACTGACAGGTTCGAAATCGTTTGCGACACGGGTATATATACATATATACACGCACGCATATATACTGTGTATTATTCATTAATTGTTTAATTATATAACTGAATTAATTTATTATGTATAATTATCGTTGCCGAGGTTGCATTTATAATTTTTCGATATATTCGAGCAATGAGATGAAATAAAAAATTTAAAAAAAAAAAAATTTTAAATTAAAAAAAAAAAAAAAAACACTCACAATTCCTATAGGATTATTATCATTTCGTATAGAAATTTTTTTCGCAACTTTTTTTTTTTTTCTTTCTCTCTGCCATCCTTCTCTTCTTCAACCGTGATTCGGACGATTTCGACCAAATATTAACAATGGGACCATAATAATAATAATAATTTAAAGAAAAGAAAAATAATTATAAAGAAAAAGAAAAAAAAAACGAAAGAAAAAAAATAAATAATAATAAACACGTCAAGAGAGTGACTGGAGCAAGTTTATCAAAAGCAACTCGAGTTCGGGAGATAAAAATAATTAAATTCGAGGGCGATTGAAGAGTTTGGTTCCAGACACTTTTTTTTTCTCCTGAATAATATCATTTTTTCTTTTTTCTTTTTTGGGAATTTTTTTTTCACAACAATATACGTATTTCTCTTCTCTTGTTTTCATATTATTAAAGCACGTCTCATGTACCACAAAACATGTAGTTTGATAAGTATTGCCAAGAATACACTACCTATTTAATACATTTTATTATTACAAAATATATTGCAAATGTGTTTCATTGATTTCTATACCTGTTACCCCTAATTCCGTCTAATTAGCAGGTTATTTTTTTTTTTTTTTTTTTATTTTTTTTTTAATATTTGTTTCGAATATGTGTGTTACACTGATTATTTATCTAATACGTTAAAGTAATACGTAAACATTGGGTATCGCAATTCAGATAAGTAATGTTCACGTTCTTTAATAAATTACAGGATTTATACTGTACAGTCTATTTATTATACACGCAATCTATGAATTCATATCTCAACGCTACCTTCAAATTGGGACAGTCTTTTAAGGAAAATATGTTCAAGTTTCGTAATATTTTTTTACAGTACAATTGATATATTCCATTCATGTTATATACGTAACAAAAATAAAAAAAAAAAAAAAAAACTTGCAACTATGTACCGATCCAATATTAGGAAATATTGAACCGCATTGATTTCTTTTTAATGTGAAATTTTTCATTATCTCTGTAAAAATGAAAAAATTGAAAGACAAAACATAAGACTAATAATTTTTTTAAATATTTATCGTAGTCTCGCGAATGCATTTTAATGAAATTTCGGTAAGCACCTCGAGGTGCGAATGTAATAACGAATAACTGGCAATAAAACAGTTGCAGAATCTTATATAGATACTGAAAGTATGAAGTGCAACTAGGTGGCTGGTTTCATAATTCATCTCTTAGGCAAGGTGGGATTTGCGTTAAACTTAAGACTCGGATCTGCACAGCGGATGTTGTATTGCGTGTGTTACGTTACACGCGTGCGTATACGACGTGTTCAACCTTTTTATGCGAGGCCGCTTCTATACTACTCACAGTTTTTACATATACTGACCTTTTCGTACAGTTTCAATATGAAGCGAGAATTAACTTGCGGATAACGGTCCTTGAGCTTTTAGCATCGATTACCGCAACACCATTCGAGCCGTTTGCGTGGGCTTCTACGCTATGCTTCTTTATTCTTTCCTTTCCTTTTTTTTTTTTTTTTTATCCTTACAAAGAAAAAGTCGTCAGCGTAAAATCCGCGTCGTGAAAATTGATCGATTAAGGGGATGCTACAGTCGTTCTTTACCGACTGAGTATAATCTCACTTATTTTTACTATTATCAAAGCCTGCAGCGCAGCACGGATGCGTAAATTCGGAAAAAAACATTCCTTGGCATTATTATTGCGTAAGAGAAACTTTTTTTTTTATACTTGTATTCCACATTGCATGTAGAATTACGCTGACTGCGGTGTATTTTAGCATTTCGCAGGCATTTGATAACAGTCAACGTAAAGGATATTCAACGCGGTAGGTAAAAACTGACACCTTTTAAGGGGACTGGTACAGTTGATTTTTTAATAATACACAAAACTCTGAAAACAGCAAAATTTAAAAGTGAACATTTATGCATGGTATCAATGGTTCAGAGTTATAAAGTCTTCGGAAAATTTCACAACTTCCGAGCAACAGTCGTTCAATTAAACATCGGCTCACGTATTGCAGTTTTGCAACCCTAAATCCACAATCTGTATAAATTCTAATTCATAATGCATTAGCATTAGAAGTTTGCTAGTTGCGAATAAAATTTTCACAGATACTGAATTATTTATATTTACACTCGTAAAAATTTTCACCACCTATTGTTTCTTCTGTAAAAATTTCCTGTCCTATACCGAAGTCATAATATGTTCATACCGTGAACAATTGATCGTATTTATTTCATTCAGCCTCATCTCACTTGATTCAAACAAGTGGATTTATTCGGGTCAATGAATTTTCAATTATAGTCTCAACTGGAATATTATATATAAATTCTCTTTCGCCAATGAACATCGTAAACGACAGCTCCGATTTGAATGGTGATTTGAATTTATTGAATCGCGGTGAAATGTAGAAATCTTGTACATAAAATCTCGCAGCATCCTTGAACGAAATAGTAATGAAAAGACAAAGATGAGAGATAAAACACACGCAGAACACGGTATCGAAATATATCGTTAAACTCATCGTTAAAAAGATACTAAATAAATAAAAAAATAAAAAAACCAAAAAAACGTATACAATGTTTCGGAGTAACGAAAAAATTATTCTCCATACGGAAAGTACTATTTTCAATATTTCTACAACTTTTGTGTTTAAAATTAATATTCGTTCACGTTATAGCACGGTAAAATAATATTCTTTGCTACAGAACTGTTCTTTTACGAATTTGTCAAAACGGTAAAAAACGAAAGCTACATCGTCAAGTTACATCAAAATCATTGCATCCTGGTGATAAAACAGTAACGAGAAAACAAAATACAAACTTCGAAAATTGGCAAATTTCTGTTTTTACATCTAACCACTGTTTCTGCGTGATTATAATTCTCGTGTAAAAATCCGTCTCTCCCGATTCCAGGTGTTGGGCTGTAAATCGTAAAATATTATAATAAGAGAGAGAGAGAGCCAGCACTGAATTATGTATCTGTTTTCGTAGCAACTGTCCCGGCGCGATGACGTCACCGTCAATCAGATCCATTTAAGAGTATGAAACGGGGCGTCGCGTCGTTCGGTGTTCGCCAGCCTCTCGCTGCAGCGGCTGCAGAAGCAAGACGTTGTTGGATCAAGAGATGAAACCGAGAAAAGGGGGAGAAGAGCTTGATCGACGCGGCTGGATCCATCGCATCGGGAGGATCGAGAGTCGACGGCGACAAGATTTCGCGGAGGAAAAGAGATCGGCAGTCTCGTTGATCGCTTCGAATTGCCAATATATACTCGTAATTGCAATCCCGTCCGTATTCATCCGTTTTGTTTTCTGCCCGGTAAATAATCACTCCATGAAGCGAATTGTATAGAAGATTCATTAAATGATCTGTCGATCCACGATCGCTGATACCGATGAGGTCAAATCAAATCGCCAATCTGTCAAATCAGCCGAAAGTTGATTGCGGAATTTAATCGAAATATTGATATAAAAAGTCACACAATATGGTTTGCTTGATGAGAGGAAATCGATAGGTTAAATAAAAAAAATTTATAATATCAAATGACGTATTTATTTTACAAAACTAATTGTAAGCTTATTACTTAACATTTTTATAATTGTATCTGATTATATTACAGTTTGCCAGCGTTTTACGTTTACCAGTTGTTGTTTTTTCCTTATTTTTTCCTTCTTTTTTGTTAATTAAAAGAACAGACGACCACTCTCATAATGATACATATTATAATGTGAGACTTGTATAACACGTGATGATAATAATGATAACAATAAAAATAATAATAATAAGTAAATTATATAGCTGGTACATAACTCGAGGAGAAAACATGTGTTGATATAATTATCACGAAGATCGGCATTATGCACGTGAAAATTTATCAGTTTAATTTCTATTCATTTCCTCGACAATTAACTTCGGAAGACGAAATATTTTCATGATTTCTGTATCGACAGGCCGTATTTGGCAGTAGATTATACACAAGTACTATATTCGATTGTATAAGGGGTATGCAAATATTGTGCGCAGGCTAAAGTTTCGTCGAGACGAGAGTTCGAGGCGTGTTATAATTTCAACGCGGTTGGTACTTTATTACACACATAATACATACCTATACATGTATATATATATATATATATATATATATATATATACCTATACACAGTGACAAATGATTGATGGTCGTTGATGGAGGAACAATGAATAACAATTCGCTGCTTGCTGGTGACGTCGCATATGCATATATGTATCTACATAAATATATCGACGCGATGCGCCTCGCTCCAATCATTTATTGTATTTTATTATTATTATTATTATTGTTATCTTTTTTTTTTTGTTGGTGTTGATACGCGTTGATGTGAATAATATTATAATTATACCCAGATATCCTCGTGCACAATATACTCGAATACAGGGCGATATTGTTAATAACAATGTAATATTATAATATGATCACACGAAGAAATAAGCGCAATCTTTGGATAATGCGCATTGAATGAAAATGAAACGCGGAAAAAATATCGATGCATCGAATAAAAAATCAGCATTGAAAGGTATATAATATAATTGTAATTTGGTTCGAAAATTTTCTTCAATTTTTGCACAACTTGGACAAAATTTTCCGGCTCTTCCGTTGCGCGTACAAAAAGCCGTGAGTAAAAAACCTATCGGGTGAGTGACAGATGTCAAGTTTTCGCATCCCGGTTTACCTAATAGTTTACGTCATGAACTAGTAGACGGTACATAATATTACCTATGTATGTACATGCAAAGTCGTTACTGGAACCCTGAAACCCGTCAATTAGAGGTACTCGGGCTCTTTGTGATGCAAAAGGATGCTGCAAGATGAACGCATCAGGGTGGGTTATTCTTGAATTTCGGGCAGCCGAGGAAGACGGTCTAAAAGATCGCTGGGCCAGTATGAAAGCAGAAGTCCCCACTAGTGGGCACCTTCATTAGCGGGTCCGTTCGTTTCGGCTCTCCATGAGTCTCCTTTGGTGATTTTAAAGCATATGCGAAGAAATGAGTCAAAGCTAATAAAAGAGAGAGAGAGAGAGAGAGAGAGAGACGTGATGTTACCCTATGGATAAAGAAATCGATACACACACACGTCCGCACACAAGTGTAATTGCTCGAGAAGCAATTGAGTCACTTGACGTTACGCTTTCGAGAAATCTTTGATCTCAAGGGCCTTATTGGCGGGATGAAAATTAGGTACGTTATGCCTTAAGACGCGAGACTCCACACATGCAGGCGGTGGACACTGAAATCCTCTTGAGCTGCCTCATGCCTTCTTCCTTCTTTTCTTCGTCCTCTTCCTTTCTCTCCGACACCAGAATCACCTTCCCACGCGAATACAGAGTCGCTTCAGGCCCTCGATGTTTCGTAAATGATGAACGCAAAGCCGCTCGAGTTTATTGACCGCGCTGCTCTGGACCCAACTTGTGCTGCAGTTTGGTGAGTTAGTTACTTTTCGGAATATTCAACATTGGACGGAAAAACAGGCGAGGAAATTCATACTCGATCCTCTACTCCGTGTGAACGACGATGGGTCTTTTGGGGAACAGTCGGTTTCTAAATATCAATTTTTATCAACAATACTTTGAAACTTTTGAGTTGAACGACTTTTGGATAATGTAGTCAACACTTTGAGAAGAAACCCTGAATTTTTTTTTTTGATTTCTTAAAAGCCTAGAATACTTCGAAAAAGTGTACGGACGAAAGATCTAGAAGATAGATCTTCACACGAAGGGTTAAATTCAGAGTATCTACACTCGAGTCCTCGAAATCCTGTTCAACCTTTTTTTGTCAAAATGCGAAACTTTTACACTTACCCGTACCAATCGGATTAACTAGAACTCAAATATTTATGACATTCGAGATTTGCGCATGTACATAAATTAGCTTTAGTGAGCTGTAGCATTCGGGGAGCAAAGTTAATTGTACTTGATTTACCTGCCTCATTTGATTATCTCAAGCAACGGTATAAAATTTTTTAATTTTTATTCGGTTAACCGAAGTCTTGAAAAGAATTTCAGCAAGTTCTCCGGCCTGAAAGAGACTTCATTTACACGCAATTATTAAAAATGTCGCACCAACATCTTGTGAACGAGTGACATCTATAATGAGTTTAAAAAAAAAAAAAAAAAAAAAAAACTTACAGCTCGCTAATAAGTATGAATGCAGTAAAAAACGAAATTTGCGTCCAACTTAATAAAAAGAAAGAAAAGAAAAAGTTGTCGCCACTGAGTTAATCAAACAAGGAAGAAAAAAGTGATTATGGCTCGGTGAAGTTCGTTTTGTTCAGATGCAGATAATCTCGAAGGTCATAAATATTCATGCGGCACTGATAGGGCAATGACAATCCAACTGAATTCCGTACAACATCAGCCTATACCTAACGACGGGGTGAAATGTACCGACCGTCGGTAATGCAGGCGGCCAAAAACCGGTCAGCTTCAGGTGTCTGAAGATCCCGTGAACTTTGGTGTAGATGAGCGCAGCTGCTGCACGTATATGGTAGAGTCCCCGGGACTCTGGTACATAAGGTACGCACCTACAAGATTGTGGAAAGATTTTGAAACCCGACGCGATTCACGGCTGTGCTTACAATTAGTTGGGCATCGTGAGACACGTGCGGAGAACTTTAAAAATACGTCGAAGCTGCCGCGTTAAGCGTGCGAGGATCAATTTTTGGGTAATTAAACGTATCGAGGGGGTGTCGCAAGGTGTGACAGAATAAACGAGTCGAGGCACGTCGTTAACATCCACGTTGAATTATCCGAAGTTGCTTGTCAATCGGTGCCTTTGACCGATAGGAGCTGGCACTGGAGGCTGCAGGCTTTGAAGTAATCTCACCGAAGATGCGGGTGTGTGTAATACTCGTACGTGCATCCGCGGAGCGTCCGATATCTACGCGGTATTAAGTTACTCCGGGAATAATGTCTGCTTTTTTCTTTCATTTTTTCGATCTATGTACTCGTAGGTACACACGGTGACAGTGATTCGCGTATTACGTTGGCAACGCTGGATTCGCTCGCAGCGCCACCGTCGGTAGGTGGCGAAACTAAACTTCGTGTTCAATCTACGTAAGCATAGCAGAACCCAATAAAATTTAGATCAGTTTGCACCCAGCCGGCGCAGCGGTAGCGTTGCCAACGTAAACGACTCGGCCGATAAATTAACCATGCGAGAATCACTGGCTCCGTGTGTACTTTGTACACGAACGGATGATGACACCCAAAGCAAATATATGTGTATCGACCCCGTTGTTCGTTTGCCCCGGCTCACGGTTTTAAAAGCATATGTCATGAGCAAATTCACATTCTAGAGCAAACAACAGGCGGACATGCTACATGATATTCAGACGCCGCTCGCAGAGTTGGTGTGAATTTCATTTTACCTTGTTGGAATCTCTTTCAAAGCGGCGTCGTTTGGAATATATTTATTTATATTTATTAAGCAGAAGAAAAAAAAACAATTTTTATTAACTGGGAAACGCGACAAAATTTGAATTTAAATAAATAATAAATATATTACAATATATTACATATAAATGATAATTGGTTTGAAAATTAATAAAAAATATATATAGCGTGATGAAAAATCTTATGTTTTGTTTGAAACTTTGAAATGGAATAAGTGAATATTTCTCATTATAAATTTATTACTCAAAACCAAAAAGATTTTTCAACTTACGTATAGTATATGTGATACATTGGTGTCACATTGCTGAATTGAATGGAATTAACAATTTAGTTTACTTTCTACTATACATATATTGCATACATACTAGAATAATTCATGAAATGGAATAAATTTGATGGAATTTGCCTATTCGCAGAAATTATTAAAGGCCTCCGTAGATTCAATCAAGTTTTTTTCAAGTCAAATAAATCAGAATTATTTGGTAAAATCTAGGAGTTACGTGGATATGCGGTTTTAAGAAAAAATTTTATTCGACGTATAAATAAAATGTGATAATATTTACTCATATTGAAAAATATGTTGTCGTTCGATTATACAGTTTAGATTATGTATGTACGAGAGTAGAATCCTTTGTTTAGATAGGCAGAATGTATAATAAATAAACTGATAGAAAGATGACGATACAAATACCGAACAATAAAGCAGAAACTACACCGGCAAAGCTGTGAATACTTAGAAAGAGAAAAAGTAGCGATAAGACCGTGCAATAAACGTAGCTTAAAGAGGATTTTCGCGGATTATATACCGCGTGCATCTGGCGAGAGGTCTGCGGGGCAAATAGCGAGGGAAGCGGCAAACCGGCATGCCGGCTTTATACGCGCGGTTACTTTTTTGGCGGGTCGGGAAAATAAATAAAAATGGGCAAATAAACGGCGGTCCGGGCTCAGGGACAACCGGTCGCCATCTTGCTTTCTTATATAAGTCCCTCCTCGCCTTCTCGAGCCGTTCGATCGCGGTGCATTCGAAACGATTTAGCTCTCGCCGTGGAACCCGGTTCGCTCGATCCTCGACTGGGGACCGATCCATGATCGGCAAGGATTCACCTTGGCGAGAATTACTCCCGGCGATACAACGCCGGGAATCTTTGCGGATCGACGTCATTTGAGAATATCATCTCGAGGCGATATTTTCGGTTCTCCCTTATCATAAGAAAAACTAACGCTCGTGGTGAACAGCAAGAAATTTATCCTCGCGAAAGGATATCCTTCTTGGATATAAAGCTGGAAAGTCGCTCTTGGAAATCGATGTTCTCGTCGGACATTTCGTTTTTTCTTTCTTTAAATTTTTACGGATTTGATTCGGATCCAAGCGAAATCCGAACGTCAAACAGTTCAAAATTACAAGTCTTGCTTCGATCCTCAATTTTTTGATAAATATTCGTATTTAAACGTATCTTTAGTGGCGAAAACTTTATTAACTTCACAACAAAATCGATTATCAGATTATACTGATCGTGAGATGTGAATATTCTTCAATAATTATACCTGCGGTTCTAACAGTTGAAAAAAAACAGTCGATTTATTTTAGCCACCAAATTTCCTTCCTTGTATTTAAAGCACGAGGCTTCCGTGAACAAAAAAAATTAATCTCAAGATTCCATCGTAATAAATTGGAAATTTTTCTGTACATAAGGACCTCAGATTTTTAAGGTGGAATGATCGTGGAATAGCTTATAATTTGTATTTGCGGATGTATGTATAATAACAAATTTTGTACAAATTCAACTCCATCACCATGGAAAATCAACATGATTTTGTAAAGGAACAGTTCCTAACTTTTCAAAAATTGAATCATGGAAGTAACTTTTTTCCGTCAGAAAGCCAGAACAGAGATGTTTTTCTGTTGGTGCAAGAAATCCGTTTAAAAATGAATCTCACATTTAGAAACATCACAAATTTTCATATAAAAAATAATATGCATCGCAATTATTTTAATCTGTAATAACTGTTAAAAATGTCAATGCAAAAGTTTCGCCAAGAAAACGAAACAAAAAATTTTTACACACTATTCAGCTTAACGGTATAAAATTTTGAGGCTATTGAAAACTTGTTACACCTCAAGACTGTGTAAGTATTACAGACAAATCAAAGTCCTGGCACTTTATCGCTTGTCCAAAATCGAGGAACTCCTCTCTACAAGAGGCGTGAATGAGACTTGTACAGTTTTTATCCCTCTATTCGCCCGCGAAAAATAATACCTTATACCTTCTCACCCTTCCTATCAGAGATATAAATACGACGATGGTGTCTTCCGAGGTAGACCTCAAAGCTGTCTTATGTGGTTGCCGGCTACCTATGTAATATACATTGTGGCGTGTATCCTGCTCTCGGTCTGGAATTACACCCGGCGAAGAATATAACGCACAACAATGCAGGTATGCACATTACACCGGGTGCAGAATCGCCCAGGAATATGCGAAACGTTATTCCAGGGTGGCGACAGACCGGGATTAGTCAGGGAATTTCATGGGTAGGAAAAAGTGAGGGAATTATGATGGAATGCAGGAAAAAACGTACTTTTCTTATAAATTGTTTTCAAACTTTCGGAAATAGTATTGTTCAGTTTCTAATTATTTGTGTGTTCTTAGATCCAAATTTATCTATTAAAGGTGCACAATTTCTTGAGCTTTTCATTATAAAAACTGCCAAATATTATGGGGAATTCTCAACTTTTTATCGAGGAATTTTATTTGGACACAAATGTCGTCACCTAGTATTACGCCGAAGTCGAGAGTAAAGAGGAGGGAGAAAATTTTGTGGAACTTTTCGCACACGCGAATTCCTTCGCTCGCTGCTGCGGCATCGCACCGTTTTTTCAAGAACACCGGTACCACGCTTCGGGGCTCAATTTTTCACGGACATCCTGTGCGCCGGTGTGAAGAAGCAATTTTACGTCTTACACTTATTCTTTCGTTCGCGTCTCCTTAATTTTTTAAAATTCCCGTTACTTTTTGCGAAAAAAAGAATAACATGTAAAGTTATTAATGTTGTTATAATCACACCGAAAAATGAAAAGTTAAAACCTTGACGTTTTCAGGTCTGGAGATTCGGATGTGACTCTGGTTGACTGTGACTTAAAAACGAACGAAATATTTTGAATGAGTTTGGTACGAATCGGCGAGGCTTTTCGTGGTTTATAACTGACTGAATTTTGGATCTTGCGCAGTTCGTAAGTGATTTAAATGAAAAAACTTGAATAAAAATTGAAAACTTAACTCTCGAATGATTTATTGGAAGATGTCCTTGCGACGTCAGAGCTTGGTTGTCGGCGCCATTTTATCACCACATAACCTAAGTTTCTGATTTTAACAAAGGCAAATGGTAATTCTTCGTGTTTCAAATGACTCATGTCATATAAATTAATGAAATGTAATCAATGAAGCGGAAAGTTATAAGACTAGTCATATCAAGATCCACCAAATTACCGATTTGGCTGTTTTGCATAGAGTGTCGAATTACACGCGACTGTACCTACTTGTAATAATCCGCGAGTTTGCTTTAAGTTTAAAAATTATTCGAAAATGGAGAGTATAAGCCTGTTCGCCGACGTTTTGCAACGCTCACTTCGTTGCAGAATTGCGTCTCACTAGCTGCACTGCAGAGAATTTTTGCGTCGTGATCAGGTAACCAGAAAGGTCAGGATCCTCGAGCCGTCGCCTTTCGCACGTATAATACCTACATTATACCTATGCAGTTGTGAGATTCACTCTCAAAGTAAAAGTGCTTCCGGGTATCGGATGGAAAACTTTGCATTTTATGATTCACTGCAGACCTTTGACGTTTTGTGTAATAGCTGCAACTAAAAATTATATAATCACGACAAATTTCACCGTCTTATCCGTGTTGATTTTTGCGAGAACTTCTTTCTACGCTATTCTTTCAACTTTCTCCGTGCTCACATAATAACGAGTTTTCAAAAAGTAACTCTCTTCGGGGATGTTTCGAAATTGAAAAGAAATCTTACTTAAATAAGGTATTTTCTTCTGAAACTGAAAATTTTACAATATATCGACAGCCACTCGTACACGATACGTCATACTCGTATCGGAGCTGGAGGTCTAGCTCCCCCCTCCCCCTCCCCCTCCCCCCTCCCCCTGTCGTACGCAATGTTCGCGTGTATGTGATGTTGGTGCATGCAGGTACTGCTGAAGATGCATACGTGTGATATCATCGGCGAGGTGGGGGTTTAAGAAAAGATGGAGAGTCGCGAGGGCAAAGGTATAAGGTGTATTATGTACACATACGTGCACACACACACGCAGTGTATGATGGCGGATGGACGGTTGTATAGATATATACCTGCAGGATATACGCAGCGTATGCGCTCGTCTCGGCGCAAAGAGACAAAGGCCGCGGACTTTCTACGACGAAGGATGTAAGCATATGATACATGCGTTATACGAGTATGGATATATAGTGTATATATATATATATATATATATATATAGTTATGTATAATTGCGGGTAATGCGTAGGGAGTCAGAGCCGAAACAGAGAGAGAGGAGAGAGAGAGAGAGAAAGATCGTTTTACAGGCATATATGTATGCATATCTATGCAACAACGCTGGTCACGTGGTCTGAGCTTTTCCTGCATCCGGGTAACATGAAACATGAAGCGACTTTTATTCCTTTTATCACTGCACGTATTTGCTAGGTGGCTATTTTAGGACCTTTATATTACTGTCATTTATATTTTTGACCTTTTTGGAAATTATTGATTTGTTGGATATCTCATAACTGTAATGCTTCTATGCTTGCAACTGATCGTCGATGAAGAGTATAATATAGTCGCCATTTCCCGAACAGAGCAGGATATTACGCCTCTTGTAAAAAAAATTTTCTCTTCTTGCTCAAATTGAAGCATAGCTCGTGTTATCACATAAAAATAGTTTTGTTTTTCGTCATTTTATAGCTTCGAATATTTTTGAGCTCATTTTGTATGGAGAGTAATGTAGGACCAAAATTATTTACAAAAAAATTTTTAAACGGCAAGGTTCAATCAACCTGCAGTTTCTAATTATGAAAGGCGTTTCTCAAATCGTTGATATATATATATATATATGTATATATCTTGTGTTATTCAAAGCCACTTGGAATAATTTTCATTCATAGTAGAGGGATATCGTTGTATTCTTGGCGTTAATTATCAATTCGGATTAATTTTCCACGACGCATAAATTACTGTGTAAATCCTCGTCACATCCGTCGGCAAAAAACGGTGACAAAATTGTGTTGGAAAAAACGTTGAAGTAGTAGCAACGCTGGGAGTCAGCGCATACAAAGTCCCATGCAGTGTATACATTACACAGTTCGTTCACTTGCCCCGGTGGGTATAACCTACTACGCTGTACTCGCGAGTTATTTTCAAGCGCGGGAGGAGCCGCGGAGTCGCCGAGGTGGAGGTTAGGTTAGGTTAAGTTAGGTTATGTTGGGCCGGCTTCGAGCCGCGGCCGCGGCCGGCGTAACGCGCGCAGCCTGAAAACGCGGGGGGCTTTCAGACGCGGGCAAAAAAATAATGTTGTTAACCCTGCACTCCCTGACGGCTCCTCTCGCGATCCGTGTCTGCATTTATACACGCACAAGCGGCGTTTTGTCCTCCGTTTCTCGGGGCTGCGGGACTTATGTGTCAGATAAAAACCGTTTCCCCGATAAGATTGCCGCCAGGCCAGAGCCGATACCTCGGTACGAATGTAGACTCGAAGCTGCCCGCAGAGTTCAAACTCCTGGCCGGTTTTTATCGGCCTCTTCGCCCCCCCCCCCCCCCCCCCCCCTCCCCCCTTCAGACTATTGATAAGATTTTATTATTACCGTTCTGCTCGACAATGATTTATTGTCCGACCGAAGCTCGCCGCTTACGCTGCACAAAACTTTCCCAACCTTCCAGCAGCCCGGATGTGCGCTTTTCCATTGGTCTCTACATTCGTTCTTATTTTCATACAAATCCTGTAATTATTTTCACGGAAATATGTATCGTCATCCCGATTTGGGCACGTTCGGAATTTTCTAGAAGGTCCGACCAATTGTAACGTTTCAAAATGATGGAGGAGGAATATGTATAGTCCTGAAAAATATAAAACACGTTCAAAACGCAGGTATATAGAATCGTTGAAATTGGCCAATATCTTCGAAGTACAATATTTTTGAACAGTTAAAGAAAGAGAGAGAAAAAAAAGAAAACAAACGACAAGATAACGGAGTTTGACTATAGGTAACAATAATCAGGAGTTTTCTTTTCCTCGCAGCAACAAGATCCTAATAACAACAAAAGTCGGAAGAGATGAGAGATCCTCCGTATAAAGGATCAGCCATCCTCCAGCCTCGGAACTTCCCTCTGCCAGTTCGTTTCACGCCTATATGTATCTTGGCGCATAAACTTGCATTATAATAGTGTGCTGGAATATCCCATATAATGCAGACCGAGCCGGCACCGTTTATATAAATCATGCACCGCTTATACCAGGTTTCAGGCGAGAAGGTTTTCCCTGTACCTCGGCTGTTATCATTTCGAAAGACGAGAAAGAAATTTTTTAAACTCCGTTTCATCGGAAGTCGATGTATATACGACACTCATGCGTGAATCGGATGAACTGGAGTGTGTGCCTCCATCCTGTTTCGAATTTTTCTTCGAATCCGTTTTTCAACTTTCCTCGTCGTGTTGCACCGGGATTCCGATGCCGGTTTCAAATTTCAACGAAAGGCCAATGACAATATTGTAGATTTTTTATATTGGTCACTTAATGAAGCTCGGTGTCCAGCCTTTAGTCTGGAAATTCTTCTGGAACTTCTGCAGCCACGCTGGAATATCCATTAACTCGTAACCGGTACTACCGGCATCGGTTTCGGACGATGCTGTGGATTAAGAAGTGCGAAAAATTACGGTAATATTTTTGCCACAGCCGGTGTTTAAATGAAAGATTATGGAAATGTGGAAAACCGCAAATCTGTGTGAGAATACGTGATGCGAGATGATCAGTTTATGTATATCTGCAATTTTAAGCAGAAATACGTATCAAAACAAACCTTCGTGTGAATAATAATAAAAAATAAATTTATTTTCGTGAGTTATTGGCCCGAAGGTGAAAATTTTCTTATCGTTCATCATCGTCGAAAAACTGGATTGTCAAAATTCTCAATAAAATTAAATTCACCGTATTTTGAAAAGACTAGACATTGTTCCCTTACACAGAAATTTATGTCACGCATTGGTCAAATTTTGAAAGATATTTAAGCTGACTGATAATTTGTTTTCAAATTTTTGAGTATAACTTTTAAAGAATTTCATTTTAAATCATCGTTCAACGCACAGAACGGATTCTCAGAGTGATAAACCGATTTCCAAACTTGATAACAAGACGACAATCACGTGAAATGATTAAATCTAAATTTTCTTGACGCATTTGGTTCTTGTTTTCATTTCATTATTCGTAGATGCACACGCGGCAGTATTTCTGTGAAAAAACGCATCGCGTTAAGTCTCGTGGCCGCGCGCTGCACAAAGGCGGCGAAGCTGGCGCGAAAATATTTAGGAATCACATTGTTATTTATAGAAAATTATTCGTTGACTCGGCGCGGGGAATCCCTGCGTTAAATTTCGTCCCTCGTTGAAAGTTCCCCGTGAAACGTAGAGAGGAAGATGTGGAGGGAGAGAGAAATGTGAACTCTATAACTTTCAAATGGGCGCAGTAATGCACACACGTATTTCATACCCAGCTAGACACATCTAAGTCTAATTTCTAATTCACTGTTCCGGAAAGTTGACTCGCATTAACTTGACGATAGTGTTATTATTTTTAAATTAAAAAACGATTACCGAAAAACCATTTCCAGCATAGATTTTTACATTGTTTTTTTCACTATCGAGCCTTACCTTTTTCTTAGTTTCTAAAATTTGCGTCTTCAATTATAGTCATGAAACAACAAATTGATGTTTGTGAATTAATGAAAATCAATTGAGTTACTAAAAGTTAACTGAAATAATGAGAATTAACTGAGAAATAACTGAATTATGCAAGATTGAGTCGAGTTGATTTGAATTAGTTTGGATTCGTGACAAAATTATCTGTTTAAAGCGGAACAAAAATTGAGTTGAATTAGAAAAACAAATCAATTTCAATTAACAAGTGATATAAAAGAATGAATTGAAATTCTTTGGAATTCAATTCAATTAGAATGAATAATCGTGAATTATTGTGAAAAAAAATTGAAATTCATGAATTAAAATGAATGAAGTTGAATAGAAGAAATTGATCCGAATGAAGAAAATCAAGTTGAATTATGTGAATTAATTTAAATCAATCCAACTGAAGAAATTCAGTAAACTAAAGGAATAAGCAAAAAATCTGGTGCAATTGTCAACTGTAATGACATTATAAATGGTTACTTGTGGCACGTTTTCTTGTAATTCGAACGATACTCAAACCGTTATTGTAACGACACTAATATCATTCTTTTTAATATCTGTAACAAACGACATTTTCCTCAAATATTAGGTTCGTACTTCTTAGACGATGAGCTGCCTTCGCTCTGTGAGGCACGTACGTGTCATGAGTCCGTATGGTATAGATGTATATATTATACGTTGCTCAATCGAATCCACAGCGTTTAAATTTAAATTTAAACTCAGTTTCGTTTGAAAATAGACTCCCGCGTGCTTCCATTCTCCGCGGCATCTGCGATATACATTCATTCCGTCTTCAGCGGTTGTACAAGGTACCATTCTTCTGCCAAATTGTTCACTCTATTGCGATACGAATTTATTACTCATCAGATGAGTCGAAGAATTATTTGGGGCGGGGCGAATATTCCGAATTTGAAAAGTTCCGAAAGCGCCTAATTCCGAGTTATTTGGTGGGGAAACTTGATGTAAGGAAATCGAACTTTTACGAAACAACAAAGTTTCGAATGGTTGGAAATCCGACGACTCAAGGTTCCGAAATTCAGGATTCCGAAAATTAAAATGGTAACCGAGCTTGGTGGGAAATTTATAGAACTGAAAATCTTCGATCATTCGGAATTTCGATGTTTCACATTTTTTAATTCACTCATTTTTGCACTTGCGGAACTTTGAACCTTGGGTTGCGCACTATTCGAAACTTTGATTTCTTTATTTCAAGTTTCACCAGCAAATAAATTTGGAATTAGGCGTTTTCGGAACTTTTCAAATTCGGAATTTCAACCCTGCCCCAATTGCTATATACCCAAATTCATATCGTAAGGATCTGAATTGAATCAACGATCGGTATTAAAATTTTTCTACCTGCGTTTAAAAAATTTTAAGTCGGGAAATTTCACAGCATTCAATCTTCTCTTATATAAAATCGAATATCCGGTACCAAAAGATTAGTTTGTCGGACGTAGGTGTTCGAGGTCGTAGATTGCTCAACACTTTTGTCGTCCGGCGCCTCTGTAACTTTCGCTTTCAAAAACTCTCAAACATCCGTAAGACTTTCTTCGGACAAGCTGGCCGGCTATTTTTAACGGTTAACTTAACCATACCACGATAATCGGGTCCCGAGAGTCTTCTTTCTTTATTTTTTTCTTCCTTTCTTCCTTCCTTTCTTAATTTGAACGTTTCTCGTTTTGCCATTTGTATACAACTCGCGTTGCTTTCGCACTTCGCTATTAAATCCGCTAACAATTTGACGCAAATGCCAGGCTGGTACCTACATTCGCTAACCGTTTCCGGTTCTGCAATCAATTAGAGAAATTTCTCTTGCCTCAACTGCACTCCGCGGTTTGTTTATAAGGCGTGCTGCTACGTTTCTTGAAACGTTTTCGGCCTTCCTTCGATCGATTCGTAATTGGAAAGTTCGCGTGGCGTTGGGCCAAAACAGTATATTCATATTCGAAAAAGTATCCAGCAAAATATTTTTCAATTTTTGTTAAAACTGTACATATGAAAACGATTAAACTCACCTCTAAAACTGGGTGACGAAATTTCAGACTAGGAAAGAGATCGAGTTTTTCGTAAGACTCGCAGGTGAAATTTTCAGACAATTTTAAAGAGGTTTTAAACAAATTTCTTATACCTCCGTGGCTTTTTTAAAACAGGTGTCTAAAATACGTTCTTTGTTAACTCACAAATTTTACAGTTATACCAACACTTCGTTCTTTCTTAAGGTAAAAAAATATGACGCCAATTACGTATAATTGTAAAGCAATAACGGCTTTTTCAATATCTTATACTCTCGCAGTTTATACGACATTACTAAAAAAACTCTGTTGGTCTTCTCTCTTTTTTTTAAAACTTTGCTCTTTTTCTTCGAATTCGTCTCCGCAAAATCTATGCAGAGAAAGTAATATTTTGCGATTAATTGAAACCCACGGTAATTGGCCGACACATCGTTTATACACCGATCCTCGTACGTCGTGTGATTAAATTCTCATTTCTTTCGCTTCTTTTCTCCTTGAAAAAATATCGGTCATCGAATAATATCCGCAGGTACAACGCAATTCCCTCGACGATCGCTAGGACGAGAACAAACAGGTTAAGCGTGTGCTTTGGATATAATTTATTGTGCATAAATGATTTATGATAAAAGCTGCCAAAATATGTAATCAATAAGGTGGGTCAGCCAAAGCATTTGTCCAAACGGTAAATATATCATGTACGTATATATTTTGTTGAACAAAAAGTTAACGATAGTAATGTACGAATGTAAATTTGTTCGTATCTTCATGATTAATTAATCACCTGAGAATATTAGAATAACATTTAGAATATTGAAAGCGATATTTCATTTGAACGAAATTATTACCGAAACGGCGACAACTGAATAATTTATAAGTTGTACCCAAATGACTTTTTTTCCATTAATTTTTTCAATCTCCTATACATATTACTTAACAGTTGGTCGATTAATAAACGTTTTTTTTTTTTTTTTTTTTTTTTTTTTTATCGCTAGTCCCGGAATAAATTGTCCCAGCTTCGTTACTTCCATCGGATAAATAATTTCACAGTCTGTGTAATCCGTTGAATGAAAAAGAACCTAAAAAATTTTCGGCTAAAAATAAATTTGTAGATTCATTCGCTTGCATACTTTTTTCCCGAAAAGTTGAGATCACCGAATTGTTTGTACTGAAGCCAGTTGATGCTAAAAGGTGAGAATTGTCTCTCGACGATTTCGTCTCCTATTCTTTGACTTTCTTTATCTCCATTTTCCGCACGATTCTCCCATTCCTTCACCTCAAGAATATCACAGTCTCGCGTAAATTCCTGTACGGAATGACTACAGAGCGTAGTAAACAATACA
Source organism: Diprion similis (assembly GCF_021155765.1). Taxonomy (NCBI): domain Eukaryota; kingdom Metazoa; phylum Arthropoda; class Insecta; order Hymenoptera; family Diprionidae; genus Diprion; species Diprion similis. The sequence continues at coordinate 4,946,744 of NC_060116.1, read as the reverse complement.
ACGCGGACGAAATGGAAAGTCCAGCACCGTTTCTGCCGTTACAATTGAAAGTAGGCGGTGTACACGGTGCTCTATGGAGGTATGCATAGTACATAACTATACCCAACTACAGTACTATGCCATTTACACATTTACACTGTACAGGTGCATGGTTAGTCAGGAATTGGTGTGCGCACATGTTGCACACCTCGTCACAGGCCGCAGGTAGTGAAAAACCGTAGTAACACGTAGTAACCCCAAGTCCGACAATGAAGTGGCATGAGATGGATGATAAACTCGTGAAAACCCCGTAGATTTGATGGGTTTAAAAGTTACAGCAAGAGTGCACGTCGAGTTCGCCATAAATGTTTTCATATCTTGAAAAAGCGCATTGAAGTGGCGTAGGAAATTCTGTTTTTTTTTTTTTTTTGTTCTTTCCGGCTATGGTGGTTGGTCACAATGGGGATGCTGAATTGGAAGTAATGCGATTTGACGTCCTTGGGTAGACGAAGAAACCAAAGAAATGGAAGAGGAGAAACTTTTTGTGGAAAAGTGAGGTTGAGATTTTTTGGTAATAACTTTTCGAAATAATTATAATGAAGCGTATTGTTTGTATGATCTCTCGAGAGTGATCGGTTCTCTTTAGTTCATATTTGATTGACCGGTTAACTTTAACTGATAATCGGTCAGAATGCAAATGTAAAATTGATATGTTTTGAACAGTCAGAATATATGTTTTACTCACGAAGTAAAGGATTGAAAAACCATTAATTAATTAAAAACATTCTAAACGTTAATTTGAAATAACTAAGTAACGTGTTGTTATGTGTTCACGTGCTGAGGAAAACAATTTACGAAACATTCGGTCAATAATATATCCTTGAGTAGATTTTTATACAACATAGAACAATAAACTATATACGTTATAATTACAGTGTATGGATTTTTTTATAATTGCGGCAGTAAAACAATCACCGTCGAAATTTGAGTTACTAGAAAAAAATTGTGTTGTAAAAACGTTATTAAAAAATATGCGGCGAATGATCATTCAATGCAAATCAACAATTTTTCAATTCTGATCTTCAGCCTAACAAATGATTTTGCAGGTGAAGCAATAATCATACGATGACTTCTCAGTACTGATAATCAAGATTTACTTCAGTACTATACTTAGTTTTCCCGTATTCTTAAGAAACTTTAGTCACCGATTGCACAAGTGTAAAGAAAATTTCCCGCTCACTTCTCGGTTTTCATCCAGCTGACTCAACTTGCACTGGTAAGTCCCATAATAATGAAAAAACGTATGAATCGACTGTCTGGAAATTCGCCATGACTTTGGTATGAAAATTTCTTACAGGCTGGAAAAATTTTTTGCAAGAAGAAGGTAGAAAATTTCCAGCTATCTCTTGGTACAACAGAAATCAGATTAAATTAATCACTCTTTTCGCCGTATAGGAGAACGAAAAAAATCCATATATATTGGCATGGCGGAGGAGGATCGAACACAGCCTGGAATTGATTCGTCTCCGAGAAAAGATTCGATAACGCAGATTCGTCCCGGACTGCATGAGCTTTCGAAAGTCGCGACGAGCTTTATGTCCATCGCTATAATACCGCGAAGTGAGCGATCCGTTAAATTGGCGGATATGACCGAAGAACGGCCATTTCCGGTGAAGGTGAAGGCCTGCCGTTTCAGTAAACGAAGGAGGTGCGTTAGAGCTATCTCTTGGAATGAAAAGAGGAGAATGCGTGGCTCGTTAGTCTGTCGGGACTTGCACGATCAGCGTAAGTCGTGATTTCATCATTTATGAGACACTCTTTTTTCACTTCGTCTCGAATGAAAAAAATTTACAAATCACTTTTGATCTAACAAATTTTCATCGTAACGAATTAGTCGTGAGAAAAAATAGCGACCAGAAAATTGTAGAAACGAATACGAATACAATTTTGGAATTGAAAATTTCACTTCACATCATACTGCAGATGTTTTTCCCTTGGAAAATTAGACTGGATTCAGAGTTTTCCAACGTCATAAGATTGGTTGGGAAATACCAGAGAAAGAACTAAAAGTAGCTGATGCTTCTGGAATTTTATTAACCATTATTCATTCAGGGAAGTGATGAAAAAAATTACTCAAGCTTGCAGATGACGCTTTGAGTGATGTTTGAATTAAGCTGTTTCACTCATGCTCACTGTTCGGGTAACTGTAAAAATAGCTTTACCGTATCTCTTTTCATATAATATAATATAATTCAACGGAAATAAATCAAGGATATCCTGATGCATATTTATGTAATCCACTGTACGTGTTTAATCTAATCACGCGGTATTACTAACTGAGATGAATTTGGAAGATGTGATTCGACAAGTAATTTTTCACGCGTATATTAGCAAAAATTTTACTGTTTTTCTATTCAAGCATTTTTGCTGAGATCTTGTTGAAATTTCTTCTCTAATAACAATTCTTAAATTTTTCGCTATGATCGAATAATGTCACGCGTATTCCACGTTTCAAGGATTTGGAAAAATTTTCATGAAATTTAATTACTGTACATTGTTTATTAAGCGATTAATCCTTCAGTTATACCTGGAATATGACCAACTATCGAAATCGAGTTCGAAAATGAACCGATAAGATAAAAAAAAAAAAAAACTGTATCTTCGAAGATGTTTAACAGCTTCGTATATCTCGTGATAAAAAACCATTCCATAGCGGATATTCAGGCGCTGATTGTCGAGCTGAAAAGTGAGTCTCAAAAAACCTAGAATTCCGTGCCATTCATGACTCTCCACAGTTCCTTCTGTTCTCCGTCTGCCGTGCTGCAAGACATGAAAGCATTTTCTAAGTATATCTCTCTGTAGTAAAAGCTGACTTCATTAGCTTTTTCCTCGTCATTTAAAGCCTGGCACTATTGATAAGTGTGCAAGTTATTACTATAGTTTTAACGAGAAATGGATTTACTCCGAATCCAACTCACAGCATTTTACATATTAAATATACCATAGCGAGTAGTCGCCTTGGAATTGTGCAAAAACGTTGCCAATTTCTTCAATGTAGAAGCATAAACTTAGCTTCGTTATTGCCACAACATATCATCAACGAACAATTTTTTCTGCAACATTCTGGAGTCACTCGAACCAACGTGAAGTTCTGCAATCAGCCCGAGCTTACTAACGTTCGTTAGCGTGTCCGGTTTATCTGGCAATACGACGGGATTGCGTTATAGGTACGTGTGTCTCACCCGATAGCGTTCTCCCGCAGATAAGCCAAAGTAGTACACGTACATCTGGTCAGCCGGATCGCGTATGCCTACAAAGCTGGGTGTGTAGAGCCTGCTGCAGAGGCTCATGAAGTGTCTAACGAGGCATTTATTTCCCGACCATATAGTCGAAATGTATTTTCCCTCTCATCGCGCATCCAGACGCATCTGGTTCCCATCAATTTCCTTTCGCTGGGGCTTCTGTCTTGTGAAAGAGGAATCAAGAATCTTGGCCGATATTTGAAGCTCTATATTTTTCCTCATATAAGATACAAAATACTTTGCGTATCAAAATACTTAAATGCATATATATATATATATATATATGCCAATGCGTTAAAATTTTTACCGATGTAGGCACACAAATGCGCGTGCTACATCACAAATACCTGCGCTTACTTGCTATCTGCAGCCTTCGTTGAAACAACATCCGGCTGCCCATCATTTACCTACCAAGACAGAATATCACGGTGTCCGACTTGAAAGCCGGCTACCTGCAGGTCTGTTGAAGCTCAAAGATCGTGGGTCGAGTTACTTCGAGTCTCTGAAAAGCAGCGGATGATGTCTGGTGAGTCGGTGCGATGATTAAAAATCCTGACCCTTAACTGAGGCCATGATTCAACGATGATACGCGTGTTGCTGTAATTGCTAATCAGAGAACAGAGAAAAAGAGGAGTAGAGAAAAAAATCGATTCCAATTATTCCCCGGACAGTAACGAAATATATTTGATACTTTGTGGGCATTCATTTGTGCTCTGTATACCTATACACTCGAAATAATCGTCCTACATATTTTTCGACGTTCGTCTGTTTCCGCGTTGTTATACTTCGGATAACCGGAACCATGATTTCCGGTAATTGTACCATCAACAATAACAAAGTGTGCTTGTGACCTACAACGAAACGTGTGCTGCATCCGTACGCAACCCCGAGTCAGTGCATTGGATTTCGATTATTTTATCCACTCAGCATTGAATGAATAATTTCACTCCTTTGTTGATGTCGAGTAATCATTTTCTTGTGAATAATCCGTAAATAACGAGCATTGGATTTCTTATGGAGAAATATAAGAGGATTTCAGAATTCTTCAAGAACTGCTTGACTTAAGTACAAGTGAATGAGTGCAGGTCTTTAAGGTGCGATTTCCAAACGATTGCATAAATGGGTATTGTATCTACACACAGAAAGAAGAAGACTCGATTCCTCTGAGAGTGTATAACGAGAGTGATTATTTTGAGGTCAAGGATAAATCGGAGTATCTTGTAAATGAAAGAAACAGAAGAAAAAAAAAAAAAAAAAAAATGACGCACATATACCAGGTGCGTATATAGAATACGTTACAGGCCATCGCGACACGTACATGTATAGTCGCAGGTGTTTGTGTCGTACGTTACGGATTTGAAGGCGGCGCAAAAACACGTGTCTACAGGACCTACTTAACCACCTGTAAATACACCAACGATCGACGAACAATGCGGGAGTTGACAATAATTCCGAGTCAGGTTGTAGATCCCCGGTTTGGTTTATAGACTCGCGCTCGTTCGACCTTAAGGGGCTGAGAAATAGCCGATCGGATTGTCTGTCCGTATTTCTGTACATAGATATGCCCGCGTGACGAGCCAAGTCCGACTAGCTATATCATTACGTAAATATTTTTAGAACGCGGAACAGGGAAACGCGCTGGCGAAGGTTACACGCGACCACACGGCGTAAGAACACCGACGCAGGACATTGAACGTTACGCTGGCTAATGATTCCTGCAGCCTTTGCCTGCCCCGTTTGGGAAACAATCATTCCGCCATTTGCATAATTCGAGTCCAGCTTCGAGGCTTTGTCTTTCATTATACGCGGCTCCGCCTTCGGATATTTTCAAATACTTTTTCTGGCCAAACTATTAGCCATGGCCGTATGTTCTCGCGAAATTTTTCGCGGAACTCGTAGAGACCTTGAAAACTTTTGAATGTAACTTTCCACTGTCTGTCAGAGATCAGTCAGCGTTCGCACGAGTGTGTGACCCCGTCAGAATTGGCTTGCAAATGTCGTTATATCTAGAAAAATATTGATACGGTTGTAACGAAATGTAGCCTAAGATCTGGCCAGAGGTTGTAGCTATCCATAGAAAAAAAAAGAATCGAAATCGGTTCATTGGTTTTGGAGTTACTCTACAGACGTTGAGTCGTGTACAGAGTGGATTCCTAACGACTGCATGGTCCGTCGTCTGCTTAAACTTAACGCGCACTCGCTACAATCCGACAAAAATTTAAACAACATTTCACCACGATGTATCTAGCCTAAAAAATTTTTTACAGCTGCTGTTGGTGTTGAACAGTTTTAAAAATTTTTTAGGTTACATTTAGATAAAGAATCTCGCATTGTGGTGCGTGCGCATTAAATTTTAGCAGACGACGGACGATTCGGTCGTCAGGAATTCATTCTCTGTATGTATAGGTGCGTAGAGAAGAGAAGAAGAGAAGAAGAGAAGATACCCTGAGGCATGTGGAATGCCTTGAATATTCCCAAAGTGCCTAAGCGCGTGCTTTGCGTTAGATATTCGTTTAATATTTGCCAGGATTTCCGAGAGTCCTGAGAAAATTGAGCAGCGAAAAAATTTGCGGAATAAAATTCACAAATTCTTTAATCATCGTCGTACCGCAGATAAAATGCTCCGATGGCTCTATTCGCTGTATACGAGACGTTAGATATTTTACCTGGCGACACACGTGGGATGATTATAATCGTATTTTGATTTGTTTGTTGTATTGTTATACCATATCTCTACGCAAGTTGAGCCGTAACTGCATCAAGACTTTTAATAGGCATCTACGGCATCGCGCATCCCGCTGTAAAACGTCTCCATTAAATTGCTTACACACGTTCGAATGATCGCCGCGACGATTCAAAGCGGCTGCAAACGTAGTCAGTCGTCTCGTCGGTCGGGTATATTTCGTTTTGAGAATGCTAACGAGTCGGGTTTAAGCGACGCGAAGCACGGCCATAAGAGCAGGTTCAGCATGCGCAACTTACAATATACATACCTACTTCTGTGTATACCTGGAGGAACGAATGTAAATGTGTTGCGGAGGATCCAGCGTGCGTGTCGGAATACTCAAATACGATATACCTGTAACTTCTTACGGCAGCTGGATTGTAATGTCATTTTTACCAACATGGCTGGTTGTACAATACCGCTTATATCGGATGAACGAGAAGAAATGGCGGGACGATAAATTGATTCGACAATTTTTCATTCAAAAATAAAGTTATTACCGGAGACTTTCGGGAATTCCGTTTTAATTTGTGAAAATTTTACACATTTTATACAAATTTTAATCAATGTGTATAGAATTCTAGGTAAAATCCGGGGAATTAATGTTTTTTCGTCAAAATTTATGTACGGTGTAATAATTATAGTTTTTTTTTTCCAGACAAGCAGAAAGAAACTTACATATATATAGCTTTAGTTTCCAGCGAATGGGTTATAAATTTCGATACAATATATAGGGACAATTTTGAAGAAATTGAAAGAGTTTTTAGATAAAAAATACACTTTCATCATGGATTGCTGGTTAGTATGATCGGGGTATGAAATATTTTTTTTACAGCGAAACGGAATTGAATCGAAGGAAATGAAAGACACTTAAGTGAGTGTAATACGACGGTGGGTGAAATATATAAGGAGGGGAATTAGAGGCGGGGTTATGCTATCAGGTACGACTACTTGAGGCACTGTAACGAGTTTTGTAACGCGCGTATTGCCGCGTGGAATATTAAGCCAGATTACGTATGCGTGGAGTTTTACTTTATGCGTAGGTTACACTATGCCTGTATGCCTACCGTAAATGCCAGGTAGTGTGTAACAGATACACGCAAACTTGACTTCTATACCGGCGACGCGTAGACTTGGTACAAAATAAAAAGAGAGAAAGAGAAGAAAGAAAGAAAGAAAAGAAGACTCTCTACACACATCGCTTAACGTTATAGGTGACACAACTTTCACAGCCATCTCCTTCACGGATCACCGCGTGTTTTTATAGGTACATCGTATGTATAGCATACGAGTACACCGAACGACGTATGCAGATACGATGTGAAATTTTGTTTTTTATCATACCGGCGACAATTCAATGTCGATTTATCCCAAGAATCGATTTTAAAAGCGAAAAATATCTTGCCATTTATGATTTTTACGGTGAAGCTGTGTACGTAAAACCGGAGCTCGCGTATGAATAATGCGGATACGAAAACGGATGATGGATTTAGGTAATCGAACTTTGTAATCTCAAAGAGAGAAGATGTCCTTTTCAAATTTCAAATGATGTTAGATATTTAGAAACCTGATAGATAAATTCATCCGTCTACTCGATCGTGGCACGAGGTATATATATAACGAGTTGTTTTTCCTTACGTTTGGAAAATGAAAGTGAGAGAGATCTCTGACTAATTTTATATGTTTTTAGGACAACGTTGAACCTCACAGCGCAGTGTTTCTTGATGGTTCAAGGTGGCTTGGCTTTTTAAAGTTGTATGTGTATAATAAGGATGATGCACTGAAGCCGAGGCAAAAACCCACCGATATTTCACTGCCAGACTACACGGTGAATCGCCCCTGGCATAAGTAGGCCAAAACCGAGGTGTATACGTCAATCGCGGTAACTTGTAAATATAAATTTATAGAGAAAAATTCTAAATAAAGAATTAATCCGAGCCTCTGTGAACTATGACGGATAAATTTCACGGTACTTCGGGTAATATCGTGTGGTATGACGATGAGATTAATACTCGGGGACTGATTGTAAGGAGTAACCGCATCGTGTTACAAAATGCATTGCGTTCATTAAATATTATTTATATACACATGTATATAGCATAGTCTGAGAAATAAATGATTACGTCTTACCGCAATTATTCAAGATATTTCACATCGCGAGCGATACAATTACTTTGTAATTCGTTCTCTCTCTCTCTCTCTTTCTTTTTACTACCCCTCTATTGGCCAATCGTTCGCAGGCCTTGAACATGTATGATAAACGCACTCGTGAGAAAAAGTAAAAAGAAAGAAAATGAATAATGAAGAGAAATAAATGACTCGAATGAAACAGGCTTGAACTTTAATCTCTACCGAATATATGCGCATGTCGTTCATTTTCCAAATATCGACCCGCGTGTAGTACTGCGTAATCTTATTTTGCGATTTCTACCGAATCGTAACATATTATGTACATAATGTTAGGCGTAACATGCGGGCATCGAGCCAGGCGTTAAACGCGGACTTCCCGATAAATAACAGCTGTTTCATTATTCAGGCTTTATCAATCCCAAGCCAAGAGTTATTCAAGTCATTAGCCAAATATTTATCTACATGTGCGAACCAAATTGTTATTCATAAACGAAAAGGAGAGAATTGAAATTATTTCAACAGATGGATGAAGGTTTGATCGTAAAACTTGGCTCAAAAAACTTTTTATACTACAGAGTAAAGCTAAAGATCATATTTTTAATAAAAGCTCTTATCAAATCCATTGATATGTTCATCGATTTTCTTGTCTGCTATTCGGTCTCCATTTATTCATAGTACTCATGATTGAATGTATAATTAAACTTGTTTATATTCGAAAGAGACTTTTTCTAAGGCGATAAAAACGTTTGTATAAAGTACAAAGTAGAAGAAAAAACAACAGCCGGCTGAGAGCGGAAGTAAAAGCTCGTATTGGAGACACATGTGAAACGGATTTAAAAGCAACTTTCATCATCTCTCTTTCTGGCAGATATTATACACCTACCAAACACATATATTGTATACATATATATTTCTTCTTTTTCGGTATTGAAATTATAAACTGCGGTTACAAAACCGTTAGTTATTAAATCTCGGGTGGAAAAGCTTGTACATACATACAAAACGATGCACCTCGCGATAACGTCTATCAGCGGTGTTATGACAAACGACCTAAACGGGTTATAATTTACCTCGAATTAAGAAAGTATTCAGAATCTCACATTAATTATTGCGACGGAACGGCGCCAAACGGATTGTGTCTTGTGCATTGATACATGACTCGTTTGTAGGCTTATATGTACACATATAAGTGTGTACACGAATAAATTCTCTCGTTTTTTGTTGATACGAGACCGGTTCTTAACTCTAAAAATGTCAGTGAATTATATCGAGAGTTTAATGGGAATGAAACGATATCGCATATTTTATACAATATTGCAGCAGCCTCGATGATCGAATCGCGATTTCGTATCAATATTGCCAATTTTCAAAAGGCTTCAATTTTTAAAACACGTGTCTCCATCTGCTGTTTGTCTGAGTAGGTAGATGGATAACCGACGATGTTCTTCACTACAGGCTTCCGGTTCCATTGGAATTTATTCTATAATACGTAAAAAAAAGTCTTACAGAAAATATTCTATAAGATTTTTTCCCATGGAAAGTTTATTTTTCAAAGTGCGGTACTACAGTCAATATTCATCTTGGCATCATAAACATAATCTTTTTTTTTACAGTAATCCTATTTTACAGAGTGCGATTTTGCAGAAATATTATTCCACAGAATGAAAATCCTACAGAGTTTATTTCTGTAGAAAGTGATGCCCAACTTATTTTAGCTTTCGAGGTGATACAGCCAGCTTCTGCGTTCTTATCAGGAGATCGTGTTCCATGGTTTTAGATATTACTTGACTTATTATTATCATCTTTAGATAATTTCTCTGCAAAGACGAAATCTGTAAGATTTCCATTCCGTAGTCTCGCACTTTGTGGAATGAAATTTCTGTAGAATATTCTCTGTAGGACTATAACTCGGTAGAACAGATTTCTGTATAACCGGTCCATCCCCCTTGGATGACTCGACGGATAAGTTACCATCGTCGTTGGTAACAGGCCAGAACGGATGTCGTAACGAACGTTGTTTCGAAACGGAGCTATATCGTTCGCCTCGCTTGAATTGCAGATTAAATTATTAGCAATTGAGATTTTCGACTAGCTAAAAGCGGTCATGGCATGCATTGTTCAAAATGTGTAAATACGGTATCGAAAATGTGTGTACTTGGTTTCGTCGAGACGGCGAGCACAGTCGGTCTTCGCGTACGTCGCAAAGTGGGGACTAAATCATATGCGGCATTATCGGTCCTGAAAACATCGGCGGTTCGTGACGTCAGTGGACCGACGTATAACCCGGCTAACATAAATAGTCCCGCGCATTGATTAGACGAACAAGGCCAACCGCTGCTCGAACTCTGTTCCAGTTGATCAGAATTCGCCAGAGGAATCACATCGCCGCGATGTCACGCCTCGCCAAAATATCAATATGCGAGGTAATTCGACCATACCTAATGAAATTAAATTCACTATCGGCAATTCGCGTGTGAGGAAATACTGTTACTTATTATATTTTACTCTTGCATCATAAGCAAAGTCAGTGCCAAGCTACTAACATAGTAACATGATGGTGACTGAACGGCTTGTAGTCTGCGATTGTAGTAAATTGTTTCGAATTCATTAAGATGTGTTCGCGAATTTTAATCCATGCAATTCGCTCGCCGAAATTCGGTTTCTTTACGTTTACTTTTAATGCCGCGGAATGTCCGAGGCCGCGTGTCTGACAGACTAGATTATTTTTGTAAAGTCTTGTTATAATCACGGCCACGTCATTTTGCCTAGTCAGCTGGTCGTTTTTCGCGGTATTTTTTTCACCTTCAAATTTAACGCATCGAGCATCCGCTCTTGCGATTTCAAGTTCAGGGACAGCGATTTCAGATTAGAGAATTCAACTGATATTTCAATTCTCGTATACGTATCTCGCTCACAAGCGTTATGTAATATGATTCCTTGACGTATCAGTTCTTGTTTTAAGATTTTTTTTCATACCTCACTATCGCGTCATATACTATAGGCTTTAGGGCCATTCCAGGGGTTTGTTATCAACAAGAGAAAACGAAACTTGCCAAGTATAATATGCAAGGTGAAAATTTGACACCAACTGATATCCACAAAAAAATCAGTCGTATAATTAAAAGATTTTAGAAATTATTTCTAAAAATAATTCTCATTTCTGACAGTAACAGTTACATCTATAGAATAAACAGAAGTCGATTATTAAGCATTTTGGGATAATTTATGTTAGTTTTTCTCTTTCCGAGACTTAGACTCGTTTATCACTACATCGCCTCATGTTGTTTGTTGAGATGCTCAAGCCTGGCACTAAAGCTCTGACTGATAGCGGCGATCTCATTAAGCTCCCTTTTAGCAACAATTGATAAAGAAACATGTTTACCGTAAGATTTCTTTAATTTTAAGTAACGATTTTTTTCTTTCAGCTAAAGAACAGTGCGAGGTCTTTCAGCTCCGCTGGTTCCCTCGCGCCAGCTGTCAAAATGTACGTGAATGGAAAATTCATAGGTGAGAATACGACGATGCGATTACCGATCAACGCCTCTGTGCAATCAAACTTGCAGTATTCTGATCAATAATGATCCATTTATGATCGGGTTTAGATATCAACCAGATTGCATTCAATTAACACCTTTCCTCCGGTAATTGTTGGCTTCAAGTATCGAATTCCCAATTACTGGCTAATTCCTCACGCGATTCGATCAAGGGTAAATGGAACTGGTATACAAATATGTTTTCCCCTTGGAAACGGAAATGGTTTGAACGTGCCCGAGATGGATTAACGCCCCTTAGCCAATCAGTAGGATTGTAATTCATAATAATTTTCTTCGCCAGACTCGAAGACATCGGAATTCATCGACGTCCACAACCCGGCTACTAACGAGGTTGTCTGCAGGACACCAAAATCGACGAAAACCGAAATGGAGAGCGCAGTAGAGTCGGCGAAAGCCGCCTACGAGAAATGGCGATGGAGTAGCATCGTGACGCGTCAACAGGTCATGCTCAAGTACCAAGCTCTGATCAGAGCAAACATGGTCAGTCCCCGCATCTTGCATTCTCAATCGTAGATTTTCAATCACTTGCATATCTAACGAGAGAACAAATATTCGCAGAAAAGAATTGCCGAGAACATTGTCGAAGAGAATGGAAAGACGATGATCGATGCGGAGGGTGACGTGCTGCGTGGACTTCGTGAGTAAAAATCCTCCCTTTCCAACAAAAAAAAAAAAAAAAAAAAAATTCATGCTTTCCTCGACTTTCAGAGGTCGTTGAGAACTGCGCTGGGATTCCGTCTCTCCTCCTCGGGGAAACCATGCCGAACATAGCAACAGACATGGACACGATTTCGTACCGTCTTCCATTGGGCGTGACTGCGGCGATCTGCCCATTCAATTTCCCCGCGATGATTCCACTCTGGTCAATACCGGTTTCCGTCGCCTGCGGCAACGCGGTTATCATAAAACCATCCGAGAGAGTTCCCGGGGCCACGATGATCCTCGCAGAGTTATTCGCCGAGGCTGGAGCGCCGCCAGGCATCCTCAACATCATTCACGGGCAACACGAAGCCGTTGATTTCATATGCGAACATCCGGACATCAAGGCCATCTCTTTCGTCGGTTCGGACCAGGCCGTGAGTACAGGGCGATGGTTTTGCACATAATAGCTCATTGTCCTCAGAGGTTATAAACTCTTGTTAACATATTCTTGAGCCCATTGATCCCCCTGTTAATAGATGCATCGTATAGACCTTATAGTCTGTACAATGTTGAAGTTTTGATTGTGGCTCACTAATTGGGTTCTCGAGTTGACGAAACTGCGTTTGGGTACAGTTTATTCTTATCAATGTATAGCATTATCATAGTTTCTAAGGGGTTTCGATTATCTATTACGAAAAGCCTCTATTTTCGTAAACTATTTCCTTCATATACTATTTCGTGTTTTCGGAGTTAACAGAGTTACCTTCAAGTATGGGCTCTAATAAAATGAAATTTCGTTGTACGTGCTTCCAGCAATCTCTGTTACGTAAATTGGCAGGGAGATACACCGTATCAGATACACTGGTTGAACTCATCCCGCAATTTATGATAGTTTAGTGTCGGAACAAACGTACAACAAGTATATATATGTAATAATGTCCCTGAAGCAACAGTCTTTCACAACTGCAATAAAGAGTCGTCAGCAAAACTCAGATACGATCCATACGTCTGACATCGGGTTACACTGAAAATAATTACGTCAAAGTATGAGCTTAGCATTGGTTTAGCTACATTGTTGAAGAAGCTATGTTGATTTCAAGAATTACTTTTAAAAAATTTGTCAATGTAATGTACGGGAATAATTTAAAGCGTTCATGAGCAATATTGTTAAACACAATGAAATTTACACAAAAAGTTTCACAATAATGGTGATAAAATTGAGCGAAAATTGTTCATTGCGGAAGTGATGTGGAACAATTTTCGTGGCTAATTCTGATATTCAAAATCGAGACCGAATTACGGTCTGCAGACATTTTTCCTACAATGTAAAATTCTTTTCAGGGTAAATACATCTACAAACAGGGTTCCGCCCACGGTAAGAGGGTGCAGTGTAACCTCGGGGCGAAAAACCACTGCGTGGTGATGCCGGACGCTAACAAGAACAAAACCATAAGTCAGATCGTCGGGGCAGCTTTCGGGGCTGCGGGTCAGCGTTGCATGGCTTTGTCGACGGCGATTTTCGTGGGAAAGTCGCAGGAGTGGATCGCCGACATCGTCAGCGCTGCTAAGGGCCTCAAAGTGAACGCTGGGCATGTTCCAGGCGCCGATTTGGGCCCGGTGATATCGCCGCAGAGCAAGCAGCGCATCCTCGACATCCTCGACGCCGACCTGAAGAAGGGTGCCACCCTTCCCCTTGACGGAAGAGGCGTCGAGGTGCCGGGATTCGAGAAGGGCAACTTCGTCGGGCCGACCGTCATCTCCGGCGTTAAACTCGACATGCGTTGCTACAAGGAGGAGATTTTCGGCCCTGTTCTTGTCTGCATTAACGCCGACACTCTGGATCAGGCCATCGACATCATCAACGCCAATCCGTATGGAAATGGCACTGCCATTTTCACGACCAATGGTGCAACCGCCAGGAGCTTCACCCATCGGGCCGACGTCGGTCAGGTTGGCATTAACGTTCCGATTCCGGTACCGCTTCCCATGTTCAGCTTCACCGGGAGCAGAGCCTCATTCCTTGGAGATAATAATTTCTATGGGAAATCCGTGAGTACATGAGATGTTTATCTGCTTTCGAAATGGAGACTTGATATTGTCTTTTGTATTCATTAAGAGAATGCAGTTTGTCGCTTTATCAGTTCTTCTGCACTATAAATATGAATTCTGTTATCCTTCAAAGATTAAAACTAGTCTCGAAGTATTTCGACTTTGATTTGAATGTATGTACAAAGGTACGCGATCTTTTGCAAGTCTTTGGACTATTAATAAGACGCAGAGTATTTTTTGATTCGTAATTTTACTCAAAATGTCTGAAATTTCGATTATAAATCATGCAAAGGACTTTGTACTACGCAGAGTTATAAATATCCGTTGAGTGGATTCAAAAACTTACGTCCTTTTCAACTGTTACAATTTTTAGAGAATTCGCGAATATTTAAAATGGCTAAGAAATATGAAAAGTTGTTTATGGACATAATCGATGTTTTTTTTCTGATCTTTATACTTTTACGAACAACATTTTAACACACATAATAAATCGATTGCAAAGCAAGTTTCGATGAAAATGACTAACTTCTATTGTCCATGATACGGTAGAAGGTTACATGATTCATTTTTGGTAAAGGAATGAAATAAACGACAAATTTTTTAACCTATCTCACAGGGACCAATAAAACATGAATCCAGCAATACATTTAAACACGAGGTTGAAATGAAAAAGAATAAAAGAGGTTCCCATAACTAATAATCTCTATCGATGTAATTCTCCAAAATATCACGAAATGAAACTGAGATAATTCTGATAACGTTTTCGCAGGGAATTAACTTCCTCACGCAGACGAAGACGGTCACGCAGCTCTGGCCCTCGGCGGATGCGACGCACGTAACATCGGCGACTGCAATGCCCACGATAAATTGAAAACGAAAATAAATAATTGATAAGAAAACAAGGAGACGATATTCCGAAAAGGCTGATACTGTTGGGTACCGAATTAATTTTTTTTTTCTGATGTACAGAGCGACCGAAGGTTGCGTAACATGGATTATAAAACCGTCTGCGTGCAGACAATAGATTTATATTTACTAACATGGATTTAAGCAGGCACAAGTGTGGATAGGCGCAGCACTTGGTACCAAGTCGAACCACAACCAGCATTCAGCTGGTCTGACGCTGGTAAATATTAAATCGATTCCGCAGAAAGTTTAATTCCTTAAGCAACGTTGAAAGGAGGCGGAATAGAAACACGCGGAAAAACTTTATTCCGGGTAGGAGATCCGAAGGTCCTTTGAAAATCAATTCATACCAAAATAACACCTCAGTCCTGTCACTGATATACCAAAGATACGCATGCAAAGTACGGCCACGGTAGAGAACTAAGTTCATTCGTTTTATCACACGATAAGGTCTTCCATTTAGATATACATACACAATGTACATATATTTAGGTATAATACGGAGCTGTAACTAACTCACGGATTTCATTCTCCGATATTTCCAAATGATGTAAAAGCGTATTTTTGTTATACTAATAAATTTGTTGGAATAATATTATTGACGAGAGATTGATTTTGTTTTTCTGTAACATTAAAATATCCTCGTATCCGGCGTTTGCTAAAAATCGTTGAAAATTTTAATCCTTCATTAATAATGCGTATTTACATCCCAACCTTAAGGTCGGATTTTATTCACGATCTTTCTGTAATCTGTTAACTCGCGTGTACGCAGTTTACGTTATAAATTGAAAGGTGTAAATATAAGAGGGCTTGCAGAGGCGCAAGCGCGTTCTATTCCTCCCTTGAAGATCGAGTCTGCGCATTTTCATGGCAGAATTTTCTCAGGCGAGGTTCAGCCTGTCCCGGAGAAACACGTTCGTTTTGAGGACCAGTGTGGAAAATTTTTTTTAACCAGAAGAATCTCGCCACCCTTCGTTGAGACGTACTGTAAGTTTTTCCTTCCACACACAATTCGTTTTTTTCGATATTTACGCTGAGAACCTTATTACAATCTTTGCGTTTAGTATCAAAATAGCATTTAGCTATCGCTCTGTCAGTTTCACGACGAATATCTCTCTTAGCGTAGAGTCAAACGACTCAGGAAAATCTTGTCGCATCTTACTTTTCGTTTGTTTTCATTTTTCTCGCGGAATATAGGCTCAGTGAGAGACGCGTTACTAGATTGCAGTCTACAAACCAACGAGCACTAATCTCTACCGATTCCTTTCTTCCTGTAATTTATCTTTCACATAAAAATTGACGAGAAAGTCACGATTTTTATTTTTTTTCAACTTTAAATCGATAGAAGAACAAACATATCTTATCTACGTTTCGTGACAGCTGATGTACGGCTCAAGGACTTTTTGGGGACACATTGCCTAAACTCGATAAAATTGGGAAAACACAATCCGTCAATGGCTTTACAAGTAAGAGAAAACACTTTCTTCTCTCACCGAAGACCATATGTTCGGGAAATCTGAGTCCTGGACCTTCTGGTGTTGCGGGATTCGCAAAAGATGCAATTAGGGAAAAAAAAATGTCATCTCAGTGGGTAGAGAAATCAAACCAACTGGCAATTCTCGTTCTCACCCCTTAGCAGGTGCATCCGTAACACGGATGGGTAGTTTTTCGCGTGACCGCGATAAGCATCGGTGGTGTCGTTATTCGTTCTTCATAAAGCGGCGGTTAGGAAATAGAAGTGTCAACTTCGAATGAAAGGCTGTATCGTTGGCAGGACTGCTATGAATTGCAAATTTGTATTTGATCCCGGTTTCAGAGTGTACAACACGTCCGAGCACACAAAGTGTACGAGGATAATAGCTGGCCACTCACAATCAGTCTCGCTATATACCTAAGCAACGTCGTTTAAAACCGATGTGGTGAAATTATCCGCAGGTGAAGCGGGTCGCAGACGGAAGCAAAATATGTACAAGACAGTGCGAAAGGGCGACGCGTCTCTTCAGTACACCATCTTACCCCAAACCGATCAGTTCAATGCCGCCGCAGGATTTTCGCCGGCAGTCTCGAGCAAGGCGAAACCGATGGTCCTCAGGTGCACGATGGCGCTTGTCGTGGCGCTGATAATCCTCTCCTGCATCGCGACCCCTTTTCTGATTAATCAGAAGGACCACAACCTGTTCGCGAGCACGATGTTGAGCATGGAAAGAGCCGAGGTCAGTATTCGGAAAAACGGGACCAAAACTGACGCCGAAGACGTCGTCACGGACAAGCAGGACGTTAAGCTCGAAGAGGAGAGAAATCGCGACGAGCTTCCGGCGATGCCGGAGGAAAATGGCCTCCTTGGGACTTCCGCGCCGAGTTCAACTCCTCTGAGCTTGTCGACGACCACGACGTTCTTCTCGACACAGCAGCAGACGTCCTCGGCCTCGTCGACCGTCTTCAGGTCGTCCGCGAACCCTTCGTCCTCGACCGAGGTCCCCAGGAAGCTACCCCGGGTGACCCTGAAGCTTAGAGAAAACGAAACCATACCGCAAATGTACATGAAGGCTGGCATCGCCTCGTACAAGAAGGGCAACATCACGACTAGCGTTCTCGCGCATGGACTCAGCCTCGAAGGACTCATCTTTAAGACTCCGGAGGGCACGATCAAACCCTGGCCGCAAAAATGGTCCTTTACTGATCCGTCGTCTTACCTTCAGTGGAAGGTGAGTGCTTTTCCTTGTTTGCATCGTTGAATGGTATAGGTATTGCTGTTTCCTTTCACATGGGACGAGTTTGGACAAAGTTCAAAGAAAATTAGGCTGTTATGTATCGTTTGTTCATTTTTTGTAACGATGGAGCAGGTTTATGATGCAGGAAAAAAGTTCGTCGGAGAAAAAAATGATGAATTTGAAAAAAAATGTCTTCTTTTTCAATAACATCAAAACCATTAAACATTTCTATTTTCTTCACACACCACGGTGGTATACTTTGTCTGATTTTCAGAGATTATGGCTGTGTTTGATGTGTTGTAACCTATACCATGATCTTATAAATTTGTTTTTGTAGTTTCAACAGTTGAGGAAAAAATTCATCTCGCATTATTTATGGGGAATTTATTAACAACGTAAAAATTTATAATTGATCAGACTGGAAGGAATGGTAGGTTTGTTGCACCGAAGCAGTCGTAAACTGATTCAATCACTCTAAAATGATTAATAAATCGTCCTGTTGAATCCAACCGTAACTTCAGTTTCAATTTGCGGTCCTGGAAATAATATAGTTCACGTATTTCGCAGTATTATTTAACGATGATGCTTACTAAGAAGCAGAAAACGGATACCTCAGTATACTTGACAGAAACAAGCTTTTATATCCATACTCTCAGACGAGTTTATTGGATATACTGATAGTATCATAAATCGATTTCATTCGAGTATAAGAAAATCTCCTGAGAAGCGAACCTTTGTTATGTAGAAGCTGCTCATAAAATTCGGTAAAGAGAATGATTCGTCGCGACTCTTGAGTCGTTAATTTTGCGATAACATCAAGACATTTGTGCAACGGAAAAAGCGTAAAATTATTTGGACCGCTAAGTAAAACTGTATAACCTTTCTAAGCAAATTTCGCATAGTTAGAAACGATCTCTAAGCATTTTTACAAGAAAAAGAAGAAAAGAAAAGCGTGCAATCTAATTGCTTCCATTTATGTCCTTAGTATGTTTGGAAATACTAGAAGTATCGTCCAATACATGGAAAAATCCGAATGAAAAACTTGAGTATTCCGTGAAGATTGTGTCGCGAAATTTTGCAAACTTCCAGCACTTTCAGTCGCAAAGTGACGGGGGACTTAAACTTTTGATGAATTATTCATCCGGAGGGTTTCTTCCACTCGATATCAGCATTAAATTTATCAAAAATCTTTCGTTACCGTTTCACATCTTACTAATTATCTAACCCTAAATGTTCCATTGCTGGGATTGGACGTATCGGATATGGCATCCAGTTTTTCCACCTCGAAATGTAACATTGCCCGATGTCCTCAACCCTTGAAACATCTGTCACTTTTCCCTCGTGCAAAAGAGGGAAATTGCTGAATCTTATCCCCTTCGATATCCGAGTAACCGCGAGCACTGCAAATAAGTGTCCAGATAAGCGGTGTATATACCTGATTCCAAACGGAACTTGAATGCGAATCGGGTGTTTGTACGATGTGCGAGAATCTGCCTTCAGGATCGTAGACGAAGCGAAGCTCTTGATAGATATGTCGGTTCATTGAACGAGAGGCCGACTCCAGGCGTGGAATCTGAATGCTCCTGATCGTGCATGGCCAGGTTCAACTTGGGTGTATCGATCATGTTGCGGCAGAGAAAAGCATAGCATTAAGCCGTGGCTGGGTCGATAGTATGTACCTGAAACGGAAGTACCAGCCTGCAGCTGTTTAGGGTATCGACTGTTTCAGGGAATCCGGCAAGTTCCAAGGATGGTCTACTTCATCATCGGCGGACTGGCAGCCCTCGCGATCCTCAGCGTAATCCTGATGACCTACGTCCAGTGGAGGGCGTCGCGACGCCTTCAACGAAGGAACGTCGAGGTCCTGGAGATCGAGAGCCAGGAGGAGGACGAGTCGACGCTTCTCGGTCCGGAGACTCGCGAGGGTGTCGATAAGGAGTAAATCGTGCGAAATTTTTCCAGATTCATTTGATTCGCATGTTTTTACAAACACAGAGATATCCACACATACACACACACAAACACACACACACACACACACACCCGTTAGAGTGAGGGTCTTCCACGCGCCTTGGTCTTCAAGGGTCTTAGCGACGGTGTGCATGATGTACGTTACGTTCATCCCGGTTCCAATGTTATGTGCGACAATTCGTTTGTCGAGTTGCAAATTAAGGCGGTGTACGTATACCAGTTTAGAGGGTTGAAAAAGCGTGGGAATTTTCGCAATTTCTAACACGAATATCATCCTTTTCATTTCATTAAAAAGTGTATGGATCGACCTTAAAACATATTTTATTTTTATTATATTTAATTAATAGTAAGCATTATTGTTATTGACAATAAAGTCGATCATTTCGTTCGGTGATATGTTTTGCGGTCCGACGGTATCTCAAAACTAACTTGAACGATTCACTTCAAGCTTGGAGACAGCATTTTTGGACAGTTTATACTACTTTCTTGGAGGAAATATAAATTTTGACCCGTTTTTGAGATACAGAAATGGTTGACGGTATATTAAATAATAATACAGCCTATTAATTGATTTTAATAAAAAGAAAAATGACGCACATACTTTTGAATAGAACAAACTCGAATCGAATTTAATAATTGGCTGTTGGCCTGTGAAATGGCAAAATTCACCCAATTTTCAGCCGTCTAATCGTATACAATAATATCCACCCTCTTAAGTGAAATGCAGCGGTAACAGGGCGAGGACAAATCACTACATACTGCTTGAAAAGCGAGAGAAAATAAATAAAAATAAATCAAATAATTGTTAAATTAACATACTATTAATGTAATCTAAGAAAACGGTTCTTCATGCTCAACTGTTTTTTACGTATGTACATTACTACTATTGTATACATATATACTTATATGTAACATAATTATGTTTAACATGCATAGGACATTACTGTTCCGCTTAATCAAAGCTAATATCTTTACGAGCGACTCCGGCTATATCAGCTCTGATAATTGTAATAACATTGCAATATGTGTAATTTTTGAGTGTGTTTTCTCGCTTAGGCGTTTGAAATATTGTACTGCACAGGTGGTGATGACGGTATTATTATTATTTTGAAAAAGCCACGACTGCTTCCGGAATTTGTATAAATTCGTATGATCGATTTTTCCTAGGATTTGTCACATTGTCGAGTCAAAAGTTCCTTAAACGAGGTAAAAATTTATTCATAATATGCACAGGAATTTTTGTGGTATACGTTATCGTGGAATACGATTGTTTTTTATTGATCCTGAAGATTGAACCACTGACTTCTGAACTGAAAAACCAGTAACCAAAAATTAAAGACAGAGAGAATGAGACAGAAAGAGATCTAGAGATTGAGATAACGGCAGGATGTAATTACACATCGCCGGGGGTGCAAGTGAAACAATTTTAGAATCTAAGGTCTAACACAATAAAGTATAAAAATTGACTTTGTAATAAGTATTTCGTGATACTGTGTCGATAAGTTATAAATTTCGAAATGAGCGATCAGGACTCGGTTGTTTGTTTCTATTCGTTAGATTTAGCAGCACGTATAATATACATGGTATATACCTAGATAGTTTCAGCTCGGTACAGAATAAGTTTTTGACATTTTCCCTTTTTTTTGCGTTATTGCTTGAACGTGGTGAAACTTCTCCGTCGTCCTTATTCTCCAGGGAAGAAATGACGTGAAGGTGTAAAAAAAAAGAGGTGATTTACGATAGCGAAATCCTTGGATCAGGCGAGAACTGGTTATAACTGGACGTGGTCAAGTTCACCAAACTTTTTATATCGTATTAATTATTTCATAGTGTAAATTTTCGTACAAAATAATGTTCGATGCGTTTTCAGAACGAGGAAAAAAACAAACAAAAAAAAAAAAACAAAAACAAAAACAAAACAAATCCATGGTAGTAAACAAGCAGAGGGGGAAAAAAAATAATAAACAATTGTCGAAGTGAAGCGCAAAACAAAAACAAAACAAAGTAATTAGAAAGAGAATAAAAAACAAAACGAGAAAAAAAAAAGACAAAAAACAAACAAATGCGATGTAATTAAAATCACCAAAAAAATAAAAAGACAAAGAATAAAGAAAAAATACGGTTATAGTTTCTATTTTGAATATTATATTTTTTTAACTTGATTAATTTTTGACTTCCAAGAGTTATTAATAAAAGTAAATAACATAATAATAACTGTTGTAATATTAATTACGATATAACAAACCAACAAATTATTGTATATATCCCGCGAGTCAAGGGGACGTAACAGAGCGTCGAAATCGTTCGGATCCGGTTTTAGGTATAATAGCAGTTTACTTTTTACTTTTCTGTGAAGTGGAAAACGTAAAAAAAGTACTGATTTTCGGCCAAGAATGTCGAGCGTTGTAAAACAACGACTAGAAGGCTATTGGGAAGAGATAAAAATAGAAATTGATATGCTCTTAAGGTTTAATAATTATTACAACACCGCACAGTGTAGTTTATCCACCTAACTAGGTAAGAAGAATTTTTCACTGATACAAGAAAGTGTTCATTTATTGTTTTTTCGAAAAAAAGAAGTGAATAAATTCGGATCGACTGTAGTTGTTTCAACTAGCTCATAGATGAACGTAATCACGTATGAGGCAATCGAAATTAACGAATAAATCGGATTACATAATTATCGAAAATGTTTAAAATAATTGTCCCGCAAAAACTTTTACACTCGCAGTCAATATCGCGTCGATGAAAATAACTGACAGCAGTGATTGCGTATCACGAATCCGCATACGAATCGATGAAATTCAAACCTCTGTTACGTTACTTCGATTTCCTATTAGCTAGCTTAGGTAGGCAAAATAATAATTATTACATTATACATGTACATACATGATTAAAATCACGTATCATAATAATTAAACATATAATTATGATATGTATATTATATATAGTTATCGATTACGGTGTTTATTAAAGAAAGCTAGGAAAGAAAAAAAAAACTGAACTGTTGGATGATGATATAGCTCATAAATAGTTAGGGCCTTACTGTGAAAAAAAAAATATTATTAAATAATAAAGCGTTGATAAATATTGCAAAGGGTGAAGATTTTTTTCCGATAATGTTAGTTTTTTATCCTATATTCCAAGTAATCTAATATATTGATCAATAACCGACGATTTAAAATACCAACTATTTCCCGTTGATGTATCTTTATTTTTTGGCAAGCTATAACCACGTGAATTTTAAAGAGCATCTGCCCGAATAACAGGTGAAAGTTTTAAAGGGGTTCTCACATGATTCTTTCATGATTTCTTTTAGCACTTGTAGCAATGTAATTGCATTTTTTTTAACTACGAATAAATTTGAGAATTGTGAACATTTTAACAAGGCCACTGAGCTTTTTTCGTATTTTACTTTCGAAAAATGGTTAACAGATTTTAAATTCTCGTAGCTCCAATGGACATGAGTGACATAAACGGTTGAGAAAAATTTCAAACAAAATCAGTGTTACGGTTTTCTGCAACTTTAGTAATTTGTATTCTTTCCTAAGTTGTTTGAAAATAGTTTTTATCAATTTTTTCGTTGTTCCTGCTGTAGTCACGACTTTATCATCGGTACAACAATGTAACTTTAATACAAAACAAGATGATTAAAAAGCTGTATAATTGTCACGAGCACAATCGCAAAGCTGAAAAAATTTACGAAATACTCGTTAAAGATCAAATTTGTTCTATTTTTAATGCCAAGAAGCCACCAAGTGCAGACTGGCGTAAAAAATGGTATCGAATTTCGAAAAATCAATGAAAACTGTAAATTTCAGTCCGTCGAAACAAATTTTCACAGCAAACTAGGAGATTGGAGAACTGTATGAACGTCACAAGCACAATTACGAAGCTCCAGAAAATCCCAAAGGTTTAGAAAAATTACGAAATACTTGTTAAAAACAAAATGCGTTACATTCTTACTGCCAAGAAGCATCGACATGCAGACTGGCGCAAAAAATAGTATCGAATTTCAAAAAATCAATGAAAACTGTAAACTTCAGTCCGTCGAAGCAAATTTTCACAGCAAGCTAGAAAATTTAAAACCAAATGCGTTCCAATTTCAGCACCAAGAAGCATCGACATGCAGACTGGAGTAAGAAATGGAATCGAATTTCGAAAAATCAATGAAAACTGAAAATTTCAATCCATCGAAAGCAAATTTTCACAGCAAACTAGGAGATTGGAGAACTGTATGAACGTCACAAGCACAATTACGAAGCTCCAGAAAATCCCAAAGGTTTAGAAAAATTACGAAATACTTGTTAAAAACAAAATGCGTTACATTCTTACTGCCAAGAAGCATCGACATGCAGACTGGAGTAAGAAATGGAATCGAATTTCGAAAAATCAATGAAAACTGAAAATTTCAATCCATCGAAAGCAAATTTTCACAGCAAGCTGCCGTACCGACGGTTTCAAAGATCCATACAGTGTTGGGTGTGCTCGTTCCGCCTACGAGCCGCTGTGGCGTTTACGTCGATTCGAAAAGCATCAGCAACCTGCCGCGGAGCCAAGAGTCTCTGAAACACGCTGTATTATGTTGTAATATATATGCCAGCGGTGCGGAGCAGAGGTCGAATACGCATGTGTCTCTCAGTACGGTTTGGGACACGGGCCGGCTTCAACGGGACGTTTCTACTGCTCCTCGCACCATCATCGGCAGCTTAGTTGTGAGTAGAAATTTTTGAGTCAACATTTAACCGCCACCCAGTGATTAGTGGAAATTTCACAGCCACCGACGTCCCGGAAAATCAGACGGATAATGTGAAAAATCTCAAATGCGATGCGATTTTCTCCATAGAATCGTGTAGTAATGGGTTGCAAAATGCCGACGAATGATTTATTTATATATGTAAAAAATTTTAAGTTAGGTAAAACCTGTACAATTGATCAGCGTTCGTAAGAACCAAATGTTTGATTGGAAAAAAACAAATATTTCGTAATCTTTCGCTCAAAGTGACGTGCCCTGAAGTCTGAGCCAACAGTGCGTAGTTATAAGATACATGAATATAACGACGGAATTCTATTTACTTAGATGTATACGCAGGCCTATTAGCACTGGGTAAAGAAAATAGCGAGGGAAGGTAGAGGACGAGTTCAAAATTAAGGAAAACAACACTTGCCGTTAATGCGTCACGATCCGTCTGTTCATCCAGTGACACAATTGAAATCTCGTCATAAATTTACAGCGGTAATGAAAGTTAAAACAATTGGTAGGCAGCAATTATTTATAAAAAGTCTTGATCAAGTTAGTTAGTTAAAGAGACGACATTTGTTTTTTCATCGCTCATACGTATAACGAGTTTTCCAAAATTCTAGCACTCGTGCCAATATAGTAATTAAATAACGATTATCTCGGTCTAATCGGCTGTTCCTTTGGCAAACGTTCATTAATTCAACCTATGACGCACATTAATTTATGTACTACACGCGTGCGTGCAAAATCGATTCCGCGACGCCCTCGTGCTTTTGTGCAAAACTCGGCAGGTTCTTGAGCTAATTTCTGAATGCATTATTTCCTGATCATATGAGATGCCGAGCATTGTGTTGCAAGTGATTTACATTAGTTTGAAGCATCGTCTTCGATTTAAGTACGTGCGAGTAAATCTTCGGAGATCAGATATCGGACCTTTTCCACAACTTGTAAAAACTTTCCATTATCGTAGATCATAGATTCGTATAAATCGGTAGAAAATTACTGCACTTTCAGTTCTCGAGGATTTGACTTGACTGACTCGAAATCGGTCTTTTGCAAGTATTTTGGATACTTGCAAAATAACTTTCCGTCGTACAATAGACTGTAAAGTTCAAATGTCGCACATCCTGACACTCCTGAATATTTTTCCTAAGCCCTTAACTGTAACCTTCGATATCGGAAGCCAGAAATTCATCGGGATGAAGCCTGCGACAGGTTTTATTACGTCTTGCCTGCGTCAACAAACCGAATTGAAGCCGTTATTGAATCTACGTCATCAGCTATCGGAACGATCGAGTGTTGACCCGTTGAATCTTGCCTAGTATCAGCTATGACGATCGGAGGTGGAAAAGCGGGGAGAATCGGGTATCTTTTTACTTGTAGGAATATGGTGTAGTTTTGTATTCAGTAGCCATACCGATATGTAAAATATTAGCTTACTAATATTTAATGTAATTAAATCCAGATTACTTTTCACTACTTTTCTACGGTACTAGAATTTTTCGAACGATTAAAAATATTTATATTCCTTATCAATAAACGATAACGCAGTTGAAACGTACGTTAAATATCATTTGAAGTTTATAAATTAGTACCACGTGTCTTCTCTTCCCGAAGGAAATCAACCAACTTTTTAATAACCAATCGCCAATTAACATGCATCGTCTTAACCACGTTTTGCAAGGTCTGTGTGAAAAATACTCTGCAACTTTCTTGTACGCATATTATGAAATTTCCTGTTTCATTTTTATCCAATTTCCGAGTCAGTTATCATCGTCTAGTGTTACAATCGTCGACTTATCTCAGTTCTCATGACGCAACAGAGGTGGATTTACTTAACAATTTCAGTGACGGAGAAAGAAAAGTTTCCAGCATTTGTATTTACAGTAGTACAAGCATAACCGCAGCAAAGTTGTGGCCGAGTTATGCGAGTCGCATGTCATGATCTGGTCATATCTATCATCGTAATTTCGTTGATACCGACGGCGTCTAATACGAGAGTGATAAAGGTTGTATAATATTGTCAGATGGACGGTTCAGCAACCGAACGGTACGAGATTAGCGTAATATTTATCTGACATTGAGATTTTCGACAGTCGTTGGTGATTAAAGTTCGCTGAAAGTTTGTAGGAAGATTCATGCTGATTTTTTAAATCTATGAGAGTTACAGTTGATAGAAATCTCATCACTTGAACGTGGCAAAGAAAATTCTCGACTTTCAAAGTTTTGTGAATTCCTGTAGAAAGTATTTCTTACTCGTCTCATCTACGTTGACTATTTCTGTAATTAATTTCTTTCTATTCAATACATTCGTATTCAATTTCTATTTGCAAGTAACCATTCTTGGGTAGATTATTCATACATCTGAACACGCAATTATAAAAAATACGGTAAATCGAGGTAGAACATGTCCTTGGATGGTAAAATTTTCTATTTAACAATCTACACGTTATGTCATTGGTAGAAAACAGTAATGACTAGACATAAAAAGAATTGTCCACTTGCTGATCGATTGTCATTGTCATTGTATGTACGCGTAAAGAAAGCAGTTGATTCTTAGCGTCACTATACTCTATTAATAATACTACATTATATCTCTGAATAGGATTATCAGGTCAGACGATTATGTGGTAAAAAAGGTCATTTACGTCAAAGCTTCAATAGAGATACTTAGGCAAGGAAATGTAACAGTAAATATATATATATACATACATAGTTTATCCGAAATCGCACGTGTAGCCTAGAATTCTTTAAACTTGTCACGAGTGAATTCGTATGCTTAGTTTATGCAGGAGGCGAATTATTAAGGCAGGTGATGATTTTACAAGCTTCGAGGAGACTCCAAATGATGATTTAGGCGCGATTATAAACGGGACAGTGATGTAAATTTAGAAATTATTATCTCGTACAGAAATAGAGAAAGAAGAAGAATCTTACACAGAATAAAGGAATAGACTTGAAAACATAGGCTGTACATAAGTTATGCAATACAGCTAGATAAAATTACTGCCTCGGCTATACGCTACGATATGACGAGTGTTTCTGCATTTCCTGAATAATTTTCAGCTCGGAACTATAAATACAACCTTTTTTTTCATCAGAATTACCGTTTTTTGTTTAACCGATATGAAAAAGTTGAACGGCTACAAAGACGCACTGGTTTTTATAATGATATTTCAATACTTGTTGATCAGAGTATGATTTTTCGAAAATTTAGATCAGAAAAGCTTCGAGCGTAATGGCAGAAAAAAAATCCTACGAGTCTGAACTTATTGCAAGCTTTCTGACATTCCGAAAATTCTATCATATTGAAATTGCCAGAGAATACCATTTTATGACGAAGCAGTGTTGAAAATTTTTCACATTCTATCTTTTGGTTGCAGTATAGATTTGCGAAAAACATAACACGTGTGTCGCGGGCCGTCATTTTACGGATTAACCCCGATTAAGAATGTTATATTACCTCTCGAATTCTTGCGAATGTGAATATTTTGATAAGGCTCTCGATAACGACGTTAAAAATCGCGGGATAATTCATCACACTCAGGATTGCAAATCTATAATAGCGATTAAAGTGACCTGCGCAATTTTTTACTTATTTTCAAGTAAGAGTGCGATATCCTAACTTGTTTAACTATTCACATTGCCTGTCAAGAGGAGCGTTCTTTCAGTCTACATTCGTCGAGATTTTATAGGGTTTTGTTTCAGGCTCGAAAAAGTCTGCACAAATAGTTGTTGTTACTTTTAATTTTATACTTAAAATCTCGCCTGCAGAATTTACAACGCCGGATCAACATAGATCATTATTAAACAACGCTAAACACTGTCTGCCATTTTCAAATTCAAAAAGAAGCTTCACATGTACAATAAAGCCGAAATCTTTGCTCGCTTTAAAGATCCGAGTAGCCGAATATTTTAAGTCCGTTAATCTCTAGAATGATTCAAGTTCCGCTATATAACGAGCCAAGTGTCACTGCCTTCTTGTAAAACACGTGGAAAGTGGCTCGATATGGATTTTCCCGTCACGACAGCTCTTTCTGAGGAAAGAATAGAGAAAGAAGAAACCTGCTGCCTCTTACATCGCGCGTTGACTTAACCCAGATATTGCACTTGAGTATCAACTATTGCTGTACGGTATCGAAAATTTAATACCGATTTTCTGAAATACTGTTGGCGGCGGCTAACTGTAGTCAAATATACTGCAACTGCATTTAAAAAGATGGTAGCATTGTGTGAAAATACAAAATTATGCGATGATTATTCGTAGAGGATGATTACCCGGAGGAAGCACCATTAAAGCATTGATTATACTCGGTTTTTTTTAAATCTGATTTTAAATGTTTAAATTAAATCTATTTCGATATTTTGGATTTTAGTGTCCGTAGTTTCAACTTTCGGTATAACGATGGCGATATTTCAATGTCAGTATCGAAGGCTGACATTGATGCCGAAATATGTACTTTAAAATCAAATTATCGAAAGAATTTCGGTATTAATCGGTATCTTGCATGCGTTGGGTTTGATTAAATAAAAATTGACAACTTAAATGAGCTATTTTTTTACCGCCAGATTAAGGAGATACAAAAAATGTTTACAACGTGACTGCTAATCTTCTCGTAACAATCAGCGAATGATCCGACAAAATCGTTTTTAACTCAAGTAGATATATAACGATGGGAAGTCTTGTCGCAGATGTAATAATATTTTAAGCTCTTATCGGTCTTATCGCTCGGGTGATTGAGCTCGAAGGCTACATCAATTCGAGCATACCTACCTGCATTTAAATATATATACATACATGTATATAGGGTTCGTACTTCGGTAGTATTAATATCTCGGTCTTTAAAGTCATTCATACATTACCTCGTTGCACAATTTAATCGTTCGACTAATATTTCACGAGTTCTTTAAAAACGTAAGTAATGATTGTCGACGTGCAATCCTTGACTTTGTCAGTCACGTGATAGTTAAGCGTCAAACTTTTCTTATCAATTTTTCACCTGACCACTAACTGTATCTCAAATAATCTCGACTAGGAAATCAAAATACTTACTGTATTCTGCGCGTTGTAGCTGTTATGTTAAGATACCTGCCAAAGCCATTCAAAATCATGTATACAACCTTATTGTATACCTACCACAAGTCATGCGAAACTCGTATGGGAACCTTACAGATTTTATGATAGAAACGGTGTCATTTCGAAGGTAATTTGTGTACCAATCGTCCCTGGTATCTCATAATTTTCAATGCTTAATCTGCTATCAGATCACCATGGAAGCGAGATTTAAAGGATTTCGAACAGTTTTCGTATGATGTAGATATTCGATAAGGGAGAGCTAGTATTTGTGGCTGTATTTCAAATTTCAATATAATATCCTCTCAAGTATATTTACAGATTAAGTAGAAATAATGAAACGCCAGGTGATTCCACACAGAGAACAGAGTAGATTTCCATGTGCAGTGTTTTCGTATGTCCCTCCATTTTTAGAAAAATACATCGTTCGAATCTTTAGTCAAGACTATAAGATATCTGATACATGAGTTTAACGACCGACTAATGTTAGTTGATTACCTGTTCTCAATTCAGAATTGTTATTCTAGTTCGACTTTCAAATATTGCATAACAACTCCGGAACTCTGAGACGGTGTGTTCGCTTTGCACGGGCTGTCGGTGTTTTGTGAGACTTGAAGTTGATTTTTCAAACCTCGCTCTTAACTCGGGATAATTAAAGGAGAAGGAGGTATATAATTGAGGAGAAAGACATGCACCGGGATCTCTAGCCTATAGATCATTTAAACGGAGAAGATTATGGACATTTTTCATACTTATTCTGAAGAATTAAGTTTCACAAGATAATAATGACAACGTGATTCACTCAATCTGTGTTAATTATATTTCTCAAATTTTCCACTCACCTCAAAGCAGACACACGGCAGTCAGGATATAAAGCACAGATTGTCATATTCGGTATCGTAGGCATCGTAACGTGGCTTGGAAAACTCGGTATAAAAATAGTCGGACCTTCAACAGACCAATTGATCCAATTTATTTAATACGGTTGGACCATGATTTTGCCTAACAATTGACACGCCTACCACGAGCGATTGCTTATTTCTAGTTTAATCGACGCGCTGTGGTCATAAATCGTAATTAAATGGTATCGCAAAACAGCAGGGATCGCGAAGAAATCGCAAAAGTGCAATCAACCAACACGCATCACGTTTCCACTCCACTCTGTACGAGATTTTCCTTTTCCCACCACAGACACCCTCTTCAATCACATTTCTTATTTCTCCATATTTGGCCTCTTGTAGTCACGTTGATCTGCAATGAGATCTTAATTGGTATTCCGCTAATGATTGACGAGGCCTGAATTACGCCATTTCAGATTGAAAATCGAGCCTTGTGGATCCCGATTTGAGCTTGATGTTGATACGTCATGTCAACCGCACTTGAACCAGTTAAACGCATTTTAGTTCTCAACGAGCTATCGAGTACGGAGGTTGATCGTACGGCCTTGGCAGATGCTCACACGGATGCCAAGCGTGTCTACAACTTCAAATAATTCGCATAAAATTCTCAGACGGAGCACTGTTGACATTCGATGTAACATTAATAATTTCGCGTTTCGATTGACGACGGAAAAAAATTTATTAGGGAAAAGAAAAAAATTATTTAAACATTCTGAGTCTCAACTTTCGATACAAGTGCGATGGGCCGATTTCAAAATTCCAGAAATGATAAAAAAGATTTAAACAAATCGATAATTCTGAATGGCGGACCTTGTACTCCTCATCTTTAGATGGGCGATTCATCAATTGCACAATATTGTACTACGACTCTCTGCTACATGTGGCTAAAAAGATGTATTCGTTCTATTCTTAAGATTGGCTCGGTGACTAGAAAACTATTCCTAGGGTCATCACGTGAGCTATTCTACAGTTCAGGGTACGAGTCTTGTTGACGGAGTTATTATTCTCAGTTCTTCACCAAAACGTTTCTCTTAAAATTTAATGCGTTATTCCGTGGATATTTATTCCGTTTTTGTGATAATTGATCATTTTTTTTTTCATTCTCAAAAACATTGAAAAATGTTAGGGATCATCAAATCTGTCAAAATTAATAAAGGTATTTACTAGACTGGTTCAAAAAAATCGACTATATATTTTTTTTTAAGTCACGTGTTTAATAGTTGTAGGTGGAGGAAATAAGACACCCGCATTAATTCGAGCCCTGAATATTAATATCTGGCGGTTCCTCAACGCAATTTTCCATTTTCCATTTGATTAACATTTGAGAATTATTTTAATTATTTCGGAATTTTGTAATTCAGTAACGAGAGAATACACATGAACGTCCGATATATATTTTTCTACGGAATTGAATGCTCTACAAAAAAGTATTTCTATAATTTTTTTATAGCTCAACTCTTTGAAAAGTTATTCAAGGTTAAATTTGAAATCATGTAAAAATTGACTTTTCTTCATGATTCATAATGAAAATACTAGATTTATCACAAAATATTGTCGGTGGTTTTCGTAAAGAATTTCAACTGTTATAAAATCATGTCATTCAATTAATTTCCAACTTCAGCAAATTTATTTTATGCTAAAAAAAAGTGCTTTTAAAGTGGAATTACATTTATTACACATTATTACTTATAATAATTACAGAATAAATTTGCTCTACTTTTTTGGACCAGTTTAGTATTTACATCCCTCAATTTGTCGCTGAAAACTTATTCGTTAACAAGCATTCTTTTTCTTTTGAATGTAAATTAGTGAATAAACAATATACTATACTAGTAAAAATTTTATATAATATATAAAAATAATGATTTATTCCTATTTAAAATTGATTAGAATACTAATAGCTATGTAATTGCAAATACTATTTTTCAAGTAAATCTCTGGCTTCATTAATTTTAGCAGCTAAGTACTGAGAACTACTTCGATCCGGATGATTGGACGGTTATTTATTATTTTTTGGATAATTAGTCAATCAACGATCACATAAACTTTGCAGTTTCGTCATGCGTTAAAGAAATGCCGTGTGTCAAGAAGTAACGCTGCTAATTCATGCAGTGCCAGTTGAGCTATTGCAATGTCAGAGGAAACCGCAGCAGCGAAGTGGCGGGTAAACGAAATGATAATTAATGAGAATTTCGCACGCCATCACGGTTATGCATGCGAGAGCGGAATTAAAATTCTAATTATGAAAGCGATTCGATTGAGGCCGAAGAATATGTCTGCACTGTAAAACTGTCTCGAGGTAATGTTTAACAAATCGCATCCAGCGCATCCGTCTGGCCAAAGTTCGAGTTATGTAAGAATCGGCGACCCGCTGCGTTTCTGCAAATTTTGTAATGCAACCAAGACGGATGGAAATCGCTCATTTGAACTACTGGCGTAACAGCGTCATAAGTTTCTCTTCTATCATAGATTGTACGATATTTCATATATTATACGTGTATTCGCTCGATATCTAATCGCAACAATCACGTGATCATGTTGCAGGCTGCATTATCGTTGCCCAGTGTTCCAACTCTTGTTTTTCGACAACTATTTACAGCCGAGATTTAAGTTCAAAAAATAAGAATTTGTAATCGTCCATTCCACTTGAAAGTGGGACGGTGAATGTGAGAGGCAGTGCATGTATGTACAATCAACATTTTTTGCGACGATAAAATTTTAACGATAACTAGGGTACAGTGGATAACCCGAATATTTCGTAGGTTCAATGAACCAGTCGCATGATTTCACTCGAATGTCAACGATGATAGTGTGAATAATCGAGCTCAAAAATACACACGGATATATGCAATAATTGTATGATTATATTTTCAGGGGTCTACGAGTCCCGATTCGAGATCGAGAGTTTCGGGAAGCCGAAGACAGCGGGAAGCGGTTCCAAGGGGAAACCGTACTCCAAACGCCGACAAGTATCTACAACGAAATAATCAAAAATGTATTCGGCAAGAAGAGCGACGCGGGCTCTCTCCAGGCACCGGGTTATCCTCCAAACCTGGAATGTGGCTAAAAACAATTTCGCCACAGATGTCGAGTACAAGCCAATAAGAAGCGTCCTTGTAGCGAACAGAGGTACGTGCGAGATTATGCGAGTCGCATTTTAATAAGTCAGAATAAACGCAGGCAGCGATTGTTTATTCCAAAACGACTACACAAATCTAAGTGTGAAACGTAATACGCTGGTGCTAAATACGAAGCTTAAAGTCTTTCAATGGCTACACATATGCACACACGTTAAGCGGAAAGACGAACTTTGATCATGTAGCAATCAGTGATCCGTCAACGCAACGCGATAGTAGGAAACTTACAATTGTAAGTTTTTAACGGTCTTAGAATGCCGGATGAAGAACGTTCGCTTCATCGTTGGCGTAAAGCGACTTAAGAAAAAGGACCATTGCGATATCCCAGACGGATTTATCTCTCTGCGGCAAAAGATGAAATTCCAAAGTGATACGTGTGGTAATCGTAGTTCATTGAGTAACATGCAGATGTCAAGTTCGTTGATTGGAATTTTTCACTCCACTTTAGTGGAGTGGAAACTGCAGTTGCGAAATAATACAAAACACGTCAATTATCATTTCATGAATTTAAATCACTACGTGGGATTCTCCGATATTGAGCTAGAAGTATTTCGCACACTTCTCGTGATGCGAGCCCATCAATTCATACAATTAAGCATACGAAACCACTGTGCTTTACAAATACTTCTTCACGTGGCTAGAATGATCGAGCACGTGTCATTCGATTCCATTTCACCAGTTCTGTACACCCCACGATCATGTTTAAACTCCGTTTTCTGCATGGCTGGACTTAAAGTCTATCGAAAACTGTACCGAACCCTTTTGACGAGTACCTTATGCGAATTTCGTGACCACAGGTGAAATTGCCATCCGAGTATTCCGGGCGTGTAACGAACTGGGCATCCGTTCGGTCGCCATATACTCGGAGCAGGACAAAATGCACATGCATCGACAGAAAGCCGACGAGGGTTACCTGGTGGGTCGCGGTCTACCTCCGGTTCAGGCGTACCTCAACATCCCTGAGATAATCCGCGTCGCCAAGGAAAATGACGTCGATGCGATCCATCCAGGATACGGTTTTCTCTCGGAAAGATCGGACTTCGCGCAAGCGGTCGTCGATGCTGGCATCCGGTTCATCGGCCCGAGTCCGAGGGTGGTCCAGCAGATGGGTGACAAGGTAACGCACGATACACGTGACGGTCCTTCCGATGTAGCGTCGAAAGCAATCTCTCAGTAGCCTTTTAATATCCAGTCAATCCGCCCAGGTCGCCGCCAGGCAAGCAGCCATCGCCGCGGGAGTTCCCATCGTTCCAGGAACCGATGGACCCGTCACGACGGCCGACGAGGCGCAAGAATTCTGCAACAAGCACGGACTTCCGGTTATATTCAAGGCTGCCTACGGTGGCGGTGGTAGAGGTAAGTCTCGTCGGATGTTCAACAGTTTTCTCACAACTGCCGGCTGACTTCAACGTCTTGGAAACTCTTTATTTCAGGAATGAGGGTCGTTAGACGGATGGAAGAAGTGCGAGAAATGTTCCAGCGTGCGTCATCTGAGGCTCTGGCTGCCTTCGGAAACGGAGCGATGTTCATCGAGAAGTTCATCGAGAGGCCTCGTCATATAGAAGTTCAACTGCTGGGTGACCATGCGGGGAACGTTGTTCACCTTTACGAACGAGACTGCTCAGTTCAACGTCGTCATCAGAAGGTGGGCGGAATTTGTGTCAGAAGGAGTTGGCCCTCCATTGCAAGTGTATGAAAAGTTTGACCAAAAACTTTCTTCTGTCGCTTGTATCAGGTCGTCGAAATTGCACCTGCACCCTCGCTGGACCCGAAGGTTCGTGACAACATGACGGAGCACGCTGTGAAGCTGGCAAAACACGTTGGCTACGCGAACGCGGGAACGGTAGAGTTCCTTGCTGATGAATCCGGGAATTTCTACTTCATTGAAGTTAATGCGAGGCTCCAGGTGGAGCACACTGTCACCGAGGAGATCACTGGGTAATTAATTATGAGGTTTTGAATCCTATATGAAGTGTTGAGGATCCGGAGTTTGATAGAGGAATCTCAAGACCATGAGAGTTTGAAAATCGAACTGACCCCGCTTTTTTACTTCCAGAATCGATCTTGTCCAGTCTCAAATTCACATCGCCGAGGGCATGACTCTGCGCGAACTCGGCATGACGCAGGAGAAAATCGTGCCTCAAGGGTTCGCGATTCAGTGCCGAGTCACTACCGAGGATCCAGCCAAGAACTTTCAGCCGGATACTGGGAGAATCGAGGTGTTCCGATCCGGAGAGGGCATGGGTATCCGGTTGGATAGTGCTTCGGCGTTCGCTGGCGCTATTATATCGCCTTACTACGATTCCCTGCTGGTTAAGGTAAAAACGGGCAGTCCTTGAAGTGCTCTGCGCATTCTCGAAGCTTTTTGAAAAGTTGGCTTTTCCCGAATTTTAGGTGATAGCCCACGCTGGAGATCTTCAGTCGTCCTGTGCGAAGATGAACCGAGCACTGAGGGAGTTCAGAGTCCGTGGAGTCAAGACGAACATTCCGTTTCTGTTGAACGTACTGGAGAACCAGAAGTTCCTCAACGGGAACGTGGACACCTACTTCATAGACGAAAATCCGCAGCTGTTCCAGTTCCAGCCCAGTCAGAATCGGGCGCAGAAGCTTCTCAACTACTTGGGAACTGTGCTTGTGAATGGACCGAGCACCCCACTTGCCACGTCGCTAAAGCCAGCCGAAATCAAACCACAAATACCCCAAATCGCTCGAGGTATGAATGAATGTTTGAAATGAACAGACCTTAGCTATTGGTGGATAACGTAGTTCAAGATGGTTAGCAGCTTGTAAAGTAATAACTTTGTTTTCCTCTTCTTCACGTCGGCACATTGAATCGCAATGGCCCAGGTTCGCATTGCGAATCGTACTCACACTGTCAGTTTCGTTTCTAAAGTAAATTAATGCAACAAATATTTTAACTGACTACATATACCTGCGAAGTCTGCAAAGAAGCTGTGATTCTCATCTTTAACAGCAATTTGGTACGATAAATACAAAAATTGGTATCTTTGCACCCATTGAAAACACGAGGCATGAACTTTATTTATTTGCAAATTTCAACGACGTGTGACGTAAGTAACGCCCGGTCGTTTATGAGTTTCAATTAGTACAGCCATTGGATGCCCGACTCTTACTGTAACTACCTCATACGATCATTGATCTGAACACTTGCTCATATTACGTATACCCACCCAATTTACATCTTAAACTTATTAATCTCTTTTCATTTTTATACTTTACACTATCATTTATTTATCGCATGCCTTTTATCCGTTTTGTTTGACAATTGTTTTTTTAGACTTTGCTAAACTTGCTGCCGCTGAAGAGACGATGGATCCAGATGCTCCAGGTAAGTTTGCAAAAATTCTTAGGTATGAATTAAATAGCCCAAAGCATATGTCAATATCCATGTTCACCGCTCATTTCAAACCCTCAGCATTTCACCTTCAGATATACTAAACGGTAATCTAATTTGTAGGATTATTGGAGCCACCACAAGGTCTGCGAAAAATTCTCAAAGAAGAAGGACCAGAAGCTTTCGCAAAGGCCGTCCGGGCCAAAAAAGAGTTACTCCTGATGGACACGACCTTCCGGGATGCTCATCAATCGCTGCTAGCCACGCGTGTTCGCTCCCACGACTTGCTGCAAATTTCTCCATTCGTTTCCCACAAATTTAGCAACTTATACGCACTCGAGAACTGGGGTGGTGCTACATTCGACGTAGCTTTGAGGTTCCTGCACGAATGTCCTTGGGAGCGGCTCGAAGACATGCGAAAAACCATTCCGAACATTCCCTTCCAGATGTTACTCCGCGGAGCAAACGCAGTGGGGTACACGAACTACCCTGACAACGTTGTCTTCAAGTTCTGTGAGCTGGCCGTGCAAACTGGCATGGATATATTCAGGGTCTTCGACTCCTTGAATTATCTCCCAAACCTGATTCTGGGTGAGAACAACGATAATGAATTCGATTCGTACTGAAAATCACAAGAATATCTTCTACAGTTAATGTTAATGGTACTTCTGACCACTCGATTATTTGACAATTAAAGAAATGGATAAATTGACAGTCACATATAGTATTAAAGTGGCAAAACATGTTACCTTCATCCTATTAAATGACGAAATATTCGCAGGTATGGAGGCAGCTGGAAAAGCTGGTGGTGTTGTAGAAGCTGCAATTTCTTACACCGGTGATGTTAGCGATCCGAAACGCACAAAGTACGACCTGAAGTACTATACAAACTTAGCCGATGAACTGGTGAAGGCTGGAACACACGTCCTATCGATCAAAGACATGGCCGGTCTCCTGAAACCCAAGGCTGCTAGTTTGCTAATAGATGCCATCAGGCAGAAACAACCAGACGTACCGATCCACATTCACACACACGATACAGCTGGTGCTGGAGTCGCGTCGATGTTGGCTTGTGCCGAGGCTGGAGCCGATGTGGTCGACGTTGCCGTCGACAGCATGTCCGGAATGACGAGTCAGCCGTCGATGGGAGCCGTCGTTGCCTCGCTTCAAGGTCTGCTTGACTTCCGTTCAACTTGACGGTGATTTTTCGATGGATCCGTAGAAAGTTTTAATCTGGAAAATGTTTTGCAGGAACGCCATTGGACACTGGAATGAAACTGACCGATATATCTGAGTACTCGGCGTATTGGGAACAGACGCGTACCCTTTACGCACCCTTCGAATGTACGACCACGATGAAGTCAGGAAACGCCGATGTTTACCTAAACGAAATACCCGGGGGCCAGTACACCAACTTACAATTCCAAGCGTACTCTCTTGGGCTTGGTGAATTTTTCGAGGACGTTAAAAAGGCCTACAGAGAAGCCAACCTTCTTCTCGGCGACATTATCAAAGTCACACCGAGCTCGAAGGTTGTCGGTGACTTCGCCCAGTTTATGGTACAGAACAAATTGACCGCTGCTGAGGTGCTCGAAAAAGCTGAAGAGCTATCTTTCCCGAAATCCGTCGTCGAGTTCCTTCAGGGTGCCATTGGTGAACCTTACGGAGGATTCCCAGAGCCTCTCAGGTAAGTAGCAACTTTAATGTAGACAACAATATACCATCGGACATAAGCGCGGTCTCGATCTTTTCAATATTCACTCATGTTTTCGTACTTCTGACAATCAGATTAATTCATCAAAGTTCGATTCATCCTACAGATCTAAAGTCCTGAAAGCAATGCCGCGAATCGAGGGAAGACCGGGGGCGAGTTTACCGCCGTTGGACTTCGCCGCTCTAAAGACTCAGCTCAAAGAATCTCACCCCCGCGTATCCGACGAGGATGTAATGTCAGCTGCTCTGTATCCGCAAGTAACCGAGGATTACCTTAACTTCAAAGAATCGTTTGGTCCAGTTGACAAATTGGATACGAGAATATTCCTTACTGGGCCGAAAGTAGGGGAAGAATTTGACGTTACAATAGCGAGAGGCAAGACTCTTGGTATCAAAACTTTGGCGATGGCTGAGGACCTCACGGCGAACGGAGAACGTGAAGTATTTTTCGAAATGAACGGACAACTTAGATCGGTATTCATCAAGGACAAAGAAGCTGCGAAGGTACGTAAAAGTTGTTCTCTCACCGTACCTTAATTATTGTATACATTGCAGTGCCCTCAACTTGCAGTAAGTCAGGACTAAATGATCCTATACCTTACTTTCATGATATCCTTCCATGGTGTCTTACCCATATAGTCACTAATGAATACTTTGTCTTTAAAATCTGTATAAAAAACTGCAACGACGTGACGCTTTGATTTATAATTTCAGGAACTACACATTCACCCTAAGGCCTCGAAGTCAGACAAGAGTCAGGTTGGAGCTCCGATGCCAGGAACTGTGATCGACATAAGGGTGAAGGTTGGAGACACGGTTGAGAAAGGGGCTCCTTTGGTGGTACTTTCGGCTATGAAGATGGAAATGGTTGTGCAAGCACCAAAGGCTGGAAAGATCAAGTCGCTTGACATAAGTCAGGGTATGAAACTAGAAGGGGATGATCTTTTGCTGACTATGGAATAAATACCGACTGTGAAAGGTCAGACTATCTGTTTAAGAATCATGTCAGTGCTCTGCTGTCGCAGCAAAAAAACTACAAAAGAATGATTAGATTATATTATATTATCAACATTTCACAACAGCTGCAAACTACTGAATTTCTATTACCGACATCAGTAAAGATATGAAAATAAAGAAGAAAGATGCGAATAAACTAAACTACGAATAATCGATGGGATAATCGAAATGTCGTAAAAGTACACTTTGAAATACGACAAACTGCTTTGAGTCTGAATAAAAATTGATATTTTTCCCAGAGTTTTGTAGCGAGGGGCACAAGACGCGGATATCAATCGCAGTCATCGTGAAATCGAGTAATTTTACTAAGTCGTAAATGTTCATCAAACATTTTGGGATTACAAATAATAATAACATACATAATGTCATTAAGACATGTATGCGCAGTTGGAGGCCTTATATTATAATTCCGGAGATATTGTGTGACTTGGAATGGATCCAAAAACACATCGATAAACGAATGCATAATATCGGAGTGATTATCAAAATTCAAATTCAGCATTGTGGCTGAAACGTCTACAAATGTTGAAATTTACGCACCCTTAATAACGTAATAACGTAATAAGCCGATCGAATATAGAGGCAATTGTAATCTCAAATATTTTTAGAACTTTTAAACATTTAGATGAAAGAAAATAATATTCATCAAAGAAAAATAACGTGATGAAACATCCAACTGATGATAAAATCACGAATCGTTTAGAATAATAATTAAACATAGCATTAGTCTATCGGATACCTAAAACAAGTTAGTTGTCATGTCTTACCAAATATCGCGTTATTGAATTCGAATGGCATGTACTATAAAATTATTAGAAACACGAGGATGTTGTACGTGAATCAGATTTTTTTTTTTTTTTTTTTGTTTGTTTAGGATTCCTACATTCTAGCAAACATCTTCACGCGCTGTTAATATTTTGTACAATTTTTCTCATCATAGTAGATTTTTGCTATGAAAATGTGTCTGGAAATAAATCCGTTTCAGTCACAGTTACTTCTACGTATAATAACTAGGTTGTGGATGGATCGGTAATTGCGTTGTCTAATTATCCAATTATTATTATTTTTTATTTTCAACCAATAATTGGGATTATTCAAATGTCTAACTTGTTTCTTGTTCTTAGAGTCTTGATTTTTGTTCGTATAAAAAATCCGGATGAAATACACACGGGTCCCCGGGACACTGTGATCAAATTGTACAAATGTGTATATCATTTAAGTACATTTTATTTATTTGGCGAAAAAAGTTATTATATCCAGCAATACTGTATGACACGTTCAAATTATCGCCGCAGACTCTAGAAAAGTTCCTATATCAAACAGCGGCCAATTCTTTTGTTATTTTGTTATTTTCACTAATCGTCTGTTTCTTATTGATGCATTAGGTGATACATCTTTTGAATGAATCATTGTTACATCATATACGTTAATTATATTTGTAAGTATGCTGGGTCGTTGATTTGTACATATATGTAATAACTGTATCATGTGTTGCCTACAATACGTATGATGCAAGAGAAAATGTTATTTAAGTTGCAAATACTTGGAAATAAATATCACATGTAATGTTGTTAGGTATCTAATATTATGTATTATATTATATTATGCATTACATATATATATATATATTTATAGCATTATAGCATATATATATATATATATATGTAAGTATACAGAGGTTTTAATATTTTGCCTGGAGCAATTCTATTATCTGCAGCATCACTCAGCTATAATCATTCGTAAATTAGTATATTGTACAAGTCATGTAAACGGGAGGAAAAAGAAGTTGCGAATGAAATTGAAAAAGAAAACGCTTCCAATAAAATTATATTTCTGTAATTATATTGTCAGTAATTTCTGTGAACCTATAAATACCGATCGGTATTTAAAAGAAAGGGTGTAAATTGAAGTTCAATCTATGCAGAAGTTCATATCAAATAACCGTACCAAAAACCTGCATTATACGTTGTTGAATATCGGTTGTTTCAAATTCGCACTCAAATTTCGAGTCTTTTTCCACGTTGAATTCAGTTTTACCTTGTGTAGCGCAGTTTTCGTTTGAAGAAAGTTTGAAAGAAATTAGGTAATCAGCTTCAGGGAATTCGTATGATTATATGCAATTAACGTGGGGAATTACATGTTATTACGTTG
This sequence comes from Diprion similis, assembly GCF_021155765.1. Lineage (NCBI taxonomy): Eukaryota > Metazoa > Arthropoda > Insecta > Hymenoptera > Diprionidae > Diprion > Diprion similis. The sequence continues at coordinate 4,904,688 of NC_060116.1, read as the reverse complement.
AAAATATGACAGAACGAAATGAATTTGAAGGATAAAAATCTTCGAAAAACATTATTTGTAACCTTGAAAATATTTATTCACTTTTTTTTGTTCTTTTTTGTACAGTTATAAATACTTACTCAAAGTTAAATCAACGACGTTCAATAGTGCAACGGACAGTTTTATTCAATTAAAATGTGTAACACTGCGAAGGATTTCAGTATAAAAATTTCTATATTCTTACAAAGTTGAAAAAAGAAAGCCAACAAAACAGATATCTTTGCTTAGTCAGTATTAAGGAGGTATTGTAGTCTAGAACTTTGGAAAGATCGATTTTTGTTTTTATGTATATTATTATAGGTACATCCTTAGGAAATATTTCGGCCCAAAACTGATGTCAACATTCCAAAAATTGAGAAAGTTATGGGCACTTGAGTGAAACGATGTACAGTGTGCGTCTTAATAGACCGCCTAAGAGGAAGTTGCGAATGCGGCATAGAGCCTTCAATATGCTCCAGAAATCGTCGATTTAAGTTAAGAAATCAATGACAACATCGAGGTCAAAACTACAATACATTTTTAAACTTGGTTGACATAAAATCTCCAGTTCAATTTAACCGATTGACTTCAAATTTGGTATGGACTTTCAGTATATATATTTCCCTTTATATCCGGAATTTTCTTATCCTTCTTGTTCCCGTCATAATTATATTCGAATTGATGAATAAAGTTGGTTGTATTTCCTTTTCCGATGAATGGGAGCATTGGAATTATGTCAACCGTCTCAACCTGTTCTTTCTTTTACGGTCACATTTAGAGGCCCATAACTTTTCCATTTTTAACTTTTTTTATACAAAAATTTTTTGCAAATTTTTGAAAAATCAATGAAAGACTACAAAACTGAATGGTAAAAATATATATGGGTGTTTTTTTTTATGAAACACGAAAAAACGGCCCAAGTTTAAGCCTCTAGACTAGAATGACCCCTTAAACAAAAGCGAGATGAAGAAGATAAACTTTGCTTATGTTATCTTTGATCACCAATTTCTCTCATAATTCTAATTGTTTTATAAAATATGAGTGCCGATAGCTACACTGAACAGTGTAAAAAAAGTTTTAGATACTTGTGTATCTATTCATCACTATATCATCAAAAACAATTGCCAAAATTATTCAGTTACTCAGTTAGATGGAGATGAAGGTGATTTCTTAAATTAGAGAAATGCATAAATCGTTTTTTACACTTGTCACATTCGAACGACTTTTGATTGGCATGCGATAGCATGTGATTCTTCAAGTAATCCTTGCGGGAAAACTGCTTATGGCAAATGATGCATATGAATCGTTTGAGTCCCGAGTGCACTAGTTTGTGTCTGTCCAAGTCTGACAATCGGGAGAACTCTTTTCCACATGAATCACACTTGAAGAGTGTGCCTAAGTGCAACCGCATGTGTGCTTTCAAGTGTTCGGGTCGTGACAATTGTTTATGGCATATATTACACCTGTTTTCTTCCTTGTCTCTACCGTTAAACGAAGAAAACTTTTGATCCCCATGACTGCGAACGTGTTCTTTTAATCGAACCTTTTTGTTGAAACGCTTCTCGCAAACCGCACACTCAAATCTTTTGTCCCGCCAGTTATGCGCGCAAACGTCATTTCCAAAATTATATGTGCTGGCAAATTGTACACTGCAGAGGTCGCAGTTGCTCGATCTTTCCCTGCACTCATAAGTGGCCGAATCTACCTGCAGCAATGTCTCTTCTTTCACCGCCTGACAACCTGCACAATTTGGGCTCTGATGATGGGGGCAGATCTTGTGTGAGGCGATATGTCTCTTCAGATGGTCTTTCCTTGCAAAATGCTTTCGGCAAACATGACATTCGTGGCACCTTGTGTTGCTCTCGGGACTAGTTGTGTGTCCTTCTACGTGCGATGGCAATGGGAAACTCTTTCTTAAATTTAAACAAGAATTGTCATCGCCCATATTTATGTCGAAGCCAGTGTTTTCATGGCTTTCTTGGTTTGTCGGTATCGATTCAACATGGGAAAGCATGTGCTTTTTCAAGTTGTCTTTTCTGGAGAACTTTTTCTGGCACGTGGGGCAATCAAATAATTTCTTATCCAGATGTGTAAGTTTATGTCTATCTAAGTCAGATGGTCGGGAGAATTCCTTTTGGCATATCTCACATCTAAAACACGTACCCAAGTGGAGTCTCATGTGAGCTCTGAGATGCGAAGCCCGAGAAAATCTTTTGCTACATTTGTCGCACTCGAACAGTGTGCCCAAATGCTGACGCATGTGGGTCCTTAGGTGCTGAGGACGAGAAAGCTGTTTGTGGCATATTGTGCATCTGTTCAAGCCGTTGTCGAAGGCAAAAAACTCGCCATCCGAACATTGCGAATGACTAAGTATGTGCTGCTTAAGATGATCCTGTCGGGAAAATTGCTTCTGGCAAGTATTGCATTGGAATGGCTTCACGCCTGTGTGTATCAGCTTGTGCCTGGCTAAATCTGATACACGGGAAAACTCCTTATGACAAACATCGCATTGGAAACGGCCTGTTGTACCTAGGTGCAAGTCTACGATGTGCCTGTCCAGTGAAACACGACTCGAAAATTGAACCTGACATATTGCGCAGCGGTATAGGGTCTGATTTCTTTCATTCAGCTGCCAATCTTCTTCTGTGTTCCCTTCGTTGAACGGACCTTGCATTTCTGCCAGAGCGATGTATTGTACGGCTGATTTTAGCATAGTTTCTTTTTCCATCTGTAATTGCAGTAAAACATGTTAGCTTCGTCCCTTTTCACTTTTCTTATCTTTATTACATATATTCAGTACTTAGTATTTACCACTGCGCGTAGTGTGGTATGTGTATAGATTTAAATTTCTTTAGCAGTACTGGAACTGAACCCAATTTGTGAAAGTGAAAATAAATTTTGTAGCAGGTGCAAGTTCTTCGTTTAGTTTAGTGTTGGTGATAGGAAGTTAAGGATATTGACATTAAGACAATAAAATATAAGCAACAAAATCACTACTTTGGAACTTAAAAGTGATTTTGAAGATAAGTCGAGATTGAAAGATATTAGTTTGTTTTGTTTTTCAACAGTTGAATAAATTTCAACTATCCCCAAACTTCTGAAATAACAATTCTTTATAAAAATTATTTCATCGCATTAACGTCATGATCTTCAACCTTATGCAGTATAAACGAGTTTGGAATTGCCGGATTTAAAGATTAGCATTGTCAAAACTATCGTTTACTTTCATCCTGTATTTTACCTCAAACGCATTGAGTCAGGGGTTCAAATGATGAAATTGGAGAGAATGATCTTCCATACATGGTAGGGTATATAAATTAGGCAGTAATACGAATTACGATTCGATGATCGTTTGCTGACAAAGTGAACTGCTCTCTTACTAAAGAATTCTGAGAATCCTCGGTCAGCTGTTACTCACTAAATCTGTAAGATTCGTGTTTGTGAATTTTTGCTGAATCACATCAGCAGCGCTAGCATCTTCTGTCTTTATCGAATCCTTGCTCTTGATTTTAGTGTTTGCATTCGCGAAGGTGTCGACATACTCTAGGAATCCTCTCAAAGTTGAAGCGGCATCCTTGTCAGACTGCTCTTCTGCCATACGTGCAAATCCATCAATGCTTTCGAACAAAACGTTGCAGCCCTGGACAGAAGAATCAAAGGTTAACTGACAAACAGATTGTCCATTAGTCTGAACAAGAAGAATTTCCCTTTGGCGTATGTTAATTGTGTATAAATTTCCAACATAACTCAAGTATTCTAAACTCTGGCTTTTCAAGGCTCCAAGGATATCAAAGAAGAAAATGACAATTCATTGAGACTTCACAAGGTTTGCTGATATTTGTGAGATTTTTTCAGGCTTGAAACATCACAGTTAAGAGATATATGGACGTTCGATCGTTCTCAATTATACAAACGAACCTAACCTAACCTAAAAAAACCTAACCCAACTTAATTTTTACACAAGATGTACAGGTCATTTCGATATGTTAAATTGAGTGTAAAAACTTTTTTTTCGTACCTCACGTTCCATTTTCGGCGTATGTTAAAAATAGAGGACCTTTTTCAATCCGCATGCTCTGGCAACGAATCATAATATTCTTCCGCGTTATGATCTATTGTATAATTTTACTTTCGATTCGTTGCAAAGCTCCTAATTAAGAATTTACGTTTAACCGAGTCAGTCTGATTTGAATCGCCATCTTTTGACTTACAAACTTGTTGTACAATAGTAACGGATATGATATATCAGTGACAATAGTTCAGTGAATAATAATTCTGAGGGGTAGGCTACGCGGGCAAATAACCGTCGTATATTTTAACGTGCGCCAGGGATGTGCGCACATGCACTTTGCTTACACGGTAAAGTAGGACACTAACCACACGTTAGCGATCTAAAAAGGTGTGCAATCTATGTTACTTTATATATTCATTGCCGGATGTCCGACGGCCGCCATGCTGCAATAGACAAATTTAAAAAAATTCGAATATCTAAGTTCAATGAACGTTTGATAACGGTCGGTGACTAGATATATATACATATATTCATACAAAAACCCAGTCAGAAGTGTCGTGTCTTGAATCCACATGCTATTCCGGCTGCATATTTTGATAATTGATTTTTTGAAAAGTCGGCTGCGCAATAGATATAAAAAAACGCCAAGATATGAAAAGAGGACTGGAGTTGACTCGAGCGTTGACTAAAGATGTACGGGGACTGCTAACCAGATGAAGGGTTCTGTGAACAAAAATAAGCAAAGTGTATTCATCGTCAAGCGGCACCCTGTGCGTAGTGTAAATAAGGTCGGTAAGCGATCTGTCCGTGAATACGATTAGAAGAGATCATATGTACCCACATCGATGATGCAGTAAAGGATATTTTTATGACTATGTGATGGATAGAACGAACACAAGTCGGAAAGATTCATTCGGAACGATTCGTTTCCCAAATAACTTCAGCATTGGTGATTCGGGAGGAAATCTGCTGTTTTTTTGCGGTAACTCTCCACACATTGCTCGCAACGTATTTGGAAATCGCGGAATCGATCCGTATGGCGAAATGACGTTGGAATAGTGTACGGAAGGATTGGGTGCAGCACAGTTCAATGCCATCAAAATTTTTACTATCAATTGGATGGGTTAGCCTTACTTTTCAAATGATTAGGAAATCTTTGTCTCGGGTTTGCTTTGTGGAACACTTTCCAGGCTATTTGGAACCCCCAAAAATCGGAAAAGACGGAAGATTAAGGGTGGGACTATCAGCTAACAGATGACAGAAGAAAGAAGAGCAGCAGAAAAATGTAGAAAAGAAGTGTTTCGTTTTGAAGCTGTAACTTTTTATGCGGTGCTCGCAGCGCATGAAGACTGCGTTCTATCAATGTCACTCGAAACATTACGTCGGAATAGTGCCATAAAGAATTAATTGCAGCATTTTTCAAAGTCGTCGGAATTTTCGCTAAAAATCCGAAGGGGTTAGCCTTACTTTTTCTACGATTTTTGGAGCCAAAAATTTCCGATCTCCGAATTGATTTGTATGACTGTTTCTTAGCTAATTGGGACCTCAGAAACTCAAAAAACACATTAAAAAAAGCGTAGGACCAACAGCAGAGAAATGATGACAGAAATCTGCAGTTTTTTGGCTGTAACTGCTGATCCGTTGCTCGCAGCGTATTGGGACTGCGCTCCATCGATTTCTCTCGCAAAATTACGTCGGAATAGTGCCCTAAAGAATTATTTGCAGCACTTTCTGGAGTCGTCGAAATTTTTACCAAAAATCCAAAGGGGTTAGCCTTACTTTTTTTGCGATTTTTGGAGCGAAAAATTTCTGGTCTCCGAATTGATTTGTATGTCCGTTTCTGGGCTAATTGGAACCCCAGGAACTCAAAAAACGCAGTAATAAAAGCGTAGGACCAACAGCAGGGAAATGACGATGGAAATCTGCAGTTTTTTGGCTGTAACTTTTGATCCGTTGCTCGCAGCGTATTGGGACTGCGCTTAATCGATTTCTCTCGCAAAATTACGTCGGGATAGGGCCCTAAAGAATCAATTGTAGCACTTTTCAAAGTCGTCAAAATTTTTGCCAAAAATCCAAAGGGGTTAGCCTTACTTTTTTTGGGATTTTTGGGGCCGAAAATTTCTGGTCTCCAAATTAAATTGTAGGACCATTTTTTGGCTAATTGGAACCACAGGAACTCGAAAATCACAGTAAAAAAATCGTAGGACCAACAGCAGAGAAACGACGATGAAAATCTGCACTTTTTTGGCTGTAACTTTTGATCCGTTGCTCGCAGCGTATTGAGACTGCGCTTAATCGATTTCTCTCGCAAAATTACTTCGGAATAGTGCCCTAAAGAATCGATGGTAGCACTTTTCAAAGTCGTCGAAATTTCCGCCAAAAATCCAAAGGGGTTAGCCTTACTTTTTTTGCGATTTTTGGAGCCAAAAATTTCTGGTCACCGAATTGATTTGTATGACCGTTTCTTGGCTAATTGGAACCCCAGGAACTCGAAAATCACGGTAAAAAAAGCGTAGAACCGACAGCAGAGAAACGACGATGAAAATCTGCACTTTTTTGGCTGTAACTTTTGATCCGTTGCTCGCAGCGTATTGGGACTGCGCTCAATCGATTTCTCTCGCAAAATTACGTCGGAATAGTGCCCTAAAGAATCGATGGTAGCACTTTTCAAAGTCGTCGAAATTTTCGCCAAAAATCCAAAGGGGTTAACCTTACTTTTTTTGCGATTTTTGGAGCCAAAAATTTCTGGTCACCGAATTGATTTGTATGACCGTTTCTTGGCTAATTGGAACCCCAGGAACTCGAAAATCACAGTAAAAAAAGCGTAGAACCAACAGCAGAGAATTGACGATGAAAATCTGCAGTTTTTTGGCTGTAACTTTCGATCCGTTGCTCGCAGCGTATTGGGACTGCGCTTAATCGATTTCTCTCGCAAAATTACGTCGGAATAGTGCCCTAAAGAATCGATGGTAGCACTTTTCAACGTCGTCGAAATTTTCGCCAAAAATCCAAAGAGGTTAGCCTTACTTTTTTTGCGATTTTTGGAGCCAAAAATTTCTAGTCTCCGAATTGATTTGTATGACCGTTTCTTGGCTGATTGGGACCCCAGGAACTCGAAAATCACAGTAAAAAAAGCGTAGAACCAACAGCAGAGAAACGACGATGAAAATCTGCACTTTTTTGGCTGTAACTTTTGATCCGTTGCTCGCAGCGTATTGAGACTGCGCTTAATCGGATTCTCTCGCAAAATTACGTCGGAATAGTGCCCTAAAGAATCGATGGTAGCACTTTTCAAAGTCGTCGAAATTTTCGCTAAAAATCCAAAGGGGTTAGCCTTACTTTTTTTGCGATTTTTGGAGCTAAAAATTTCTGGTCACCGAATTGATTTGTATGACCGTTTCTTGGCTAATTGGAACCCCAGGAACTCGAAAATCACGGTAAAAAAAAGCGTAGAACCGACAGCAGAGAAATGACGATGAAAATCTGCACTTTTTTGGCTGTAACTTTTGATCCGTTGCTCGCAGCGTATTGGGACTGCGCTCAATCGATTTCTCTCGCAAAATTACGTCGGAATAGTGCCCCAAAGAATCGATGGTAGCACTTTTCAAAGTCGTCGTAATTTTCGCCAAAAATCCAAAGGGGTTAACCTTACTTTTTTTGCGATTTTTGGAGCCAAAAATTTCTGGTCACCGAATTGATTTGTATGACCGTTTCTTGGCTAATTGGAACCCCAGGAACTTGAAAATCACAGTAAAAAAAGCGTAGAACCAACAGCAGAGAATTGACGATGAAAATCTGCAGTTTTTTGGCTGTAACTTTCGATCCGTTGCTCGCAGCGCATTGGGACTGCGCTTAATCGATTTCTCTCGCGAAATTACGTCGGAATAGTGCCCTAAAGAATCGATGGTAGCACTTTTCAAAGTCGTCGGAATTTTCGCCAAAAATCCAAAGGGGTTAGCCTTACTTTTTTTTGCGATTTTTGAAGCCAAAAATTTCTGGTCACCGAATTGATTTGTAAGACCGTTTCTTGGCTAATTGGAACCCCAGGAACTTGAAAATCACAGTAAAAAAAGCGTAGAACCAACAGCAGAGAAACGACGATGAAAATCTGCACTTTTTTGGCTGTAACTTTTGATCCGTTGCTCGCAGCGTATTGGGACTGCGCTTAATCGATTTCTCTCGCAAAATTACGTCGGAATAGTGCCCTAAAGAATCGATGGTAGCACTTTTCAAAGTCGTCGAAATTTTCGCCAAAAATCCAAAGGGGTTAGCCTTACTTTTTTTTACGATTTTTGGAGCCAAAAATTTCTGGTCTCCGAATTGATTTGTATGACCGTTTCTTGGCTAATTGGGACCCCAGGGACTCGAAAATCACAGTAAAAAAAGCGTAGAACCAACAGCAGAGAAACGACGATGAAAATCTGCACTTTTTTGGCTGTAACTTTTGATCCGTTGCTCGCAGCGTATTGGGACTGCGCTTAATCGATTTCTCTCGCGAAATTACGTCGGAATAGTGCCCTAAAGAAACGATGGTAGCACTTTTCGAAGTCGTCGAAATTTTCGCCAAAAATCCAAAGGGGTTAGCCTTACTTTTTTTGCGATTTTTGAAGCTCAAAATTTCTGGTCACCGAATTGATTTGTATGACCGTTTCTTGGCTAATTGGAACCCCAGAAACTCGAAAATCACGGTAAAAAAAGCGTAGAACCGACAGCGGAGAAACGACGATGAAAATCTGCACTTTTTTGGCTGTAACTTTTGATCCGTTGCTCGCAGCGTATTGGGACTGCGCTCAATCGATTTCTCTCGCAAAATTACGTCGGAATAGTGCCCTAAAGAATCGATAGTAGCACTTTTCAAAGTCGTCGAAATTTTCGCCAAAAATCCAAAGGGGTTAACCTTACTTTTTTTGCGATTTTTTGGAGCCAAAAATTTCTGGTCACCGAATTGATTTGTATGACCGTTTCTTGGCTAATTGGAACCCCAGGAACTCGAAAATCACAGTAAAAAAAGCGTAGAACCAACAGCAGAGAATTGACGATGAAAATCTGCACTTTTTTGGCTGTAACTTTTGATCCGTTGCTCGCAGCGTATTGGGACTGCGCTCAATCGATTTCTCTCGCAAAATTACGTCGGAATAGTGCCCCAAAGAATCGATGGTAGCACTTTTCAAAGTCGTCGAAATTTTCGCCAAAAATCCAAAGGGGTTAACCTTACTTTTTTTGCGATTTTTGGAGCCAAAAATTTCTGGTCACCGAATTGATTTGTATGACCGTTTCTTGGCTAATTGGAACCCCAGGAACTCGAAAATCACAGTAAAAAAAGCGTAGAACCAACAGCAGAGAATTGACGATGAAAATCTGCAGTTTTTTGGCTGTAACTTTCGATCCGTTGCTCGCAGCGCATTGGGACTGCGCTTAATCGATTTCTCTCGCGAAATTACGTCGGAATAGTGCCCTAAAGAATCGATGGTAGCACTTTTCAAAGTCGTCGGAATTTTCGCCAAAAATCCAAAGGGGTTAGCCTTACTTTTTTTGCGATTTTCGAAGCCAAAAATTTCTGGTCACCGAATTGATTTGTAAGACCGTTTCTTGGCTAATTGGAACCCCAGGAACTTGAAAATCACAGTAAAAAAAGCGTAGAACCAACAGCAGAGAAACGACGATGAAAATCTGCACTTTTTTGGCTGTAACTTTTGATCCGTTGCTCGCAGCGTATTGGGACTGCGCTTAATCGATTTCTCTCGCAAAATTACGTCGGAATAGTGCCCTAAAGAATCGATGGTAGCACTTTTCAAAGTCGTCGAAATTTTCGCCAAAAATCCAAAGGGGTTAGCCTTACTTTTTTTTACGATTTTTGGAGCCAAAAATTTCTGGTCTCCGAATTGATTTGTATGACCGTTTCTTGGCTAATTGGGACCCCAGGGACTCGAAAATCACAGTAAAAAAAGCGTAGAACCAACAGCAGAGAAACGACGATGAAAATCTGCACTTTTTTGGCTGTAACTTTTGATCCGTTGCTCGCAGCGTATTGGGACTGCGCTTAATCGATTTCTCTCGCGAAATTACGTCGGAATAGTGCCCTAAAGAAACGATGGTAGCACTTTTCGAAGTCGTCGAAATTTTCGCCAAAAATCCAAAGGGGTTAGCCTTACTTTTTTTGCGATTTTTGAAGCTCAAAATTTCTGGTCACCGAATTGATTTGTATGACCGTTTCTTGGCTAATTGGAACCCCAGAAACTCGAAAATCACGGTAAAAAAAGCGTAGAACCGACAGCGGAGAAACGACGATGAAAATCTGCACTTTTTTGGCTGTAACTTTTGATCCGTTGCTCGCAGCGTATTGGGACTGCGCTCAATCGATTTCTCTCGCAAAATTACGTCGGAATAGTGCCCTAAAGAATCGATGGTAGCACTTTTCAAAGTCGTCGAAATTTTCGCCAAAAATCCAAAGGGGTTAACCTTACTTTTTTTGCGATTTTTGGAGCCAAAAATTTCTGGTCACCGAATTGATTTGTATGACCGTTTCTTGGCTAATTGGAACCCCAGGAACTCGAAAATCACAGTAAAAAAAGCGTAGAACCAACAGCAGAGAATTGACGATGAAAATCTGCAGTTTTTTGGCTGTAACTTTCGATCCGTTGCTCGCAGCGTATTGGGACTGCGCTTAATCGATTTCTCTCGCAAAATTACGTCGGAATAGTGCCCTAAAGAATCGATGGTAGCACTTTTCAACGTCGTCGAAATTTTCGCCAAAAATCCAAAGAGGTTAGCCTTACTTTTTTTGCGATTTTTGGAGCCAAAAATTTCTAGTCTCCGAATTGATTTGTATGACCGTTTCTTGGCTGATTGGGACCCCAGGAACTCGAAAATCACAGTAAAAAAAGCGTAGAACCAACAGCAGAGAAACGACGATGAAAATCTGCACTTTTTTGGCTGTAACTTTTGATCCGTTGCTCGCAGCGTATTGGGACTGCGCTTAATCGGATTCTCTCGCAAAATTACGTCGGAATAGTGCCCTAAAGAATCGATGGTAGCACTTTTCAAAGTCGTCGAAATTTTCGCTAAAAATCCAAAGGGGTTAGCCTTACTTTTTTTGCGATTTTTGGAGCTAAAAATTTCTGGTCACCGAATTGATTTGTATGACCGTTTCTTGGCTAATTGGAACCCCAGGAACTTGAAAATCACAGTAAAAAAAGCGTAGAACCAACAGCAGAGAAACGACGATGAAAATCTGCACTTTTTTGGCTGTAACTTTTGATCCGTTGCTCGCAGCGTATTGGGACTGCGCTTAATCGATTTCTCTCGCAAAATTACGTCGGAATAGTGCCCTAAAGAATCGATGGTAGCACTTTTCAAAGTCGTCGAAATTTTCGCCAAAAATCCAAAGGGGTTAGCCTTACTTTGTTTTACGATTTTTGGAGCCAAAAATTTCTGGTCTCCGAATTGATTTGTATGACCGTTTCTTGGCTAATTGGGACCCCAGAAACTCGAAAATCACAGTAAAAAAAGCGTAGAACCAACAGCAGAGAAACGACGATGAAAATCTGCACTTTTTTGGCTGTAACTTTTGATCCGTTGCTCGCAGCGTATTGGGACTGCGCTTAATCGATTTCTCTCGCGAAATTACGTCGGAATAGTGCCCTAAAGAAACGATGGTAGCACTTTTCGAAGTCGTCGAAATTTTCGCCAAAAATCCAAAGGGGTTAGCCTTACTTTTTTTGCGATTTTTGAAGCTCAAAATTTCTGGTCACCGAATTGATTTGTATGACCGTTTCTTGGCTAATTGGAACCCCAGAAACTCGAAAATCACGGTAAAAAAAGCGTAGAACCGACAGCGGAGAAACGACGATGAAAATCTGCACTTTTTTGGCTGTAACTTTTGATCCGGTGCTCGCAGCGTATTGGGACTGCGCTCAATCGATTTCTCTCGCAAAATTACGTCGGAATAGTGCCCTAAAGAATCGATGGTAGCACTTTTCAAAGTCGTCGAAATTTTCGCTAAAAATCCAAAGGGGTTAGCCTTACTTTTTTTGCGATTTTTGGAGCTAAAAATTTCTGGTCACCGAATTGATTTGTATGACCGTTTCTTGGCTAATTGGAACCCCAGGAACTCGAAAATCACGGTAAAAAAAAGCGTAGAACCGACAGCAGAGAAATGACGATGAAAATCTGCACTTTTTTGGCTGTAACTTTTGATCCGTTGCTCGCAGCGTATTGGGACTGCGCTCAATCGATTTCTCTCGCAAAATTACGTCGGAATAGTGCCCCAAAGAATCGATGGTAGCACTTTTCAAAGTCGTCGTAATTTTCGCCAAAAATCCAAAGGGGTTAACCTTACTTTTTTTGCGATTTTTGGAGCCAAAAATTTCTGGTCACCGAATCGATTTGTATGACCGTTTCTTGGCTAATTGGAACCCCAGGAACTTGAAAATCACAGTAAAAAAAGCGTAGAACCAACAGCAGAGAATTGACGATGAAAATCTGCAGTTTTTTGGCTGTAACTTTCGATCCGTTGCTCGCAGCGCATTGGGACTGCGCTTAATCGATTTCTCTCGCGAAATTACGTCGGAATAGTGCCCTAAAGAATCGATGGTAGCACTTTTCAAAGTCGTCGGAATTTTCGCCAAAAATCCAAAGGGGTTAGCCTTACTTTTTTTGCGATTTTTGAAGCCAAAAATTTCTGGTCAGCGAATTGATTTGTAAGACCGTTTCTTGGCTAATTGGAACCCCAGGAACTTGAAAATCACAGTAAAAAAAGCGTAGAACCAACAGCAGAGAAACGACGATGAAAATCTGCACTTTTTTGGCTGTAACTTTTGATCCGTTGCTCGCAGCGTATTGGGACTGCGCTTAATCGATTTCTCTCGCAAAATTACGTCGGAATAGTGCCCTAAAGAATCGATGGTAGCACTTTTCAAAGTCGTCGAAATTTTCGCCAAAAATCCAAAGGGGTTAGCCTTACTTTTTTTTACGATTTTTGGAGCCAAAAATTTCTGGTCTCCGAATTGATTTGTATGACCGTTTCTTGGCTAATTGGGACCCCAGGGACTCGAAAATCACAGTAAAAAAAGCGTAGAACCAACAGCAGAGAAACGACGATGAAAATCTGCACTTTTTTGGCTGTAACTTTTGATCCGTTGCTCGCAGCGTATTGGGACTGCGCTTAATCGATTTCTCTCGCGAAATTACGTCGGAATAGTGCCCTAAAGAAACGATGGTAGCACTTTTCGAAGTCGTCGAAATTTTCGCCAAAAATCCAAAGGGGTTAGCCTTACTTTTTTTGCGATTTTTGAAGCGCAAAATTTCTGGTCACCGAATTGATTTGTATGACCGTTTCTTGGCTAATTGGAACCCCAGAAACTCGAAAATCACGGTAAAAAAAGCGTAGAACCGACAGCGGAGAAACGACGATGAAAATCTGCACTTTTTTGGCTGTAACTTTTGATCCGTTGCTCGCAGCGTATTGGGACTGCGCTCAATCGATTTCTCTCGCAAAATTACGTCGGAATAGTGCCCTAAAGAATCGATAGTAGCACTTTTCAAAGTCGTCGAAATTTTCGCCAAAAATCCAAAGGGGTTAACCTTACTTTTTTTGCGATTTTTGGAGCCAAAAATTTCTGGTCACCGAATTGATTTGTATGACCGTTTCTTGGCTAATTGGAACCCCAGGAACTCGAAAATCACAGTAAAAAAAGCGTAGAACCAACAGCAGAGAATTGACGATGAAAATCTGCACTTTTTTGGCTGTAACTTTTGATCCGTTGCTCGCAGCGTATTGGGACTGCGCTCAATCGATTTCTCTCGCAAAATTACGTCGGAATAGTGCCCCAAAGAATCGATGGTAGCACTTTTCAAAGTCGTCGAAATTTTCGCCAAAAATCCAAAGGGGTTAACCTTACTTTTTTTGCGATTTTTGGAGCCAAAAATTTCTGGTCACCGAATTGATTTGTATGACCGTTTCTTGGCTAATTGGAACCCCAGGAACTCGAAAATCACAGTAAAAAAAGCGTAGAACCAACAGCAGAGAATTGACGATGAAAATCTGCAGTTTTTTGGCTGTAACTTTCGATCCGTTGCTCGCAGCGCATTGGGACTGCGCTTAATCGATTTCTCTCGCGAAATTACGTCGGAATAGTGCCCTAAAGAATCGATGGTAGCACTTTTCAAAGTCGTCGGAATTTTCGCCAAAAATCCAAAGGGGTTAGCCTTACTTTTTTTGCGATTTTCGAAGCCAAAAATTTCTGGTCACCGAATTGATTTGTAAGACCGTTTCTTGGCTAATTGGAACCCCAGGAACTTGAAAATCACAGTAAAAAAAGCGTAGAACCAACAGCAGAGAAACGACGATGAAAATCTGCACTTTTTTGGCTGTAACTTTTGATCCGTTGCTCGCAGCGTATTGGGACTGCGCTTAATCGATTTCTCTCGCAAAATTACGTCGGAATAGTGCCCTAAAGAATCGATGGTAGCACTTTTCAAAGTCGTCGAAATTTTCGCCAAAAATCCAAAGGGGTTAGCCTTACTTTTTTTTACGATTTTTGGAGCCAAAAATTTCTGGTCTACGAATTGATTTGTATGACCGTTTCTTGGCTAATTGGGACCCCAGGGACTCGAAAATCACAGTAAAAAAAGCGTAGAACCAACAGCAGAGAAACGACGATGAAAATCTGCACTTTTTTGGCTGTAACTTTTGATCCGTTGCTCGCAGCGTATTGGGACTGCGCTTAATCGATTTCTCTCGCGAAATTACGTCGGAATAGTGCCCTAAAGAAACGATGGTAGCACTTTTCGAAGTCGTCGAAATTTTCGCCAAAAATCCAAAGGGGTTAGCCTTACTTTTTTTGCGATTGTTGAAGCTCAAAATTTCTGGTCACCGAATTGATTTGTATGACCGTTTCTTGGCTAATTGGAACCCCAGAAACTCGAAAATCACGGTAAAAAAAGCGTAGAACCGACAGCGGAGAAACGACGATGAAAATCTGCACTTTTTTGGCTGTAACTTTTGATCCGTTGCTCGCAGCGTATTGGGACTGCGCTCAATCGATTTCTCTCGCAAAATTACGTCGGAATAGTGCCCTAAAGAATCGATGGTAGCACTTTTCAAAGTCGTCGAAATTTTCGCCAAAAATCCAAAGGGGTTAACCTTACTTTTTTTGCGATTTTTGGAGCCAAAAATTTCTGGTCACCGAATTGATTTGTATGACCGTTTCTTGGCTAATTGGAACCCCAGGAACTCGAAAATCACAGTAAAAAAAGCGTAGAACCAACAGCAGAGAATTGACGATGAAAATCTGCAGTTTTTTGGCTGTAACTTTCGATCCGTTGCTCGCAGCGTATTGGGACTGCGCTTAATCGATTTCTCTCGCAAAATTACGTCGGAATAGTGCCCTAAAGAATCGATGGTAGCACTTTTCAACGTCGTCGAAATTTTCGCCAAAAATCCAAAGAGGTTAGCCTTACTTTTTTTGCGATTTTTGGAGCCAAAAATTTCTAGTCTCCGAATTGATTTGTATGACCGTTTCTTGGCTGATTGGGACCCCAGGAACTCGAAAATCACAGTAAAAAAAGCGTAGAACCAACAGCAGAGAAACGACGATGAAAATCTGCACTTTTTTGGCTGTAACTTTTGATCCGTTGCTCGCAGCGTATTGGGACTGCGCTTAATCGGATTCTCTCGCAAAATTACGTCGGAATAGTGCCCTAAAGAATCGATGGTAGCACTTTTCAAAGTCGTCGAAATTTTCGCTAAAAATCCAAAGGGGTTAGCCTTACTTTTTTTGCGATTTTTGGAGCTAAAAATTTCTGGTCACCGAATTGATTTGTATGACCGTTTCTTGGCTAATTGGAACCCCAGGAACTTGAAAATCACAGTAAAAAAAGCGTAGAACCAACAGCAGAGAAACGACGATGAAAATCTGCACTTTTTTGGCTGTAACTTTTGATCCGTTGCTCGCAGCGTATTGGGACTGCGCTTAATCGATTTCTCTCGCAAAATTACGTCGGAATAGTGCCCTAAAGAATCGATGGTAGCACTTTTCAAAGTCGTCGAAATTTTCGCCAAAAATCCAAAGGGGTTAGCCTTACTTTGTTTTACGATTTTTGGAGCCAAAAATTTCTGGTCTCCGAATTGATTTGTATGACCGTTTCTTGGCTAATTGGGACCCCAGGAACTCGAAAATCACAGTAAAAAAAGCGTAGAACCAACAGCAGAGAATTGACGATGAAAATCTGCAGTTTTTTGGCTGTAACTTTCGATCCGTTGCTCGCAGCGTATTGGGACTGCGCTTAATCGATTTCTCTCGCAAAATTACGTCGGAATAGTGCCCTAAAGAATCGATGGTAGCACTTTTCAACGTCGTCGAAATTTTCGCCAAAAATCCAAAGAGGTTAGCCTTACTTTTTTTGCGATTTTTGGAGCCAAAAATTTCTAGTCTCCGAATTGATTTGTATGACCGTTTCTTGGCTGATTGGGACCCCAGGAACTCGAAAATCACAGTAAAAAAAGCGTAGAACCAACAGCAGAGAAACGACGATGAAAATCTGCACTTTTTTGGCTGTAACTTTTGATCCGTTGCTCGCAGCGTATTGGGACTGCGCTTAATCGGATTCTCTCGCAAAATTACGTCGGAATAGTGCCCTAAAGAATCGATGGTAGCACTTTTCAAAGTCGTCGAAATTTTCGCTAAAAATCCAAAGGGGTTAGCCTTACTTTTTTTGCGATTTTTGGAGCTAAAAATTTCTGGTCACCGAATTGATTTGTATGACCGTTTCTTGGCTAATTGGAACCCCAGGAACTTGAAAATGACAGTAAAAAAAGCGTAGAACCAACAGCAGAGAAACGACGATGAAAATCTGCACTTTTTTGGCTGTAACTTTTGATCCGTTGCTCGCAGCGTATTGGGACTGCGCTTAATCGATTTCTCTCGCAAAATTACGTCGGAATAGTGCCCTAAAGAATCGATGGTAGCACTTTTCAAAGTCGTCGAAATTTTCGCCAAAAATCCAAAGGGGTTAGCCTTACTTTGTTTTACGATTTTTGGAGCCAAAAATTTCTGGTCTCCGAATTGATTTGTATGACCGTTTCTTGGCTAATTGGGACCCCAGGAACTCGAAAATCACAGTAAAAAAAGCGTAGAACCAACAGCAGAGAAACGACGATGAAAATCTTCAGTTTTTTGGCTGTAACTTTTGATCCGTTGCTCGCAGCGTATTGGGACTGCGCTTAATCGATTTCTCTCGCGAAATTACGTCGGAATAGTGCCCTAAAGAAACGATGGTAGCACTTTTCGAAGTCGTCGAAATTTTCGCCAAAAATCCAAAGGGGTTAGCCTTACTTTTTTTGCGATTTTCGAAGCTCAAAATTTCTGGTCACCGAATTGATTTGTATGACCGTTTCTTGGCTAATTGGAACCCCAGAAACTCGAAAATCACGGTAAAAAAAGCGTAGAACCGACAGCGGAGAAACGACGATGAAAATCTGCACTTTTTTGGCTGTAACTTTTGATCCGTTGCTCGCAGCGTATTGGGACTGCGCTCAATCGATTTCTCTCGCAAAATTACGTCGGAATAGTGCCCTAAAGAATCGATGGTAGCACTTTTCAAAGTCGTCGAAATTTTCGCCAAAAATCCAAAGGGGTTAACCTTACTTTTTTGCGATTTTTGGAGCCAAAAATTTCTGGTCACCGAATTGATTTGTATGACCGTTTCTTGGCTAATTGGAACCCCAGGAACTCGAAAATCACAGTAAAAAAAGCGTAGAACCAACAGCAGAGAATTGACGATGAAAATCTTCAGTTTTTTGGCTGTAACTTTCGATCCGTTGCTCGCAGCGTATTGGGACTGCGCTTAATCGATTTCTCTCGCAAAATTACGTCGGAATAGTATCCTAAAGAATCGATGGTAGCACTTTTCGAAGTCGTCGAAATTTTCGCCAAAAATCCAAAGGGGTTAGCCTTACTTTTTTTGCGATTTTTTGAGCTGAAAATTTCTGGTCACCGAATTGATTTGTATGACCGTTTCTTGGCTAATTGGAACCCCAGGAACTCGAAAATCACGGTAAAAAAAGCGTAGAACCGACAGCAGAGAAATGACGATGAAAATCTGCAGTTTTTTGGCTGTAACTTTTGATCCGTTGCTCGCAGCGCATTGGGACTGCGCTTAATCGATTTCTCTCGCAAAATTACGTCGGAATAGTGCCCTAAAGAATCGATGGTAGCACTTTTCCAAGTCGTCGAAATTTTCGCCAAAAATCCAAAGGGGTTAGCCTTACTTTTTTTGCGATTTTTGGAGCCAAAAATTTCTGGTCTCCGAATTGATTTGTATGACCGTTTCTTGGCTAATTGGGACCCCAGGAACTCGAAAATCACAGTCAAAAAAGCGTAGAACCGACAGCAGAGGAACGACGATGAAAATCCGCACTTTTTTGGCTGTAACTTTTGATCCATTGCTCGCAGCGTATTGGGACTGCGCTCAATCGATTTCTCTCGCAAAATTACGTCGGAGGGGTGCCCTAAAGAATCGATGGTAGCACTTTTCAAAGTCGTCGAAATTTTCGCCAAAAATCCAAAGGGGTTAGCCTTACTTTTTTTGCGATTTTTGAAGCTAAAAATTTCTGGTCACCGAATTGATTCGTAAGACCGTTTCTTGGCTAATTGGAACCCCAGGAACTCGAAAATCACAGTAAAAAAAGCGTAGAACCAACAGCAGAGAAACGACGATGAAAATCTGCACTTTTTTGGCTGTAACTTTTGATCCGTTGCTCGCAGCGTATTGGGACTGCGCTTAATCGATTTCTTTCGCAAAATCACGTCGGAATAGTGCCCCAAAGAATAAATTGCAGCACTTTCCAAAGTCGTTGAAATTTTCGCCAAAAATCCAAAGGGGTTAACCTTACTTTTTTTGCGATTTTTGGAGCAAAAAATTTCTGGTCACCGAATTGATTTGTATGACCGTTTCTTGGCTAATTGGGACCCCAGAAACTCGTCAATCACAGTAAAAAAAGCGTAGAACCGACAGCAGAGAAACGACGATGAAAATCTGCACTTTTTTGGCTGTAACTTTTGATCCGTTGCTCGCAGCGTATTGGGACTGCGCTCAATCGATTTCTCTCGCAAAATTACGTCGGAATAGTGCCCTGAAGAATCGATGGTAGCACTTTTTAAAGTCGTCGAAATTTTCGCCAAAAATCCAAAGGGGTTAACCTTACTTTTTTCGCGATTTTTGGAGCCAAAAATTTCTGGTCACCGAATTGATTTGTATGACCGTTTTCGGCTAATTGGAACCATAGGAACTCGAAAATCACAGTGAGAAAAGCGTAGAACCGACAGCAGAGAAATGACGATGAAAATCTGCAGTTTTTTGGCTGTAACTTTTGATCCGTCGCTCGCAGCGTATTGGGACTGCGCTTAATCGATTTCTCTCGCAAAATTACGTCGGAATAGTGCCCTAAAGAATCGATGGTAGCACTTTTCAAAGTCGTCGAAATTTTCGCCAAAAATCCAAAGGGGTTAGCCTTACTTTGTTTTACGATTTTTGGAGCCAAAAATTTCTGGTCTCCGAATTGATTTGTATGACCGTTTCTTGGCTAATTGGGACCCCAGGAACTCGAAAATCACAGTAAAAAAAGCGTAGAACCAACAGCAGAGAAACGACGATGAAAATCTGCACTTTTTTGGCTGTAACTTTTGATCCGTTGCTCGCAGCGTATTGGGACTGCGCTTAATCGATTTCTCTCGCGAAATTACGTCGGAATAGTGCCCTAAAGAAACGATGGTAGCACTTTTCGAAGTCGTCGAAATTTTCGCCAAAAATCCAAAGGGGTTAGCCTTACTTTTTTTGCGATTTTTGAAGCTCAAAATTTCTGGTCACCGAATTGATTTGTATGACCGTTTCTTGGCTAATTGGAACCCCAGAAACTCGAAAATCACGGTAAAAAAAGCGTAGAACCGACAGCGGAGAAACGACGATGAAAATCTGCACTTTTTTGGCTGTAACTTTTGATCCGGTGCTCGCAGCGTATTGGGACTGCGCTCAATCGATTTCTCTCGCAAAATTACGTCGGAATAGTGCCCTAAAGAATCGATGGTAGCACTTTTCAAAGTCGTCGAAATTTTCGCTAAAAATCCAAAGGGGTTAGCCTTACTTTTTTTGCGATTTTTGGAGCTAAAAATTTCTGGTCACCGAATTGATTTGTATGACCGTTTCTTGGCTAATTGGAACCCCAGGAACTCGAAAATCACGGTAAAAAAAAGCGTAGAACCGACAGCAGAGAAATGACGATGAAAATCTGCACTTTTTTGGCTGTAACTTTTGATCCGTTGCTCGCAGCGTATTGGGACTGCGCTCAATCGATTTCTCTCGCAAAATTACGTCGGAATAGTGCCCCAAAGAATCGATGGTAGCACTTTTCAAAGTCGTCGTAATTTTCGCCAAAAATCCAAAGGGGTTAACCTTACTTTTTTTGCGATTTTTGGAGCCAAAAATTTCTGGTCACCGAATTGATTTGTATGACCGTTTCTTGGCTAATTGGAACCCCAGGAACTTGAAAATCACAGTAAAAAAAGCGTAGAACCAACAGCAGAGAATTGACGATGAAAATCTGCAGTTTTTTGGCTGTAACTTTCGATCCGTTGCTCGCAGCGCATTGGGACTGCGCTTAATCGATTTCTCTCGCGAAATTACGTCGGAATAGTGCCCTAAAGAATCGATGGTAGCACTTTTCAAAGTCGTCGGAATTTTCGCCAAAAATCCAAAGGGGTTAGCCTTACTTTTTTTGCGATTTTTGAAGCCAAAAATTTCTGGTCAGCGAATTGATTTGTAAGACCGTTTCTTGGCTAATTGGAACCCCAGGAACTTGAAAATCACAGTAAAAAAAGCGTAGAACCAACAGCAGAGAAACGACGATGAAAATCTGCACTTTTTTGGCTGTAACTTTTGATCCGTTGCTCGCAGCGTATTGGGACTGCGCTTAATCGATTTCTCTCGCAAAATTACGTCGGAATAGTGCCCTAAAGAATCGATGGTAGCACTTTTCAAAGTCGTCGAAATTTTCGCCAAAAATCCAAAGGGGTTAGCCTTACTTTTTTTTACGATTTTTGGAGCCAAAAATTTCTGGTCTCCGAATTGATTTGTATGACCGTTTCTTGGCTAATTGGGACCCCAGGGACTCGAAAATCACAGTAAAAAAAGCGTAGAACCAACAGCAGAGAAACGACGATGAAAATCTGCACTTTTTTGGCTGTAACTTTTGATCCGTTGCTCGCAGCGTATTGGGACTGCGCTTAATCGATTTCTCTCGCGAAATTACGTCGGAATAGTGCCCTAAAGAAACGATGGTAGCACTTTTCGAAGTCGTCGAAATTTTCGCCAAAAATCCAAAGGGGTTAGCCTTACTTTTTTTGCGATTGTTGAAGCTCAAAATTTCTGGTCACCGAATTGATTTGTATGACCGTTTCTTGGCTAATTGGAACCCCAGAAACTCGAAAATCACGGTAAAAAAAGCGTAGAACCGACAGCGGAGAAACGACGATGAGAATCTGCACTTTTTTGGCTGTAACTTTTGATCCGTTGCTCGCAGCGTATTGGGACTGCGCTCAATCGATTTCTCTCGCAAAATTACGTCGGAATAGTGCCCTAAAGAATCGATGGTAGCACTTTTCAAAGTCGTCGAAATTTTCGCCAAAAATCCAAAGGGGTTAACCTTACTTTTTTTGCGATTTTTGGAGCCAAAAATTTCTGGTCACCGAATTGATTTGTATGACCGTTTCTTGGCTAATTGGAACCCCAGGAACTCGAAAATCACAGTAAAAAAAGCGTAGAACCAACAGCAGAGAATTGACGATGAAAATCTGCAGTTTTTTGGCTGTAACTTTCGATCCGTTGCTCGCAGCGTATTGGGACTGCGCTTAATCGATTTCTCTCGCAAAATTACGTCGGAATAGTGCCCTAAAGAATCGATGGTAGCACTTTTCAACGTCGTCGAAATTTTCGCCAAAAATCCAAAGAGGTTAGCCTTACTTTTTTTGCGATTTTTGGAGCCAAAAATTTCTAGTCTCCGAATTGATTTGTATGACCGTTTCTTGGCTGATTGGGACCCCAGGAACTCGAAAATCACAGTAAAAAAAGCGTAGAACCAACAGCAGAGAAACGACGATGAAAATCTGCACTTTTTTGGCTGTAACTTTTGATCCGTTGCTCGCAGCGTATTGGGACTGCGCTTAATCGGATTCTCTCGCAAAATTACGTCGGAATAGTGCCCTAAAGAATCGATGGTAGCACTTTTCAAAGTCGTCGAAATTTTCGCTAAAAATCCAAAGGGGTTAGCCTTACTTTTTTTGCGATTTTTGGAGCTAAAAATTTCTGGTCACCGAATTGATTTGTATGACCGTTTCTTGGCTAATTGGAACCCCAGGAACTTGAAAATCACAGTAAAAAAAGCGTAGAACCAACAGCAGAGAAACGACGATGAAAATCTGCACTTTTTTGGCTGTAACTTTTGATCCGTTGCTCGCAGCGTATTGGGACTGCGCTTAATCGATTTCTCTCGCAAAATTACGTCGGAATAGTGCCCTAAAGAATCGATGGTAGCACTTTTCAAAGTCGTCGAAATTTTCGCCAAAAATCCAAAGGGGTTAGCCTTACTTTGTTTTACGATTTTTGGAGCCAAAAATTTCTGGTCTCCGAATTGATTTGTATGACCGTTTCTTGGCTAATTGGGACCCCAGGAACTCGAAAATCACAGTAAAAAAAGCGTAGAACCAACAGCAGAGAATTGACGATGAAAATCTGCAGTTTTTTGGCTGTAACTTTCGATCCGTTGCTCGCAGCGTATTGGGACTGCGCTTAATCGATTTCTCTCGCAAAATTACGTCGGAATAGTGCCCTAAAGAATCGATGGTAGCACTTTTCAACGTCGTCGAAATTTTCGCCAAAAATCCAAAGAGGTTAGCCTTACTTTTTTTGCGATTTTTGGAGCCAAAAATTTCTAGTCTCCGAATTGATTTGTATGACCGTTTCTTGGCTGATTGGGACCCCAGGAACTCGAAAATCACAGTAAAAAAAGCGTAGAACCAACAGCAGAGAAACGACGATGAAAATCTGCACTTTTTTGGCTGTAACTTTTGATCCGTTGCTCGCAGCGTATTGGGACTGCGCTTAATCGGATTCTCTCGCAAAATTACGTCGGAATAGTGCCCTAAAGAATCGATGGTAGCACTTTTCAAAGTCGTCGAAATTTTCGCTAAAAATCCAAAGGGGTTAGCCTTACTTTTTTTGCGATTTTTGGAGCTAAAAATTTCTGGTCACCGAATTGATTTGTATGACCGTTTCTTGGCTAATTGGAACCCCAGGAACTTGAAAATGACAGTAAAAAAAGCGTAGAACCAACAGCAGAGAAACGACGATGAAAATCTGCACTTTTTTGGCTGTAACTTTTGATCCGTTGCTCGCAGCGTATTGGGACTGCGCTTAATCGATTTCTCTCGCAAAATTACGTCGGAATAGTGCCCTAAAGAATCGATGGTAGCACTTTTCAAAGTCGTCGAAATTTTCGCCAAAAATCCAAAGGGGTTAGCCTTACTTTGTTTTACGATTTTTGGAGCCAAAAATTTCTGGTCTCCGAATTGATTTGTATGACCGTTTCTTGGCTAATTGGGACCCCAGGAACTCGAAAATCACAGTAAAAAAAGCGTAGAACCAACAGCAGAGAAACGACGATGAAAATCTGCACTTTTTTGGCTGTAACTTTTGATCCGTTGCTCGCAGCGTATTGGGACTGCGCTTAATCGATTTCTCTCGCGAAATTACGTCGGAATAGTGCCCTAAAGAAACGATGGTAGCACTTTTCGAAGTCGTCGAAATTTTCGCCAAAAATCCAAAGGGGTTAGCCTTACTTTTTTTGCGATTTTTGAAGCTCAAAATTTCTGGTCACCGAATTGATTTGTATGACCGTTTCTTGGCTAATTGGAACCCCAGAAACTCGAAAATCACGGTAAAAAAAGCGTAGAACCGACAGCGGAGAAACGACGATGAAAATCTGCACTTTTTTGGCTGTAACTTTTGATCCGGTGCTCGCAGCGTATTGGGACTGCGCTCAATCGATTTCTCTCGCAAAATTACGTCGGAATAGTGCCCTAAAGAATCGATGGTAGCACTTTTCAAAGTCGTCGAAATTTTCGCTAAAAATCCAAAGGGGTTAGCCTTACTTTTTTTGCGATTTTTGGAGCTAAAAATTTCTGGTCACCGAATTGATTTGTATGACCGTTTCTTGGCTAATTGGAACCCCAGGAACTCGAAAATCACGGTAAAAAAAAGCGTAGAACCGACAGCAGAGAAATGACGATGAAAATCTGCACTTTTTTGGCTGTAACTTTTGATCCGTTGCTCGCAGCGTATTGGGACTGCGCTCAATCGATTTCTCTCGCAAAATCACGTCGGAATAGTGCCCCAAAGAATCGATGGTAGCACTTTTCAAAGTCGTCGTAATTTTCGCCAAAAATCCAAAGGGGTTAACCTTACTTTTTTTGCGATTTTTGGAGCCAAAAATTTCTGGTCACCGAATTGATTTGTATGACCGTTTCTTGGCTAATTGGAACCCCAGGAACTTGAAAATCACAGTAAAAAAAGCGTAGAACCAACAGCAGAGAATTGACGATGAAAATCTGCAGTTTTTTGGCTGTAACTTTCGATCCGTTGCTCGCAGCGCATTGGGACTGCGCTTAATCGATTTCTCTCGCGAAATTACGTCGGAATAGTGCCCTAAAGAATCGATGGTAGCACTTTTCAAAGTCGTCGGAATTTTCGCCAAAAATCCAAAGGGGTTAGCCTTACTTTTTTTGCGATTTTTGAAGCCAAAAATTTCTGGTCAGCGAATTGATTTGTAAGACCGTTTCTTGGCTAATTGGAACCCCAGGAACTTGAAAATCACAGTAAAAAAAGCGTAGAACCAACAGCAGAGAAACGACGATGAAAATCTGCACTTTTTTGGCTGTAACTTTTGATCCGTTGCTCGCAGCGTATTGGGACTGCGCTTAATCGATTTCTCTCGCAAAATTACGTCGGAATAGTGCCCTAAAGAATCGATGGTAGCACTTTTCAAAGTCGTCGAAATTTTCGCCAAAAATCCAAAGGGGTTAGCCTTACTTTTTTTTACGATTTTTGGAGCCAAAAATTTCTGGTCTCCGAATTGATTTGTATGACCGTTTCTTGGCTAATTGGGACCCCAGGGACTCGAAAATCACAGTAAAAAAAGCGTAGAACCAACAGCAGAGAAACGACGATGAAAATCTGCACTTTTTTGGCTGTAACTTTTGATCCGTTGCTCGCAGCGTATTGGGACTGCGCTTAATCGATTTCTCTCGCGAAATTACGTCGGAATAGTGCCCTAAAGAAACGATGGTAGCACTTTTCGAAGTCGTCGAAATTTTCGCCAAAAATCCAAAGGGGTTAGCCTTACTTTTTTTGCGATTTTTGAAGCGCAAAATTTCTGGTCACCGAATTGATTTGTATGACCGTTTCTTGGCTAATTGGAACCCCAGAAACTCGAAAATCACGGTAAAAAAAGCGTAGAACCGACAGCGGAGAAACGACGATGAAAATCTGCACTTTTTTGGCTGTAACTTTTGATCCGTTGCTCGCAGCGTATTGGGACTGCGCTCAATCGATTTCTCTCGCAAAATTACGTCGGAATAGTGCCCTAAAGAATCGATAGTAGGACTTTTCAAAGTCGTCGAAATTTTCGCCGAAAATCCAAAGGGGTGAACCTTACTTTTTTTGCGATTTTTGGAGCCAAAAATTTCTGGTCACCGAATTGATTTGTATGACCGTTTCTTGGCTAATTGGAACCCCAGGAACTCGAAAATCACAGTAAAAAAAGCGTAGAACCAACAGCAGAGAATTGACGATGAAAATCTGCACTTTTTTGGCTGTAACTTTTGATCCGTTGCTCGCAGCGTATTGGGACTGCGCTCAATCGATTTCTCTCGCAAAATTACGTCGGAATAGTGCCCCAAAGAATCGATGGTAGCACTTTTCAAAGTCGTCGAAATTTTCGCCAAAAATCCAAAGGGGTTAACCTTACTTTTTTTGCGATTTTTGGAGCCAAAAATTTCTGGTCACCGAATTGATTTGTATGACCGTTTCTTGGCTAATTGGAACCCCAGGAACTCGAAAATCACAGTAAAAAAAGCGTAGAACCAACAGCAGAGAATTGACGATGAAAATCTGCAGTTTTTTGGCTGTAACTTTCGATCCGTTGCTCGCAGCGCATTGGGACTGCGCTTAATCGATTTCTCTCGCGAAATTACGTCGGAATAGTGCCCTAAAGAATCGATGGTAGCACTTTTCAAAGTCGTCGGAATTTTCGCCAAAAATCCAAAGGGGTTAGCCTTACTTTTTTTGCGATTTTCGAAGCCAAAAATTTCTGGTCACCGAATTGATTTGTAAGACCGTTTCTTGGCTAATTGGAACCCCAGGAACTTGAAAATCACAGTAAAAAAAGCGTAGAACCAACAGCAGAGAAACGACGATGAAAATCTGCACTTTTTTGGCTGTAACTTTTGATCCGTTGCTCGCAGCGTATTGGGACTGCGCTTAATCGATTTCTCTCGCAAAATTACGTCGGAATAGTGCCCTAAAGAATCGATGGTAGCACTTTTCAAAGTCGTCGAAATTTTCGCCAAAAATCCAAAGGGGTTAGCCTTACTTTTTTTTACGATTTTTGGAGCCAAAAATTTCTGGTCTCCGAATTGATTTGTATGACCGTTTCTTGGCTAATTGGGACCCCAGGGACTTGAAAATCACAGTAAAAAAAGCGTAGAACCAACAGCAGAGAAACGACGATGAAAATCTGCACTTTTTTGGCTGTAACTTTTGATCCGTTGCTCGCAGCGTATTGGGACTGCGCTTAATCGATTTCTCTCGCGAAATTACGTCGGAATAGTGCCCTAAAGAAACGATGGTAGCACTTTTCGAAGTCGTCGAAATTTTCGCCAAAAATCCAAAGGGGTTAGCCTTACTTTTTTTGCGATTGTTGAAGCTCAAAATTTCTGGTCACCGAATTGATTTGTATGACCGTTTCTTGGCTAATTGGAACCCCAGAAACTCGAAAATCACGGTAAAAAAAGCGTAGAACCGACAGCGGAGAAACGACGATGAAAATCTGCACTTTTTTGGCTGTAACTTTTGATCCGTTGCTCGCAGCGTATTGGGACTGCGCTCAATCGATTTCTCTCGCAAAATTACGTCGGAATAGTGCCCTAAAGAATCGATGGTAGCACTTTTCAAAGTCGTCGAAATTTTCGCCAAAAATCCAAAGGGGTTAACCTTACTTTTTTTGCGATTTTTGGAGCCAAAAATTTCTGGTCACCGAATTGATTTGTATGACCGTTTCTTGGCTAATTGGAACCCCAGGAACTCGAAAATCACAGTAAAAAAAGCGTAGAACCAACAGCAGAGAATTGACGATGAAAATCTGCAGTTTTTTGGCTGTAACTTTCGATCCGTTGCTCGCAGCGTATTGGGACTGCGCTTAATCGATTTCTCTCGCAAAATTACGTCGGAATAGTGCCCTAAAGAATCGATGGTAGCACTTTTCAACGTCGTCGAAATTTTCGCCAAAAATCCAAAGAGGTTAGCCTTACTTTTTTTGCGATTTTTGGAGCCAAAAATTTCTAGTCTCCGAATTGATTTGTATGACCGTTTCTTGGCTGATTGGGACCCCAGGAACTCGAAAATCACAGTAAAAAAAGCGTAGAACCAACAGCAGAGAAACGACGATGAAAATCTGCACTTTTTTGGCTGTAACTTTTGATCCGTTGCTCGCAGCGTATTGGGACTGCGCTTAATCGGATTCTCTCGCAAAATTACGTCGGAATAGTGCCCTAAAGAATCGATGGTAGCACTTTTCAAAGTCGTCGAAATTTTCGCTAAAAATCCAAAGGGGTTAGCCTTACTTTTTTTGCGATTTTTGGAGCTAAAAATTTCTGGTCACCGAATTGATTTGTATGACCGTTTCTTGGCTAATTGGAACCCCAGGAACTTGAAAATCACAGTAAAAAAAGCGTAGAACCAACAGCAGAGAAACGACGATGAAAATCTGCACTTTTTTGGCTGTAACTTTTGATCCGTTGCTCGCAGCGTATTGGGACTGCGCTTAATCGATTTCTCTCGCAAAATTACGTCGGAATAGTGCCCTAAAGAATCGATGGTAGCACTTTTCAAAGTCGTCGAAATTTTCGCCAAAAATCCAAAGGGGTTAGCCTTACTTTGTTTTACGATTTTTGGAGCCAAAAATTTCTGGTCTCCGAATTGATTTGTATGACCGTTTCTTGGCTAATTGGGACCCCAGGAACTCGAAAATCACAGTAAAAAAAGCGTAGAACCAACAGCAGAGAATTGACGATGAAAATCTGCAGTTTTTTGGCTGTAACTTTCGATCCGTTGCTCGCAGCGTATTGGGACTGCGCTTAATCGATTTCTCTCGCAAAATTACGTCGGAATAGTGCCCTAAAGAATCGATGGTAGCACTTTTCAACGTCGTCGAAATTTTCGCCAAAAATCCAAAGAGGTTAGCCTTACTTTTTTTGCGATTTTTGGAGCCAAAAATTTCTAGTCTCCGAATTGATTTGTATGACCGTTTCTTGGCTGATTGGGACCCCAGGAACTCGAAAATCACTGTAAAAAAAGCGTAGAACCAACAGCAGAGAAACGACGATGAAAATCTGCACTTTTTTGGCTGTAACTTTTGATCCGTTGCTCGCAGCGTATTGGGACTGCGCTTAATCGGATTCTCTCGCAAAATTACGTCGGAATAGTGCCCTAAAGAATCGATGGTAGCACTTTTCAAAGTCGTCGAAATTTTCGCTAAAAATCCAAAGGGGTTAGCCTTACTTTTTTTGCGATTTTTGGAGCTAAAAATTTCTGGTCACCGAATTGATTTGTATGACCGTTTCTTGGCTAATTGGAACCCCAGGAACTTGAAAATGACAGTAAAAAAAGCGTAGAACCAACAGCAGAGAAACGACGATGAAAATCTGCACTTTTTTGGCTGTAACTTTTGATCCGTTGCTCGCAGCGTATTGGGACTGCGCTTAATCGATTTCTCTCGCAAAATTACGTCGGAATAGTGCCCTAAAGAATCGATGGTAGCACTTTTCAAAGTCGTCGAAATTTTCGCCAAAAATCCAAAGGGGTTAGCCTTACTTTGTTTTACGATTTTTGGAGCCAAAAATTTCTGGTCTCCGAATTGATTTGTATGACCGTTTCTTGGCTAATTGGGACCCCAGGAACTCGAAAATCACAGTAAAAAAAGCGTAGAACCAACAGCAGAGAAACGACGATGAAAATCTTCAGTTTTTTGGCTGTAACTTTTGATCCGTTGCTCGCAGCGTATTGGGACTGCGCTTAATCGATTTCTCTCGCGAAATTACGTCGGAATAGTGCCCTAAAGAAACGATGGTAGCACTTTTCGAAGTCGTCGAAATTTTCGCCAAAAATCCAAAGGGGTTAGCCTTACTTTTTTTGCGATTTTCGAAGCTCAAAATTTCTGGTCACCGAATTGATTTGTATGACCGTTTCTTGGCTAATTGGAACCCCAGAAACTCGAAAATCACGGTAAAAAAAGCGTAGAACCGACAGCGGAGAAACGACGATCAAAATCTGCACTTTTTTGGCTGTAACTTTTGATCCGTTGCTCGCAGCGTATTGGGACTGCGCTCAATCGATTTCTCTCGCAAAATTACGTCGGAATAGTGCCCTAAAGAATCGATGGTAGCACTTTTCAAAGTCGTCGAAATTTTCGCCAAAAATCCAAAGGGGTTAACCTTACTTTTTTTGCGATTTTTGGAGCCAAAAATTTCTGGTCACCGAATTGATTTGTATGACCGTTTCTTGGCTAATTGGAACCCCAGGAACTCGAAAATCACAGTAAAAAAAGCGTAGAACCAACAGCAGAGAATTGACGATGAAAATCTTCAGTTTTTTGGCTGTAACTTTCGATCCGTTGCTCGCAGCGTATTGGGACTGCGCTTAATCGATTTCTCTCGCAAAATTACGTCGGAATAGTATCCTAAAGAATCGATGGTAGCACTTTTCGAAGTCGTCGAAATTTTCGCCAAAAATCCAAAGGGGTTAGCCTTACTTTTTTTTACGATTTTTGGAGCCAAAAATTTCTGGTCTCCGAATTGATTTGTATGACCGTTTCTTGGCTAATTGGGACCCCAGGGACTCGAAAATCACAGTAAAAAAAGCGTAGAACCAACAGCAGAGAAACGACGATGAAAATCTGCACTTTTTTGGCTGTAACTTTTGATCCGTTGCTCGCAGCGTATTGGGACTGCGCTTAATCGATTTCTCTCGCGAAATTACGTCGGAATAGTGCCCTAAAGAAACGATGGTAGCACTTTTCGAAGTCGTCGAAATTTTCGCCAAAAATCCAAAGGGGTTAGCCTTACTTTTTTTGCGATTTTTGAAGCGCAAAATTTCTGGTCACCGAATTGATTTGTATGACCGTTTCTTGGCTAATTGGAACCCCAGAAACTCGAAAATCACGGTAAAAAAAGCGTAGAACCGACAGCGGAGAAACGACGATGAAAATCTGCACTTTTTTGGCTGTAACTTTTGATCCGTTGCTCGCAGCGTATTGGGACTGCGCTCAATCGATTTCTCTCGCAAAATTACGTCGGAATGGTGCCCTAAAGAATCGATAGTAGGACTTTTCAAAGTCGTCGAAATTTTCGCCGAAAATCCAAAGGGGTGAACCTTACTTTTTTTGCGATTTTTGGAGCCAAAAATTTCTGGTCACCGAATTGATTTGTATGACCGTTTCTTGGCTAATTGGAACCCCAGGAACTCGAAAATCACAGTAAAAAAAGCGTAGAACCAACAGCAGAGAATTGACGATGAAAATCTGCACTTTTTTGGCTGTAACTTTTGATCCGTTGCTCGCAGCGTATTGGGACTGCGCTCAATCGATTTCTCTCGCAAAATTACGTCGGAATAGTGCCCCAAAGAATCGATGGTAGCACTTTTCAAAGTCGTCGAAATTTTCGCCAAAAATCCAAAGGGGTTAACCTTACTTTTTTTGCGATTTTTGGAGCCAAAAATTTCTGGTCACCGAATTGATTTGTATGACCGTTTCTTGGCTAATTGGAACCCCAGGAACTCGAAAATCACAGTAAAAAAAGCGTAGAACCAACAGCAGAGAATTGACGATGAAAATCTGCAGTTTTTTGGCTGTAACTTTCGATCCGTTGCTCGCAGCGCATTGGGACTGCGCTTAATCGATTTCTCTCGCGAAATTACGTCGGAATAGTGCCCTAAAGAATCGATGGTAGCACTTTTCAAAGTCGTCGGAATTTTCGCCAAAAATCCAAAGGGGTTAGCCTTACTTTTTTTGCGATTTTCGAAGCCAAAAATTTCTGGTCACCGAATTGATTTGTAAGACCGTTTCTTGGCTAATTGGAACCCCAGGAACTTGAAAATCACAGTAAAAAAAGCGTAGAACCAACAGCAGAGAAACGACGATGAAAATCTGCACTTTTTTGGCTGTAACTTTTGATCCGTTGCTCGCAGCGTATTGGGACTGCGCTTAATCGATTTCTCTCGCAAAATTACGTCGGAATAGTGCCCTAAAGAATCGATGGTAGCACTTTTCAAAGTCGTCGAAATTTTCGCCAAAAATCCAAAGGGGTTAGCCTTACTTTTTTTTACGATTTTTGGAGCCAAAAATTTCTGGTCTCCGAATTGATTTGTATGACCGTTTCTTGGCTAATTGGGACCCCAGGGACTCGAAAATCACAGTAAAAAAAGCGTAGAACCAACAGCAGAGAAACGACGATGAAAATCTGCACTTTTTTGGCTGTAACTTTTGATCCGTTGCTCGCAGCGTATTGGGACTGCGCTTAATCGATTTCTCTCGCGAAATTACGTCGGAATAGTGCCCTAAAGAAACGATGGTAGCACTTTTCGAAGTCGTCGAAATTTTCGCCAAAAATCCAAAGGGGTTAGCCTTACTTTTTTTGCGATTGTTGAAGCTCAAAATTTCTGGTCATCGAATTGATTTGTATGACCGTTTCTTGGCTAATTGGAACCCCAGAAACTCGAAAATCACGGTAAAAAAAGCGTAGAACCGACAGCGGAGAAACGACGATGAAAATCTGCACTTTTTTGGCTGTAACTTTTGATCCGTTGCTCGCAGCGTATTGGGACTGCGCTCAATCGATTTCTCTCGCAAAATTACGTCGGAATAGTGCCCTAAAGAATCGATGGTAGCACTTTTCAAAGTCGTCGAAATTTTCGCCAAAAATCCAAAGGGGTTAACCTTACTTTTTTTGCGATTTTTGGAGCCAAAAATTTCTGGTCACCGAATTGATTTGTATGACCGTTTCTTGGCTAATTGGAACCCCAGGAACTCGAAAATCACAGTAAAAAAAGCGTAGAACCAACAGCAGAGAATTGACGATGAAAATCTGCAGTTTTTTGGCTGTAACTTTCGATCCGTTGCTCGCAGCGTATTGGGACTGCGCTTAATCGATTTCTCTCGCAAAATTACGTCGGAATAGTGCCCTAAAGAATCGATGGTAGCACTTTTCAACGTCGTCGAAATTTTCGCCAAAAATCCAAAGAGGTTAGCCTTACTTTTTTTGCGATTTTTGGAGCCAAAAATTTCTAGTCTCCGAATTGATTTGTATGACCGTTTCTTGGCTGATTGGGACCCCAGGAACTCGAAAATCACAGTAAAAAAAGCGTAGAACCAACAGCAGAGAAACGACGATGAAAATCTGCACTTTTTTGGCTGTAACTTTTGATCCGTTGCTCGCAGCGTATTGGGACTGCGCTTAATCGGATTCTCTCGCAAAATTACGTCGGAATAGTGCCCTAAAGAATCGATGGTAGCACTTTTCAAAGTCGTCGAAATTTTCGCTAAAAATCCAAAGGGGTTAGCCTTACTTTTTTTGCGATTTTTGGAGCTAAAAATTTCTGGTCACCGAATTGATTTGTATGACCGTTTCTTGGCTAATTGGAACCCCAGGAACTTGAAAATCACAGTAAAAAAAGCGTAGAACCAACAGCAGAGAAACGACGATGAAAATCTGCACTTTTTTGGCTGTAACTTTTGATCCGTTGCTCGCAGCGTATTGGGACTGCGCTTAATCGATTTCTCTCGCAAAATTACGTCGGAATAGTGCCCTAAAGAATCGATGGTAGCACTTTTCAAAGTCGTCGAAATTTTCGCCAAAAATCCAAAGGGGTTAGCCTTACTTTGTTTTACGATTTTTGGAGCCAAAAATTTCTGGTCTCCGAATTGATTTGTATGACCGTTTCTTGGCTAATTGGGACCCCAGGAACTCGAAAATCACAGTAAAAAAAGCGTAGAACCAACAGCAGAGAATTGACGATGAAAATCTGCAGTTTTTTGGCTGTAACTTTCGATCCGTTGCTCGCAGCGTATTGGGACTGCGCTTAATCGATTTCTCTCGCAAAATTACGTCGGAATAGTGCCCTAAAGAATCGATGGTAGCACTTTTCAACGTCGTCGAAATTTTCGCCAAAAATCCAAAGAGGTTAGCCTTACTTTTTTTGCGATTTTTGGAGCCAAAAATTTCTAGTCTCCGAATTGATTTGTATGACCGTTTCTTGGCTGATTGGGACCCCAGGAACTCGAAAATCACTGTAAAAAAAGCGTAGAACCAACAGCAGAGAAACGACGATGAAAATCTGCACTTTTTTGGCTGTAACTTTTGATCCGTTGCTCGCAGCGTATTGGGACTGCGCTTAATCGGATTCTCTCGCAAAATTACGTCGGAATAGTGCCCTAAAGAATCGATGGTAGCACTTTTCAAAGTCGTCGAAATTTTCGCTAAAAATCCAAAGGGGTTAGCCTTACTTTTTTTGCGATTTTTGGAGCTAAAAATTTCTGGTCACCGAATTGATTTGTATGACCGTTTCTTGGCTAATTGGAACCCCAGGAACTTGAAAATGACAGTAAAAAAAGCGTAGAACCAACAGCAGAGAAACGACGATGAAAATCTGCACTTTTTTGGCTGTAACTTTTGATCCGTTGCTCGCAGCGTATTGGGACTGCGCTTAATCGATTTCTCTCGCAAAATTACGTCGGAATAGTGCCCTAAAGAATCGATGGTAGCACTTTTCAAAGTCGTCGAAATTTTCGCCAAAAATCCAAAGGGGTTAGCCTTACTTTGTTTTACGATTTTTGGAGCCAAAAATTTCTGGTCTCCGAATTGATTTGTATGACCGTTTCTTGGCTAATTGGGACCCCAGGAACTCGAAAATCACAGTAAAAAAAGCGTAGAACCAACAGCAGAGAAACGACGATGAAAATCTTCAGTTTTTTGGCTGTAACTTTTGATCCGTTGCTCGCAGCGTATTGGGACTGCGCTTAATCGATTTCTCTCGCGAAATTACGTCGGAATAGTGCCCTAAAGAAACGATGGTAGCACTTTTCGAAGTCGTCGAAATTTTCGCCAAAAATCCAAAGGGGTTAGCCTTACTTTTTTTGCGATTTTCGAAGCTCAAAATTTCTGGTCACCGAATTGATTTGTATGACCGTTTCTTGGCTAATTGGAACCCCAGAAACTCGAAAATCACGGTAAAAAAAGCGTAGAACCGACAGCGGAGAAACGACGATCAAAATCTGCACTTTTTTGGCTGTAACTTTTGATCCGTTGCTCGCAGCGTATTGGGACTGCGCTCAATCGATTTCTCTCGCAAAATTACGTCGGAATAGTGCCCTAAAGAATCGATGGTAGCACTTTTCAAAGTCGTCGAAATTTTCGCCAAAAATCCAAAGGGGTTAACCTTACTTTTTTTGCGATTTTTGGAGCCAAAAATTTCTGGTCACCGAATTGATTTGTATGACCGTTTCTTGGCTAATTGGAACCCCAGGAACTCGAAAATCACAGTAAAAAAAGCGTAGAACCAACAGCAGAGAATTGACGATGAAAATCTTCAGTTTTTTGGCTGTAACTTTCGATCCGTTGCTCGCAGCGTATTGGGACTGCGCTTAATCGATTTCTCTCGCAAAATTACGTCGGAATAGTATCCTAAAGAATCGATGGTAGCACTTTTCGAAGTCGTCGAAATTTTCGCCAAAAATCCAAAGGGGTTAGCCTTACTTTTTTTGCGATTTTTTGAGCTGAAAATTTCTGGTCACCGAATTGATTTGTATGACCGTTTCTTGGCTAATTGGAACCCCAGGAACTCGAAAATCACGGTAAAAAAAGCGTAGAACCGACAGCAGAGAAATGACGATTAAAATCTGCAGTTTTTTGGCTGTAACTTTTGATCCGTTGCTCGCAGCGCATTGGGACTGCGCTTAATCGATTTCTCTCGCAAAATTACGTCGGAATAGTGCCCTAAAGAATCGATGGTAGCACTTTTCCAAGTCGTCGAAATTTTCGCCAAAAATCCAAAGGGGTTAGCCTTACTTTTTTTGCGATTTTTGGAGCCAAAAATTTCTGGTCTCCGAATTGATTTGTATGACCGTTTCTTGGCTAATTGGGACCCCAGGAACTCGAAAATCACAGTCAAAAAAGCGTAGAACCGACAGCAGAGGAACGACGATGAAAATCCGCACTTTTTTGGCTGTAACTTTTGATCCATTGCTCGCAGCGTATTGGGACTGCGCTCAATCGATTTCTCTCGCAAAATTACGTCGGAGGGGTGCCCTAAAGAATCGATGGTAGCACTTTTCAAAGTCGTCGAAATTTTCGCCAAAAATCCAAAGGGGTTAGCCTTACTTTTTTTGCGATTTTTGAAGCTAAAAATTTCTGGTCACCGAATTGATTCGTAAGACCGTTTCTTGGCTAATTGGAACCCCAGGAACTCGAAAATCACAGTAAAAAAAGCGTAGAACCAACAGCAGAGAAACGACGATGAAAATCTGCACTTTTTTGGCTGTAACTTTTGATCCGTTGCTCGCAGCGTATTGGGACTGCGCTTAATCGATTTCTTTCGCAAAATCACGTCGGAATAGTGCCCCAAAGAATAAATTGCAGCACTTTCCAAAGTCGTTGAAATTTTCGCCAAAAATCCAAAGGGGTTAACCTTACTTTTTTTGCGATTTTTGGAGCAAAAAATTTCTGGTCACCGAATTGATTTGTATGACCGTTTCTTGGCTAATTGGGACCCCAGAAACTCGTCAATCACAGTAAAAAAAGCGTAGAACCGACAGCAGAGAAACGACGATGAAAATCTGCACTTTTTTGGCTGTAACTTTTGATCCGTTGCTCGCAGCGTATTGGGACTGCGCTCAATCGATTTCTCTCGCAAAATTACGTCGGAATAGTGCCCTGAAGAATCGATGGTAGCACTTTTTAAAGTCGTCGAAATTTTCGCCAAAAATCCAAAGGGGTTAACCTTACTTTTTTCGCGATTTTTGGAGCCAAAAATTTCTGGTCACCGAATTGATTTGTATGACCGTTTTCGGCTAATTGGAACCATAGGAACTCGAAAATCACAGTGAGAAAAGCGTAGAACCGACAGCAGAGAAATGACGATGAAAATCTGCAGTTTTTTGGCTGTAACTTTTGATCCGTCGCTCGCAGCGTATTGGGACTGCGCTTAATCGATTTCTCTAGCAAAATTACGTCGGAATAGTGCCCTAAAGAATCGATGGTAGCACTTTTCAAAGTCGTCGAAATTTTCGCCAAAAATCCAAAGGGGTTAGCCTTACTTTTTTTTACGATTTTTGGAGCCAAAAATTTCTGGTCTCCGAATTGATTTGTATGACCGTTTCTTGGCTAATTGGGACCCCAGGGACTCGAAAATCACAGTAAAAAAAGCGTAGAACCAACAGCAGAGAATTGACGATGAAAATCTGCAGTTTTTTGGCTGTAACTTTCGATCCGTTGCTCGCAGCGCATTGGGACTGCGCTTAATCGATTTCTCTCGCGAAATTACGTCGGAATAGTGCCCTAAAGAATCGATGGTAGCACTTTTCAAAGTCGTCGGAATTTTCGCCAAAAATCCAAAGGGGTTAGCCTTACTTTTTTTGCGATTTTCGAAGCCAAAAATTTCTGGTCACCGAATTGATTTGTAAGACCGTTTCTTGGCTAATTGGAACCCCAGGAACTTGAAAATCACAGTAAAAAAAGCGTAGAACCAACAGCAGAGAAACGACGATGAAAATCTGCACTTTTTTGGCTGTAACTTTTGATCCGTTGCTCGCAGCGTATTGGGACTGCGCTTAATCGATTTCTCTCGCAAAATTACGTCGGAATAGTGCCCTAAAGAATCGATGGTAGCACTTTTCAAAGTCGTCGAAATTTTCGCCAAAAATCCAAAGGGGTTAGCCTTACTTTTTTTTACGATTTTTGGAGCCAAAAATTTCTGGTCTACGAATTGATTTGTATGACCGTTTCTTGGCTAATTGGGACCCCAGGGACTCGAAAATCACAGTAAAAAAAGCGTAGAACCAACAGCAGAGAAACGACGATGAAAATCTGCACTTTTTTGGCTGTAACTTTTGATCCGTTGCTCGCAGCGTATTGGGACTGCGCTTAATCGATTTCTCTCGCGAAATTACGTCGGAATAGTGCCCTAAAGAAACGATGGTAGCACTTTTCGAAGTCGTCGAAATTTTCGCCAAAAATCCAAAGGGGTTAGCCTTACTTTTTTTGCGATTGTTGAAGCTCAAAATTTCTGGTCACCGAATTGATTTGTATGACCGTTTCTTGGCTAATTGGAACCCCAGAAACTCGAAAATCACGGTAAAAAAAGCGTAGAACCGACAGCGGAGAAACGACGATGAAAATCTGCACTTTTTTGGCTGTAACTTTTGATCCGTTGCTCGCAGCGTATTGGGACTGCGCTCAATCGATTTCTCTCGCAAAATTACGTCGGAATAGTGCCCTAAAGAATCGATGGTAGCACTTTTCAAAGTCGTCGAAATTTTCGCCAAAAATCCAAAGGGGTTAACCTTACTTTTTTTGCGATTTTTGGAGCCAAAAATTTCTGGTCACCGAATTGATTTGTATGACCGTTTCTTGGCTAATTGGAACCCCAGGAACTCGAAAATCACAGTAAAAAAAGCGTAGAACCAACAGCAGAGAATTGACGATGAAAATCTGCAGTTTTTTGGCTGTAACTTTCGATCCGTTGCTCGCAGCGTATTGGGACTGCGCTTAATCGATTTCTCTCGCAAAATTACGTCGGAATAGTGCCCTAAAGAATCGATGGTAGCACTTTTCAACGTCGTCGAAATTTTCGCCAAAAATCCAAAGAGGTTAGCCTTACTTTTTTTGCGATTTTTGGAGCCAAAAATTTCTAGTCTCCGAATTGATTTGTATGACCGTTTCTTGGCTGATTGGGACCCCAGGAACTCGAAAATCACAGTAAAAAAAGCGTAGAACCAACAGCAGAGAAACGACGATGAAAATCTGCACTTTTTTGGCTGTAACTTTTGATCCGTTGCTCGCAGCGTATTGGGACTGCGCTTAATCGGATTCTCTCGCAAAATTACGTCGGAATAGTGCCCTAAAGAATCGATGGTAGCACTTTTCAAAGTCGTCGAAATTTTCGCTAAAAATCCAAAGGGGTTAGCCTTACTTTTTTTGCGATTTTTGGAGCTAAAAATTTCTGGTCACCGAATTGATTTGTATGACCGTTTCTTGGCTAATTGGAACCCCAGGAACTTGAAAATCACAGTAAAAAAAGCGTAGAACCAACAGCAGAGAAACGACGATGAAAATCTGCACTTTTTTGGCTGTAACTTTTGATCCGTTGCTCGCAGCGTATTGGGACTGCGCTTAATCGATTTCTCTCGCAAAATTACGTCGGAATAGTGCCCTAAAGAATCGATGGTAGCACTTTTCAAAGTCGTCGAAATTTTCGCCAAAAATCCAAAGGGGTTAGCCTTACTTTTTTTGCGATTTTTGAAGCTCAAAATTTCTGGTCACCGAATTGATTTGTATGACCGTTTCTTGGCTAATTGGAACCCCAGAAACTCGAAAATCACGGTAAAAAAAGCGTAGAACCGACAGCGGAGAAACGACGATGAAAATCTGCACTTTTTTGGCTGTAACTTTTGATCCGTTGCTCGCAGCGTATTGGGACTGCGCTCAATCGATTTCTCTCGCAAAATTACGTCGGAATAGTGCCCTAAAGAATCGATGGTAGCACTTTTCAGAGTCGTCGAAATTTTCGCCAAAAATCCAAAGGGGTTAACCTTACTTTTTTTGCGATTTTTGGAGCCAAAAATTTCTGGTCACCGAATTGATTTGTATGACCGTTTCTTGGCTAATTGGAACCCCAGGAACTCGAAAATCACAGTAAAAAAAGCGTAGAACCAACAGCAGAGAATTGACGATGAAAATCTTCAGTTTTTTGGCTGTAACTTTCGATCCGTTGCTCGCAGCGTATTGGGACTGCGCTTAATCGATTTCTGTCGCAAAATTACGTCGGAATAGTATCCTAAAGAATCGATGGTAGCACTTTTCGAAGTTGTCGAAATTTTCGCCAAAAATCCAAAGGGGTTAGCCTTACTTTTTTTGCGATTTTTTGAGCTGAAAATTTCTGGTCACCGAATTGATTTGTATGACCGTTTCTTGGCTAATTGGAACCCCAGGAACTCGAAAATCACGGTAAAAAAAGCGTAGAACCGACAGCAGAGAAATGACGATGAAAATCTGCAGTTTTTTGGCTGTAACTTTTGATCCGTTGCTCGCAGCGCATTGGGACTGCGCTTAATCGATTTCTCTCGCAAAATTACGTCGGAATAGTGCCCTAAAGAATCGATGGTAGCACTTTTCCAAGTCGTCGAAATTTTCGCCAAAAATCCAAAGGGGTTAGCCTTACTTTTTTTGCGATTTTTGGAGCCAAAAATTTCTGGTCTCCGAATTGATTTGTATGACCGTTTCTTGGCTAATTGGGACCCCAGGAACTCGAAAATCACAGTCAAAAAAGCGTAGAACCGACAGCAGAGGAACGACGATGAAAATCCGCACTTTTTTGGCTGTAACTTTTGATCCATTGCTCGCAGCGTATTGGGACTGCGCTCAATCGATTTCTCTCGCAAAATTACGTCGGAGGGGTGCCCTAAAGAATCGATGGTAGCACTTTTCAAAGTCGTCGAAATTTTCGCCAAAAATCCAAAGGGGTTAGCCTTACTTTTTTTGCGATTTTTGAAGCTAAAAATTTCTGGTCACCGAATTGATTCGTAAGACCGTTTCTTGGCTAATTGGAACCCCAGGAACTCGAAAATCACAGTAAAAAAAGCGTAGAACCAACAGCAGAGAAACGACGATGAAAATCTGCACTTTTTTGGCTGTAACTTTTGATCCGTTGCTCGCAGCGTATTGGGACTGCGCCTAATCGATTTCTTTCGCAAAATCACGTCGGAATAGTGCCCCAAAGAATAAAT
The DNA here is from genome assembly GCF_021155765.1 of Diprion similis. Classification (NCBI taxonomy): domain Eukaryota; kingdom Metazoa; phylum Arthropoda; class Insecta; order Hymenoptera; family Diprionidae; genus Diprion; species Diprion similis. The sequence goes on along the minus strand of NC_060116.1, from coordinate 4,864,282 downwards.
TGCAGCACTTTCCAAAGTCGTTGAAATTTTCGCCAAAAATCCAAAGGGGTTAACCTTACTTTTTTTGCGATTTTTGGAGCAAAAAATTTCTGGTCACCGAATTGATTTGTATGACCGTTTCTTGGCTAATTGGGACCCCAGAAACTCGTCAATCACAGTAAAAAAAGCGTAGAACCGACAGCAGAGAAACGACGATGAAAATCTGCACTTTTTTGGCTGTAACTTTTGATCCGTTGCTCGCAGCGTATTGGGACTGCGCTCAATCGATTTCTCTCGCAAAATTACGTCGGAATAGTGCCCTGAAGAATCGATGGTAGCACTTTTTAAAGTCGTCGAAATTTTCGCCAAAAATCCAAAGGGGTTAACCTTACTTTTTTCGCGATTTTTGGAGCCAAAAATTTCTGGTCACCGAATTGATTTGTATGACCGTTTTCGGCTAATTGGAACCATAGGAACTCGAAAATCACAGTGAGAAAAGCGTAGAACCGACAGCAGAGAAATGACGATGAAAATCTGCAGTTTTTTGGCTGTAACTTTTGATCCGTCGCTCGCAGCGTATTGGGACTGCGCTTAATCGATTTCTCTAGCAAAATTACGTCGGAATAGTGCCCTAAAGAATCGATGGTAGCACTTTTCAAAGTCGTCGAAATTTTCGCCAAAAATCCAAAGGGGTTAGCCTTACTTTTTTCTACGATTTTTGGAGCCAAAAATTTCTGGTCTCCGAATTGATTTGTATGACCGTTTCTTGGCTAATTGGGACCCCAGGGACTCGAAAATCACAGTAAAAAAAGCGTAGAACCAACAGCAGAGAAACGACGATGAAAATCTGCACTTTTTTGGCTGTAACTTTTGATCCGTTGCTCGCAGCGTATTGGGACTGCGCTTAATCGATTTCTCTCGCGAAATTACGTCGGAATAGTGCCCTAAAGAAACGATGGTAGCACTTTTCGAAGTCGTCGAAATTTTCGCCAAAAATCCAAAGGGGTTAGCCTTACTTTTTTTGCGATTTTTGAAGCTCAAAATTTCTGGCCACCGAATTGATTTGTATGACCGTTTCTTGGCTAATTGGAACCCCAGAAACTCGAAAATCACGGTAAAAAAAGCGTAGAACTGACAGCGGAGAAAATACGATGAAAATCTGCACTTTTTTGGCTGTAACTTTTGATCCGTTGCTCGCAGCGTATTGGGACTGCGCTCAATCGATTTCTCTCGCAAAATTACGTCGGAATAGTGCCCTAAAGAATCGATGGTAGCACTTTTCAAAGTCGTCGAAATTTTCGCCAAAAATCCAAAGGGGTTAACCTTACTTTTTTTGCGATTTTTGGAGCCAAAAATTTCTGGTCACCGAATTGATTTGTATGACCGTTTCTTGGCTAATTGGAACCCCAGGAACTCGAAAATCACAGTAAAAAAAGCGTAGAACCAACAGCAGAGAATTGACGATGGAAATCTGCAGTTTTTTGGCTGTAACTTTCGATCCGTTGCTCGCAGCGTATTGGGACTGCGCTTAATCGATTTCTCTCGCAAAATTACGTCGGAATAGTGCCCTAAAGAATCGATGGTAGCACTTTTCAACGTCGTCGAAATTTTCGCCAAAAATCCAAAGAGGTTAGCCTTACTTTTTTTGCGATTTTTGGAGCCAAAAATTTCTAGTCTCCGAATTGATTTGTATGACCGTTTCTTGGCTGATTGGGACCCCAGGAACTCGAAAATCACAGTAAAAAAAGCGTAGAACCAACAGCAGAGAAACGACGATGAAAATCTGCACTTTTTTGGCTGTAACTTTTGATCCGTTGCTCGCAGCGTATTGGGACTGCGCTTAATCGGATTCTCTCGCAAAATTACGTCGGAATAGTGCCCTAAAGAATCGATGGTAGCACTTTTCAAAGTCGTCGAAATTTTCGCTAAAAATCCAAAGGGGTTAGCCTTACTTTTTTTGCGATTTTTGGAGCTAAAAATTTCTGGTCACCGAATTGATTTGTATGACCGTTTCTTGGCTAATTGGAACCCCAGGAACTTGAAAATCACAGTAAAAAAAGCGTAGAACCAACAGCAGAGAAACGACGATGAAAATCTGCACTTTTTTGGCTGTAACTTTTGATCCGTTGCTCGCAGCGTATTGGGACTGCGCTTAATCGATTTCTCTCGCAAAATTACGTCGGAATAGTGCCCTAAAGAATCGATGGTAGCACTTTTCAAAGTCGTCGAAATTTTCGCCAAAAATCCAAAGGGGTTAGCCTTACTTTTTTTGCGATTTTTGAAGCTCAAAATTTCTGGTCACCGAATTGATTTGTATGACCGTTTCTTGGCTAATTGGAACCCCAGAAACTCGAAAATCACGGTAAAAAAAGCGTAGAACCGACAGCGGAGAAACGACGATGAAAATCTGCACTTTTTTGGCTGTAACTTTTGATCCGTTGCTCGCAGCGTATTGGGACTGCGCTCAATCGATTTCTCTCGCAAAATTACGTCGGAATAGTGCCCTAAAGAATCGATGGTAGCACTTTTCAGAGTCGTCGAAATTTTCGCCAAAAATCCAAAGGGGTTAACCTTACTTTTTTTGCGATTTTTGGAGCCAAAAATTTCTGGTCACCGAATTGATTTGTATGACCGTTTCTTGGCTAATTGGAACCCCAGGAACTCGAAAATCACAGTAAAAAAAGCGTAGAACCAACAGCAGAGAATTGACGATGAAAATCTTCAGTTTTTTGGCTGTAACTTTCGATCCGTTGCTCGCAGCGTATTGGGACTGCGCTTAATCGATTTCTCTCGCAAAATTACGTCGGAATAGTATCCTAAAGAATCGATGGTAGCACTTTTCGAAGTCGTCGAAATTTTCGCCAAAAATCCAAAGGGGTTAGCCTTACTTTTTTTGCGATTTTTTGAGCTGAAAATTTCTGGTCACCGAATTGATTTGTATGACCGTTTCTTGGCTAATTGGAACCCCAGGAACTCGAAAATCACGGTAAAAAAAGCGTAGAACCGACAGCAGAGAAATGACGATGAAAATCTGCAGTTTTTTGGCTGTAACTTTTGATCCGTTGCTCGCAGCGCATTGGGACTGCGCTTAATCGATTTCTCTCGCAAAATTACGTCGGAATAGTGCCCTAAAGAATCGATGGTAGCACTTTTCCAAGTCGTCGAAATTTTCGCCAAAAATCCAAAGGGGTTAGCCTTACTTTTTTTGCGATTTTTGGAGCCAAAAATTTCTGGTCTCCGAATTGATTTGTATGACCGTTTCTTGGCTAATTGGGACCCCAGGAACTCGAAAATCACAGTCAAAAAAGCGTAGAACCGACAGCAGAGGAACGACGATGAAAATCCGCACTTTTTTGGCTGTAACTTTTGATCCATTGCTCGCAGCGTATTGGGACTGCGCTCAATCGATTTCTCTCGCAAAATTACGTCGGAGGGGTGCCCTAAAGAATCGATGGTAGCACTTTTCAAAGTCGTCGAAATTTTCGCCAAAAATCCAAAGGGGTTAGCCTTACTTTTTTTGCGATTTTTGAAGCTAAAAATTTCTGGTCACCGAATTGATTCGTAAGACCGTTTCTTGGCTAATTGGAACCCCAGGAACTCGAAAATCACAGTAAAAAAAGCGTAGAACCAACAGCAGAGAAACGACGATGAAAATCTGCACTTTTTTGGCTGTAACTTTTGATCCGTTGCTCGCAGCGTATTGGGACTGCGCCTAATCGATTTCTTTCGCAAAATCACGTCGGAATAGTGCCCCAAAGAATAAATTGCAGCACTTTCCAAAGTCGTTGAAATTTTCGCCAAAAATCCAAAGGGGTTAACCTTACTTTTTTTGCGATTTTTGGAGCAAAAAATTTCTGGTCACCGAATTGATTTGTATGACCGTTTCTTGGCTAATTGGGACCCCAGAAACTCGTCAATCACAGTAAAAAAAGCGTAGAACCGACAGCAGAGAAACGACGATGAAAATCTGCACTTTTTTGGCTGTAACTTTTGATCCGTTGCTCGCAGCGTATTGGGACTGCGCTCAATCGATTTCTCTCGCAAAATTACGTCGGAATAGTGCCCTGAAGAATCGATGGTAGCACTTTTTAAAGTCGTCGAAATTTTCGCCAAAAATCCAAAGGGGTTAACCTTACTTTTTTCGCGATTTTTGGAGCCAAAAATTTCTGGTCACCGAATTGATTTGTATGACCGTTTTCGGCTAATTGGAACCATAGGAACTCGAAAATCACAGTGAGAAAAGCTTAGAACCGACAGCAGAGAAATGACGATGAAAATCTGCAGTTTTTTGGCTGTAACTTTTGATCCGTTGCTCGCAGCGTATTGGGACTGCGCTTAATCGATTTCTCTCGCAAAATTACGTCGGAATAGTGCCCTAAAGAATCGATGGTAGCACTTTTCAAAGTCGTCGAAATTTTCGCCAAAAATCCAAAGGGGTTAGCCTTACTTTTTTTTACGATTTTTGGAGCCAAAAATTTCTGGTCTCCGAATTGATTTGTATGACCGTTTCTTGGCTAATTGGGACCCCAGGGACTCGAAAATCACAGTAAAAAAAGCGTAGAACCAACAGCAGAGAAACGACGATGAAAATCTGCACTTTTTTGGCTGTAACTTTTGATCCGTTGCTCGCAGCGTATTGGGACTGCGCTTAATCGATTTCTCTCGCGAAATTACGTCGGAATAGTGCCCTAAAGAAACGATGGTAGCACTTTTCGAAGTCGTCGAAATTTTCGCCAAAAATCCAAAGGGGTTAGCCTTACTTTTTTTGCGATTTTTGAAGCTCAAAATTTCTGGTCACCGAATTGATTTGTATGACCGTTTCTTGGCTAATTGGAACCCCAGAAACTCGAAAATCACGGTAAAAAAAGCGTAGAACTGACAGCGGAGAAACGACGATGAAAATCTGCACTTTTTTGGCTGTAACTTTTGATCCGTTGCTCGCAGCGTATTGGGACTGCGCTCAATCGATTTCTCTCGCAAAATTACGTCGGAATAGTGCCCTAAAGAATCGATGGTAGCACTTTTCAAAGTCGTCGAAATTTTCGCCAAAAATCCAAAGGGGTTAACCTTACTTTTTTTGCGATTTTTGGAGCCAAAAATTTCTGGTCACCGAATTGATTCGTATGACCGTTTCTTGGCTAATTGGAACCCCAGGAACTCGAAAATCACAGTAAAAAAAGCGTAGAACCAACAGCAGAGAATTGACGATGGAAATCTGCAGTTTTTTGGCTGTAACTTTCGATCCGTTGCTCGCAGCGTATTGGGACTGCGCTTAATCGATTTCTCTCGCAAAATTACGTCGGAATAGTGCCCTAAAGAATCGATGGTAGCACTTTTCAACGTCGTCGAAATTTTCGCCAAAAATCCAAAGAGGTTAGCCTTACTTTTTTTGCGATTTTTGGAGCCAAAAATTTCTAGTCTCCGAATTGATTTGTATGACCGTTTCTTGGCTGATTGGGACCCCAGGAACTCGAAAATCACAGTAAAAAAAGCGTAGAACCAACAGCAGAGAAACGACGATGAAAATCTGCACTTTTTTGGCTGTAACTTTTGATCCGTTGCTCGCAGCGTATTGGGACTGCGCTTAATCGGATTCTCTCGCAAAATTACGTCGGAATAGTGCCCTAAAGAATCGATGGTAGCACTTTTCAAAGTCGTCGAAATTTTCGCTAAAAATCCAAAGGGGTTAGCCTTACTTTTTTTGCGATTTTTGTAGCTAAAAATTTCTGGTCACCGAATTGATTTGTATGACCGTTTCTTGGCTAATTGGAACCCCAGGAACTTGAAAATCACAGTAAAAAAAGGGTAGAACCAACAGCAGAGAAACGACGATGAAAATCTGCACTTTTTTGGCTGTAACTTTTGATCCGTTGCTCGCAGCGTATTGGGACTGCGCTTAATCGATTTCTCTCGCAAAATTACGTCGGAATAGTGCCCTAAAGAATCGATGGTAGCACTTTTCAAAGTCGTCGAAATTTTCGCCAAAAATCCAAAGGGGTTAGCCTTACTTTTTTTTACGATTTTTGGAGCCAAAAATTTCTGGTCTCCGAATTGATTTGTATGACCGTTTCTTGGCTAATTGGGACCCCAGGAACTCGAAAATCACAGTAAAAAAAGCGTAGAACCAACAGCAGAGAAACGACGATGAAAATCTGCACTTTTTTGGCTGTAACTTTTGATCCGTTGCTCGCAGCGTATTGGGACTGCGCTTAATCGATTTCTCTCGCGAAATTACGTCGGAATAGTGCCCTAAAGAAACGATGGTAGCACTTTTCGAAGTCGTCGAAATTTTCGCCAAAAATCCAAAGGGGTTAGCCTTACTTTTTTTGCGATTTTTGAAGCTCAAAATTTCTGGTCACCGAATTGATTTGTATGACCGTTTCTTGGCTAATTGGAACCCCAGAAACTCGAAAATCACGGTAAAAAAAGCGTAGAACCGACAGCGGAGAAACGACGATGAAAATCCGCACTTTTTTGGCTGTAACTTTTGATCCGTTGCTCGCAGCGTATTGGGACTGCGCTCAATCGATTTCTCTCGCAAAATTACGTCGGAATAGTGCCCTAAAGAATCGATGGTAGCACTTTTCAGAGTCGTCGAAATTTTCGCCAAAAATCCAAAGGGGTTAACCTTACTTTTTTTGCGATTTTTGGAGCCAAAAATTTCTGGTCACCGAATTGATTTGTATGACCGTTTCTTGGCTAATTGGAACCCCAGGAACTCGAAAATCACAGTAAAAAAAGCGTAGAACCAACAGCAGAGAATTGACGATGAAAATCTTCAGTTTTTTGGCTGTAACTTTCGATCCGTTGCTCGCAGCGTATTGGGACTGCGCCTAATCGATTTCTCTCGCAAAATTACGTCGGAATAGTATCCTAAAGAATCGATGGTAGCACTTTTCAAAGTCGTCGAAATTTTCGCCAAAAATCCAAAGGGGTTAGCCTTACTTTTTTTGCGATTTTTGAAGCTAAAAATTTCTGGTCACCGAATTGATTCGTAAGACCGTTTCTTGGCTAATTGGAACCCCAGGAACTCGAAAATCACAGTAAAAAAAGCGTAGAAATAACAGCAGAGAAACGACGATGAAAATCTGCACTTTTTTGGCTGTAACTTTTGATCCGTTGCTCGCAGCGTATTGGGACTGCGCTTAATCGATTTCTCTCGCGAAATTACGTCGGAATAGTGCCCTAAAGAAACGATGGTAGCACTTTTCGAAGTCGTCGAAATTTTCGCCAAAAATCCAAAGGGGTTAGCCTTACTTTTTTTGCGATTTTTGAAGCTCAAAATTTCTGGTCACCGAATTGATTTGTATGACCGTTTCTTGGCTAATTGGAACCCCAGAAACTCGAAAATCACGGTAAAAAAAGCGTAGAACCGACAGCGGAGAAACGACGATGAAAATCTGCACTTTTTTGGCTGTAACTTTTGATCCGTTGCTCGCAGCGTATTGGGACTGCGCTCAATCGATTTCTCTCGCAAAATTACGTCGGAATAGTGCCCTAAAGAATCGATGGTAGCACTTTTCAAAGTCGTCGAAATTTTCGCCAAAAATCCAAAGGGGTTAACCTTACTTTTTTTGCGATTTTTGGAGCCAAAAATTTCTGGTCACCGAATTGATTTGTATGACCGTTTCTTGGCTAATTGGAACCCCAGGAACTCGAAAATCACAGTAAAAAAAGCGTAGAACCAACAGCAGAGAATTGACGATGAAAATCTTCAGTTTTTTGGCTGTAACTTTCGATCCGTTGCTCGCAGCGTATTGGGACTGCGCTTAATCGATTTCTCTCGCAAAATTACGTCGGAATAGTATCCTAAAGAATCGATGGTAGCACTTTTCGGAGTCGTCGAAATTTTCGCCAAAAATCCAAAGGGGTTAGCCTTACTTTTTTTGCGATTTTTGAAGCTCAAAATTTCTGGTCACCGAATTGATTTGTATGACCGTTTCTTGGCTAATTGGAACCCCAGAAACTCGAAAATCACGGTAAAAAAAGCGTAGAACCGACAGCGGAGAAACGACGATGAAAATCTGCACTTTTTTGGCTGTAACTTTTGATCCGTTGCTCGCAGCGTATTGGGACTGCGCTCAATCGATTTCTCTCGCAAAATTACGTCGGAATAGTGCCCTAAAGAATCGATGGTAGCACTTTTCAGAGTCGTCGAAATTTTCGCCAAAAATCCAAAGGGGTTAACCTTACTTTTTTTGCGATTTTTGGAGCCAAAAATTTCTGGTCACCGAATTGATTTGTATGACCGTTTCTTGGCTAATTGGAACCCCAGGAACTCGAAAATCACAGTAAAAAAAGCGTAGAACCAACAGCAGAGAATTGACGATGAAAATCTTCAGTTTTTTGGCTGTAACTTTCGATCCGTTGCTCGCAGCGTATTGGGACTGCGCTTAATCGATTTCTCTCGCAAAATTACGTCGGAATAGTATCCTAAAGAATCGATGGTAGCACTTTTCGAAGTCGTCGAAATTTTCGCCAAAAATCCAAAGGGGTTAGCCTTACTTTTTTTGCGATTTTTTGAGCTGAAAATTTCTGGTCACCGAATTGATTTGTATGACCGTTTCTTGGCTAATTGGAACCCCAGGAACTCGGAAATCACGGTAAAAAAAGCGTAGAACCGACAGCAGAGAAATGACGATGAAAATCTGCAGTTTTTTGGCTGTAACTTTTGATCCGTTGCTCGCAGCGCATTGGGACTGCGCTTAATCGATTTCTCTCGCAAAATTACGTCGGAATAGTGCCCTAAAGAATCGATGGTAGCACTTTTCCAAGTCGTCGAAATTTTCGCCAAAAATCCAAAGGGGTTAGCCTTACTTTTTTTGCGATTTTTGGAGCCAAAAATTTCTGGTCTCCGAATTGATTTGTATGACCGTTTCTTGGCTAATTGGGACCCCAGGAACTCGAAAATCACAGTCAAAAAAGCGTAGAACCGACAGCAGAGGAACGACGATGAAAATCCGCACTTTTTTGGCTGTAACTTTTGATCCATTGCTCGCAGCGTATTGGGACTGCGCTCAATCGATTTCTCTCGCAAAATTACGTCGGAGGGGTGCCCTAAAGAATCGATGGTAGCACTTTTCAAAGTCGTCGAAATTTTCGCCAAAAATCCAAAGGGGTTAGCCTTACTTTTTTTGCGATTATTGAAGCTAAAAATTTCTGGTCACCGAATTGATTCGTAAGACCGTTTCTTGGCTAATTGGAACCCCAGGAACTCGAAAATCACAGTAAAAAAAGCGTAGAACCAACAGCAGAGAAACGACGATGAAAATCTGCACTTTTTTGGCTGTAACTTTTGATCCGTTGCTCGCAGCGTATTGGGACTGCGCTTAATCGATTTCTTTCGCAAAATCACGTCGGAATAGTGCCCCAAAGAATAAATTGCAGCACTTTCCAAAGTCGTTGAAATTTTCGCCAAAAATCCAAAGGGGTTAACCTTACTTTTTTTGCGATTTTTGGAGCAAAAAATTTCTGGTCACCGAATTGATTTGTATGACCGTTTCTTGGCTAATTGGGACCCCAGAAACTCGTCAATCACAGTAAAAAAAGCGTAGAACCGACAGCAGAGAAACGACGATGAAAATCTGCACTTTTTTGGCTGTAACTTTTGATCCGTTGCTCGCAGCGTATTGGGACTGCGCTCAATCGATTTCTCTCGCAAAATTACGTCGGAATAGTGCCCTGAAGAATCGATGGTAGCACTTTTTAAAGTCGTCGAAATTTTCGCCAAAAATCCAAAGGGGTTAACCTTACTTTTTTCGCGATTTTTGGAGCCAAAAATTTCTGGTCACCGAATTGATTTGTATGACCGTTTTCGGCTAATTGGAACCATAGGAACTCGAAAATCACAGTGAGAAAAGCGTAGAACCGACAGCAGAGAAATGACGATGAAAATCTGCAGTTTTTTGGCTGTAACTTTTGATCCGTTGCTCGCAGCGTATTGGGACTGCGCTTAATCGATTTCTCTCGCAAAATTACGTCGGAATAGTGCCCTAAAGAATCGATGGTAGCACTTTTCAAAGTCGTCGAAATTTTCGCCAAAAATCCAAAGGGGTTAGCCTTACTTTTTTTTACGATTTTTGGAGCCAAAAATTTCTGGTCTCCGAATTGATTTGTATGACCGTTTCTTGGCTAATTGGGACCCCAGGGACTCGAAAATCACAGTAAAAAAAGCGTAGAACCAACAGCAGAGAAACGACGATGAAAATCTGCACTTTTTTGGCTGTAACTTTTGATCCGTTGCTCGCAGCGTATTGGGACTGCGCTTAATCGATTTCTCTCGCGAAATTACGTCGGAATAGTGCCCTAAAGAAACGATGGTAGCACTTTTCGAAGTCGTCGAAATTTTCGCCAAAAATCCAAAGGGGTTAGCCTTACTTTTTTTGCGATTTTTGAAGCTCAAAATTTCTGGTCACCGAATTGATTTGTATGACCGTTTCTTGGCTAATTGGAACCCCAGAAACTCGAAAATCACGGTAAAAAAAGCGTAGAACTGACAGCGGAGAAACGACGATGAAAATCTGCACTTTTTTGGCTGTAACTTTTGATCCGTTGCTCGCAGCGTATTGGGACTGCGCTCAATCGATTTCTCTCGCAAAATTACGTCGGAATAGTGCCCTAAAGAATCGATGGTAGCACTTTTCAAAGTCGTCGAAATTTTCGCCAAAAATCCAAAGGGGTTAACCTTACTTTTTTTGCGATTTTTGGAGCCAAAAATTTCTGGTCACCGAATTGATTTGTATGACCGTTTCTTGGCTAATCGGAACCCCAGGAACTCGAAAATCACAGTAAAAAAAGCGTAGAACCAACAGCAGAGAATTGACGATGGAAATCTGCAGTTTTTTGGCTGTAACTTTTGATCCGTTGCTCGCAGCGTATTGGGACTGCGCTCAATCGATTTCTCTCGCAAAATTACGTCGGAATAGTGCCCTAAAGAATCGATGGTAGCACTTTTCAAAGTCGTCGAAATTTTCGCCAAAAATCCAAAGAGGTTAGCCTTACTTTTTTTGCGATTTTTGGAGCCAAAAATTTCTAGTCTCCGAATTGATTTGTATGACCGTTTCTTGGCTGATTGGGACCCCAGGAACTCGAAAATCACAGTAAAAAAAGCGTAGAACCAACAGCAGAGAAACGACGATGAAAATCTGCACTTTTTTGGCTGTAACTTTTGATCCGTTGCTCGCAGCGTATTGGGACTGCGCTTAATCGGATTCTCTCGCAAAATTACGTCGGAATAGTGCCCTTAAGAATCGATGGTAGCACTTTTCAAAGTCGTCGAAATTTTCGCTAAAAATCCAAAGGGGTTAGCCTTACTTTTTTTGCGATTTTTGGAGCTAAAAATTTCTGGTCACCGAATTGATTTGTATGACCGTTTCTTGGCTAATTGGAACCCCAGGAACTTGAAAATCACAGTAAAAAAAGCGTAGAACCAACAGCAGAGAAACGACGATGAAAATCTGCACTTTTTTGGCTGTAACTTTTGATCCGTTGCTCGCAGCGTATTGGGACTGCGCTTAATCGATTTCTCTCGCAAAATTACGTCGGAATAGTGCCCTAAAGAATCGATGGTAGCACTTTTCAAAGTCGTCGAAATTTTCGCCAAAAATCCAAAGGGGTTAGCCTTACTTTTTTTTACGATTTTTGGAGCCAAAAATTTCTGGTCTCCGAATTGATTTGTATGACCGTTTCTTGGCTAATTGGGACCCCAGGAACTCGAAAATCACAGTAAAAAAAGCGTAGAACCAACAGCAGAGAAACGACGATGAAAATCTGCACTTTTTTGGCTGTAACTTTTGATCCGTTGCTCGCAGCGTATTGGGACTGCGCTTAATCGATTTCTCTCGCGAAATTACGTCGGAATAGTGCCCTGAAGAAACGATGGTAGCACTTTTCGAAGTCGTCGAAATTTTCGCCAAAAATCCAAAGGGGTTAGCCTTACTTTTTTTGCGATTTTTGAAGCTCAAAATTTCTGGTCACCGAATTGATTTGTATGACCGTTTCTTGGCTAATTGGAACCCCAGAAACTCGAAAATCACGGTAAAAAAAGCGTAGAACCGACAGCGGAGAAACGACGATGAAAATCCGCACTTTTTTGGCTGTAACTTTTGATCCGTTGCTCGCAGCGTATTGGGACTGCGCTCAATCGATTTCTCTCGCAAAATTACGTCGGAATAGTGCCCTAAAGAATCGATGGTAGCACTTTTCAGAGTCGTCGAAATTTTCGCCAAAAATCCAAAGGGGTTAACCTTACTTTTTTTGCGATTTTTGGAGCCAAAAATTTCTGGTCACCGAATTGATTTGTATGACCGTTTCTTGGCTAATTGGAACCCCAGGAACTCGAAAATCACAGTAAAAAAAGCGTAGAACCAACAGCAGAGAATTGACGATGAAAATCTTCAGTTTTTTGGCTGTAACTTTCGATCCGTTGCTCGCAGCGTATTGGGACTGCGCTTAATCGATTTCTCTCGCAAAATTACGTCGGAATAGTATCCTAAAGAATCGATGGTAGCACTTTTCAAAGTCGTCGAAATTTTCGCCAAAAATCCAAAGGGGTTAGCCTTACTTTTTTTGCGATTTTTTGAGCTGAAAATTTCTGGTCACCGAATTGATTTGTATGACCGTTTCTTGGCTAATTGGAACCCCAGGAACTCGAAAATCACGGTAAAAAAAGCGTAGAACCGACAGCAGAGAAATGACGATGAAAATCTGCAGTTTTTTGGCTGTAACTTTTGATCCGTTGCTCGCAGCGCATTGGGACTGCGCTTAATCGATTTCTCTCGCAAAATTACGTCGGAATAGTGCCCTAAAGAATCGATGGTAGCACTTTTCCAAGTCGTCGAAATTTTCGCCAAAAATCCAAAGGGGTTAGCCTTACTTTTTTTGCGATTTTTAGAGCCAAAAATTTCTGGTCTCCGAATTGATTTGTATGACCGTTTCTCGGCTAATTGGGACCCCAGGAACTCGAAAATCACAGTCAAAAAAGCGTAGAACCGACAGCAGAGGAACGACGATGAAAATCCGCACTTTTTTGGCTGTAACTTTTGATCCATTGCTCGCAGCGTATTGGGACTGCGCTCAATCGATTTCTCTCGCAAAATTACGTCGGAGGGGTGCCCTAAAGAATCGATGGTAGCACTTTTCAAAGTCGTCGAAATTTTCGCCAAAAATCCAAAGGGGTTAGCCTTACTTTTTTTGCGATTTTTGAAGCTAAAAATTTCTGGTCACCGAATTGATTCGTAAGACCGTTTCTTGGCTAATTGGAACCCCAGGAACTCGAAAATCACAGTAAAAAAAGCGTAGAACCAACAGCAGAGAAACGACGATGAAAATCTGCACTTTTTTGGCTGTAACTTTTGATCCGTTGCTCGCAGCGTATTGGGACTGCGCTTGATCGATTTCTTTCGCAAAATTACGTCGGAATAGTACCTTAAAGAATCGATGGTAGCACTTTTCAAAGTCGTCGAAATTTTCGCCAAAAATCCAAAGGGGTCAGCCTTACTTTTTTTGCGATTTTTGGAGCCAAAAATTTCTGGTCACCGAATTGATTTGTATGACCGTTTCTTGGCTAATTGGGACCCCAGAAACTCGGAAATCACAGTAAAAAAAGCGTAGAACCAACAGCAGAGAAATGACGATGAAAATCTGCAGTTTTTTGGCTGTAACTTTTGATCCGTTGCTCGCATTGCATTGGGACTGCGCTTAATCGATTTCTTTCGCAAAATTACGTCGGAATAGAACCTTAAAGAATCGATGGTAGCACTTTTCAAAGTCGTCGAAATTTTCGCCAAAAATCCAAAGGGGTTAACCTTACTTTTTTTGCGATTTTTGGAGCTAAAAAGTTCTGGTCACCGAATTGATTTGTATGACCGTTTCTTGGCTAATTGGAACCCCAGGAACTCGAAAAACACAGTAAAAAAAGTGTAGAACCAACAGCAGAGAATTGACGATGAAAATCTTCAGTTTTTTGGCTGTAACTTTCGATCCGTTGCTCGCAGCGTATTGGGACTGCGCTTAATCGATTTCTCTCGCAAAATTACGTCGGAATAGTATCCTAAAGAATCGATGGTAGCACTTTTCAAAGTCGTCGAAATTTTCGCCAAAAATCCAAAGGGGTTAGCCTTACTTTTTTTGCGATTTTTTGAGGTAAAAATTTCTGGTCTCCGAATTGATTTGTATGACCGTTTCTTGGCTAATTGGGACCCCAGGAACTCGGAAATCACAGTTAAAAAAGCGTAGAACCAACAGCAGAGGAACGACGATGAAAATCCGCACTTTTTTGGCTGTAACTTTTGATCCGTTGCTCGCAGCGTATTGGGACTGCGCTCAATCGATTTCTCTCGCAAAATTACGTCGGAGGGGTGCCCTAAAGAATCGATGGTAGCACTTTTCAAAGTCGTCGAAATTTTCGCCAAAAATCCAAAGGGGTTAGCCTTACTTTTTTTGCGATTTTTGGAGCCAAAAATTTCTGGTCACCGAATTGATTCGTAAGACCGTTTCTTGGCTAATTGGAACCCCAGGAACTCGAAAATCACAGTAAAAAAAGCGTAGAACCAACAGCAGAGAAACGACGATGAAAATCTGCACTTTTTTGGCTGTAACTTTTGATCCGTTGCTCGCAGCGTATTGGGACTGCGCTTAATCGATTTCTTCCGCAAAATCACGTCGGAATAGTGCCCTAAAGAATAAATTGCAGCACTTTCCAAAGTCGTTGAAATTTTCGCCAAAAATCCAAAGGGGTTAACCTTACTTTTTTTGCAATTTTTAAAGCCAAAAATTTCTGGTCACCGAATTGATTTGTATGACCGTTTCTAGGCTAATTGGGACCCCAGAAACTCGGAAATCACAGTAAAAAAAGCGTAAAACCGACAGCAGAGAAACGACGATGAAAATCTGCACTTTTTTGGCTGTAACTTTTGATCCGTTGCTCGCAGCGTATTGGAACTGCGTTCAATCGATTTCTCTCGCAAAATCACGTTGGAATAGTGCCCCAAAAAATGAATTGCAGCACTTTCCAAAGTCGTTGAAATTTTCGCCAAAAATCCAAAGGGGTTAGCCTTACTTTTTTTGCGATATTTGGAGCCAAATATTTCTGGTCACCGAATTGATTTGTATGACCGTTTCTTGGCTAATCGGGACCCCAGAAACTCGGAAATCACAGTAAAAAAAGCATAGAACCGACAGCAGAGAAACGACGATGAAAATCTGCACTTTTTTGGCTGTAACTTTTGATCCGTTGCTCGCAGCGTATTGGGACTGCGCTCAATCGATTTCTCTCGCAAAATTACGTCGGAATAGTGCCCTAAAGAATCGATGGTAGCACTTTTCAAAGTCGTCGAAATTTTCGCCTAAAATCCAAAGGGGTTAACCTTACTTTTTTTGCGATTTTTGGAGCCAAAAATTTCTGGTCACCGAATTGATTTGTATGACCGTTTCTTGGCTAATTGGAACCCCAGGAACTCGAAAATCACAGTAAAAAAAGCGTAGAACCAACAGCAGAGAATTGACGATGAAAATTTTCAGTTTTTTGGCTGTAACTTTCGATCCGTTGCTCGCAGCGTATTGGGACTGCGCTTAATCGATTTCTCTCGCAAAATTACGTCGGAATAGTATCCTAAAGAATCGATGGTAGCACTTTTCAAAGTCGTCGAAATTTTCGCCAAAAATCCAAAGGGGTTAGCCTTACTTTTTTTGCGATTTTTGGAGCCAAAAATTTCTGGTCACCGAATTGATTTGTATGACCGTTTCTTGGCTAATTGGGACCCCAGAAACTCGGAAATCACAGTAAAAAAAGCGTAGAACCGACAGCAGAGAAACGACGATGAAAATCTGCACTTTTTTGGCTGTAACTTTTGATCCGTTGCTCGCAGCGTATTGGGACTGCGCTCAATCGATTTCTCTCGCAAAATTACGTCGGAATAGTGCCCTAAAGAATCGATGGTAGCACTTTTCAAAGTCGTCGAAATTTTCGCCAAAAATCCAAAGGGGTTAACCTTACTTTTTTTGCGATTTTTAGAGCCAAAAATTTCTGGTCACCGAATTAATTTGTATGACCGTTTCTAGGCTCATTGGAACCCCAGGAACTCGAAAATCACAGTAAAAAAAGCGTGGAACCAACAGCAGAGAAATAACGATGAAAATCTGCACTTTTTTGGCTGTAACTTTTGATCCGTTGCTCGCAGCGTATTGGGACTGCGCTTAATCGATTTCTTGCAAAATCACGTCGGAATAGTGCCCCAAAGAATGAATTGCAGCACTTTCCAAAGTCGTTGAAATTTTCGCCAAAAATCCAAAGGGGTTAACCTTACTTTTTTTGCGATTTTTGGAGCCAAAAATTTCTGGTCACCGAATTGATTTGTATGACCGTTTTTTAGCTAATTGGGACCCCCAGAAACTCAGAAATCACAGTACAAAAAGCGTAGAACCGACAGCAGAGAAACGACGATGAAAATCTGCACTTTTTTGGCTGTAACTTTTGATCCGTTGCTCGCAGCGTATTGGGACTGCGCTCAATCGATTTCTCTCGCAAAATTACGTCGGAATAGTGCCCTAAAGAATCGATGGTAGCACTTTTCAAAGTCGTCGAAATTTTCGCCAAAAATCCAAAGGGGTTAGCCTTACTTTTTTTGCGATTTTTGGAGCCAAAAATTTCTGGTCACCGAATTGATTTGTATGACCGTTTCTTGGCTGATTGGAACCCCAGGAACTCGAAAATCACAGTAAAGAAAGCGTAGAACCAACAGCAGAGAATTGACGATGAAAATCTTCAGTTTTTTGGCTGTAACTTTCGATCCGTTGCTCGCAGCGTATTGGGACTGCGCTTAATCGATTTCTCTCGCAAAATTACGTCGGAATAGTATCCTAAAGAATCGATGGTAGCACTTTTCAAAGTCGTCGAAATTTTCGCCAAAAATCCAAAGGGGTTAGCCTTACTTTTTTTGCGATTTTTGAAGCTCAAAATTTCTGGTCACCGAATTGATTTGTATGACCGTTTCTTGGCTAATTGGAACTTCAGGAACTCGAAAATCACGGTAAAAACAGCGTAGAACCGACAGCAGAGAAATGACGATGAAAATCTGCAGTTTTTTGGCTGTAACTTTTGATCCGTTGCTCGCAGCGCATTGGGACTGCGCTTAATCGATTTCTCTCGCAAAATTACGCCGGAATAGTGCCCTAAAAAATCGATGGTAGCACTTTTCAAAGTCGTCGGAATTTTCGCCAAAAATCCAAAGGGGTTAGCCTTACTTTTTTTTTCGATTTTTGGATCCAAAAATTTCTGGTCACCGAATTGATTTGTATGACCGTTTTTTGGCTAATTGGAACCCCAGGAACTCGAAAATCACAGTTAAAAAAGCGTAGAACCAACAGCAGAGAAACGACGATGAAAATCCGCACTTTTTTGGCTGTAACTTTTGATCCGTTGCTCGCAGCGTATTGGGACTGCGCTTAATCGATTTCTCTCGCAAAATTACGTCGGAATAGTGCCCTAAAAAATCGATGGTAGCACTTTTCAAAGTCGTCGAAATTTTCGCCAAAAATCCAAAGGGGTTAGCCTTACTTTTTTTGCGATTTTTGGAGCTCAAAATTTCTGGTCGTCGAATTGATTTGTATGACCGTTTCTTGGCTAATTGGAACCCCAGGAACTCGAAAATCATGGTAAAAAAAGCGTAGAACCGACAGCAGAGAAACGACGATGAAAATCTGCACTTTTTTGGCTGTAACTTTTGATCCGTTGCTCGCAGCGTATTGGGACTGCGCTCAATCGATTTCTCTCGAAAAATTACGTCGGAATAGTGCCCTAAAGAATCGATGGTAGCACTTTTCAAAGTCGTCGAAATTTTCGCCAAAAATCCAAAGGGGTTAACCTTACTTTTTTTGCGATTTTTGGAGCCAAAAATTTCTGGTCACCGAATTGATTTGTATGACCGTTTCTTGACTAATTGGAACCCCAGGAACTCGAAAATCACAGTAAAAAAAGCGCCGAACCAACAGCAGAGAATTGACGATGAAAATCTTCAGTTTTTTGGCTGTAACTTTCGATCCGTTGCTCGCAGCGTATTGGGACTGCGCTTAATCGATTTCTCTCACAAAATTACGTCGGAATAGTATCCTAAAGAATCGACGGTAGCACTTTTCAAAGTCGTCGAAATTTTCGCCAAAAATCCAAAGGGGTTAGCCTCACTTTTTTTGCGATTTTTGGAGCCAAAAATTTCTAGTCACCGAATTGATTTGTATGACCGTTTCTCGGCTAATCGGGACCCCAGAAACTCGGAAATCACAGTAAAAAAAGCGTAGAACCGACAGCAGAGAAACGACGATGAAAATCTGCACTTTTTTGGCTGTAACTTTTGATCCGTTGCTCGCAGCGTATTGGGACTGCGCTCAATCGATTTCTCTCGCAAAATTACGTCGGAATAGTGCCCTAAAGAATCGATGGTAGCACTTTTCAAAGTCATCGAAATTTTCGCCAAAAATCCAAAGGGGTTAACCTTACTTTTTTTGCGATTTTTGGAGCCAAAATTTTCTGGTCACCGAATTGATTTGTATGACCGTTTCTTGGCTAATTAGAACCCCAGGAACTCGAAAATCACAGTAAAAAAAGCGTAGAACCAACAGCAGAGAATTGACGATGGAAATCTTCAGTTTTTTGGCTGTAACTTTCGATCCGTTGCTCGCAGCGTATTGGGACTGCGCTTAATCGATTTCTCTCGCAAAATTACGTCGGAATAGTGCCCCAAAGAATCGATGGTAGCACTTTTCAAAGTCGTCGAACATTTCGCCAAAAATCCAAAGGGGTTAGCCTTACTTTTTTTGCGATTTTTGGAGCCAAAAATTTCTGGTCTCCGAATTGATTTGTATGACCGTTTCTTGGCTAATTGGGACCCCAGGAACTCGAAAATCACAGTTAAAAAAGCGTAGAACCAACAGCAGAGGAACGACGATGAAAATCCGCACTTTTTTGGCTGTAACTTTTGATCCGTTGCTCGCAGCGTATTGGGACTGCGCTCAATCGATTTCTCTCGCAAAATTACGTCGGAGGGGTGCCCTAAAGAATCGATGGTAGCACTTTTCAAAGTCGTCGAAATTTTCGCCAAAAATCCAAAGGGGTTAGCCTTACTTTTTTTGCGATTTTTGGAGCCAAAAATTTCTGGTCACCGAATTGATTCGTAAGACCGTTTCTTGGCTAATTGGAACCCCAGGAACTCGAAAATCACAGTAAAAAAAGCGTAGAACCAACAGCAGAGAAACGACGATGAAAATCTGCACTTTTTTGGCTGTAACTTTTGATCCGTTGCTCGCAGCGTATTGGGACTGCGCTCAATCGATTTCTTTCGCAAAATCACGTCGGAATAGTGCCCCAAAGAATAAATTGCAGCACTTTCCAAAGTCGTTGAAATTTTCGCCAAAAATCCAAAGGGGTTAACCTTACTTTTTTTGCAATTTTTAAAGCCAAAAATTTCTGGTCACCGAATTGATTTGCATGACCGTTTCTAGGCTAATTGGGACCCCAGAAACTCGGAAATCACAGTAAAAAAAGCGTAGAACCGACAGCAGAGAAACGACGATGAAAATCTGCACTTTTTTGGCTGTAACTTTTGATCCGTTGCTCGCAGCGTATTGGAACTGCGTTCAATCGATTTCTCTCGCAAAATCACGTCGGAATAGTGCCCTAAAAAATAAATTGCAGCACTTTCCAAAGTCGTTGAAATTTTCGCCAAAAATCCAAAGGGGTTAGCCTTACTTTTTTTGCGATTTTGGAGCCAAAAATTTCTGGTCACCGAATTGATTTGTATGACCGTTTCTTGGCTAATCGGGACCCCAGAAACTCGGAAATCACAGTAAAAAAAGCATAGAACCGACAGCAGAGAAACGACGATGAAAATCTGCACTTTTTTGGCTGTAACTTTTGATCCGTTGCTCGCAGCGTATTGGGACTGCGCTCAATCGATTTCTCTCGCAAAATTACGTCGGAATAGTGCCCTAAAGAATCGATGGTAGCACTTTTCAAAGTCGTCGAAATTTTCGCCTAAAATCCAAAGGGGTTAACCTTACTTTTTTTGCGATTTTTGGAGCCAAAAATTTCTGGTCACCGAATTGATTTGTATGACCGTTTCTTGGCTAATTGGAACCCCAGGAACTCGAAAATCACAGTAAAAAAAGCGTAGAACCAACAGCAGAGAATTGACGATGAAAATTTTCAGTTTTTAGGCTGTAACTTTCGATCCGTTGCTCGCAGCGTATTGGGACTGCGCTTAATCGATTTCTCTCGCAAAATTACGTCGGAATAGTATCCTAAAGAATCTATGGTAGCACTTTTCAAAGTCGTCGAAATTTTCGCCAAAAATCCAAAGGGGTTAGCCTTACTTTTTTTGCGATTTTTGGAGCCAAAAATTTCTGGTCTCCGAATTGATCTGTATGACCGTTTCTTGGCTAATTGGAACCCCAGGAACTCGAAAATCACGGTAAAAAAAGCGTAGAACCGACAGCAGAGAAACGACGATGAAAATCTGCACTTTTTTGGCTGTAACTTTTGATCCGTTGCTCGCAGCGTATTGGGACTGCGCTCAATCGATTTCTCTCGCAAAATTACGTCGGAATAGTGCCCTAAAGAATCGATGGTAGCACTTTTCAAAGTCGTCGAAATTTTCGCCAAAAATCCAAAGGGGTTAACCTTACTTTTTTTGCGATTTTTGGAGCCAAAAATTTCTGGTCACCGAATTGATTTGTATGACCGTTTCTCGACTAATTGGAACCCCAGGAACTCGAAAATCACAGTAAAAAAAGCGCCGAACCAACAGCAGAGAATTGACGATGAAAATCTTCAGTTTTTTGGCTGTAACTTTCGATCCGTTGCTCGCAGCGTATTGGGACTGCGCTTAATCGATTTCTCTCACAAAATTACGTCGGAATAGTATCCTAAAGAATCGACGGTAGCACTTTTCAAAGTCGTCGAAATTTTCGCCAAAAATCCAAAGGGGTTAGCCTCACTTTTTTTGCGATTTTTGGAGCCAAAAATTTCTAGTCACCGAATTGATTTGTATGACCGTTTCTCGGCTAATCGGGACCCCAGAAACTCGGAAATCACACTAAAAAAAGCGTAGAACCGACAGCAGAGAAACGACGATGAAAATCTGCACTTTTTTGGCTGTAACTTTTGATCCGTTGCTCGCAGCGTATTGGGACTGCGCTCAATCGATTTCTCTCGCAAAATTACGTCGGAATAGTGCCCTAAAGAATCGATGGTAGCACTTTTCAAAGTCATCGAAATTTTCGCCAAAAATCCAAAGGGGTTAACCTTACTTTTTTTGCGATTTTTGGAGCCAAAATTTTCTGGTCACCGAATTGATTTGTATGACCGTTTCTTGGCTAATTAGAACCCCAGGAACTCGAAAATCACAGTAAAAAAAGCGTAGAACCAACAGCAGAGAATTGACGATGAAAATTCTCAGTTTTTTGGCTGTAACTTTCGATCCGTTGCTCGCAGCGTATTGGGACTGCGCTTAATCGATTTCTCTCGCAAAATTACGTCGGAATAGTATCCTAAAGAATCGATGGTAGCACTTTTCAAAGTCGTCGAAATTTTCGCCAAAAATCCAAAGGGGTTAGCCTTACTTTTTTTGCGATTTTTGGAGCCAAAAATTTCTGGTCACCGAATTGATTTGTATGACCGTTTCTTGGCTAATTGGGACCCCAGAAACTCGGAAATCACAGTAAAAAAAGCGTAGAACCGACAGCAGAGAAACGACGATGAAAATCTGCACTTTTTTGGCTGTAACTTTTGATCCGTTGCTTGCAGCGTATTGGGACTGCGCTCAATCGATTTCTCTCGCAAAATTACGTCGGAATAGTGCCCCAAAGAATCGATGGTAGCACTTTTCAAAGTCGTCGAAATTTTCGCCAAAAATCCAAAGGGGTTAACCTTACTTTTTTTGCGATTTTTGGAGCCAAAAATTTCTGGTCACCGAATTGATTTGTATGACTGTTTCTTGGCTCATTGGAACCCCAGAAACTCGAAAATCACAGTAAAAAAAGCGTGGAACCAACAGCAGAGGAATGACGATGAAAATCTGCACTTTTTTGGCTGTAACTTTTGATCCGTTGCTCGCAGCGTATTGGGACTGCGCTTAATCGATTTCTTTCGCAAAATCACGTCGGGATAGTGCCCCAAAGAATGAATTGCAGCACTTTCCAAAGTCGTTGAAATTTTCGCCAAAAATCCAAAGGGGTTAACCTTACTTTTTTTGCGATTTTTGGAGCCAAAAATTTCTGGTCACCGAATTGATTTGTATGACCGTTTTTCGGCTAATTGGGACCCCCAGAAACTCAGAAATCACAGTAAAAAAAGCGTAGAACCGACAGCAGAGAAACGACGATGAAAATCTGCACTTTTTTGGCTGTAACTTTTGATCCGTTGCTCGCAGCGTATTGGGACTGCGCTCAATCGATTTCTCTCGCAAAATTACGTCGGAATAGTGCCCTAAAGAATCGATGGTAGCACTTTTCAAAGTCGTCGAAATTTTCGCCAAAAATCCAAAGGGGTTAGCCTTACTTTTTTTTTCGATTTTTGGATCCAAAAATTTCTGGTCACCGAATTGATTTGTATGACCGTTTCTTGGCTAATTGGAACCCCAGGAACTCGAAAATCACAGTTAAAAAAGCGTAGAACCAACAGCAGAGAAACGACGATGAAAATCCGCACTTTTTTGGCTGTAACTTTTGATCCGTTGCTCGCAGCGTATTGGGACTGCGCTCAATCGATTTCTCTCGCAAAATTACGTCGGAATAATGCCCTAAAGAATCGATGGTAGCACTTTTCAAAGTCGTCGAAATTTTCGCCAAAAATCCAAAGGGGTTAACCTTACTTTTTTTGCGATTTTTGGAGCCAAAAATTTCTGGTCACCGAATTGATTTGTATGACCGTTTCTCGGCTAATTGGAACCCCAGGAACTCAAAAATCACAGTAAAAAAAGCGTAGAACCAACAGCAGAGAATTGACGATGAAAATTCTCAGTTTTTTGGCTGTAACTTTCGATCCGTTGCTCGCAGCGTATTGGGACTGCGCTTAATCGATTTCTCTCGCAAAATTACGTCGGAATAGTATCCTAAAGAATCGATGGTAGCACTTTTCAAAGTCGTCGAAATTTTCGCCAAAAATCCAAAGGGGTTAGCCTTACTTTTTTTGCGATTTTTAGAGCTAAAAATTTCTGGTCACCGAATTGATTTGTATGACCGTTTCTTGGCTAATTGGGACCCCAGAAACTCGGAAATCACAGTAAAAAAAGCGTAGAACCGACAGCAGAGAAACGACGATGAAAATCTGCACTTTTTTGGCTGTAACTTTTGATCCGTTGCTTGCAGCGTATTGGGACTGCGCTCAATCGATTTCTCTCGCAAAATTACGTCGGAATAGTGCCCTAAAGAATCGATGGTAGCACTTTTCAAAGTCGTCGAAATTTTCGCCTAAAATCCAAAGGGGTTAACCTTACTTTTTTTGCGATTTTTGGAGCCAAAAATTTCTGGTCACCGAATTGATTTGTATGACCGTTTCTTGGCTCATTGGAACCCCAGGAACTCGAAAATCACAGTAAAAAAAGCGTGGAACCAACAGCAGAGGAATGACGATGAAAATCTGCACTTTTTTGGCTGTAACTTTTGATCCGTTGCTCGCAGCGTATTGGGACTGCGCTTAATCGATTTCTTTCGCAAAATCACGTCGGGATAGTGCCCCAAAGAATGAATTGCAGCACTTTCCAAAGTCGTTGAAATTTTCGCCAAAAATCCAAAGGGGTTAACCTTACTTTTTTTGCGATTTTTGGAGCCAAAAATTTCTGGTCACCGAATTGATTCGTAAGACCGTTTCTTGGCTAATTGGAACCCCAGGAACTCGAAAATCACAGTTAAAAAAGCGTAGAACCAACAGCAGAGAAACGACGATGAAAATCCGCACTTTTTTGGCTGTAACTTTTGATCCGTTGCTCGCAGCGTATTGGGACTGCGCTCAATCGATTTCTCTCGCAAAATTACGTCGGAATAGTGCCCTAAAGAATCGATGGTAGCACTCTTCAAAGTCGTCGGAATTTTCGCCAAAAATCCAAAGGGGTTAGCCTTACTTTTTTTGCGATTTTTGGAGCCAAAAATTTCTGGTCACCGAATTGATTTGTATGACCGTTTCTTGGCTCATTGGAACCCCAGGAACTCGAAAATCACAGTAAAAAAAGCGTGGAACCAACAGCAGAGAAATGACGATGAAAATCTGCAATTTTTTGGCTGTAACTTTTGATCCGTTGCTCGCAGCGTATTGGGACTGCGCTTAATCGATTTCTCTCGCAAAATTACGTCGGAATAGTGCCCTAAAAAATCGATGGTAGCACTTTTCAAAGTCGTCGAAATTTTCGCCAAAAATCCAAAGGGGTTAGCCTTACTTTTTTTGCGATTTTTGGAGCTCAAAATTTCTGGTCACCGAATTGATTTGTATGACCGTTTCTCGGCTAATTAGAACCCCAGGAACTCGAAAATCACGGTAAAAAAAGCGTAGAACCGACAGCAGAGAAACGACGATGAAAATCTGCACTCTTTTGGCTGTAACTTTTGATCCGTTGCTCGCAGCGTATTGGGACTGCGCTCAATCGATTTCTCTTGCAAAATTACGTCGGAATAGTGCCCTAAAGAATCGATGGTAGCACTTTTCAAAGTCGTCGAAATTTTCGACAAAAATCCAAAGGGGTTAACCTTACTTTTTTTGCGATTTTTGGAGCCAAAAATTTCTGGTCACCGAATTGATTTGTATGACCGTTTCTTGACTAATTGGAACCCCAGGAACTCGAAAATCACAGTAGAAAAAGCGTCGAACCAACAGCAGAGAATTGACGATGAAAATCTTCAGTTTTTTGGCTGTAACTTTCGATCCGTTGCTCGCAGCGTATTGGGACTGCGCTTAATCGATTTCTCTCGCAAAATTACGTCGGAATAGTATCCTAAAGAATCGATGGTAGCACTTTTCAAAGTCGTCGAAATTTTCGCCAAAAATCCAAAGGGGTTAGCCTTACTTTTTTTGCGATTTTTTGAGCTAAAAATTTCTGGTCACCGAATTGATTTGTATGACCGTTTTTTGGCTAATTGGGACCCCAGAAACTCGGAAATCACAGTAAAAAAAGCGTAGAACCGACAGCAGAGAAACGACGATGAAAATCTGCACTTTTTTGGCTGTAACTTTTGATCCGTTGCTCGCAGCGTATTGGGACTGCGCTCAATCGATTTCTCTCGCAAAATTACGTCGGAATAGTGCCCTAAAAAATCGATGGTAGCACTTTTCAAAGTCGTCGAAATTTTCGCCAAAAATCCAAAGGGGTTAACCTTACTTTTTTTGCGATTTTTGGAGCCAAAAATTTCTGGTCACCGAATTAATTTGTATGACCGTTTCTTGGCTCATTGGAACCCCAGGAACTCGAAAATCACAGTAAAAAAAGCGTGGAACCAACAGCAGAGAAATGACGATGAAAATCTGCACTTTTTTGGGTGTAACTTTTGATCCGTTGCTCGCAGCGTATTGGGACTGCGCTTAATCGATTTATTTCGCAAAATCACGTCGGGATAGTGCCCCAAAGAATGAATTGCAGCACTTTCCAAAGTCGTTGAAATTTTCGCCAAAAATCCAAAGGGGTTAACCTTACTTTTTTTGCGATTTTTGGAGCCAAAAATTTCTGGTCACCGAATTGATTTGTATGACCGTTTTTCGGCTAATTGGGACCCCCAGAAACTCAGAAATCACAGTAAAAAAAGCGTAGAACCGACAGCAGAGAAACGACGATGAAAATCTGCACTTTTTTGGCTGTAACTTTTGATCCGTTGCTCGCAGCGTATTGGGACTGCGCTCAATCGATTTCTCTCGCAAAATTACGTCGGAATAGTGCCCTAAAGAATCGATGGTAGCACTTTTCAAAGTCGTCGAAATTTTCGCCAAAAATCCAAAGGGGTTAGCCTTACTTTTTTTGCGATTTTTGGAGCTCAAAATTTCTGGTCACCGAATTGATTAGTATGACCGTTTCTTGGCTAATTAGAACCCCAGGAACTCGAAAATCACGGTAAAAAAAGCGTAGAACCGACAGCAGAGAAACGACGATGAAAATCTGCACTTTTTTGGCTGTAACTTTTGATCCGTTGCTCGCAGCGTATTGGGACTGCGTTCAATCGATTTCTCTCGCAAAATTACGTCGGAATAGTGCCCTAAAGAATCGATGGTAGCACTTTTCAAAGTCGTCGAAATTTTCGCCAAAAATCCAAAGGGGTTAACCTTACTTTTTTTGCGATATTTGGAGCCAAAAATTTCTGGTCACCGAATTGATTTGTATGACCGTTTCTTGACTAATTGGAACCCCAGGAACTCGAAAATCACAGTAGAAAAAGCGTCGAACCAACAGCAGAGAATTGACGATGAAAATCTTCAGTTTTTTGGCTGTAACTTTCGATCCGTTGCTCGCAGCGTATTGGGACTGCGCCTAATCGATTTCTCTCACAAAATTACGTCGGAATAGTATCCTAAAGAATCGATGGTAGCACTTTTCAAAGTCGTCGAAATTTTCGCCAAAAATCCAAAGGGGTTAGCCTTACTTTTTTTGCGATTTTTGGAGCCAAAAATTTCTGGTCACCGAATTGATTTGTATGACCGTTTCTCGGCTAATCGGGACCCCAAAAACTCGGAAAACACAGTAAAAAAAGCGTAGAACCGACAGCAGAGAAACGACGATGAAAATCTGCACTTTTTTGGCTGTAACTTTTGATCCGTTGCTCGCAGCGTATTGGGACTGCGCTCAATCGATTTCTCTCGCAAAATTACGTCGGAATAGTGCCCTGAAGAATCGATGGTAGCACTTTTCAAAGTCATCGAAATTTTCGCCAAAAATCCAAAGGGGTTAACCTTACTTTTTTTGCGATTTTTGGAGCCAAAAATTTCTGGTCACCGAATTGATTTGTATGACCGTTTTTTGGCTAATTAGAACCTCAGGAACTCGAAAATCACAGTAAAAAAAGCGTAGAACCAACAGCAGAGAATTGACGATGGAAATCTTCAGTTTTTTGGCTGTAACTTTCGATCCGTTGCTCGCAGCGTATTGGGACTGCGCTTAATCGATTTCTTTCGCAAAATCACGTCGGGATAGTGCCCCAAAGAATGAATTGCAGCACTTTCCAAAGTCGTTGAAATTTTCGCCAAAAATCCAAAGGGGTTAACCTTACTTTTTTTGCGATTTTTGGAGCCAAAAATTTCTGGTCACCGAATTGATTCGTAAGACCGTTTCTTGGCTAATTGGAACCCCAGGAACTCGAAAATCACAGTTAAAAAAGCGTAGAACCAACAGCAGAGAAACGACGATGAAAATCCGCACTTTTTTGGCTGTAACTTTTGATCCGTTGCTCGCAGCGTATTGGGACTGCGCTCAATCGATTTCTCTCGCAAAATTACGTCGGAATAGTGCCCTAAAGAATCGATGGTAGCACTCTTCAAAGTCGTCGGAATTTTCGCCAAAAATCCAAAGGGGTTAGCCTTACTTTTTTTGCGATTTTTGGAGCCAAAAATTTCTGGTCACCGAATTGATTTGTATGACCGTTTCTTGGCTAATTAGAACCCCAGGAACTCGAAAATCACGGTAAAAAAAGCGTAGAACCGACAGCAGAGAAACGACGATGAAAATCTGCACTTTTTTGGCTGTAACTTTTGATCCGTTGCTCGCAGCGTATTGGGACTGCGTTCAATCGATTTCTCTCGCAAAATTACGTCGGAATAGTGCCCTAAAGAATCGATGGTAGCACTTTTCAAAGTCGTCGAAATTTTCGCCAAAAATCCAAAGGGGTTAACCTTACTTTTTTTGCGATTTTTGGAGCCAAAAATTTCTGGTCACCGAATTGATTTGTATGACCGTTTCTTGACTAATTGGAACCCCAGGAACTCGAAAATCACAGTAGAAAAAGCGTCGAACCAACAGCAGAGAATTGACGATGAAAATCTTCAGTTTTTTGGCTGTAACTTTCGATCCGTTGCTCGCAGCGTATTGGGACTGCGCCTAATCGATTTCTCTCACAAAATTACGTCGGAATAGTATCCTAAAGAATCGATGGTAGCACTTTTCAAAGTCGTCGAAATTTTCGCCAAAAATCCAAAGGGGTTAGCCTTACTTTTTTTGCGATTTTTGGAGCCAAAAATTTCTGGTCACCGAATTGATTTGTATGACCGTTTCTCGGCTAATCGGGACCCCAAAAACTCGGAAAACACAGTAAAAAAAGCGTAGAACCGACAGCAGAGAAACGACGATGAAAATCTGCACTTTTTTGGCTGTAACTTTTGATCCGTTGCTCGCAGCGTATTGGGACTGCGCTCAATCGATTTCTCTCGCAAAATTACGTCGGAATAGTGCCCTGAAGAATCGATGGTAGCACTTTTCAAAGTCATCGAAATTTTCGCCAAAAATCCAAAGGGGTTAACCTTACTTTTTTTGCGATTTTTGGAGCCAAAAATTTCTGGTCACCGAATTGATTTGTATGACCGTTTTTTGGCTAATTAGAACCCCAGGAACTCGAAAATCACAGTAAAAAAAGCGTAGAACCAACAGCAGAGAATTGACGATGGAAATCTTCAGTTTTTTGGCTGTAACTTTCGATCCGTTGCTCGCAGCGTATTGGGACTGCGCTTAATCGATTTCTCTCGCAAAATTACGTCGGAATAGTATCCTAAAGAATCGATGGTAGCACTTTTCAAAGTCGTCGAAATTTTCGCCAAAAATCCAAAGGGGTTAGCCTTACTTTTTTTGCGATTTTTTGAGCTAAAAATTTCTGGTCACCGAATTGATTTGTATGACCGTTTTTTGGCTAATTGGAACCCCAGGAACTCGAAAATCACGGTAAAAAAAGCGTAGAACCGACAGCAGAGAAATGACGATGAAAATCTGCAGTTTTTTGGCTGTAACTTTTGATCCGTTGCTCGCAGCGCATTGGGACTGCGCTTAATCGATTTCTCTCGCAAAATTACGTCGGAATAGTGCCCTAAAGAATCGATGGTAGCACTTTTCAAAGTCGTCGAAATTTTCGCCAAAAATCCAAAGGGGTTAGCCTTACTTTTTTTGCGATTTTTGGAGCTCAAAATTTCTGGTCTCCGAATTGATTTGTATGACCGTTTCTTGGCTAATTGGGACCCCAGGAACTCGAAAATCACAGTTAAAAAAGCGTAGAACCAACAGCAGAGGAACGACGATGAAAATCCGCACTTTTTTGGCTGTAACTTTTGATCCGTTGCTCGCAGCGTATTGGGACTGCGCTCAATCGATTTCTCTCGCAAAATTACGTCGGAATAGTGCCCTAAAGAATCGATGGTAGCACTTTCCAAAGTCATCGAAATTTTCGCCAAAAATCCAAAGGGGTTAACCTTACTTTTTTTGCGATTTTTGGAGCCAAAAATTTCTGGTTACCGAATTGATTTATATGACCGTTTCCTGGCTAATTAGAACCCCAGGAACTCGAAAATCACAGTAAAAAAAGCGTAGAACCAACAGCAGAGAATTGACGATGGAAATCTTCAGTTTTTTGGCTGTAACTTTCGATCCGTTGCTCGCAGCGTATTGGGACTGCGCTTAATCGATTTCTCTCGCAAAATTACGTCGGAATAGTATCCTAAAGAA
This sequence comes from Diprion similis, assembly GCF_021155765.1. Classification (NCBI taxonomy): domain Eukaryota; kingdom Metazoa; phylum Arthropoda; class Insecta; order Hymenoptera; family Diprionidae; genus Diprion; species Diprion similis. Next base: position 4,834,643 of record NC_060116.1, on the reverse strand, counting down.
TCGATGGTAGCACTTTTCAAAGTCGTCGAAATTTTCGCCAAAAATCCAAAGGGGTTAGCCTTACTTTTTTTGCGATTTTTGAAGCCAAAAATTTCTGGTCTCCGAATTGATCTGTATGACCGTTTCTTGGCTAATTAGAACCCCAGGAACTCAAAAAACACAGTAAAAAAAGCGTAGAACCAACAGCAGAGAATTGACGATGAAAATCTGCAGTTTTTTGGCTGTAACTTTTGATCCGTTGCTCGCAGCGCATTGGGACTGCGCTTAATCGATTTCTCTCGCAAAATTACGTCGGAATAGTGCCCTAAAGAATCGATGGTAGCACTTTTCAAAGTCGTCGAAATTTTCGCCAAAAATCCAAAGGGGTTAGCCTTACTTTTTTTGCGATTTTTGGAGCTCAAAATTTCTGGTCTCCGAATTGATTTGTATGACCGTTTCTTGGCTAATTGGGACCCCAGGAACTCGAAAATCACAGTTAAAAAAGCGTAGAACCAACAGCAGAGGAACGACGATGAAAATCCGCACTTTTTTGGCTGTAACTTTTGATCCGTTGCTCGCAGCGTATTGGGACTGCGCTCAATCGATTTCTCTCGCAAAATTACGTCGGAATAGTGCCCTAAAGAATCGATGGTAGCACTTTCCAAAGTCATCGAAATTTTCGCCAAAAATCCAAAGGGGTTAACCTTACTTTTTTTGCGATTTTTGGAGCCAAAAATTTCTGGTTACCGAATTGATTTATATGACCGTTTCCTGGCTAATTAGAACCCCAGGAACTCGAAAATCACAGTAAAAAAAGCGTAGAACCAACAGCAGAGAATTGACGATGGAAATCTTCAGTTTTTTGGCTGTAACTTTCGATCCGTTGCTCGCAGCGTATTGGGACTGCGCTTAATCGATTTCTCTCGCAAAATTACGTCGGAATAGTATCCTAAAGAATCGATGGTAGCACTTTTCAAAGTCGTCGAAATTTTCGCCAAAAATCCAAAGGGGTTAGCCTTACTTTTTTTGCGATTTTTGAAGCCAAAAATTTCTGGTCTCCGAATTGATCTGTATGACCGTTTCTTGGCTAATTAGAACCCCAGGAACTCAAAAAACACAGTGAAAAAAGCGTAGAACCGACAGCAGAGAAACGACGATGAAAATCTGCACTTTTTTGGCTGTAACTTTTGATCCGTTGCTCGCAGCGTATTGGGACTGCGCTCAATTGATTTCTCTCGCAAAATTACGTCGGAATAGTGCCCTAAAGAATCGATGGTAGCACTTTTCAAAGTCGTCGAAATCTCCGTCAAAAATCCAAAGGGGTTAGCCTTACTTTTTTGCGATTTTTGGAGCCAAAAGATTCTGGTCTCCGAATTGATTTGTATGACCGTTTCTCGGCTAATTGGGACACCAGAAACTCGAAAATCACAGTAAAAAAAGCGTAGAACCAACAGCAGAGAATTGACGATGAAAATCTTCAGTTTTTTGGCTGTAACTTTCGATCCGTTGCTCGCAGCGTATTGGGACTGCGCTTAATCGATTTCTCTCGCAAAATTACGTCGGAATAGTACCTCAAAGAATCGATGGTAGCACTTTTCAAAGTCGTCGAAATTTTCGCCAAAAATCCAAAGGGGTTAACCTTACTTTTTTTGCGATTTTTGGAGCTAAAAATTTCTGGTCACCGAATTGATTTGTATGACCGTTTCTTGGCTAATTGGAACCCCAGGAACTCGAAAAACACAGTAAAAAAAGTGTAGATCCAACAGCAGAGAATTGACGATGAAAATCTTCAGTTTTTTGGCTGTAACTTTCGATCCGTTGCTCGCAGCGTATTGGGACTGCGCTTAATCGATTTCTCTCGCAAAATTACGTCGGAATAGTATCCTAAAGAATTGATGGTAGCACTTTTCAAAGTCGTCGAAATTTCCGCCAAAAATCCAAAGGGGTTAGCCTTACTTTTTTTGCGATTTTTGGAGCCAAAAATTTCTGGTCACCGAATTGATTTGTATGACCGTTTCTTGGCTAATCGGGACCCCAGAAACTCGGAAATCACAGTAAAAAAAGCGTAGAACCGACAGCAGAGAAACGACGATGAAAATCTGCACTTTTTTGGCTGTAACTTTCGATCCGTTGCTCGCAGCGTATTGGGACTGCGCTTAATCGATTTCTCTCGCAAAATTACGTCGGAATAGTATCCTAAAGAATTGATGGTAGCACTTTTCAAAGTCGTCGAAATTTCCGCCAAAAATCCAAAGGTGTTAGCCTTACTTTTTTTGCGATTTTTGGAGCCAAAAGATTCTGGTCTCCGAATTGATTTGTATGACCGTTTCTCGGCTAATTGGGACACCAGAAACTCGAAAATCACAGTAAAAAAAGCGTAGAACCAATCGCAGAGAATTGACGATGAAAATCTTCAGTTTTTTGGCTGTAACTTTCGATCCGTTGCTCGCAGCGTATTGGGACTGCGCTTAATCGATTTCTCTCGCAAAATTACGTCGGAATAGTACCTCAAAGAATCGATGGTAGCACTTTTCAAAGTCGTCGAAATTTTCGCCAAAAATCCAAAGGGGTTAACCTTACTTTTTTTGCGATTTTTGGAGCTAAAAATTTCTGGTCACCGAATTGATTTGTATGACCGTTTCTTGGCTAATGGGAACCCCAGGAACTCGAAAAACACAGTAAAAAAAGTGTAGACCCAACAGCAGAGAATTGACGATGAAAATCTTCAGTTTTTTGGCTGTAACTTTCGATCCGTTGCTCGCAGCGTATTGGGACTGCGCTTAACCGATTTCTCTCGCAAAATTACGTCGGAATAGTATCCTAAAGAATTGATGGTAGCACTTTTCAAAGTCGTCGAAATTTTCGCCAAAAATCCAAAGGGGTTAACCTTACTTTTTTTGCGATTTTTGGAGCCAAAAATTTCTGGTCACCGAATTGATTTGTATGACCGTTTCTTGGCTAATTGGAACCCCAGGAACTCGAAAATCACAGTAAAAAAAGCGTAGAACCAACAGCAGAGAATTGACGATGAAAATCTTCAGTTTTTTGGCTGTAACTTTCGATCCGTTGCTCGCAGCGTATTGGGACTGCGCTTAATCGATTTCTCTCGCAAAATTACGTCGGAATAGTATCCTAAAGAATCGATGGTAGCACTTTTCAAAGTCGTCGAAATTTTCGCCAAAAATCCAAAGAGGTTAGCCTTACTTTTTTTGCGATTTTTGGAGCCAAAAATTTCTAGTCTCCGAATTGATTTGTATGACCGTTTCTTGGCTGATTGGGACCCCAGGAACTCGAAAATCACAGTAAAAAAAGCGTAGAACCGACAGCAGAGAAATGACGATGAAAATCTGCAGTTTTTTGGCTGTAACTTTTGATCCGTTGCTCGCAGCGCATTGGGACTGCGCTTAATCGATTTCTCTCGCAAAATTACGTCGGAATAGTGCCCTAAAGAATCGATGGTAGCACTCTTCAAAGTCGTCGGAATTTTCGCCAAAAATCCAAAGGGGTTAGCCTTACTTTTTTTGCGATTTTTGGAGACAAAAGATTCTGGTCTCCGAATTGATTTGTATGACCGTTTCTCGGCTAATTGGGACACCAGAAACTCGAAAATCACAGTAAAAAAAGCGTAGAACCAACAGCAGAGAATTGACGATGAAAATCTTCAGTTTTTTGGCTGTAACTTTCGATCCGTTGCTCGCAGCGTATTGGGACTGCGCTTAATCGATTTCTCTCGCAAAATTACGTCGGAATAGTATCCTAAAGAATCGATGGTAGCACTTTTCAAAGTCGTCGAAATTCTCGCCAAAAATCCAAAGTGGTTAGCCTCACTATTTTCTTCATTTTCGGAATCGAGAATATCTCGTTTCGGAATCGATTCGTGTGACCCTTTTTGAATTAATTGGATGCTGAGGAACGCAGAAATCACAGCAAAAAGAGCGTCGGATCAAAAACCGAGAAAGAAGGATGCAAGGACCAACAGCAAAAAAATGCAGAAAATGCCTCTTCCGTTTCTCGGCTGTAACTTCTGATTATTTGCTTGCAGCGTATTGGGACTGCGTCCAATCGATTTCTCTGTCTCCATTTTTTTGGAATTGCGCAAAATTGTTAGCAGCATTTTATAACTCTCGCAAAATTCTCCGCAATCTGTGGCGTGCTAAAAAGACACGAAAATAGCCTTACGCCAAACGTCGAGCAATTACGAACAAAATGCACAGAATTTGTTGATGGATTCATCTCAATCTAGTTCACATAAACCGATGCAATGTTATAGATTTTGTAGCCTGCGGATGTGCGTCGCACGTCTGCGCAACTCGGAACTTATTGTATACTAACAAACTTCATTAATCACTGTTTTATATGCTACTGCCTACATGCCGCTGAAGGTAATCCTTAGATGTACGTAGATCTTTCATGTTGTCGGCTGACGACCATGGGGTCAAGTCTGGTAGCGCGTATAAGCGCATACGGATATGTGTATGTGTGAGAGGGCTTATGCGAAAGAAGTGAACACGGGCGGCACGGATGAGAACACAGTAAGACTCAAAAGGAGACACACCCTTCATCACTGCAAAATATTGTATTTTTACTCGTCTCATAATTATATCAGAGGCAATAAAGCCTAATTATAGTAGAGAATGAATAGACTCCTACAATTCAACCACTTCTACAGCGATATATATTATGCTCCCCCACCCCGACATAATAGTCACCGTTGTTATGTAATGTTCGATCATTTCTCTTTATCTTGTTTCATGTACTTTTATCTTACCTGGCAACTTGTTCACGTATTATACACTGACATTTGAACACTTGTACTAGGATTAAGGCATAATCAATAAACGGAAACTGAACTGAAACGAAATTTCCTGGCTTTGAATTCCTTATTTCCCTCCCTTATCTCTTAGCCTAAGCCTAGCTAACAGCCTCGTGCAAATTTTATTTTTTTTGGCCGTTCCTTCCAATCTGTAATTTGCAACGAGCCGAAACTGCGCGCAATCGATTCCTCTCGTAAAATTACGTCGATATAGTGCATCAGAGAATTGAATCTAGTAGCATCCAAAATCGTCAATATTTTCATGAAAAATCCGAAGGAGTTAGCCTTACTTTTTTGAGCAAAAAATTCACCGATTCTCATTCTTAACACCGGGAATGGACGGTCAGAAAAAGAATTACATAGTATCAAAAGGACAAAGTCGAATAAATTGATTACAATGATTTATTTTCAACCTTAAAGAAAAGACACACTTGATTGTGAAATTGCTATTCGTCGAAAGTCGATCCTGACGTTTGCTGAATGTTGGAATTGATCCATCCAGAGTATTTGGATCTTAGAAAATAAGTAACAGAGTTCACATTGATGATGAATGAGTTATGAATTGGATTGTTGGAATATGGATTGAAAGTATACTTGAGCGTGGTGAAATAGATCCACATACTTGTCGAGAAGGTTAATGAAAATATGTATCGTCACTCAGCGATCGATATCGGTTATGGAAATACATACATATATTGTATGTCACGACAGCTTGATGAAATAGTTTCAATTTTTTTTAAATATTGGGCTCAAAATTTTTTCTTGCTTCACCCGTTTCCAAAATCATGTATTTGCACATCTTAACTGATCATAATTTACGACAAAGTGATCTGCATGTTCAATTGTATCCCGGCAGGATTGCTATCCATAAAAAGCAGGCTTTACGTTTAATAGACAAAACTTTATAAATACATGCAAAGAAATTTTCGTGTTATCTTCCTGCCGATTTCGATTACAGTTTTCGGTTCCTTTTTCATCGCAGATGGCTTCAAACCCCATATCTCTTTTTGGACAGCCTCTTCAACTGTTTCAACTCCACCTTTGGGACACGTGGCAGTGATATAGTCAATTCACACTTCTTAAAATCGAATAAATGTGCAACAGTGTAAGGTCTAGTTATACTCGCTTCAACTATGTGATGTTTCTACTTATCCGACAGGATAAAAATTAAATTATTTATGTTTCAAAATTTGCTCTGTGAGAACAAGATTTTCTTATGTCTTGTTAGCACTTTGAATAACCATGAATTGACAATAATCAATGTTGGGCATTTCAAGAGTCAGAAAATATGGTTTGATAAGCATGTCAATATTATGCAGAACGTAAAATAAGTTTTTGCAGCTATCTTTCTGTACACTCCCAAAAAGTTGTATTACCGCAAGATAATGTTACCACTTTGTCCAAAGTTGAATAAATTCACTAAACTTTTATACTTCATTCCAGTCGATTTGCAACGAACCTCATGATAAGTTCATTTTCATTATTCATTTTTATATTTATTGAAGCACCTACGTAATTTTTGTCAATTAAAACCCAAATACCGCTTCCAAATCTTGTGAAAAATTCAGAAAATAGGTTCAACCTTCCACATAACTTCGACGTGCTTTCATTAAAGAGAAATGTGTTTCAGAAATTTTCGGATATCCTAAAAACTTGTGATATTCATTTCTTTCAATTCATAATCTCAAAACAGCCTAACAAATCAAAAGAAAAAATTCCTCACGGGAACATTCTTGAAACGATTAGAACCACAAATGAAGTAATTCAAAATTTCTCCAAAATATTTACAGTTCAAAGTTGACGTGGTAAAAAACTTTGATGAAATAAATTAAGCATCTTAGAGATGCTACTATCGCCTATGAAAAGTTTGACTATATTCAGGTAAATAAAAACCATACACATTCGTGTATTTGATTGAAATTTTATTCTTCCGTTACATAATTTTGGCCTACATATATTTCTTGAGCGAGATGTTCTCAACTTTTCAATTTCACAATGACGACGGTATGTTACCAACGTTTTGCGCGCGATAGTTGTTGGTCATGAAGAACTTCTTTTACCGACGTGGTTAGTTACTTGCTTGATGATACATGAAACTGCTAATACCTCCAAACCCACCGTGACCCGACGAACTGTTACGAAAAATAACCCAGGGCTGTAAGTCTTAAATGTATCTTCAGTCAACGATATAGTATTTCGTATTTCAGCTACAAAGTTTCCTTAGTATTCATTCTGTTCAACACCAACCATGTGTTACTGTGTCATTACCATAGCGTGGCTGCTGGACGACCTGCCTGACCGGCCGCCGGTATTTCATGATTTTCAGAACAGTTGGTTTGAGCAGACAATGATTTTATCGGCCATCAGAAAGCTGTCGTGGGACAGCAACTGTAGTACCCTCCTTGCAATATGTGTCTTTTCCCTATTCGTTATCACCCTGACGATTCGATCCACGAAGTTAAGACCACGGCTGAAAACAGTGAGAGACATTGGAAGTAGATTTGCAGAAAATTTTTTCTCACAATTTATCAGCCGTTACTTACGTTTCTAATCTTTTTGATCGCATCTAAATACTTTTTAGTAATTGCCTGTGTCGTTGATTGCATGGGGCTTAGAAAGATTGGAAAAATTGGATTTCCCTGAAATAGGAACATCATTTTCGTTTAGAATTAGTAAAAGAGATTTTCCATGAAATTACCAAATATCATTGGGACATATTGCTGATGCACATTTTCATTTCACGCATTTGCTCCATTTGTTGTTTAAAATCGTAAGAATCAGTTTGCCGATACATTATCGGCAACGCATCAATTATACAGAGTTACGAGATCCTCATCTTGCAATGGCAACTGCGCACTTTGAGATATTAATCAGCGATTATTGGAAATTACTCATCTACGTAATTGCGAACAAATTATACCTACTTAAGTTTAATTGTATAATTCGTATCAATATAGTTATGTTGCTCTTTGCGATTAACAGGCGTGTGCTACCCGAGCGTTTCACCTGGCATGCATCGCATGAACGCTGATTGAGATAATCCAGAATCTAAATAATTCTGTAACACTCTCCTTTGATTATAATTTATTTCGAACTTTGCTTAGTCACAAATTCAAACTTTACACATATTTAACACAGTGTTCTTATAATATTGGTTGAAAAAAAAATCTCGTTTGACATTGCTTCATTTTCCATACTTTTTTTTTATAATTTCGAAATTTTAGAAAATGAAAAATTTAAGTGTATCGGGCAGCAGTACGCGAATCAAAAACGAAATAATGCCGATTAGTCACAAGAAACTATAATATAAAGTACTGATTTTGGTAAAGTTTGTACCCTGTGAGAAAAACAGGGGAACCGACGCCGAAGTTTTTCAGATCTCTGTAATTGGTTTTTTACGACTTGCATTTTGTTGATGTTGTACATGGTTATGGAAGGACATTTGCAGCAAAAATTGAATCAATAAAAATGTTCTATTATAATTTCTATATTCTCTCAAACAGTCTTCCCAGATGTGACGTAACAAAACATTCGTTACAGTTTTGAATACTTCAATCAGTGAAATCTGAGAATAATGAAAACAATTATATTGAAAATTTCAGTACAGGAGATGAAATTTGCTGCAAATCACTCAGACATTGACTCTTCTAAATATCGAAATTTTCGTTGACTCCCAATCCGATTTTCAAGCGGTGAATCACTCGGACTAATCACACGCTCTGTGGTTAGCTAAATAAAGATTCCCTATCCTGTCCTGAAGCATTTCCAGTAATTAGTAAAAATTCAGCCGCAGCTATACCTGCCCTGAACTCCTAAGCAAAGAACTCGAGAATGGCAGATAGATAAATATCCTCGTAACCTCATTCGCAGGGGCATTGCTCGAAGTGGTTTTCAGTTGGCGGTTGGAAATGCTAGTCGCGTAGTTTCAAAGTTTAGCTTCCACCATCGCGGCGTCTTCTACTGCCGCTTTATCTCTCTCCGTTTCTCCCCCTGCCCCTCTGTCTTTCTCTCTCGCGATTCCTCTCTTACTCACTTCTCCATCGTCGTTGTTAGTTTACCTCGTTTCGTGGCATCGCTAGGTTGCACAGCATTGCAAGCGACTGCTGCTGGTTTTGCAAGACGTACAGCATCGGTAATGAGAGATCTCAAGATTCCCTAACCACACCCCCCCTCTTCACTTACTCTTGTTATACTTAGCTTAATAAGCATCGATCCTGATAAAACGCTAAGTAGTTCACAAGACACTCGAAACGACCAAAGCTTTCCTTGTTACTCCGAATTATCAACCCGTAAAATTGAAAGAGTACCTATACCAATTGCTTACTGTGTTAGATGCTGTTCAAATACTTTTAGAAATTTCACTATGAAATGATGTTCTTACATCGAACACCCTGTCCATAACAGTGCAGACTGAAGTGAAATACTTCGCATTTCAACTTATATGGTATACTATTACCTAACCGAATTCTCATGAAAACAATCAATTTTCGTGCTACTTCCGGTTGACAATTGACGCTTATAATTATACCTCTCCATTTTCACAGGACGACCTTGCGTGTCTACTTGCGAAAAGATCTCCACGCTCAAAGTGTGCAAATTTATAGAGGAAAACCGCGTTTCACTGTCAAGTCCGCTCTTGCCCTTCATAAGGGTAACAATCGAGATATTGTTTCTTCTCCTTACTCACGTCTCGAAGGGTGAAACCGGGGCGACCGAGAGCGCGGGAATCTCGACGACCGTTACCTACCCCAAGCCCGGCCTTAAATTCACTCGTTTCCTCCCCAACCAGTCGGATCCCCGGCTTAAACCTCGTTAGGCATCGTTAGTCGAGGACCCGCGTACCATGGGACAAGAGTCCTCTTTTAGGGGCGGTTAAGCGAAGGACACGTGACGACAGACGTCTACGGGCACCAATACACACCATGAATTAGAAATGGCGTCCGCTCTGTGATCCCTGAGTATCTTTTCGCCCTTCGTCGTGGTTTGCGGTTGCTCGTGCAGCCGGATAACTCGTCTAACTCGTGGCGAGACTCGAAACAAGTCTGCAAGGAACTTGCAGGGCTCCTCTGGAGTTTGTCGGCCGTCGTCTTCGGAGGTTGATAACATACTCGTAGGTATAACCTGGGGCTAATTTGCCCCTGGGTCCGAGGTCGATTAATCGGGTAACCGGCAAAGTCAAACGAATTGATGCCTCTCTGTCGGCAAGGATCGGCTACGAGGTAATTCGGGACGATGGGGTGCCAGGCCTCGTTCCATCCGCTCACCAATACCTCCTGCGAGGCTGATACCTTAACCCTTGACCCTTCTTCCACTCGTATATCCTTTCTTCGCTCTTACTGGTCCAATCAAAGTGTGCTTAGCTCTGCTCCTTCTTAGATCCATCGGCTCTTTAACGACCCTTCAAATTTGGGGCTATTTAATGGCAAAGTTATCAGACTTCGCGGTCACGAAACGGAGTAGGTATAAGATTACTGTAGATTCACCCTTGTGCGACTTACCCAATCGATCGTTCTTATGAACTTTGGTTGGAAAGTCATGCAAAGTCTTGGTTGTTGTTGTTAGTGAAATTGGCGAATTTTCACCACATTTGGTTCCTTAACTGTAGAGACTCTCAATTTTCGCTAATTCCATAGATAAGTAAGTTACAATCTGCAGGCTTAATGAATTAGCTATTATCTAGACCAAAATGTGTTGAATGAGTTGACTTCGATCAAGTATGTGAATAGTGATAAGTCATTTCAACTATTAGATGCCACTGAAACATAGTTGAATATTTTAGATTGCATTTGAAGAATTTCTCATTCGACTGAACCACACACCTCCAATTCGTTCTGAAAATTAAATCTCAGAGTTAGTTCATGAATCAAGTGCAAAAATATCTGACTAAAAATAAGTGAAATATATAACGAAGTATCACATTTCCAATAATTCCGGTTCCTCTAAGTATTTGCCTTTTTTTCACATCACATATTACTGACACAGCACGCGGTGCGGCTTGTAAAGTGGGTTTTACTCTCCAGGCCAAGTGCTACCCTGCAATATTATAGATATATATAATATCAATTGTTAAATCATTTTGGGCTTGTTGAAGGCATGCCAGGTACCCAGAGTGGAATGCTTGTGGTGGTATTGATGCACGCACAACACTCGTGTATAACCGGGGTGGATTGTACACGATATGCAGATGAGGGAAGCGGGTATCATTAGTAAACTATTATGCCGGAAACTATTATCGTGTACCGGGACGCTGGGTGATGGACGTGCCGACGAACGGAACCAGGGCGAGAGGCCGGAGCGATAGAAAGAGAGGGGGCATAATTTGGGGATCACGTTGGAGCTCGTATATTACCTTTGGAACAATGCCACAACCCGTGAGGACACCGAGATACGTACAATCACGCGCATAATCTGCGAGGATCTCTCCACCCCGCCTGAAATTCTACAGGAGTTTCGTCTCCCGGGGATCCATAGCCGGCGAGATATGATCCTTGGGATTAACTTTACCCCAAATTGTTCGGGCAGCGAGCACTCGTCGACGCTTCGACTTGATTAACGAATGAACCAACATTCTGGGAGCAAGCTATCGATTCGTAATTCGATTAGTTTTGGACGAGATTGGAATAAAAAATCTAACCCAACTCCCTGACGCTTCGAGCGAGGCTTGGAGTACCTACATTCGATTTAGGTTGTAGTTCAGGTTCAATGCCACCTTGATGTCGTTATCATCAACGAATTATATGTACACTTAATTTAGTGAGAGAGAGTTAAATTTTTTCTAAACACGGCAGTTAATAATTATGTCCAATATATCTTGAGAGACAAAAATTGTTTTTTATAACACATGACCTATTAAACGGCCTTATAATAACATTTTCTGACCAGCTTGAAAAAAGCGTTAGGAATAAGAGGCTTTGTATTTTGTCCGTTGAGAATTTCCAATTTGTTGATGTTCGAACTCCTCAACTTTGTTTCTAACCATTTTCGTGGAAGCCGCCCGCACATAATTCATGAAACCTCTCCAATGCCACTTGGGAAATTTAAGGACTCGCTAGATAAATTCGGAGCTTTTCAGTCAAGATATTTATTGCTATAAATTCACTCTGCAAAGGATCCAACAAATGCCACTTCTCGAAGAAAAGCTTATCTCGATAAACTTTGTTTACATACAACTAATTGAAACAGATAATCAGAACAAAAATTTTGCAACACGTAGAAATTCCTTGACGCTGATTCTAAATTCGGATCAAAAAAGTCTGTGGCACATCTATATGTATATTTAATACATGTAGATTGTTTCATTTCTTACTTGGGAGTTTGCAAGGTCTTTAGCTATCTTCCAATATCAATGCTGTGTCTAAATCCTGGCGAATATAGCGTCGCAAATATGTACCGTAATTGTTCAATCCTGCGAGATAAATTTTCAATTCTGATTATTACTACGCAGTCCCTAATTATTCCCCTTTTTTACCATAACCCCAAAACATAGTACTATGCGAGATAGAAACTTTTTGTAATCCGAAAACTTATAGTATACCTAATCAACCTATTTAACTATACTTTTTTAGTAATAATCTAATACAGTGAACCACTAATTGGTGATTAGCTGTGTAGGATTTGAGGTACGAAACGTGTTTCCCCTCGATCCTTGGGCCCAGCATGCGGCGTCGTCTTCAAATTTGCATTACAACTTTTGTAAAGAGATGGCCGCAAGTTTCTGCGGCATTAAACCGCCTCTGCGCTTACTTAAGTAAGGTGAGTAGCTGGTAGGCAACAGTCGTGAGAACCGCATATATAAACCGACCGTGGTTTGGTCGCTCACCGCTTCTTCGTGGTTGACGCGTTGAACGAGTCGGCGATGGGACGAGGATGCGAGGGAGGCATCTTGGGAAAGGTAATAAAGCACAATTATCATTTATATTACCCAAGGAAGCCCACTTTGCGCAAAGATATCATGAATATTAAACCTCAAAACCCCTCACAACTCGTGTCTTCATACCCAACGCTGGATATCTTCTCTCGATCTCAGCTGGTTAGGCTGTTTTTTGCTTACATATATATGTGTATGTATATCAGATTCATCATCGTGTTATTCAATCGCTTCATTCAAAGTGAGACTCATCTTCCATCCGCTGTTCATCTGATCATTTCATTCACACAATCATCTCTGTATATCGGGAGTGATTTTAAGTTACTGATGAACCGAACGAGAAAAGCGTCTTAACTTAGGCTGGAGTTTATGGATTTAAATGAATTTTTAACGATTTTTCGTCACTGCTGGGTCGACTTCTCCCCATTATTATTTCCGAGATTTGATTCGTTTCATCGAGTATTATAAACCCTATTTTTTTCGACGTTTGCATTGCAGTACATTTGCAAAAATCCAATGTTTTTCACTCTCACCGAAATTTCAATTCCTTCAACATCCAGACACTTTGATGAGTCGTTGGCTGTATCTTTATAACTCATTGAGAACTTACAATCCTCATTCTAGGTATATTATATTCTCCGTGTAGTTAATGAACGTCATAATTGGTTCGGCCTGTCCGTCCAGATGTGTACCAAAAGAAACGTTCATCGGATGGATCATCTTATAGGGAATATCTGAAGTATCTGGTTTGATTAGCCGCGAAGGTGTGAAGTTGTCAGGCTTCTGCAGCTATACTTTGATATTGGCGATATGAAATGAGTGTGCAGATGCGATCCTGAATTTAGAATCCCTCGGCGCATCGCCTTATACCGATGGTTGAAAAATATTCGTTCAATATCTGAGAATTCTTCAATTACATCGAGAGGTGATTCGATTAGCGCAGCAGTACTAACTCGACCTACAGGCGTAGGACGACTTTAATTAAATTTACTGTGAAAGCTTTTCAACGCGTCTCAGGATTTTTCCTTTTACCTATCGATTTTTTTTCGATTTCTAACAGATGACGTGACGTCAAACCGTGGCTTAATCACCGCAACTTCTGGTTGCGAGTTGACCTTGGTACATATAAGGCGTATGAATGTCATTGAAAAAGATTGGAAAGGGTAGAAAAAGGCAAGGAATAAATGATGTTCAATTCTATCTATAAATTTTCATAATTTTCGATCAAGCGGTAAAAACGAACATTTTCATTTCAGCTTCGAAATGTGCCGAGCCATGTTCGATTGATTTGCTTATTGCTATTACCCGTGAACCGAGGTTGCTGCATTTATGATTAAAATGAGTTCGGATACGACACGTCCGAATGTGTAAGCTATCACTTTTCAAGTTTTTCAAGTGGTCAATGAATTCGCAAACCAGGAGAGGCCCAGTTTTTCATGATGTTTGCAAAAGCATATCCCTACGCGGTAGCTGCAGTTTCATTTCTCGCCCAACTAACTTCGCTATAGCTCGTTACTGGAGATGAGCGCATTTACTCTATATTCTCATAGAAAGCGGCAGCTTTCTGTACATCAGCTTTACAATTAGCGTAATGACTTTGTTGGGAATGCATATCGTATATCCGTGCAAGTATACAACTCTTGCATATAAAGTGCCCTTTATTCTACTTATGTTCAAGGATTGTTCCAGCGAATTGAAACGAGGAAAATAATCCCGCACAAGTGTATATTACCTGTACTATGTGTGTACAACATTTATATGTACATACATACATCTCGTGTCAGGATGTAGCGTATATCACTCTTCACCGAGATAAATCCCTATTTTCCACTGTAAAACCATCTGGGGAAATAATCTGTCTCATTCTTCACACCAAATTGCTCTGGTATACACATTGTGTTGCATTGCCGCACTGTTTCCTCCATCCCGTAACTGTAGTTCGGCGTACTGATGCCTATACATCTCTCCGTATATATATACCTACGCTCGTACCTTATACCTCTGGCTGAGGTGATTTGTTGCTAGGTTTAGACCAACAAATTTCAACTGCTCGGATCTTATTTGCAGTATGTTATCCAGCTGCTACATTGATCTCCTAGTTGCGTTTTCAAGTTGAAACTCGTCAACGAGGTTATTGTATACATGGTGTTTCCGAGTAAACGTAGCAGTATGTTGGGTTGCCTACTACCGAGGGAAATAGATATCGGTGATACAGATCTACTGAGTTATCGGTAGATAGCGCGTCTAAAATCCTCGCGAGTGAACTGGAACTCTCAATGTTGCCAAGTTGTGAGAATTTGCCCGAGTAGTTGTTTTGTTACTTATAATCAATGCTGAGGCGTTCAGCGATCGTGTTCCGGAGTCACGTTAAAGCGGTCATATTACTTGATTTGACTAATTGATGTGATGATGATTGAGGAGGTCTGTTTTACCGATATTTGTTCCCCTTAGTCGTAGGCAATCTAACATACTGGGGCGTTTACTCGGAAACAATATTCCGCATAGATATGTAGCAAAGGAGAGAAGAATAAGAAAAAAAGATACACGAGTGCCAGAGTTTTAACTTTTCAAACATTCAAAATCAATTCAACGCCTCAGAGTGTAAGGTTAAGCTGGAAAATAATTGTTTTCTCAAAATGGCGAACGGGATTTAGATTCTTCACGGCGAATCTGGCCAAGTCGAGTTTGCCGATCGTACGACTGCTTTTAGCGAACGATTCCCAAGGGGGTAATAAACTACATTAGAGCGGGCGGGACGCACTTCGCGTAAAACTAACTCGATAGCCGACCGTCCAGCAGCGTGTAGCCTGGAAAAGTGAAAGCTCAGCAAATCCGGAGGTTCCAGGTTATGGCTATTCCGACCGCAATTCTACCGGCCGATATCACACGCGTCACATATATCCCTTGACGGCGGGACGTTTCCGTCAAACGCATACTCCACTCCGACCCCCCTTATACATCCATGCTTTGGTCCCTCCATACGCTAACGGACAACCTGGCTAACTCTCTGCAAGGCATTCTGCACATTATCGATGGCGGGTCAACTGTGCTAAGGTCAAACGACGATAGGGAAAGAGGAGGGGAAGTAGAGAAAAATTGTCGGCAGGGTATTTATCACGAAGTGGGTCAAGCAGCGTGTGGAGTAGGTACATTAGAATTTTTAATGGTCTAAGTCTCTCAACAAAAGGCGATTAATTTTTATTGAGGTTTATTTTATTCACAAGTTTGCAGATTGAACGTCATTTACATGTTGTTTTATACTTCAATCAATTCGTAGTATAAGCACCGCTAGTGGTAATTACGCAGACGTTTTGCGATATCCCAAAAACAATTCGGATAAACGATTTACTCCAAATTTTGTGAAAATATTCTTGGATAGATCATCCTCCTCGTCACGATCCGGATTTCTCTTCTTTTTCAACAAAATAGCAACCGTCCAAAACGATATTCGATTTTTTGTCCAGTTATTTATTTAATTATCAATAAAAAGCATGACAATTAAAAGAAGTGGGATCTTGGAAAAAAGCTTTCTCTGATACTGAATAAAGTATCCAAGAATACAGTCTCTAAATTTAAAGTAAGTCGGCTAAACTGTTTTTGAAATATCGTCGCAAATGCAAACTACCGTACCGAGTGAAACGATCGATATTTTCATCGATAACAATGCTTCCTCGTAATTTTTCCTGACGATAAAATTTTTTTTTTAAATACGTCGATAAGCTCGATTTACATGCTTTCAAATAAAACGAACCCCAATCAAATTGAATAATTGATTGTCGAGATATAAATACCCAAAATCGCTTTACTCTCTTAACCGTCCACGCGTATATACACGGCTTTAATCGTTCAAAAGCACACGCATGAGAAGATTCTTCGTACCTCGGAGGTGAAAAGCGTGCCACGGAAACAAGGGTAGGAAGGTGAGAACAAAATGCTTGTGCGATTCGAGAAGCAGCGCTAGAGCGAGAGAGTGACGGGTGTGGGGTGGGAAATGGGGGGGGGGAGAGGGAGGAGTGGTACACACAATTTCCGGAATGCGATTGACGCGGTGGTATAAAGCCGCGGCCCATCTCTCCGAGGCTAACCAGCTAGGCTGTAGGGTAAAGCCAGAAGGTTTGATATCTGCTAATGAAATTGTCTGCCACTCGGTTGCCCCTTGAAACGGGTAAAACCTGTTGGTATTTACGGTCCGAATAACGTGTGTATGTGCTTCCAAGTCAGGTATTCGTTTTACTTTACATCTCTTTGTACATGGTGTCTATACTATGAAGTTTTCTGTAAAGGACCTGCTAGACTTTCACTGCCATCTGGTTTTTACGCGCAGTCAACTTCGTCAGAATTTCACCAACATGGTAAGCAGAGTGACCATAGAGATATCAAGATAGAGGATGCGAGAAATGGACTCTCGTCCGAGTGAGAACTGAAAACGTTTGGCGAATGGAGAGAGAAGAACGATCAGGAAGCCATCTTTGTCTCTCTTTTACAACGTGTGCGCGACAGAGACAGAAATGGCTCTCTCATCTTTACTCTCTCTGTCCATTCACCGGACGCTTTCCGCGATGTCTCATCTTCTCTATCTCAATATCTCTATGAGAGTGACGGCACCGTAACCCGGTCATTCCTAATAGGCGAAAGATTATGGTTAACTGCCACCGGTCGATTCTAGGGAATTTGTTTTTGCTAGGGAAAGTTTGCTTCAGGTCTGCGAACATGGATGTCAACCAATAAAAATTAAACAAGTTGAATCTCGCGCGCTACGAGCAAGTTCCCTCAAGATAACCTCTCGGTATAAGCTAGCTTCCATTTGGCGCGATTTTTCAAGCGCGAACGCCCGGTTTGAATCTAGAATACATTATATGGAGGAAAAGGTAAAAAGCAGACAAGCAGTCGAATGGGAGGGAAGAAGCCAGATTTGCCGAGGGCTTGGCTCTGCTTGGCTTTGCTTTCGAAGCCCTCGCCTCCTCGTGAATTGAGTTTTGGGATACCTTCGCTTGCTCCTACTAGAGTAGCTCTCTCTCTCTGTCTATCTCTCGAGCTCACCTTTTTCTATTTTCCTCTTTACTCCTGCTCTTTGTAACCGCATTAGTTGTCCGCCCTGTCTGGGTGATAAAAAATGTATCCTGGCCCAGTCTCCTCTTATTCTTCTACTTCTTCTTCTTTTATTCAACCACGGTGTACATCATCAGAGCAGTGTGCGAGGGTGCCTGACGCTTCGCCCTCGCCTTTAGTCGTCTCTTCACCCGCAAAGCTCGTTACCCGCGTTGTAATTGATCCCAAAAACTTTGATTTCAAAGCCTTTAGGCCGCGGGCTTTTCTTCACCGACGACGAGAGGCACCCTCCTCATCATAAATTTCGTAATCTCGGTCGCTCGAAGTTCGCAATTGTAGAATCGAGTGCGAGGATCTTTATTAGAAGCTCAGCAGGTCGGTGTCCATTTGCCAGATTTTTCGTTTTAGGGTTATTTCTTTTACTCCGTCACAGCCGAGTATTGCGCAAGGGTTGTGCAATTCCTGTTGTGGAAAAAGACGTGAGAACGAGGCTGGTAATATATCACTTTATTTCATTCCTGTTTCAATTTACCACCCGTAAAAGAGTTTCGTGCTTTTATCGTAAAACTTTTTCTCCACCTCCTCTTCCTCGTTCTCTCATACTCATCCTCATCCTCCGTTTTCAAGACGGGAAATAAGGGAAACAGACGACGACCAACCGAGGTTCCGTGGCCATGGGAATATAAAGCATCGATAGGCCTCAAGTATTCTCGAACTAACTGCGTTACAGGGGGAAATATCTCCTGACCAAACTAGCTCCTCTCTTACCATCTAACCTTGTTCTCTTTCCGAATCGAGAGCGAACTACGCGTATAAGTCAATTCTGCCAAACTTTTATATCAACGTCTGCTACAATCATCATGTGTATTGATATGTTGAGGTCGAATTCACTCTAGCTGTTCGATCTTTAAATTTCGATTTTCAGATACCAGGAGGTTGATTGATTCAATTGACAAACATCCAAGTGTGCATGAAACTAAATTCTCCTTCATTTATTACTTTTTACCCAATTATTAATGGTTTGCAAAACCGAATGGCGAAACTTGGTGACTTGCTAAGCGTTCGAGTGGAGTCGCGTAAAGGCTTTGAAATGTGGAACGGATAAAAGAATGCGGTGTGGAATATTTCGATGATACTACGATACAGAAACGTCCCTTTTGACATGGAATTCAAAAATAAAATGAGCGATTGATCGTCCGCCTTAGCAATTAATCGCATATCATGCAATTGTTTATACTTTGATATACGCCCTTTTGGCTATAAAATCTTTTTAAAAATATTCAGCTTGAAAATAAGTGTCTACGGAACGATTGGCAATGGTAAAAAAAAATTATATTCATATATACCTATACAAAGGTAAATAATTAATGATTCTATCCCTTAATCCATGACGAGAATAAATTTTCTGTATATAGGTATAGAATTATCGTGAGTCCTCGAACGAGTCGATAATTATAATTCAGCTTGCAGATGAGAGCCATAATCGCATGGAATTAAAAAACCTGTCGATTAATTAAACGTCAATGTTTACATATTAGGTATTGGATTCGGGTTGGGTCGAGTCACGAGAGAAGATGCTTGCTTGAAGTTTGGCATTCGGTTTTATTAAATACTTTTTTATTCTTAATTATATAATCATATTTTCATAGCATACGTCGGTTATTTATTTACATGGGTTTGAGAATTTTTTTTATTTTTTGTTATCTTGCCTTTTGGTTTTTGGTATAGGTATCCGGATAGTTAAGACGAGCAGACGACTCTAGGGTAGATCGGCACTCATCTTGCGGGGATCGCTGAGTCTCCGGCTCTTCTTTCCTCTTCCTTGCAGCAATAAATATATATGTATACATACGGACCTAGAAACTGCGGCGTTGAATCGCCCGTGACGCCTTCCGGAGAACGACTGTTGACCTCGGACCTCTTCCTTGTGATCCTCCTTCTCTCCCGCGGAGGGAATAACCGCCCCACATACAACAACGGTGTTCGTTGTCTGTCGTCGGTCAAGTTTCTTTCTCCGAGTGGCCGTCGGGGATTCGGTCAGAAACGCGTGGCCCTCCCTAAACCGACGCTTCCCTCTCACGTGGGGTAGAGGCTCGTAAAACTCGGTATCCTCCAGCTGACCGTTGCCAACAGGGTGACGAGGAAGTTACTCGCGAGAATGGCGGGGCTCAGATTTCGCCGATCGCCACCGTGCATTGCGGCCGGTTTTTCCTCCTCTGAAAATAGAAGCATAAAGCAAAGGTGAGGGTGGCGGTTCGAGTGGTTCTCGGATGTGATTTTTCACTGCCAAATCGAAATAAGGGTGTACAGAGGTTCGCGGGAATTATTCGAGATTCGTTTCGGCGGATTAGCCTGTTTTAATTGATGAAAATGAGATCAGCTGACCCTCTTCACGCTTATAATTTGTGATATTGACGGGTTTGAGGGGGAGGTTTCTTTGATCCCTGCAAAGCGGCGGGTATTTGCCGAGGAGCCGTTTTCCGCTCAGCCGCGCCTTTTCGACGAACGCAATGCTAATCCGATGATCCGGGAGTATCGCCTGACCCGGACGATTTAATGAATACCTAATACAAACCCTTCCGCGGCAAGATTCAGTCCCAAACGCGTTCCGCGTCTTTGCAACGAACGCGGTTGCGCGGATGAAAATGTATGAAAGGATTAGTGACGCTGGAGGGTGGAAAATTGTTTTCCCTGTACTTGTAATTGGCACCGGGCAGATTGCGGTGCGCGGGGCTAATTCGAATCCCAAAAGTTTAGACCCGTCGCGCTCTTGAACGGTTCCCACGGCATTTTCCTCCGACACGAACACCCCTCGTGTTCCGGGGGTGTTTATGGATCGGGTACATAACCAGCGGCATTGCTA
Organism: Diprion similis; assembly: GCF_021155765.1. NCBI lineage: Eukaryota > Metazoa > Arthropoda > Insecta > Hymenoptera > Diprionidae > Diprion > Diprion similis. Next base: position 4,814,072 of record NC_060116.1, on the reverse strand, counting down.
TGCCAAACTTGGAATATCACACCGAGGGGGTGAAGCAGACACGTTTTTCGCCCGAGGAATGCTAATTCAAAAACCTGGTAACCCGTACGTACCCTCTCGTTTTTACCCTGCTCGGGAGTTCATCGGAAGCTTCATTCCAAAGTACAACTTGCCTACAATTTTCTACGGTATATATAGATATATACGATACACGTACATATAACACCCCCTCCGAATGGCCAATGAATGGGGAATTATTGTATGCGTGTGTACGGTTGGCCGAGCTTTCATCCCCTCGTTGCAGCTAACTTGGTGTATTCAAATTACCAGAGATATTTCATCTCGGTTTCATCGCGTTGCCCTGAGGGAGTGTTGCCTGTGCCGTTTCCACGTTATCGCTTGTTGTACGGTTATAGGTTCGATACTTACCCGGTTCAGGCAATAAATATCCAATCGAAAATGACGCGAATTTGAATAACGGTTCGAGCTGCTCCGTCAGAGACGGATTTTCAACATCGAATCGCTAATCCTCGGTCCCGCTTGGATGTGCTCGGTGTTGAAATGTAACTTTATCATCATTTTTAATATAGTTAATTTATGTATCGAAACGGGGAAACGTCACGTAACGCGAAATTTGAATTAAGCTTACCAGAGTGTTATGTATACATATATATGTAAGTGTATATATATATATATATATATATATATATATACAGGTATGTATTATCATTCTCAAGAACGACAAGTATGATCGGTACGGCGTGAGAGGAATAACAATTTCGCTTCGGGCGAGACCCTTTTTACTCTAATTCAATGTGAGCATGGCTGCTCTGCTGGTTGGTAGCAAGGTATTTTGAAATGTTTCATATTCCATCGGATACACGGTTATACGAGTGACGAGGGATGTATCCATCCGTCGGCGATTTCCTCAAGACAGGCAATAAATTTTTCATCCCTGTTCAGCGATGCGAAATATTCGTGAATAATTTGCACCCGTTTCAAATGGGCGAAAATTCACTTTCAGTCCCCAAATCTACCTCTACTGCTCATACGCGAAGGCGGGAAATTTGAAATCTGTGCAGTTAGAACGCCCGGTAAGTCGATTTGGGGAGTTTGAAAAATTCTGGTCGTCTCGAAGCTTTCTAGCTTATTCACTCACCTTCGATAACGTGAACTATAACGTATGCTGGCCTCGCGTTGCTCGGGGCGCAAGTGTAGTTGCCACCGTGGGATGGTTTCGTCTTATTAACGACCAGGGTGGAGCCCGTCTCCGTCGCCTTCACCTTGACGCCAGGTTCAGCGTCGTAGTTGATCATCCTGCCCTGGCGATACCAGAATACATAAATCGGTGGCTCCGTTGCCGACATCAGTTGGCACTCCAAACGTAGGCTTGAGCCCTGCTTGACGTGGAGGTCTGGTGCTCCAGGTATTATGGAATATGCCTCGGTGATCTTCAGTCGGGCGAAATTCTGCTGGACCGGGTGGGTAGCGACCTGAAAAAAACTTTTGTAACCACCATTTCCTGGGCTTTGATTTTTGCATCGTGCAAGGATACAGTGAAATTATAATCCCGAAGCTGAAGTAATGGTAGAAAGTCAACCGATGTTATGGAGAAAAGCGAAGGATGCAAAAACTTTATACACGTGTATCTAGGAAAAATGTCCGCCTGGATATCTGCAGACTAAAATTTATCGTCAATCTAACAATGCATGACGCTGAATCTTAGAAGTAACCGAAAAAGTTGTTCCAGAATGTAATTCACACGAGCCACTTTTATCAAGCTTGATATTTTCAGGTTTTTGCCGCAGGAAGTAAACCATAATTTACATCGTCCTCGTTTTCGGAACACGTGGCTGTGTGTGTGTGTGTCTTCTGAAGTTAGCTCTACGACTGTTTTAACGACTGTTTTATTGTCCGTTGGTCGGACTCAAACGCACACCCACTGGTATTTCGACGGGATATAAACTCTCGAAGAAGAGTCTGGCAACAGGACCTAAGTCCCCCATTTGTTAGGAAAAAATTCAAATTAGGGAAATAATGTATACTGTGTTATTTGACTTCCCACTTTTCCGAGATATCCAGGAAGTTATTACTATAATGACCTTGTGAATGACTGGATGACAAGTCGAGTTATCATTAGAACTACACGTTCATGTATAGGCAAAGACTGCATAGATCGATCAATTTTTTCATGCCAAACGATATATCGAAAATGAATGAAAGTGTTGGATTCCATTACCAAGATTAATTCGAACTGAGAAATGTTTATATTTTGATCCAATCCTGTCGGATTCATTCCTTAGGCTTTTGTGAAAATGAATATTTTTGGTCCGGTAACAAAACTCGAAAACGGATGAACGAATATAAATGAAATTCAGGCGATTGACTCTCCTCAACTTAGAACCAGTCAAGGTTTTGAAAAAAGAGGCTGAACCGTCACTGAGTTATCTGCGTAAACAAAAATTTTTCTATCCAATCTTTCAATTTCCGTTAACAAATTGTAAATAGCGAAAAGTTCTGTAACTACTTCTTCTACGCTAGTCGACTACTTTTCCCTAGTTGCTCATTTTCTTTCACTCGGGATTCTCAGTAGAAAACGATTGAAAGAAAAAAGAAATTCCGAGAAGCACGTTTCACGTTGCGGATGATATTAACGAGCACGTGAAAATCAACAAATTAAGATCTTTGGAATATGAAAGATCTTTGACCCCGCATTAGCCGTTCTTCAGTTTCACTTCGCTTCGTGCACGAATCTGACATTTCAATGGAGCCAACCTTTGGGATCTAAGGCCGGGCTGACCGATATGTCAGCTCTAATGACCCCTCGCTAATTGTTACCCGCGAGGCTAATCTCTTTTTAACTGATATTTAAACGCGCGTTTAATTCCGGAGGACAGCTTATGCGGTCCGGCGAGGCCGCTTCCGGATAGATCTCGTCATTGGTATGCGGGGAGGGAAGGCGAATAACCGTTGATGGCATCACCTGACACTCGTACACCCCAGCGTCCTGAAAAGTGACTCCTCTGATGAGGAGAGCCCAGTCCGAGCTCGAGGGTCGTATCACAAAGCGACTGTCCACCGAATGCGTCGCTGCTCCGACGGTCAAAAGTTGGCGATCTCTGCGCCGGATCCACGTTACCTGAAACACCAAAGGGTCTCAGGTTAGCCCATCGAATCGAACGGGAATTCCATTCGCATTTTATTGACTTATTGATTTCAGAAATATAGGTGATTGTTTAGAGTAATTTATGAAATTCATTTATTCGTAAGAGCTGCGAGAATTTTGCTTGAAATTTAAGAAAAAAAAAAATAAACTAAAATTCTTAATTTCAAATCGATCGTTCGGTGCGGAATTACAATTACATCGTAGAGAGCATTTTTATCTCTGAGATTCACTGAAATAAATTTTTCTTAATAGCAAATTCGACATTGCTGTTTTTCGATTGATTAGAAAACAGAAGCAGTGTCACCTTGAAAAAGTTAACGTATGTAATGGTACCAACGTGATACAAATATGTTTTACTTAGTATTTTCAACGAAATAAATCATCGCAGAGTGAAATCAAATAAATTTATATCATTATAAAATAGTTTTAAATAAGAAATCCATGTTTAAGATATTATTTGTCATATAAGTAAATTTTTTTTTCTCTTTCTTTCGTTGTACGACAATCATCGTAACATTAACGGCCATATAAATTTAACAAGTAATCAAAGTTTAACTATGATCGTACGTAATTAAATTATAAAAAAAATTATCGATTCCTCGTTTATGGAATAAACTCAAATGTACAATTTTACAATTACTTTTAAACCGGAATTTGAAATGAAGAAAACTGATAATTTCATTGCATATTCACGTAACGCTTCACTTCGTTTCACGGAAAAAATCGAACTAGAGAAGGTATAGCGATTTTGATTTTCAAAATGTAGACTAATCTCCGTAGGTTCCCTGATTTAGTTGAAACGATAATAAGTAAAAAACAGTTAATGTCAAAATGCTCACGTTTCAATTCCACCTATATTATCGAATTACAGGGTATAGTTTTTGGTTCCATTAACCAAGCTGATCGACGGCCCCAGATTTCGATCGAAGTCCTTTATAGTCGGGATCAGTCCAGCGGCTTGACTAATGTAAGTGTCGGTGCCCCGCAAAGAGATGCAGAGAAGCTGTTTGAGCCGATTGCAAGCGCGTCTCGACCTGCAGTGATTGGATTCAGATTGCCCAATCAATATTCTGGACCGTGGAGTCTGGGCGGCGTTCATCGCCGCTACACAAGGCCTTATTACACGCGTAATTAGAACATCGCACACAGCTAATGCCTCCCAGGAAAGCAATTCTCCAGCAATATAATATCCGAGTCACTGCCTCGTAATCTAGGGTTGCCGTAATCCCTATCCTTCCTGAAGATGTCCTCCACCGTTTCCTCCTCCTCTCTCTCTCTCTCTCTCTCTCTCTTCGCCCTGCCGCAAGGATTTTCGCATTCAATACCGACTGCGCGTTTATACGCGATCTCTCCTGAAACTTACCTCGTGAAGTAACGAGATAACTTACCCCGTTATCGGATGGGGCAAACCAAAAACTAGTTCAAGGACATTCCTTCTACACGTTTTACCTTCGCCTGGCTGAGGTTCTTCTCGCTAAACACGAGGTACGTTTTACACTTATTTACTCTCAATACTTCGCAGGATTTATCGGTACTACTTCCTCGTGCTTAGTTAGTCTAGTCAGGCTTTGCCTCTTTAACGTTCGGTTAAGGATGAATTGGTTTTACCGTCCGGATCAAGGATTAGGGAAAGAGAGAAGCCCGTTTAAAAATGTGTTATTTGTGCTAATAATAATCACCGCGAATAAAGTAAGACGTCTACTATTTAATGTATTGTAAACGAATCTCATGAAATTCGAGTAACACAATTAGTTAAAATATGAACAATCCTATAAAAAAGGTTCTATAAGTATAAGGTCTAATATTATTGAACTTGACTATTTCTAATCCAATTCTAATGTTTATCAGCTGATTTCATTCATCAGAAATATTTTCAGAGATAAAGTCTAAAAATATTTTCACAAACAGTTACCACTAGAGTAAAATGATTTTTTCTCTCTCCTTAACTTGTGTTTCATACGGTAGGGTGAAGGAATTCATCCTTTATGTATGAATACGTAGTAGCATTTTTTTTTTGTTTCTTATTTTACTGCTTTCGTCGTTCCAACTCCAGGCGAGAGATTAAAATGGGGTTGCAGGAACAACGTTCGCTTCGGAACGATGAAGAGAAGGAGACATTCGTTCTCATTACGATGGATTGAACACGGAAATAGAGAGAGCGAGGAGGGGATCTTTTTCCACATTCCCTTTTTCTTCTTTTCCGTCCAACTCCCAGTGCGGATGGACACCGGAATCCATTGTCTCCAGGCCGTACCGACACATGGGAAGCCGCTAATCCCCACTTTCCCCGTGTTTCCTAATTTTCGCGTGGACGACTATTTATATACGAAGCTTGTTTCTCCGCCGACACAAAGGTCCTGCGGAGGCATCAGACCTGCGGTGAACTTCAGGCTAGGTTTGTCAGCTTAGTTAAGCTTTTAAATTGTGCAGCTTTTCAACCTGCCCGCCACTCGTTTGAATTATACTGTTATCACCAAGTTGAAGGTAGATAGGTAATGGTGTTATTGTTAACCGTGGTGCCCCTCAATGCTGAATTGTTATTCCGTCAAATTGAAGGGATCTTTTTAAACCTCTCGAAATCCTCCTCAACCGATTTTTAAAGAGGCTTTTCTCGTTGAGGGCAGGTACCTGTTCTATAGTGTGGATTAATTTTGTGCAGAATTTGTATAAGCTTAACTTCAGAATCAGTTTCGATTTACGGAAAAAGTCAGTGAACTTTACAAAAAAAAAAAAAAAAAATATTAATATTGGGCAACAATTGCTTTCTGCAATGATAACTGAGAATGAAGTGGAAATAAAAAAGCGGAGAGCGATAAGATCCTTTTCAGGACGTTTGGAATAAATCATGGGTTGTCTATAGATCTTAAAGTATGGTAAATGAAGGCGATGAATCGGAAGGAAAAGGCAAACAATTTAATATATATAATAAACAGATCTGAATTCGTTCGTTTGACCTTTTTTGTTTGCCCATCGCATCAATTAAGCGGGCATATTTCAATAAGTTACAAGTAAAATTATGTGAATACAGTAAACGAATTCTGACAAGTTGCAATCTGCCGAGCAACAAAGGTGATCACTATTCATTGGTAGATATCCGTAAATCGAAACGATTCTATATCGATTGTTGGATTTACTTTTCATTATCATAGTCATTATCTTCTCACGTACCGCAATTAGCAATTTATATCCAACAGCTACTTCCTGCCATTACGACTTTTCTTTGAGAAAGAAAATGATATCAGTCCCTCGTAAATTCGCTTGACGAGCCCTGCTAGCTTGCTAGCTTTTAGACGTAATGCTGCAAGTCTTCCAGGAAATACATTGTCTGATATTTTCATCAGCTGCGTGGGCCTTATCTTTTCAGGATACTCTCTCACAGTACAGAGCGTCGTCGTAACGAGATATTGCGGCAAAGCCCTGCCTGTATGTGTATATGTAACAATACGTAACCCACATAACACACATTTCCGTATTGTATAACATGGAAGCAAAAGAGAAAAAGAGTGAGAGAAAGAGAGCCTCAGCTGTACCGGCTTACGAAAAATGACAAAACGTTGTTGTACTTTTTCATAGAATCCATACTCTCGGCTCAGTTCCATTTATGCTTTGATACGATTTGATTAAAGGCATCAGTTTCCTCAAAAGTTATACATGCCGACGTTGACAGAATTCGTTGCATATTTTCGACGAGTTTTTTTTCACCGTCAAAATCGACGTCGTGAAAAATTTGGTGCCTGGACGACTTAAGGTTCCGAAAAATCTAGACTCAAGGGTTCGGACGATTGTATTGGGAAGATTGATGCTGTATTGTAATGAGGTGTCGCTTCTTCTTTTTTGGCGAAGAATTCAACCGACACAATCCTGTGCTTGTGAAGTACTTCTCATGAAACAAAGAATTCCATTTCGCTATGGAGAAGTCCATTTTGGGAAATCGATTAATCGGGGTTTAGTTGTCTCGGACTTGAGTTTCCAGCTTTGACTTTCGAAAGAGTAGAAAAAAAAAAAAAAAAAAAAAAAAAAAACTCCGTATAATACACGAATAGGTCCATCCGAGTGAACCATGCGTGTCGTGAATCGACTTTCTCTTCCGTGCCGGGGAAAAAAACTGTCGAGAGGAAAATCCTTTGGAAAATCCAGCGGAATCAAGTTCGGCCTATTGTAAACTGGAAACCAATTTCGTTTGTCCTTATACAGCAAGGGTCAATATCGTCTATATCTATATACTTTACCCTCTCGATTTTAACCTGTCTCTTTGCCTCTTTCTCTCTCTCTCTCTCTCTCTTGGATGGATCTAAACCCGGAACACTTGGTTCGTTCGATTGATCCATGCTCTCAGCGAGACTTGGAAAACATTCTTCTTTGAGTTCTTCCTTTTAGTACGTACTTGTCGAAGAGAAGTGTGCCGGGCGACTTCGGGGGATAGGGGAATGTCACGTCGTTGATAAGTTCCTTGTTCGATGGTGGACTGCTACCTCTTTTCAAACTTCAAATTCGCCTTACCTAGTCATTTTACTTACATGCTTTTCCATTCTCCTGAAAACCCGTTAAAGTTCCTTTCAATTTCAAATTCTCTTCCAATAAAGTCGTACACGATAAGGTTAAATTTAGTAGATCTAGAAGTGATCTTTACTTAAATGAACTTAAGATATAATATAAGAAAGGGTCTCCTAAAAACTTTGCAAGATAGCTTTGCATGAAAACGAAGGTACGCAGACATTTATGTATACATATATTGTAGGCATATGATGTAAAACAACTGAAGTCTTGATACAAAGTACCTCGTCTTAATCTACTCAATTGTTTCCCCCATTCGGCAGGGGTTTATGTATATGTCGTTTCGTAAAACATCCTGCAGAATGTAATTATAATTACAGGAGTTTAGGATTTACAAAACTTGTTTTTAGATTGCTAAATTCCCGTTTCGCGTTCTGTTCTGTTCTTTTGAATAAAGCAGCAAATAGCCTTAATTAAAAAGTTTTATACAATCCGGTGTTGCAGGGTGTGCGATGAAGACGGTCTCCTTTGGTAACTCAGTACCTACTCATAATACTCTCTCGAAGTAACAGCGGAAAAGTCTTACTTAAATTTATCCCTAATGTTCGTCTGCTTCAAGCCACTAGAGTTGCTCGCGAAATGTCCCCAGATGACGGAATAATCCCACCTCAATTTTCAGCGTCGATAAATAGGTTTGTACATCCCTGTATGTATACATAATATACATACATATACATGCCTAAACACACGTTGTACCTGATCATGCAAGCAGGTTCCTACAGTTCGCACCATGGCGTAATTAATTTAGCCAATTGATGCCTCCTCTTGAGCTAACACTCCCAGAGGATATTTCATCTATAGGGCGTGCCTATTTCGTTACACGGAGTTATCCCGTTGCGTAATTCGCACGAACTTTCGTAGACATCTGAATGAATGTGTTGCCAAAAAAAGTTTGGGCATTCCGAAAACAGATGTCTGTACTAAGAAGTTCTTACGTCTTATGGAATCCAAGAAGATGTGCTTGTGCACGTATTTGCTGTATGTTTTCACTCGTGGATAATCATACTGTAACAAGTGTTGGCAAAGTTCAATCGGTCCATTGGTGATGACTTGAATCCGGTTATCGTACCAAAAAAATACTTCAAGAAAAAATGTTGCTAATGGTAAGGAGTACCAAGCATACGCTCTTGCCTTTGGTCGCAAAGGTCACAAAGAGCATCGACCAGCCGGGTCTTTTGGGTCGGTGGAAAGCTGCTTACGGAGGACGCAATATCGTTTTCTATATCTTTATTCGTACCTGGGGGCCGTTTACTCCTGGTGTTGTGACGTAAGCTCGTAAATTTTCCTGCACCTCGCGGTTCTCGTCATCTGACAATGTCTCCGGGAGATACTGCTCTACTTTCTAAGGATTGACGCGTCGAGCGAACAAAGGACTGTTGTGAGATGGCTCGTTCACGCGCGAGTTTTGCTCCTTTTTCTTCTTATCTTTGGTCCAAGGAAAGCAGGACGAAGGAAAAATCCTTTTGAGAAAATAAGAAATTTTAGATGGAATTAATTCGAACAACGTCGTTAGATGTAATCAAATTATTCGAATTTGACTAATGGTGTGCATTATGCTTTGAACCAAGTCTTTCTCACGCCTCGTCTATCCGTTAATCAAGGAACGAAGAAGGAGCTTGAGGAATGCTGTTTCGACTTTTTGCTTCCTCTTTTTCGGATAGTCTGTTTTTTAATCATTCAGAAATAAACGTTCCTCGACGTAGATTGTTATAAAAAAGGAATTGATTAATTTCAACGTTTTCACGCTGCTTTGCCCTTTGCTCTTCTTATTCTCATACTAAACGTCCTCCATCTCGTTTCGCCTTCTGACATCTGATTAAATAATCAGGTAGATAGAATTAATTGCTCAGTTTTTTTCTTCTCGTTTATCGTACTTTTCTCTGTCTTTGTGCAAGTACAGAACCAGTATTTAATATCGTTTACTAATGAATTTTACGATCCTGTGTAGTTCGAAGTCAGATTAAAATGCTTATGGGATAAAACGACATTATAGATACTCGCATACAATATTGCTAATGGTAAATTTTTTTCCGTTTCTTAGATTTTACACAGTTTTTAAAGGTGAATTATTGTAATCAGTCAACTCAATCCGAGGCTTAGTCTTTGAGAGGTCCGAGATAAAATGAAACATCCAAACTCCAAAAAATACAAAGCAATCGAAAGTAGGTGCATTCGAATCAATATTCCCGTCAATATTGCACCGCAAAGTAATTACATTTATATTACCTGAGGGGCTCAGGATTTGGAACGACGATTGAAATAACAACGCAATCTTCATTTCAACGAATAAATCCATAAAAAATCGAGTTAATTGCGTATGCACGATTACTCACATTCACCCAGAATAAAAGTGTCACAACCCACTTTGAATATAATTGCAAATTTCTTGAAACATGCGTTACCCCTCAGGGTAGTTCCACGCTATGACATATCGACTTGTGTCGTACAACTGTGCAGTAAAATGTACATGATGTAAAATTTTTACGACGGTCAACGGTGAACACACATTTATTTTTCCTCGAACCGCATCCATTCGAGTGGAGCGAATAGTGTAATTGAAATTTGTTGAAACGGCCAGGATTTCATTTGGCCGCTGGATCGAATTGCTTGAGGTGAGATGCAGTCCCTCCTCCTTTTCTCCCCGTCGAATTTGAATCAAGTCCACCTTCCCCGACGCTCAAACGGCGATAAAATTCAAGGGAAAGGAATTACTGTCCCGGAGCTTGAGGGTCGAAATCTCGGAGCGAATTACTCGGCACTGACGAGAGGGAGTTGCTGGCCCTCGACTCTCGTCTGGGCCTCTGGATTGCGCCAGGTCAAGTCGAGGGCCGGAGGTTAAGGTGAGTGGAGGTGGGACGACCTAGAAAATCTTTGCCCTGTATTATATTTCACGCGATACCTGCTGCCGAGCCGCAGAGCGACGTTTTGTTACGGAATTTTTCCGGAATCAATACCAGCCTCGCCCGAAGCTCTTACCTACACCATACAGACGAAAGCTCCTTTCCACCTTTTCTCAACCAGATGAATTCATCTTTTATTCATGTTTCGTTGAACCGGTAGGCAAACGCTTCAACTCGTTTCACCGAATTACAAACTGCTCAGGGCCGACTTGTATGTTCTTTATCCTCCTTTTTTTTCCCTCCATCTCTATTGTATAAACAATTTGGCTTCATTATTTCCTCATCCCTTACTTTCCTCCTTCTTTTTCAACGGTCATTTCGAGTCGGATAATCTTTCCACAATTTTTATTATCGCTGAAATTGAGATAAAAGAAACTCGTTCGCAATTTATTCATTGGAAATACAAGTTTCACTTATTTTCGACATTTCCTTTAATGCACTATATTTTATTCCCAAATTGCTACGCTGCATGCAGTTTTTAACCTTTGATATATCACTTTTCGATAACTCTCTGTGGCTAATTACTCAACTAGTTATTTATTTTTATTCTTACAGTTTGAACGAAGAGAAAATAGGGTTCAACACATTGTCATTTTTCCACTGTAGCCTTTGCAGATGCAAAATGATAAGATAATAAAACTGCTTTGTTCACGCGATGTGAAAATGTATTTGAAAGGAAAATAAAAAAAAAAAAAACAAAAAAAAACAACAAAGTCTCGTTCTAATCCTCTCGCGTGTTCAAATCCGCGAGAATAATTTCCGACTATACAGCTATGCCAATCCTTTTCGCGATACAATATAAAGCCTGCGGAAATTCCTTGTGCAAATAAGTGATGGTATACAGCTCTGCGTTTCTATAATCTATCCTATATACGTACGCCTGCTCGTAAAAATTGTGTGGCTGCATACCTATTGTCAACGTTTATTGTAATATTTTCAGCAAAAATTGCACGTCCTGCAAAACCAGCCGAGGTTATAACATTAAATATACTTCAAGATTTTCCCTAGGACGAACAGGATATACGTTCACATTAACAAGCGATTTTCAAAAGCCAATTAGAAATTTGGATCAATTTATCGAACACTGTAAGAGGGTTGGAATGTTTCATAAAATCGCACGAATTTCTTTTTGGTGTTAAAAATATCATAAAAAACAAATCAGCATAAAATCTCTAACCGGAATCCTCGCAAGCTGACGTGGCCACTCTGATCGCGTGCTGCAGCCTTTCGGTATCTCTTCGGAATCTCTGTGGGGTTTTTTTATTGTTCGTTTTAAGATTGAAAAGAGAATTAGCGTGTTTTTTTCGTACTTCCTACTTGCTTGATTTGGTATCTGTCTAAAGATTGTAATTGAATTCTTAACTTGTTTCCGTAACAATTACTGACTTTTAGATGTTTGTGAAATTTCTGCTGATTTGACGTACAGCGAGGAATGTTCTCTGCCTTCCTTTTTATAGAAAAGGAATATCTGTGCGATTTGTATCGAAATTTGTGAGGAAGTGACTTTGGTACGAAATAACTTTTGGCCTACCAAATATTCGTCGATCGTAAAGCTCGAATGGTGAAAACGAATTTCATGGAGTAGAACGACAAGACAGTGTGCCAGAGTGCTGCCTCTTCGAATGGGCATATAAACGAGATATTTTGTAGGTCGTTGTTTCTGTTGTTCGGAAGTTGCTACAATTTCCAACTCTCAAATAGCACCAGCAGTGATATACCAATAATGATATTGTCGCTTAATTTGAAAGGAACATTTTATGGATGAATAAAAATTTGAGTTGGTAAAAAACATAAAAGAGCGGAATTATAAGCGAAAATTTAGTCATTCATGTGTAATTTCGGATCGTTTCAAAGTGGGTGAAAATTTTGAAAACTCGTCCGATTTCAATCTACGATAGAAAATTTTATTCAGTATACTGTTTTCCATAAATTCGCCAAAAAAAAAAAACTTTCCCTCGTCATGTTGGAATCGCGAAATATTTAATTTCACAAGTAGTATTGCCCGAAGTATTATAAAACAAAATTTGTTCCAGTAAATTTGTGGAAAATAGTAATCTGAATAAAATAAATCATCGTGGAGCGAATTCGAACGAATGTAATACATGTCTGACCATTCTGATTAGGAATTTTGTTCGTTTCTAACTTCAGTACGTTCAATTGTTGTATTTTTAGGAAGATTTTCTCAGCCCATGGACAAAATTATTTGCTAAATACTCAATAAGCGACTATTTCGTAATGAAATTATTGAAAAGTATCAACTTCCGGTCAACCAACCTCCCTAAAGATGCAAATGCCGATTTTATGTTCCAGTTCAACGAATGAGGTTCAACCCTTTCAACGATTACTGATAACCCCGGCTCAGCTTTATCTTGTCGGTAAATTCTGTTTTGTATTCGTCTCAAGTCACCGCAAGCCCTCAGAAAAAAGCTTCGCGCTTCTCCATCTCTACCGCAAAGTGTCTCGCCTCGCTTTCGAGTTGGCCAATATTTAAAGAGATCTTTTATTTCCAATTGTATTCTCGGCTCTCGTCTTTCCATTCTTTCTTTACTGCTTTCTTTCATTCGTGCTATTTATAGAAAATTGATTCTAATAAGTCTCAATTCGCGGGTTTATAACTTATACCTGACTCTCGTTGTATTCGGCAGGCTGATTCAATCAATAAATTTCCCTTTTTCAAGGTGTTGATTGATACTTTCCAAGAGGGCACGTCAGTGAAGATCCAGACTTTTTCGATTGACACGAAAATTCAATTACCCATAAGTTTTCAGGACAAAATTATAATTCTCCCGTCAGTTTAGATTTATTATATTCAGGTACGTTCCAAGACGTCAATTAAGACGACGTAGAAAATTGGTAAGATTCAAAAAAAAAAACTCCTCGCGTCACCATTTTTTTTACGTATAACTTTCAAGTGATTCCACAGCTATTTTTGTACCATGAAAAATAAAAGTTTCTATCCAATTTGCAAATCTGACGATCACGAGACAAGTCCAATCATCTTTAATCGGATTCAGTGATTCAACACCGTCCGATAATAAATATTTTAAAGACAAAAAACGTTTGAATTAACTCACGATGCCGGCTCCTGGATCCGTGAGCTTGCAGGGAAGGGTAGCCGTGCCTCCAGTCTGGGCGAGGACTTCCCTGATCGGCCCGTCTGGAATCTCTCCATTTTTGCTACTGGGTCCGTTAAGAGGCGCCGGCAAGTTGTTGGAAGCAGAGTTTTGCTGGTGCTTCGCATCGCCCTCTGCGAAAAAAAAGGATAGAAATTATCCAAAGTCTAAATTTCTCAGCACCTCGCCGATGAGGATGAGCCGCAAGGCGAAGAGGTGGAAAATAGCTTAGACCAAGTTATTGCGAAACGTGTTTTTCCGTACGTACGACTTTGATATTTACCTACCCAAGGAGTCTTTCGAACTCCTGTGTAAACCGTCGCGAAGTATAGAAGAAGAATATTGATTACCCTTCGACGCGACGTGCCGAAAGTTGAATTTTATCCCCTCAAGTCTGTTTGTCGTTGCCGGAAACGAGGCTGCAGGAAAGTAGCCAGTGGCGTTTCCTTAGGGTGTGTACAGGGTGATTATTCAATTGCATGGGAACGTAGAGGCGAAAAACATTCGGTGAAACTTCGAGCGTTGGGGTCTGGGAAAGCCGAAAAGCCGGAAACCGCTTGATCATCGACAAGTTTCACCCTGGCAACATTTCGGTCAACTGTTCAACCATTAGACACGGGACGGCGAAACCTGCTCGCGAGATTAATGCGACCACCGAGAAAGTTCACGTTTAAGACGTTGCGCCCCAGCAACTGAGGGAGGGAGAGAGAGAGAGAGAAAGAGAGAGGGGAGGGGGAGTAAGGGAGAGTATATTACTGTAACTTGCCGAGTCGTCTGCATAGTTGAGTGAATATGTAACTTAGTTCGCGCAATTATATCATGGCTCTGCACCAGCTGATTACTTGTTTTCTTTGTGCCGCACCGTTTACCTGTCCAAACTCAGACGCGGGTATCCTTGGCAAATTTGATTAGATCGTCGATGAAACCTGCGCCAGAAACCGTCTACGAAGGTGGATTGAGCGGATTTTATTATTATTTTATTATATTTTTTTTTTTTTTTGTAGTCAAGCTTGGAGATTTTTGGACAGTTTGTTCTCTGCTATGATTTAACTTTCTTTTCTTACTGTCATACTTTTTTCTTTGAATAAAATGAAGAAGGTGTAACCTTCGGTCGAAATATCGAATTTCAATTTCAAACAAGATCCGTTTTGTTTAAAAAAAAAAAAAAATTCTTTCTGTAAGAAATATCGGCGAGCAAAATGTTTGAGATTATTGTCAATAACAATGCTCCTCGTGAATTGATTTTGTCGTAAAAGATATGCAAATGAAGCTCAATCTACATAATTTTGAATAAAACAACACCAATTGAATTGAATATTTCGGCTATCGCGGTATGAATTCCCAAAATTTTCCCTTCGCGTTTGTAAAAACGAATGAACAAACGATGAAACGGCATTGCCAAAAAGTCCGGGGAACCTGATAGGCTGCAGAACTTTGAAAGCCCCTCGACTCGCGGAAATTGGTTTTAAAGTCATTAACTTGTCGCGAATCGAGTGTTTCATGTCTGGCACGAGAATAACTCCGAAAGCCAAAGATGAAAGTTTCTGATTTAAATTATACCGAGGTCCGTACCTACCATCGTCGGAAAATCGAAGGAAACCTTCTTCGAAGTCTTGATTTGTTTTACAGAGAAAAATGTAACCGTGATAATTTCTCCGATTTCGGAATACCTTTCCAATCCCCAAAAGTTCATGCCCATAAAACTCAGATCTCTCATTATCGTAATTGATCGAATAATAATTGGAAGCAACGGGTTTATTAGCTCGCGTTGATACCTCGTACCTACACACTGCAGTTGCGGTTTGGACTCGACAGAGTTTGCTTCAATTTCCGCACAGCTCAAATATCGTCCAATTCTAGTCTCGTTATGGTCTACTATGTTCGGTTTCAATTGCTCGTCATTCCGTTCGACCTAGGAGTACGTAGAGTTCTGGAGTAATCAGAATTCCCTGCAGCGTAAGCACGCCTCCAGGTATCATGTATAACAGTGGTATGATGAAACGCTGGAATAACGTTGTTAAACAACCGATGATAAAGTCCCTTCCAGACCTCATCTTCGCGCGGTTGATTGCTGAAGTGGTTATGAAATACGGACTGAAATTGGCTCGAATGTAAATTGGTATCGCTAATTTTCTTCTCCGTGAACGCGGAGCGCGACGCCGAGCAGAATTGAGAAGAAAATCTGAATCGAAGGATGATGGATTAATCATCGCTGTTTCGTTGCTTGATGAAACGAGAAAGAAGAGAGAATTTCAGGCGAACTTGAGTCGAACACCCAATGAATAGAGGACTTTATGGTACTCGTGATAACTCACCGGTGAAGTAGAGGTTGATTTCAATCGCGAGGGCAATGAGAACCAAGTGTCTCTTCATGGCGTTTGATTGCTGCCAGCGCGTCTGTCTTCTTAGCTCTTCTTCATATCTTCAATCTGAAATAAAAGAAAAGAAAAACGTAGAGTGAGCTCGTCACGCTTCATTGTTGCTATTATATGATTTTTCTTCGTAGGATTTAGAGTTAGATCGTAAATATGTTGTGACGGTTAATGTTGATTTGACGAAATTTTTAGCCAACGAAAGAAGATAAATACACTAAAACAAAAGAGGGAGAAACTTATTATTAAAGACACAAGGTGTGAACTGTAAAAAAAATTGTTCAAATCTGTATTTCTAGATTTAAAATCAATCAATGCTGTTTTATTATGGAAATTTCGAGTGAAAACTGTATATACTTTCTTTTTTGTTTAGCAAATAAATGAATTATGGGTGTATAAATGGTATAAATAAAATTGTAAATATTAATTATATTTAATCATTCGTATATCCATTCATTCGCAAGATTTGAATACGCCTTTTATATATGTATATAAAACACTCATTTTCAAATGATTTTGTGTAATAATTTTGCTGTGACTAGTCTTTTCTTAAAAAAATAACATGTTTAATTTTTTATACTCAGCTTTTACTTCTCTTTATTGTAAACTTGGTAAAATTCTTGTGTTTTGAGTCATAGGTTTAGAAGAAAATGTGCCTATACTTTGTTTAGTAAAAAAGAAACGTATGTTGTAAAATCGAATCAATTCACAAGTGAAAGAATAAATAGAAATATGGACTACTAGGTATTAATTCGATGTTGATTCTGGGATTGCCAAACGGTGAAACTCACATTCGTTCATTATTTTCTTATTTGATTTACCTAATAGTCATGCTATTCAAACTGTTACAATATCGAAGCGAAAACATGCCAAATCCAAGGTTTAAAAATTCATGGAGTTTGTACACGCGATCCTTGTTCAAATATAGATCCTTGCTACGAGTTCATCAGCCGCGTGAAGTTCGTCAGAAAATAATCCTCCCCGGTTTATAGGCGGGATATTATAACTACAGGGGTGTAAAAAACGCTGCCCAGTGTCAGCGAGGAGAGGGATAAAAAGGGAATGAAAAAAATTGAGAGGGAAAAGAGGAATTGAGTAAGAAAAGAGTGTAAGGATACTTGAGTGTAAGGCGGTTGAATAGCCGCTTTAGGCAGAGCTCCATGGGGGAGGGAAGTGGAGGTAACACGACATTAACCAACCTTTTCAGTAAAACCAGCAAAACCCAGAGGAGAGAGGGTTTCTATCACCCTGGTCAAGTCTCTTTTTACTTCGTTTTTCCTCTCTCCTTTGTCTGTTTTTTCACTGTTTTCCGTTTCCTTTTTATCCGATCCTTTCACATATACATATAGTGACTCGGACGCGTCGATCGATCGATTATTCTATCGAAATGGTTAGAATGTATCGATTAGTGTACATTTTAGTCTATTGCGCCGGACTTTTGGTCCGTAAAAAAAAAAAAAAAAAAAAAAAAAAATTGAATAAATATGCAACGAGTTCAACTCGTATAGGAAATCAATTACCCAGAAATTTATTTGTACTGAAAAAAAAAAAAAAATAATAATAATATCCAGACAAGTGTAAAAAGTTTATCTAACGTAATTCGCGTCTCTTCAAGATTTTCAGAAAAACGTACAATCTTTTGAAATTTTCTCAGTACATATATCTAAACCAGACGCAATTCATATCGACGGTATTTCAATATTCTCTATTTCCATTCCAGGAATAAAGAAAAAAAAAAAAAAAAAAAAAAATGTGTTAGTTGGATCAAATAGAGCAGGGTCAAAGGTTAGATATATCGGAGGAATGCGCGTTCGCCGAGAACTGATGTCTGATTTCCTCAAGGAGCGTGTCCTTGTCAAAGCTTTTCGCGCAGGGAACGAGAGCAGCGACCGAAGCCCCGAGGCGTAAGACAAGCGGCAAAACGTGAAGGGAAAAACCGATAAAGGGTGGAGGGTAGGAAAAAGGCTGACCCCAACTCCCGGAGTTCCGCCTACAAGGTATCCTGGAGGAATTCCCCTGTTGTAAGAAGCTTTCGTCAGACGAGTGTAGGAAAAGCACGCGTTCCTTTGGGAACGCGTAAATATCCGAGTACATGCTCGTGGCTTCGGAATATTAACTTTGCCGAATCGCCATCCAAAATGATCAAGTTCTGCAGACACGTGCCACGTGCTTCGCGATATTCCGAAATTTCATTTTTACGGAGTATTTGCGGTTGCATGTTGCCCGCAGTCTATTATTTCCTTTCCACTTTAAGGGGAAACTCCAGCTGAAAGTTTTTTTTTTTTTCTACTCAATTTTTTTTTTTTAATTTATTACAAATTTTGGAGATTCCAGTTTTTTTTTCGTTAATAATGTAGATTTTCGACTAGCGGAATGTACCGGATTTTTTTTATTGCACAATATTACAAAATGGCTGCCGTAGGCATAATGGCGTGGAATGTGTATTTTTTATTGTCTGGCGTGATTTTTGAAGATTCAGTTATCGTAAGCAGAAAGTTCACAAAGATTGTTAAAATATATGAGTTTGACTATGGTCCGAACTATAATCATATCGATATTGAAAAAATTCGAAATTTCGCATATTAACCTTAAAGACGAAGTATCGTTTTTTCCCGTTTTTGTTTACAAAATTGTTTAACATAATCATCCATTAAGTACTTTCTATCAAACCAAATGATATTATCCTTGTTCGAAGCATAATAATATTCATATATATATTTACATAATATATTCAGAAGTTTTTTCAATTTCTTATTTAGCACAACTGACGCTTCAAAAATCACGCATTTTACGCTATTATGCCTACAGCAGCGATTTCGTAATATTTAGCAATGAGAAAATGTGGAAAAATATTTTACATTTTATATTATTGACCACAAAAATCCGAATCCCAAAATCTCTCACAGATTTTCATCAAAAAATTCTGTAAAACGAGGTAAAAGAAAGAAAGAAAAAAAAAAAAAAAAAAAAAAAAAACACGAAGCGCTCACCGTAGAATTACTCCTTATTTCTATCTGCAGGCTCACGCGAATAAGTTACAGGAATACCGCGAAGGAAAATGGAAGACAGATAAGTACACATAACCGAGTTTCCCGCAAGTACGGAACGCCCGCCATTTCTTCAGTTAACGTCTTATATTGCAACCACAACACACACGGCATTCAGCTCTCCGCAATACTTTTTACTATGTTCTTTAAAAATTCTCCTCTCGTACTTACACTGCGCCATGCCATGCCATGCCGCATGAGATTTCGTTCTTTTATTACCGGTCCACACCTTTCTTTTTACCCGGTAACCTCAGGTTTATATGTTCAACTCGTATGAACTTTACACTCAGCTACGAACAATTCATTCGCTTTAGAGATTGGCAATGTAAGCTTACACGTCGTCGAGTTCGATGCTCTTTTTTATGGTTCACCGGCTGCATTTTTTTTTTATTTCAAACTGCATTCTTTTACATTAGCAGATTTTTCTTTAAACTTGATTTCCACGGTTGTATCAACAGAAATTTCCAACTTAAGACGCGCTGTTTGGCTTTCTTTCTTTCTTTCTTTTCTTTTTTTTTTCTAATTTTTAACAAAGTCGACTGTGATGTGTACGTTTCTTCACAGGTTTCGAATTCGTTCTAAAAAAAAAAAATATTATAAATTGTGAATAAAATTGTTTAATATTAAAGTAACGACTTAAGTATACAGACTTTGGAAATTTTCAAAATAGTAAAATAAACGTGTTATCACGAGATAGTCTCACGATTCTTATCCACAAAATAACTGTGACTTGTATAATTTTCGAAACTTTTTTAAAAATTATTTTTTTGTTTCGACTTCGTTTTTTTTCCAACTTACAATTATTATCACTGAAGGAATCCTAGAGCTTTTCGCACGGAAGGCTTTCGGGGATGTGAATAGGTGGCAAGGCGTGTACTGCAAGGTATTTGGGTGGAATTTTGTCGTTACTGTTCTTCTCTCCTTGCGCCACGCCTATTCACCTCCTTTCAATGTCATTCTCTCGCTTTATTCACCTGCCAGTCGACGTTATTTTCCTTGTCATTAGAAACAACGACTAAGTGTGATCAAAATTTTGTAACCAAATACTACAATTAAAATGGAGTTGCGAAAAAATTTACAATTCTCATGATAAAATGTTACAAGTTTTCTACAACCAAAATTACCATTTTTCAAATTCACCTTGCGTCTGATAAAATTACAATAATAAGAAAAGAAAATTCAACCAATCGTTACATATTGTAGTTTATTTATTTCAAAGTCTTTGTGCTTTACTGAATATATCCAAGTTACTAATTCAAAATCGACGCACGTAGGTAAAGTCACGCTAGTTGTACAAGCTTTTCGCAAAAGCTGTACATTCCTTGAAAATCCATCAAAGTTTTGAGCTTAAAGTTTTCAATTTTTCCAAAAACTCGCTAAAACTTCCTGAAATTTTGCCGTTTTTCTACGTAAGAAAAAAAAAAAAAAAAAAAAAAAAAAAAAATCCCTGATAATCCAACGTTTTTTTACACATTGAAAGAGTAAAACTGAGATTCAGAATTTAGTTTTTTTTTCTCTATAATAATGCAGCCTCGGGGAGTAAAAAAGAGCAACTTTTTACCACCCCGTGTCAAGAGTTTCTCGCCGCTGTCGAACAACGGTGAAACAATATTTTCTCGTTAAACAATAACGCATTAAGGGATAAAGTCCGCACGCGCTGCGGTATTTGAAGAGGTTAATGAGCTCCGGAGAGGAACTGTTCTCTATATAACGAGGGATCGATAGGTGAGGAGGAGACGTTGGTTGGGTCGGTGAGCGGCTCATGCCGGCCTTTTCGGTCTTCACTGCCGTGAACTTTCAATGCACACATATAAATCCAGGATAGCATTCATGCAAAGTAAGTTTCGCGCGCGTTTCGCAAGAGTTTATAAATTGGGGATGTCGGAGGGCGAGTTTTGAAATTGCGGGAAAAATCCTTAGGGATAATCCCATTTCATTCCTAACGCGAATTCCTAACCGAGAGTTCAAGTATATAAGGTTTCCAAAAACCCGATAACGAATTTTAAAGAGCACTGTTTTACCGGTTTATATAGCCCTCAAAGCGTTAGAAGCACTGATCACATATTCATTGTGGAGAAAAGCACTCTGAGAAATGTGATTCTTTTCGTGATATTTTATATTAAAAAAAGTAGAAACAATCCACTTCACATCTGACCAATAGACTCAATCCTAGAATATTCACGATGTATTCGAAAATAAAGAAATTTCATTTTGGAAAATGACTTTGAAACGAGATGTAACCGATTTCGATCATAATCTAATCAAGTCCGAATGATTGGAGACGATTTTCAAGAGATTTCAATACCTAGAAATTCAGTAAAAGTTAGCTAATTGAATTTTAAGAAGAGCCGAAAGCTGAAAAAAAAAATAACAACCAAAAAAAATGACGCGATATTCGCGTCTGATAATAATAAGTTTCTGAGACGTCACCCCTAATCCTCCCCTTGGGCGTTTAATCCATCAATTATCGGCAATCAGTCCAAGTATGAATACGAGCCCCGATCAAAGCTCAATTTTTTTATATCTCAATTTTGGTCCTCGCCGAGGATTGGCCTTCGCCGTGGGTCGATCGTCGATTAATCAGGTGAAACCTTTGAAACTACCATCATCGCTTCGCTCCGAATGGGCTTACCCTAATCTCCCCCTGTTGGATGGTTTTTGTGTGGTTTCTCTGGAATGACATCTTGTTCAGACTTTACCACCCCAAAGGGGTTATTGCTACGCAGGGTGCAGACAGACGGAATTAAAATTGTCTTCGAATTATCCAGAGTTGCGATTTTTCTCCCTTCGACAAAGCTCGGGGCATCGGTTGTCGCCGATTTTCATTCGATTTTCGCGCGTCATTGTCGCGCCATTTTCACAGCCAATGCCAGTTCAGTATTTGGAAATTGGCGTGATTTTTCCCCTGCCGGTCGGATGTCGCCACTTGATCACCGTTACTCGCGTTTCATTTGTCGAACGAATTACTTCGCCCAGGATTAGGAAAGTTCTTCTTATCGTGACACACGAGGGTCCCAACCGCAGTTTGAGACCGCTTAATTATCCGCAATAAAACAGAACTTTCGGAAAATCTAGGTCAACGACGCGACGGAAGTTCTTTGCAAATCGGATGATTTGCGATACCTCGGTTGCAAGTTTTTCTCTCTCCTAAATCATCGTAACATTAATGTTCGGATTGTTCAACTGATTAGAAAAAAACTGTCACTATCGTTATCAACATTTTGTGATAATGATCGAATGAACGAAGTGATCGTTTTCCCTGACAATATAAATGACTTTCCAGACTGAAACGTCGCAGAATATTTATTTCTATCAAATTTTTTTTCTCTTTTCACTCAACTTTTCACCCGAGGCTTGATACCAGCAGAAATATTTTAATGCGAGGCAAAGGGTGACGCGAATGAGGAAAATTTAACATGACACAAAGGTGTAACAAAATAGAAGTACGTACCTAATACCGGACAACCAAACGCACGATGAAAGGGACTGATTATTATTATTAGGGACTGTATGTAATTGACGAATTTTTGCCACCCCATTCTCCAAATAAACTTCAAATATTTCGAAAACAATTACGTAATTTTTTCAGATTTTCACCTCAACTCTAAGATAATCCGTTTTGTGGTTGAAGTTTCTTATGGAAATAACATGGGAGAAACTTTTTTTCCTGAGTATATATTTTATTGTAAGAGTAATAATGTTTAAAAAAAATTTGTAACTGTGAGGTTTTAGTCGACATTAGTGCTACTGTCTGGGAAAAAATTCACATAATCATTTCACGAAATCTCGACTAATTGCACGACCTCAAAATCTGATTTTTTTTGCAATATTTAGAGGAAGTGTAATTCGTCTAGATTTGCTGGTATCGTGATGTAAATTTTTTTTACAGATAGCGGCACTAATGCCCACTAAAACCTCGCAGTTACAGATTTAAAAAAAAAATATATTATTACTCTTGCAAGAAAATATATACCGAGGAAAAAAATTTTTCCCATGTTATTCCCATAAGAAACTTCGATCACAAAGCTGACTATCCTAGAGTTGAAGTAAAAATCTGAAAAAATTAGGTAATTGTTTTCTAACTATTTGAGGTTGATTTGGGGTGTGGGGCAACAGAAATTCGTCAACACCGTGAATAAAGGACACCCTATACTGTACATATATATTATAATTCTCACATGGCGCGACGATATCATTGGTTTTTGTACTCGCGATTATTGTTGTGATTACATATTTCCCATTCATATCCGTTTCGTTGTTCTACTTTTATTTTTCACCCTGGCAGAAACGAAAATACATATATACATATGCATACATACATATACATTGTGAATGGTAATTCATACGCCTTGGTACTTTGCAGGGCCAAATAATTAGCCTATATACATAAATATGTACGTATAGTACATGGTATACAGAGGGCAGCGTCACGGTAGGGTGAATTCATACGCGTGGCTTTTTACGCGTGTATTTCTATACACGTATACACGAGAAAGGGAGAAAAAAATTAGCAGGAAAAACAAATTTCCGCCTGTGCCTCCGTTTTTCTTCTTTTTTTTTTTTTTCTCACTCTCGTTCCTAAATTATTATTATTATTATTATTACTCTTATTCTTTTAATTTTAGTATACAAAACAAAAAGAAGATATGAAAAAAAATACACAATTGCGCATATTCAAAAGCGTCCTTTTTCTCGTTCGTGGAATATATATTCATACTTTGATGTTCGAATTTACTACCATTCTAGCACTTAACGTAACGAAATCTAACGTCAACGAGTGAGCTATACAGATACGATTAAATTTTTCAAAATTTTTCGATACTAATGCATCAATTTTCCCACACTTTTTACAACGTGCTGGATGCAGGATGTAACGGAAAATTTGCACACTTGACGTGCATCATGTATATATTAGAAAGTATTTTTTATAAATTTGGATGATTAAGAAATTATCTCTTAAGAATTATACTGTTCAACAGTGGTTTTGTTGCTTTTCATATTTAAGAGGACTTACAATAGTAAGATTTGAAGTGAACGACTCTACGAGTGAACGTGGTTTTTCCATATTGGTTCTAGTTATTTATTGTATCCAAATTTCCATACGTGACTGAAAAAAGGAATATTTTATACATATCAAAATTTTTTTTTTATCGCTGCACTGATTTTTTCCGTGAATTTTAGTTCTTGAAAACGTGTTTGAATTTACGAATAAAATGAAAATTACATTAGAACCCCCCCCCCCCCCCCCCCCCCCCCCCTCTACATTAGAGCAAATCTAATACAATCATGATTTTATTCGTAAATTCAATCATGTTTTGAAACACCAAAAGTCCTGGAAAAAATCAGAGCAACAAAAAAAGAATTTCTTTTGTTGAGCTGTGTTATCTGTATTCAGTTTTTAAATATTGAAATTAAATGAGACAAATAATGAATTCGAACGAATTCAAGTTCCAAATCCGATATAATAAAACGATCGGCATTAAAATCCCTTCGTTATTAGTTATAACTTCGACATTCATGTACGAATTTAACTAAACTCGAAGAGACGTGAGGTCGTATCATTTCCGGAACAGGCTTTGCCCCAAATCCGACCTTGATATTATAGAGCGTAACGACCGAAAGGCGTGCGGCATTCATTCATCTTGCATTATACTGTAATTAAGTGATTATACCGTACGGTCATTAAAACTGCGATTGCGGCGAGGGTGGCATGACGTGAAATTCTTGGTGTCAGCTGTTCGGTTTTCATCCGATAACCGGAAGTGGGGCGTGTCGACTCGTTCGCTTTAAAACCGTTTGAATTATCTCGGTGCATGGTTAACTTTATACCTATGTTGTACACCTGTCTCTGTTTACGTGCGAATACATATACATACGGGGCATTCCATGCCAACTCGATCTAATTTTAATTCTCAAAAAATTTTCCAAGCCGATTTCAATTAGCAACAATTTTTAAATCCGAACATATTGATCAACTCAATTTGAAAATCTGAACAATCCTGTGTCATGTATCAAAATTTTTAAGCTTTGAGCCGGAGTGGTCGGAATTTTCTTTTTAATTTACAAAAAAGAAAAAAATATATATCTCGAATAAAGGTGGAAGAAAATATGTAAAAAAAATAATTCCTTTTTTCACATTACAAGGAAAAAAAAGTCAGTCCACTTTGTTTCGAAGCTTAAAGATTTCGATATACGATAAATGATTTTTCAAATTTTGAAATTGAGTAGATAATTCAAATCGATCCTGAAAATTTTAAAAATAAAAAAAGAAAGAAAAAAAATAAACCGACTGCCCTCGAGAGTCAAAACAATCGTACAAAAATCGCGAGCCAAATCAGAGAGGTGGAGGGTCAGACCCATTCGCATGGAATACCCCATATCTACTTAATTGTATCCCTCAGCTCGTTCGGAATCTATACCGTGTGATAAGGCACGCGCCGTCGCGATTCGCGCTCGACTTGCACTCTGTTGACTTTTTTCCCCAAAAGGGTTGAAAAACATGCTTTTATAGCAGCAGCCTGAGGAAATCGCCTCGGGCTTGTGCCGCTAGAATTTTTTGCCGCAATTTGAACCAGGCAAAAGGCAAACGACGACGTCTCGAATGTATGTATTGTGTGTGCTATAGCTATATTTGTGCGTTCGTATCCTGAGGGTATGACTTAATCGGCGTTTATTCCTGAAAAACGCACGACCCATACATTTATTCATATATTTTCTGTGTAAGTATAAAAAGCTTGTATTCGAATATATACGGAGATTATTATTACACGTATGTACATGTAACAAGGATTTCGGTGGAATTAGCTTGACGGGCGATTTTGGAACGTCTGCACCGTGTTTTATGCTTTTTAAACGAAGACAAATTACCCCAGTGTTAACCAAAGTCACGGTTAGCCGCAAGTTTTTATTTATATTTACTGCTTTTCTCTCCGTTATCCCAGTTTTATTTTTGCCAAATTTATACCTTGTGTTATAGAAGCCCTAATTCGACGTTAACCAAGACTGACAATGAGTAAAAAATGCTTTCAAGAATGCATAGTCAACGTAGAACGTTCGAGATGCTTTTCTTTAAAAACGATTCATTTGTTCAAATATAATTTAAAAGAAGTATTTCAAACCGATTATGAAAGGTGCTATTCAATCAGTATGAATACTAGAAAAAAATATGTACATTTTTCAAAATTTTGAGAATCCAAACAAATCTGCGGTTTCTATAGATGCTTAAGAAACAACTCTGAGAAGTGATCGGTGCTGCGAAAATAGTTTCATACAATAATCTTGAAGCTTTAAGTGGTTTACTAAACAATTTTTGATATTTGTAAAATTAACAAAATGACGGGCATTTTTCGAGAAGGTTGAAAAAGACCGCTTTTATGCCATTTTTTACACAAAAAATAAGGTCAAAATCAAAATTTCAAAAAACGTATGATTTATTCCAAAGCTATTAACATGTTGAATCTAAAAACATTCGATTTTTCGGTTTCAGGTTAACCACCTCCGAGAAATTATCAACACCGCAGACCTACTTTTTTCAGACTGATTTTCAACTACGATTTTCGTGTATAAAAAGTGATTAAAATCAATAAAAAATTTTTTAAGTGTAATTCGAGATTGTATTTATTAAACCTACAAAGTCTATATCAATATTTACAGTTAAAACTTGTTAAAAAAATTCTTGAAAAAACCCTTTTTCTGCTCGTCAGTTGGGTAGACCCCTTAATGGAGTAGAAAGATTTGTATTATTGATTCCACATTATCATACAACGTCGATCTCGTCAAGACAATGGTATTTAAATTTCTCACCCAGCCAAGATCTTCGCGTGATTCTATTTAATATTTCCACCCGTAATCGTATTCGGCTGCAGAGTCGAGATTGATTTAAGAGTGTTTCATAAAAGGCTAGTAAATCCTCGGAGTTTTTAACCCCGAAGAAACTCTCAGCGCAGCGTTGAGATTCGTGGCTGTGATTCAAGTACAGTAAAGTCATTTCCAGCCATCGCCAAGCTGTGACTAGTAACGCCCAATCTGTGTTTCGCTATCCTGGCACTGGCGGCTTCATTCTGCCAAACTGCTTGGGGTTCGGTGCGATTTCCTGCTGCCATGCCAGGCCGTAATTGTGTCGAAAAAAAGAAAATTAATGCACACAATCGGACTCACTCGATCGCCCTCACGTCTACGTCTGATGAAACCTTACGATAGTGTGAATAGGAAACAGTTTTTTTTTACAAAATCTAAGTACGAAGACGTTTGGAAATTTCTTTCGTTGTATTCGATATATGTATATATGCATATCGACAGAAGATGCACGAGAAATTTCATTTAAAGTAACTTTTTAGGTTCACGTAATCCCACGATTTTATTTTATTCTATTTATTTTTTGTCGTTTGAATGTTAAACAAAAACTGAATACCATTCAGTTGGAAAGGATGTATGGATAAAAAGTGAAACTGTTCAATAAAATAATCGATAAAGCCTGTCAATTTTCGCAAAAATTTCGCAAAATTTTTTTATGCTAGTTAATTAAATGTGAGGAAACACATTTTTTATCAGAACACAATTCGCTCCAGCAATCGAGACACAGTTCACGTTTTCTGCCATTTTTTCACAAATGGACTATCCGGGCAAAGAGAGTTCACGAAATCCTTATAACCTTAGCGTCGTCTGACGACTCGATCGAATTTCTTTCAGGCACGTCCCGGATTAAGATCTGCAACCACGTTCCTTTACGAGCCATCGGCATTCCAATTCAAGGACGCACCTTTGGTTGGATGAAAGCTTTGCAGGTGAAGCCGCAGTACTAAAAATCTGCGAAATTGATCGAACATGTTTTTTCCTAACTTGAAGAATTTTCGTCAAGGATGATAATTTCGAAGCAAAAAGAAATGTGTTGCTGACAATTCTCGTCAGCTGAATTTAAACTTAGAACGCACGTTGTATTTCCAATATCTCAGGAAGAGATTCGAGGTCGCGAGGGGATCTTAACTTTACTTTTTTCTCTTTTCTTCTTTCCCCCGCAAACGTTTCGCTTTTTCTTTCAACTTTTTTTTCCTGTATTCTAATTTTATTAGAGAAGGCACTCGAGAAATGAAAGCTGTATAGCGGCAAATACACCTCGACCCCTGTAAAAGACGGGCTTGGCGAGGGTCTGCACCGTATCCTGGGCGAGATTACCGGGCGGCCAGACGGAGGGTCGGGCTATTATCGAATCATTTTACGCCAAACTCGTTTTCATACTCACCCAAGGACCGCAGGCAGAGCGAAGGGAGAAAAGCGGGTGAAATAAAGAAAAGGACTCGGTAAGCGCGCCCTTAAAACGAGGGTATCCAGCTCATCAGGCCTGTTTCAACTGCACATACATACTTTCGAGACTCTAATTGAAGGTAAATACACTGTATAAAGTACTTGAAGTTAATGAGGCCACGTCGAGGACAATTGCAGTCCCTTTTATAATTATTATATTCTTTGAGGAATTTTTTATTCCTTTTAATCCTCCAGCTTTCTCTTATCTCGTTCGTTTTCATGTAAATATTTTTCGACGATACGTTTTTCTCCCAAATATTAAACTGAGAGATTCGAACTTTGAAACTAAGATGAATTTCCAAAAATTGTACGTGTGGAAAAACTTACAGACAGTAAAATTTTACATCGAAACTAAATGAACTAGACCGAGGAAAACGTGTATATTGAAAGAAAAAATCGACTTTCGTATCTTTATAGTGTTCAACATAAAAAGTAATGGCGGCCAGGGTTAAGACCTTGAGGCAAGAAAAGGGCCGAGGTATTTTCTGATAAGAAAAGCTCACTCAATCCACCTAATGTCTTGTTTCGAAGCAACGTATAGTGGCCCGATTATTATTCGAGATAAGAACTAGCCACGCGGGATCTCCTTAAACCGTAACCGACGCTTTATCCTGGTGCGTGTAATTTGACGTTGATTTCTTAATCCCGGATACACGCTCGTACTTTTGTGGATTCAACGAGATCTCTTCCCATTAGGTAGAGGCTAGTAAATACCACGAGCAACGTGTGTAAGATTCGTGAAGTTTCATCCTCCAGAATCACAGCTGAAACGTCTGCCTCTAAATAAATGTAGCATTTGTGCTCTTTGGGCTATAGGATGCACTTTAAATAATTGTTTTCCCGCTGATTTGTTCTTCGTTTAGTATTTGATTAATCGATTCGATTCACCCTGTTTTATTTTTATCAACGTTAACACGCCGCCGGTGTAAAATGATATGAGCCACCTACGCATCAACCCTCGACTGGTACTCAAACAAGGATGAACGTAAATATGGGAAAAGGGTCCTCGCGAGCTATTAATGATGGGGAAAATGATCGGTCATTGGAGGCGAGAGAGTGAAGTATTTGCCATGAGAAAAGCAAGGGCCTAAAATTTCCCAATTGGTGGGAAAATTAAAATGAATTGCACGATTAAATTGTACCCTGGTAAATCTGGAAATGTGCGTTGATTTACGATACGCAATGCATATATGCATGGCGAAGTAGGTACACGTGCGCAAGGATCGCTTTAAAGACGTTACTGACTTTTTTTCAGTTTGTTTGCTTTTTTTAAATCAACGGAATTCGAATCACACGTTAGTATAACAGCAAAGCTGCGGTTCTGGACACGGTTTCCTATACCGACATTTTAAAAAAGGGTTTACATCTTGGCTAAGTGTCGGTAAAATGTCGGTATAGAAATCTATGTCTAGAACTGGTTTTACTATTCTACTTACGTTGGCATTTCCAGGGAAACATGCGTTTATACTTACGTAACGTGTCTATGTTTAGTGATTAGTTGAAGAATGTAAGGACAAATACTATTTGTTATTCTAGTTTTTTCAACCCCTTATTCTACAAGTGTTAAACAAGTTGTTAACATTTCAGTTAAAGAATTCAGAGTTTTTCGACACGTTTCACTTACCCGAAAATTTTTATGATAGTTCTTGCAGTTTCACTTACAGTGACAAGTAAATCATTTTAAAAGTATCTTAAAAAAAATTTTGAAATTCATGATATTACCAGGATGAAATATGAGTTCGTAAAAATTTCTTCTTTTCTCCAATCACCAGAGATTAATAAATTATGCAACCTTACGTTACAAAAAAAATCATGCATCATAAAAATCCGAAATATAGGAAATTTCAAAAAGATGCATGCTCGTTGACTGCAATGGAATTAAGGCATTTTTCCTTCATCATTGATCACGCTTCAACACACGAATACGCAGGATTATAATGATCTAAAAATGTGGGTAAGGGATAGGCTTTGTTATACCTACGACACAACAAGATGAGGTTGACAACAAAAGCGTCCCAAAGAGAGGTAAAAACGGAGCACGCATGTATAAAGGTTTCATGCAAAGCAGCCCCCCGAAAACGGATTTGTACCTCCTTTATTTCACCGCTCGTTTCTGGCTTCACATGATATATTATAGGTATACATATACGTACTTTGAGAGACCGTGTCCTCCTTCCATTAAGCGGACATAATATCGTCACCCACGCGTAAGATGTCAAATCACGTCTGTGTGCACGTGTGTACACGCATGTTCTATCGCAGAATGAAACCAACAATGCGAGTCCATTGCTAAACATGCAGAAGTATTCACCTTTTTATGTGAAGAGAAGGTTTCTCAATTTCAACCAATAAAAAAGGGTGCCAAAATCTTTTAAGGAGAGACAATAGTTGAATACTAAAATTCTCAAAATAGTCTCGTTGATCAGGTCAAATGAGTTTAACTTGATTATCAAGTTTTATGAATTTTAAGGAGTGAGTTTGCGAGCAAATCCAATTCATAATTTGTTTTTGTGCGAAGAAATCAAAGAAGATTAATCCTCCCTCATAAAACTACGTAGTGTTTTTGATAGTTATCATACTTTCTATGATTTCTTTTATTTCGCGAATTTTGAATTGATTGCCACAAGTAAAAATGTTAACTCTGTTTGCTAGAAACATTTATGGGCATGTTACGATTGAATTTGTCTGATAAACCGACTGAATTTCGAGTCCATGGTTCAACCTTGATGAGAAATCTTAATCTGAGTAAAAGAAGTTTGACAACGATTTCTGAGTGAACAATGTTCAAGGAGTGTTGAACCTGAGAAAATCCTTCTTCGACCCCTTGATTCGATCAAGAAGAGCAATCAGTCGACTGACTTATAGTGTTCCAAGTACCTTTTCGTTCCCGCGATTCCGATCTGCGAAATGCGAACGGTTGTTTTTCACCTCGTAAATTTATCGCAATCACGTCAGAGCGCCTTGGCATCGTTTCTGACATAACACGCAGGTTCACAGCCACGTTGAAATTAACGAGTCTCTTCGAGATCCCTTAGACAAGAGAGCCGGTCGTCCATCCTGGGTGGACCGTCCCTCGTCATCCGCTGGAGACCTGCAGGACGACCTGAATGTGTTTTATGACCGCTGCCGTACAAAGAAGGTATAACCATGGGTAGGGTGATCGGGGGATGTGAGGGGTGGATGATGACGTCACAAAACGGATAGCTGACGTTATTAATCATTTTCTTCCCTCGCGAAGCTCCGCGATCCGATCTCCGCTAAAATCCTTGGTATAAAATACAAACGTTGAACTTCCAGGCTGCGTCGACCGCTGCATAATGCCAAGGATTCACGATTCCGCCCCTTCATTTTCCGCTCTCCGTTAATCAGTTTTTTCTGCATCCTTCTGAAGTCGCGTTGATCTTCATCATAATTAAAAATTCTTTCCATTTCAGGGTGCAGAGAATGTTCATAAATGTTTTTCCGAGTAAACGCCGCTGTATGTTGGGTTGCTTTCCACTCAGGGGAACAAATATCGGTAATACAGATCTACTGGGTTATCGGTAGGTAGCACATTTAACGTCCTCGCGAGAAAGCCAGGCCAGGATTTGGCCAAGCAGTTGTTTCGTTGTTTACAACTTATACTATAGCGTTCAGTGATCGCGTTCCAGAGTGTCCAGAGTCAAACTGAAGTGATTAAACGACTCGGTAAATCTGTTTTACCGATATTTGTTCCCCGTTTCTGGTAGGCAACCTAGCATACAGCGGTGTTTACTCGGTAACACCCGGTACAATCGACCGGATTGGCTTGTATTCCGTGGCAAAAAGAATTCGTTACACAGCTTCTGCAGCCCAGCTCGGTCCCGTTTACGGTGAACCTGTAGGGTGTACATGTGTAGACGCCCCGGGATTCACCCCGCAATTCATTTACAACAGCAACCCTACTAACATTCTTTACCTCTCGTACAACAGGGACTGGGATGGTCCGCATTCTCACCCTCGGCTTGACGTGACACCCAAAATTCGGGGGTTGTAAGGGGGTGAAAAAATGGGGTGACTTGTCTTTGGAGGAATTATAGCGCTGGCTTACACCCAGGAAAAGTGACAGGTTGTTGTCGAAGTGTGCAGAGTTCGTTTTGGAAAAATTAATGAACTTTGGGACATGGATTAGAACGTGCGATATATTTTTCAATTCGGTAATTTACTGAGGTTGGTTGGCCAGTAATTGATACTTTTTATCTATATTATTATAACAAATTATTATGCTCGTATCCTGAAGAAATCTTTTTGAAAATATAATAAAAAATACTGGAACGTTGAATAGAAATTTAAATATTAATGGTTCGTTTCAAATGTCACTTTAAAATTTTTAAAAAAAATCTAATAGATACGTTAGTTTTTTAGGAAATTACTAAAACAGCTTGTTTTCTTAATTATTCTATTTTCAGTATTCGATATTGCCAATTAGAATGTCTTTATTAGATCTTTAACACTTTTGAGACGATTTGTACCAAAGGATCGATATCTGATCTTTTCGTTTATATTTCCACTCTACTTTGCTTTCATATTTTTAAAGAAATGTTCGTAGCTTACGAATATCTTAATTTGAGAAATACTCGATATACCTGCATTTCGTAATAAAATTAATAAAAAGTATCTAATTTAGTCAAGTGTAGGAGGTTCTTTCTTTTTTTTATTTCATTTTCTTTCCTCTTTACAAGCTTTCGTCTGCTACTTTACTTCTCTATACCGATTCACTTCCCACCGGGAAATTTCATTCTTCGTGTATTGCATCAGCGGATCGATAAGTAATTGTTTGCAAACTCGGCCGGCTTTGTGATCCTTCGTCGCAAAAGCTCGGCTTCAAGTAGCATACCTCTAAGCTAGAAACGTACGTGTGTGAGACTATATGTCGTACGTATTGTTGGAATACTTGAAAAACGTCAGACTTATTTCTATGAAAAAAAAGATATCTGTATCATTTTTTATCCATCGATCATTACGTTCGTACGTATTGTATTTTATTTATCTGCAACATAAATAATCATCGTTGCCACAAAGTGTAAATTAGAAACAGATGTAAAAAAATATAAAAAAACGTAGAATCTCCAAATATTCTCTCCATCGAAGCGTATTTTTTTTTCATCTATTCCATCGAAAATTTCAATTGCACATGTACGACTAGCAGCTGGAAAATTCACGAACGTCTGCTGGATACCGTTGAATAAATACGAGAATTTCCATACCGCGTATGGCGACACTGGAAGGATATAATCAAAAGATTCTATTTTTTCCACCCTTATTCAGGGGGTTTCACGTGCAAGTATTCTCCAATCACAGCGCGGCGGCGTTGTTACAGCCTGTATTTCCCACTATTGGCAATAATACCGGATACCGACCGACGATTGGCTGAGTGCAGGAATTGATGGGTGAATCGACGTAGCCAGGTGACAATGTGCAATAGAATGCATGGTGATTCCATGGGGACAATGACACTCACACGCTATGCTTTCGAAGGTTTTCATATCGATTGCAAAGTGTCGACGGAGTTATTCAAAACTGGAAAATATTAATATTTTCTTATAACTTTAAAACCGCTGATTTATTGTTAAAAAAAAACTGAAACCCAATACAAAACTCTACTCGACAAATCAAAAATGTGGATCAATTAACTTGACGATCGAGGACAAATCGCGAATCTGTCCATCGATAAATGTCGCCCTCTGCAAGCGTAACGAGGAGGTGAACGAGAACGGTTTGACGTTCAATGCAGGCTCCCCGGGTGATCAACAATTAATGGCGAACAGTAAAACGGTGTGAGGCTTTCGAGTGAGGCCGGAAGACGGATAGGGGAGGACAAATTGTTGAATTGCATCGCATCAATCGATCTCTCTGAGCCGGTGGCTTTACCGCGGGAAACTCGCAAAATTTACGCACGTACGCCGAACTGAAGGGGTGGTTGGGTGGGCGGAGGGCTGGCAAGGGGTGGTGGGGGTGGGGGGTAGTTTTCCACACGTATACACAGTATCAGGGAGTCTACCTGCAGCCGTTGCGTCGTTCGCGATGGCTTAATTGTAAACAATGCTAACGATTCGCGGATTCTCTTTCATCGAAGCACGTCCATATCGCACAATGGATAGGATAGGCCGGAAAAGAGGGGCGGCAGAGGGGTTGTCGCGAAACGCGGGGTGGCTGAAAGCTCTACGGGATTTTCAATTGTTGCAACGATTCGAAAGCTGAGCGACGGTTGCCTCGTTCTGTTCTTTTTCCTCCATTTACCCTTCTCTCTCTCTCTCTCTCTTTCTGTCCCGTTCTCTCTGGTTTTTCAATCCTCTGGTATTTTTCTACAGTCGTTTTTTTCTCGCTAGTCAGGAAACAGCAAAGCCCACAACGCAGCAGGTTTTTAAGCTGCTGGAAGTGGTCCGTTGAACCTTCGTGTGTATTCCTATACCTACACATCCATGATGGGGGTGGGAAACGCTGATTGCGGAACGGCGAAACTGTAACGAGAATTCATGCAAATTCTCCGGCGACCATCTGACGCTGACAAACGTAGAAATAGACGGACGCGCTTCAACCAGTTGAAGGAACCGTCCTGGGATTAGCCCAAAACTGGGCGAGGCGAGGAACAGGACTTCCGGCTCTCGCTCGGTAGTCCTGCGAGTCAGTTGGGCCGGTTAGCCGGGTCCTGCGAACACGAGAAAGTCTTACGGCGATATGACGTGTTTCCGGGACCCCTTAAGCCCATGGGAAATAGACTACCACGTACATTATGCAGTGTCAGGTTTCTGACTTACTCATTGTCACTCCCGACGCGGTTAGGGCTTAACGTAACAAATGGATGTTCCTCCTTTTGCTTGCAAAATGTTTTGATTGGCGGCTCAGCTCGCTGTGCTCTTCCCTTGACGATCGACGGAACAAACCGGATTCGGACTTGAAGTGATTGCCCGATTTTCGTTCGAAATCGAAAAAAATTTTCTTAAATGTAAAAATCTTCCCCGACGTTTATCTCTACTATTCAATATCACCGAAGGTTTACTTAGGCATTCATCTTGGTCGGAGAAAATATATCTTTTTATGTGAATGTTGACGCAGCTTTACGCCTCAATTACGCGAATTTTTCATCTCATTTAATCGCTTTTCACATTTTTTTTCGGGCACTCGTGCGGTCGAAACTTTGAACGCAATATACATACGTGAAATTTTGTTTTGATTAATGTGAAATTTTCAACCACCAATTAAACTTTACGAAGCAAATGTTTTTTTCTATCTGTTTTTGATTGATGATGTCATGAAAAATTTTGGCGTTCCTCAAAAAGGTGCTTCACTCACGAGTCCTCTCATAATATTCGGAAATTTTTTTCAATCATATTTGCAATTTGATGATCGATTATAAAATTAAACCAATATTCATATGAATTTTCAATTGTAAAGAAATTTAATTTTACAAATTGTACAAGAGATTTCAACATATTTATCCCTGTTCATTTCAACTATTTTTTGTAAACAATTTCATAACGTGACGGTCGATAGTACGATCGCGAATCTGATAGCAACTTTTCTTCTTCATGCCTTCAGTAAAGTTTCGGATTAGTTTTTAATTTTTATGAGATTATGATTGTAACTCTAGGAAATTTTTACAGAAAACCAATTATTGACCTTTTTTTAAAACTAATATCTGAAAACGTTATACCACGTTCAATCAATAAAAATAGACAGAAACGTACTTGCTTCGTGAAACCTTATAGAACTTCGAAGTTTCAAACGCGTCCACTCAAGAAATCAATCAAGTAAAGTGAACAAGTGAAGTAAAATTTCCAATATAATGAAAACGACTGTATATTACAAACAAGAATATTGACACTGTGGCAAATGTCAAATTAAAAAATCCCCAGCAAGTAAAATTCCGTCAACGTTGATTTCATTCTACAACAAAGTCTCGCAGATTTTGGTCGAATTCAAAGTGATTAGTTTTAGAATCGCGTTGTAATAAATTCAGGGAATTTCTCGTGTACGTAAATTATTTCCACCAGTGTACAAAGCGTCCTATGAAAAGTGTTATTAACACCGTGAAAATAACAGGCGGACCAAACTTCGCAGTGTCAATTTAATCAAAGGAATTCCGACGTCAGACAGAGACAGGAATTGGGTTACAAGGGTATATAGTTGGTGCTTGCCTTCGCCCTCTCAGCTCCTTCAACCCCGTTTGACAATTTTATCGAATGCGTAGAGAATTTATACAGCCGCGAGTCCAAAACGTTCTACTGCCACGTTTGCTCGACAATCTGCAACTCAAATTAGATTTTTCTCGGGTTATGTTTCACCGAAAATATTAACATATAGAAGGAATAGTCCATTCCATTTCGACTTACGTCCGACCCTTAACCTCTCGGATTTGGTTCGAAATTTTTCATTTGATTGTTCTCACTTTGAAAAGGACTAGTTTTTTTCAGATTTTTTCAACACGGTAGAAATTTTCTACGATTTTTCAAAATCGTCTTATTGATCGACACAATTTAAAAATCGGAAAAAGTTCTGGAAAATCATGTGTCAAACATCAAAATCTTCAAAATTAGATCCGAAGTGGGGAGATTATTCCTTTTTATTGTTTTCAAGAAAAACTTCAAAAAAATTAGAAGGTAGAATCGTTGGTTTTACGATCGATGGTTGCTAGAAGATTTTCATATTTCATACCAGATTGTTGAGAATTATTAAGACATTTTTTAGCTCTTCATTTTGCTGATAAAATAAATTGTAAATCGTAGAATGGTTCCGCAAAATCTTTAAAATTTTCAAAAATCCGGCATAACATATAAAATATTTCAGCAATAATATATATAGTAAAATGACTCCCGCTTCTAATTTTTTTAACGCTTTCTCACCAAAAAAAGCTTGAAAACAGTGAGAAAGAAAAATCTTCCCAGTCCGACTTGAAGCTTAAAAATTTTCATATCTGACACATAATTACGTGGAAAAAATGTAAAAAAAAGAAAAAAACCAAAAACTAGTGCTTTTCAAAGTGAGAACAATCATATAAAAATTGCGGACCAAATGCGAGAGGTCAAGGAGTGTACGTAGGTCGAAATTAGATGGACAGCCCCATAGGTTTATGGGTAGGTGTGCATTATATTAGCAACCCTAACCCGGGGGAAATGATATCGGGCCTCGGAGAGTGAAAAAGTAAAGTGTCATTGGGGTTCTAACCTCATTCTTGAAATGGGGCAACGTTCAATGTTCCTGTTTTACTCACTGAGGGTAAACACCGGGTGACACGGATGTGCGTTTATGCAGTCGTCAGCTGGCTGTACAACATGAGAGTTGAGAAAGAACAGCTGGGAAAAATAATTTATTAAATTCTACGCTTCGTAGAAAAAAATTTAATTTCCGACAGGAAAAATTCTTCAAGAGGAAACAGAAACATCGTTGCAGTTAATTAAAATTTCATTCGTTATGTCTGCATAGTTTTCGCAGGTATAAAACTGACTGAATTCTTATTTATCACGGGGCGAAAAAAATAAGATGAATAAATTCTTACTTTCTTCGGAATTAGATTTATTTTAAAACCAATCAGCTTTAATTAATACAGGGATCGGATTGTTGGTAATTTGTTAAATGTATATTAATATTGTTTTATATAAAAAATTTTATTAAGGCCCATATTTTTGTCAATTTTCAATATCTTTCAGTAAAAATTTGTATAAAACAAATTTAATATAGACTTAATGAATTACAAACAATCCGACTCCTTTATGAATAAGTTATAACTGTATAAAAAATTCTTAAAAATCGGTTAATTTTTTGACCGTCACAGTAGTCTTCCCCCTTAAATTCAAGCCACATTCAAGTTGAGATATATTATGTAAAATAATGTATAATAAAGACATATTAATTCTTAATAAAATCCGAAATTAACGTTGAGAAATCGACTTTCCATCACCTGTCTATCTATCCATACTCAATTTTAAACATTTTAGAGCAGACCTAAATCTGGTGGCAGAGTTGGGATAATATATTTCCGAGAAAAGTATTTTCCACAGCATTTATTCCTGCAATTAAGACAAACAACTATGGAAATTAGAAAAAATGAAATTCCATATGAATGATGAAACTGAACGTCGAATCTTGCCTAAATTCCCTGAACAGAGGATCGGCAAGGATAACGTTTATTCGGTGTAACGCGGCGAAAGAATTGAGTAATTAACCGTTTCACCCAGTGGGTTATTGGCGGATTGAAGGGTGGCACGGGACCCGAGTGGAAACCGCACAAAAACGAGATAAGCTTGCCTTCTGGGTACCTACATCTACCTAGTAGAACAGGATTACCTTAATCCTGATATCTAATCGATAACCCTACAAGCTCGGGGAGAACAGCGACAGGGTTGTAAGGGGGTGAGCCTGTATGGATTTAGCCCCGATTCCTAGTTTCACCAGAGCTTATCACGCTCGCGGT
This sequence comes from Diprion similis, assembly GCF_021155765.1. Lineage (NCBI taxonomy): Eukaryota > Metazoa > Arthropoda > Insecta > Hymenoptera > Diprionidae > Diprion > Diprion similis. The sequence continues at coordinate 4,775,212 of NC_060116.1, read as the reverse complement.
GAAACTAGCCTATATATTGTACCCCGTAATTAAATCCTTCACCTATTAACAAAGAGGAATCGATCGGTTCGTTTTCTGCGCAAACTCATCGACTGATATTACAGGAACGTTGATATCACTGATCCAGTGTTTCCAATCAGTTACGAGTCTCTGAAACCGATCGTAGCCCCAACTTTGGAAGTGCAAATTTGGAGGTTTATAATACTGTTTAAATTGTTCCAAAAAATAGTGAAACACATTTCTGGTCATGCAGAATGGAGTAAATCGACATTGAAGCTAATTATAACGATTCGACCGACGAGCATGAATTGACGGCAAAGAAACGACACTTTTACACTGTGTCTCATTTATCGATTACCGAGGCTTTATTTTCGTTCGTATCTGGTGAGTAATGGAGGTCAGATATAAATCGTTTGTAATGTATTGGAAAGAGCCTAATTGCTATGGAACGTTTCACCAAAGATTGAGAAATGCTGTTATGATAAAAAGAATCTCGATTTAGGAAAAGATGAATCAAGCCTAAAGCAGATCCGTAATTCATTGAACTAATGTCTCTAGAATTCAATAAAAACGAAAACAACATCCCTTCACATTGAAATACTATCAATACTATCATATTCTGAAAACAGCTGGCTTCCTAGTTTTGAAAGGACGCGCGTCCTGGGGCTAGAACACGGTTGGAGTCCACCAAGGATCAAGATAATTCTTGTGTTCCGTATCTGTCAGAGACCCTGCGAACGACGTTTACTCGCCGCTCCTTTCCATTCCCTCCTTTCCATCCGACGCCCACACGCCCATAAATAGGGAGAGAATAGTGGCTCAGATCAGTCGATTTTCAATAAGAATCTTCGCCCGAGCGACGTGGGAGTCTAATGGAGAAACATCCGTATTCCCGACTCCTAGATCCTTGTTCCTTGTTCCTTGTTCCTTTTTCCTTGTTCCTCGTTCCCGGCCGTGTCACGCGTCTCGAGATTTACTCTCGCTGAAGCCACGCTGCTATCTATCGGAAGAGTAGTTTGCTAGCCGGGTTTCGATCAGGATCAAAAATCGAACCTGCTATTTATCAGTTTCCGTTACCTGCTTCTCTTCGACAAATTCTAGGCACCAGTTTCCTAGATTTCTAGATTGCTTCCTGCATGACTTGACAGTGTAAACGCCTGACGAGAAAATGGAATATTTCCAAATTGGTCGGGGAATATTTGCGCGGAACAAGCCGGTACGAGGACAAAGAAACCTTTTTGCTTTTTTGAAAAACTTTAATTTGTAGACGCTCTTTATCGAAAATTTTCACGTGGGAGTCCAATTCATCGTTGTAAATAACAAAATTAGCGAAACAATTGTTTAAAAATTGCAAAAAAAAAAAAAAAAAATGTAATATAATAATATATCCTTATAAATATGAAATCTCTATTTTATTTTAATAATGTTTTTTTATGGCATCGTCAAAATATTGAATACTCTTTGGTAGATTCAGCTGAATCGTTCCACGCAGTCCACTAAATCTAAAGATTAGTTAAGCTTCCAAAATCATGAAAGCTAAAATTAAATATAAAAATTTTCTCTCCCGCGCAGTATAAAATAAACTAAACTTTTCGTTTGTGTGAAAATAATGTTGAGTCGAATATATATGAACCCTTAAAATTTCGTTTCTAATTGTAAGATCAAATTTTCTTAATCACGAGGAATCTTTTTCCGAGTGCAGGAGAATTCAGGAGACAGTGGTAGCGAAATCCACCCCACAGCTGCTCCCTGCACTTGGCGATTCTTCTCGAATTGGCCGAGAGACATCGTCGTCGGGTAAATAATTCGCAGTTATTCATTATTAGCCTCCAGATCCGCAGCTTATTTCCTATCCCCGCATCTATTCCCCTGCGGATGGCTTAAAAAGATAAAGCAAATGACCCGCGTAATCCACCGCGTTTTTCTCTCCACGCCCCCTTTCCGCCCTCTCATCTGCCTAACCGGCACCCCCTCGAAAGACTCGGGGTCTCGCATTTCCTCTCCTCTCCTCTCTCCTCTCTCTTCTCTCCTCTCTTCGCCTCTTCGATGTCGTTAGACGCATCCCGAGCTCTTTTCGCGATATATCGCCGGCGACATCTGCCTCCGTTTTATATATGCGATTCGCCTCGGGGCATATATGCGGCTGAGAGGGTGCATAGATTAGCCAATCAGCGTGTAATCGGTTTAGCTTCCTTATTTCTCCCCGCGTGACTAACCGCACTTTGAGGTTACCGCCCGGGGATCGAACCGATGCATTGCAGGTCGCTCAGGTCCTTCGGGAACACGTAAAAGGGAATATTTTATGAGCCTAGCAGATGTGTCCGAAATTGCGTTACGCCAATATTCGTAGGTAGAAAATGCGCGTAACGTCGATGTGACGTGTTGTCTGCACGTGCAGCGCATTTATTCTCTACCCTTGTATCAACTTCGCGCAGGATTTGCCTCGTGATATTTGTCGAAACCTTTGCTTCGATCAAAAATCGAATTTTTCGATGCACGGAAATTAATTGTACTTTTCATTTGTCGGAAAATTGCTGTACCTACTCCGTCGGTAATGGTAGACATTCTCTATGAACTAATTTGGTGAAACCAGAGATTCACAAGTTTACTGACCCTTGCTTGACGCTTACGATTTGATCCTGTGTAAATTTCAGTTTTCAAAAATTTTCAAAATTCCGAATTAAGTGAAAAAGAAAAAAAATAAATCAATAAATGGAAAAATTTTCCTTCCACATTTGTGGAAACTGCGTGCTGTTTCATGCCACCCACTGGATTTTTGAGAATTTTTTCAGATTTAAAAAAATTATCTTTCTCAATCAACTTCAAAAATTTACAAAAAATAAACGGCTTGATGAAAAAATTTAAAAACAATCAGAACGAGTCTTTCACTAAGTAGAATGTTAAAAGAAAACCTGGAATGATTTCGAGATAGTCGGGGTCCAACATTGGTCGACTTAACGTGGAATGCCCCATATGCTGATCTATCAACGATTATATATTATATATATATAGGTAATATAAACTTCACTAAGCTGCGTTTATCCCGCAGGAATACTTAGATACGAACGCTATGAAAAGATACCACATAAAAGTGGGAATAGATCGATTCCTGAATACCGTAATTTACGTAGAGATAACGCTGTGAGTAGGTATCGATATCTTCAAAGAACGCGTATTACGTAGGCCCGGCTGATGGAGGGCTGATTGACTTAGTATAGCGTTCACAATTTTCAACATCCAACAATAACATTTTTTGTTTTCGACAAGTCGAAGAGTCGTACAAAATTTTTGCCTACGCTTGTTCCTACTAAATGAGTGAGGTTCGATTCTACAGAAATTAGTTCTACAGAGCAAATGTTCTGTACAGAATATCTTCACGTGATAATTGTTAAACAGAATATTTTTCTATTGAATAGTTTTCTAGTTTCACACATCCAAATAATTTAAATTAAATTAGACTAAATTAAATAAAAAAAATGTCCTGTAAAAAAATATTCTGCAGAACAATTCTCATGTAAAATAAATTATGCAGGATAATTTCTGATGCGAATTTCAAGTTCCTTTCTGTAGAAAAATATTCATATAGAAACGATTCTGTGGAACATATTCTGTAAAACATTTGCTCCGTAGAACTAATTTCTGTAGAATCGAACCTCACTTATTTTGCATGTTCCTTTCCTTATTTTTCTACCTTTCTTTCACTTATAATTAAACTATCGCAAACGTTGAGTGGATGAGTTTACGTAGGTAAAATAATAGATGTGAAAAAACCATGCGAAAAAACGTAATCTCGATTGATCAAGCATTGAAAAAAGTACGCAGATGTATAGTACAATGGGAAATGAAACACGTGACTTCAACAACTAATAAATAGTCCGATTATTATTACTTGAATCACGTGCTCTACATTTCGAAAGAGTTAGAAATTTTTCTTCGGATGTAATCGTTACATGATTTTCCAACGTCGTGAAATAAAGATCTATCATAGATATCGTTTTGTAAAATCAAATGTAAGTAATCATCGAACGATTTGCACGATGTATAAGAAAGTTTTTCACCCATATTCAGGCGGGCGTCGATCGGGCAATTTTAGCAATTGCTATTGACCCGTTTGGATTATAAGAGGTATATGGACAGCCCCGGGTGCGATGGAGAGAGAAGAAAACGGCTCTCCCATAGTCTTGCACGGCATTATATACGTCCACTCGGTGCGAAAATGGATTACTGTAATTTTGCATGCAAAAGTTATTACCTGAAATTGTCTGAAAATTGCACTCTCGAAGGCTGCCGTTCCTGCATCAAGGCAAAAGAAGCGCGGCAGACCTTGATCCTTCTGAAATAAACTAACGTTTGCATTTTCGCAGAAGGTTAAATATGCAAATAGTTATCTCGAGAGGGGAATTCATAATCCCCGTAAAACGAGCCTAAAATTATTGAACCAGATTCCCCGATAAGTTAGCAGGTAGATACGACATCGCATTTCTCGGGTTATATACTTTACGCTACAGTCTTATTTCCTCTTCGTTTGCACAGCGGAGGCAAACAAGCAATTGGTTTTTTTAGTAAATATCCATTAGTGGAAAAAACTTCTTTTTTCCTCAACTTTACGTCTAATTATTCCAATAACTCAGATAATCATTTTTTGCACTATATATTTATTGCCTTGTTATTTGGATAAATTTCCGGACCTTCTTCCTTAATTCCAGAAAGCAATTTGTATCTCCCGCGATATTTCTAGGAGGTTGTTAGGAACATTATAAGCTTCCTCTAATCATAACGGTAAACCTTGTTTCCGTTATTCGCATCCCTAGATTTAACGCAAACGATGGAATGAGCACAAAACTTTATACGGAAGGGAGGAAAAGCTCCTTGCTGGAAAACAGGAGGATTACAAGCCACGTGTTTTTTTTTTTTTTTTGTTTTTTTTTTGTAAAAATTATGCACAAAAGTATAATTCGCAAGGCTATTCTTCGCTTAGTTTTATAACTGATCTTAGTATTCTGACATTTTAGTTTTTTGTCGACAAAATCAACCCCCAAGCAAGCTTTTTCTCGATTCGTTAGAATATTCGTTCATCCATAACGCAACGGCAAAGATAAAATAAACGTTTATTTTGTATTAAATTTCATCGAAACGACTCCACGTCTCGCGATCGTAAATTCCACTGTCACACGATTTCTGCGGATGAAATGGTAATTTCTGCAATGAGGACTTCTATATATATATATATTATATATATATAATATAACCTTTCTCTCTTTCTCTCTGATCCTCGTCGATGCCGGGTAATCGAATCGAATTTTTATTCACTGGTCGCGGTACGATCTAAAATTACTTTTCACTCCAGCTGAAACTCGGCGGTCGGTGGTGCTCAAGCTTCAGTCCAGGAAACGGTAGTCGTGACGAGACCTAGATAGAAACTTTCTTTGTTCTTCGCCTCGGAAGCTTGCGAGGTGTAACTCCTATACCTCCGAGTTCTAAATATGGCGTTGTACTTTGGGTAGTTTTCACTCTATGAAAAGAAAAATATAAGTGCAGTTATCCGAAAAAAGTTTATTCACAATTTATATATGTAGGTATGTATTGTATATACCGCGAAACTGCAGAATATTTTCATACTTTTCTTCTCTTTTCCTTCTTTCTGAATAACGCAAACTTCGGTCGCAAGAAACTTTTTCTCGATACGGAAATGGGGGGAAAATTTGTTTGCCGATTTGACGAGATCTTTTCTTCCGGTTCACGCGAACGTCGGGTTACTTGTCAAACGCTTTGTTGCCAGATAATATATTTACTTGTAATAAACTGATAGAAATGGAAATACAAAATTGGAAAGAAAGTCACGTTGATTAGGGCTTAGATGAACAAAGGCGCAAGAATTTTAAGCCACTTTTTTCGAAACTTCAATTACCTCGCTTGCCTTCGTGTGTCTGAACTTAGTCATCAAAGATCTTCCGAAGTAGCTCTCGTTGCGGTCCAACATGGCGCCGGCAAAAGCAATCAGCTGATCTCAGTTTTCACTTAATAACGCGATAATAAGGTGCAAAACAATTCCTGAAAGGAATCGTACCTTCGTTTTTTGTTGCCTCGATTGGATATCTATCAAAAAATAGGATACAACCTGACTTTTGTCATGAAATACGGACCGATGTACCGTCGAGACTGGTTAAACTGCACAAATAAAACTTGCTGAACTCAGCAATGGTTTTTTCCCAATCGAACTTGATGGCTTGATCGAACAAGTCCCACTTTCTCTTCGAATTGGTAGTGGAAAATGTCCGTATTCAGATCCACGCGCTGCTCGACCGTAACCGTCAAGCTGTAATTGGACGTTTGAATGCATCTCTCGATGCACCGCAATCGCAAATTAAACCCCTGCGTCCGGTTACCGGTAGTGGATAGGCACGAGTATACTGGGAGACGAGGAAAAATGGAAAGGAAAATCCTCTGTATATCCGTAGAATCCTTTCGATCGATTCGTCCGACATCCGTTTCCCTGCCACGCCGATTGGATCGCCCTTTGTTCAATTCTGGCCACTCAACGTGTGCAGGAATAAACCAGGTGTTGTTCTCCATTTCGTTGTTCGACAAAAATCTATTGTCTTCTCATTCGCACTGTTCATACGGTTTATTAGTAACGGGAATTTAGGTAGAGTAACTCTGCAACACCGCGTATGAAGTTCAAACAATCATCGAAGTTTGCAATGTATAAGCAAGATGATTCCGATACGATTGAAATGAATTTTGAAAATAATAATCAAATTTCTGTGTTTAGGTAGATATTAGAAACGTTCAAAACGTTGTTCGCGAACAATTCATCGTACTTCAAAAATCGGAGTATTCACACTGTAATTTGGTATTGAAGTCATCCTGTTTCGAATTTTTCGAATCATTTAAAGTAGATTCAAATGAACTGGAAACCAACGAATTACGCTCACTTCTGACAGTGAGCTTAAAACTATAATCCTTATAGTTGACACGGATTTTTGAAAAATGTTTTTCATGAAAAGTTTTTGACAAGGTAAATTCTCGAGTTCGGTATACCAATGACGTTGTATAAATAGAATGGCTACCAACGTGAAGGCGTGCATTTATGAAGAGCAACACACTATACTTAATTCCGTCGAACACGACACTGAGATTGGCACCCTAGCTTAAACTGGGGGATCGTGCATTTGGGTCGTTGGGCTGACAGCTTTTACGTCACAGTTGGAAGAGCTAACACTCGACTCAATATTAGGTTTATAGAAGTAAAAACGGAGTCCAGAATGTACATGCAGTGGCTTAAACGTTTTTGCTTCTTGCTGCTGCTGGGTCAAAGAACCGCTGTGTTTAGTGACACGTGCAGAATAAATGTGAGAACGGAGGTAAAACAACCTGCAGGAATGGTTACACTTAACCGCAACTTTTCTGGTATGTACGTAACTCATAACCACACAAATAACGCACCGTGTACATTATATATAATACTAGCAATCCCGGCCACGCGTTGCTGTGGCTCAGCTCAAAATAATGACACGCAAAAAATTAAACGCTCACGTTGTTTATGTCGTATATCTGTGGAACACGCGTGACGTGGAATAAATTTTCGCATCGTGGAATGGTTTGAAATTGAAACACGGCTCCATCTATTGAATACTTACACGACCTAGATAACAAAGGATGTTTCAGTCTGGTGCTGGATGCTTAATACAGATGTCAATGGATTAACTCGCACCGCCATCTATCAAAAACTTACGCAACTCAATAGATTGACTCACACCGCCATCTATTAAAAGCTTATGGAACTTATAAACGAATCACGACCCTTTGTCCTGTAAAAACTCCTTAAATTTGCAACAAAAAATATTGAGGGTCACTTATCGAGATAAAAACTATCCTGTCTCTCAAGTCGGACCAAGCAATACAAATCTACAAAGTTTCACTAAAATCGGTTGAGCGGTTTCGCAGATTAGCGTGGACAAACATCGTGACACGGGATTTTTGTGTACATAAAGATATGTTCAGGCGTAGGTATGCGTTACATGACGTGGAAATAATCCGAGTTTCAAAAGTGGTGCAACTGGTTGACGTTTCGCCGATATTTTCACGGCTCTCTATCGTATAGATCATACGAGTTACACACGGTGGCTGGTATCCCATAGTTGTATTACAGGCATGCACACTGCAGTGAGCGTGTGTTAAAAGTTGAAACTTTGAAGCGTTGCGTACCTCGCAGCTGAGTTTGACGGGGGTGTCAGGGCTTCAGGGGGGGCAAAGTTGCAAGCTTGGCAATTTCTCGATAGTGATGAGAGTCTTGGTAATATACCTACCGCGGTCTCTGTTTCTGGCAGGCAAACGGACGGAGGAAAGAAGAAAATTTTTAGGATACGGAAGGTTAGATGAGAGGCTTTTTTGTGACATTTTTATCATCACTTTCGCTCCATTTTTTTTCTTTACTTTTTTCTCTAGACTTCTTACGAATGCATTCTTTCGCGGCCGGACGTACGCTCAAAGGGAATGCGGTTTCTGGTGTTAACGCAACAAATCCGGGCAGCCAAGCACCCAGATTACGGTTAATCCCTCCGATTATAATTACCGAGGATTTTATATAAGACTGAAAATTTACGAAGTTACTACCTCGAAACGCCTCGAGTTTTGGCATTTCATTTTTATCATGCTTAAAATTCGCCAATCGCGTAAAAGTGACGCTGCAGAAAATGGAGTTGAATTCAAATATCGTGGAAAGTGATTCTTTTTTTTAACACAGTTATTGCTGATCTGTGAAAAGTCAATGCTTCAAGATAATCACAAGATCTGTAAATTTATCTATGAGTTTATCTACCGTATGGTTGGAAACATCAATTTGCAATTTATTGTCAGCGAAGGATTCGTGTATCTTTATGCATCGATTACTCAGAAATTTTGTAAAATATCGCAAGTCGCTGGTGATAATTGACCGAATAATTGACTGAATCTATATTTGTTATACTTTGAAAGAAACTGTTGACAGTATTTGACGTCAAAGATGATGGTTGCTCTATACTTTCCCCATGAATTACCGTAGATTTCGTTAATTAATCCACAGTAATGAATGATGTCGTAGTTAGCGATGTATACACGTTGAAATTTATAATCAATTCTTGCTGATGTGGTCAACCGGTCATTAATTAGTCGAATTAATTAACCAGGAACTTTCGTATGAACGTACACTAGTTGCCCTGTAATTTGCAAACCGAGAAAATGACAAATTTGCTAATAGAAAGTTTCGAGTTTCCTCTATTTCTCTTCTCGAATCACCATTGGAGTTGTATTTCTGAATTAAGTAATAAAGTTCTGTTTTCGTTACGTATCAAAAAATTAAAAAAATGTGCGCAGTTGGTTGGTGAAGACCGAAAGGCTCTTCACTTTCTGTTCTTCGATTTCAAACAACCTTCGAATTCTTCGGAAGTACGGAGATTTACACTTTAACCATTATTATTATTTTTTTCAAACAAAATGCGATTATTTGATTCAAAAATTTTGATACACGAATTTAATAATATATATATAGAATGAAAAACGGTTAATCCTGAAAAGGTGACGCAGTTTTTTCAGATCAAAAATCATGTTCTCAAATCTTAGTCGGAAAAATTTGAATTCAAATTTTTTTTGGCACACATCGTAAGACCTGCTTTTGATAAATTGGACATTGAAACATGTGAATAAGATTATAATAATTTGCTTAGGTCCGTAAAAACTTGTTCGATTATCAAATAGTTTGAACCTTAATCTAAAATGATTGATTTTTATCTTGAAATCTAAAAATTTCGGTGTTTTAGACCACGATTCGTAACTTCAAGTTTTATATTCCGCAATCCTATGATCTCCTTTTATTCCTCTATTCTCGTACTTACTGCATCCGTTATTTTTAAACGGTGATAATTTAAAAGAGCATGCGGCAAGCTTATTATACGGTGAGTATTCTTAATCCTCAGAAGAGATTGTGTATCCCGCTTGTGAAAAATCCACCCAACCACGGGTATAATAAAGCCGTTTTAAAATGATTAATGATATCTACCTGCAAAAACACGCTTTCCCCAAGGCGTAAGTCTCGACGTTCGTGTTGCACTGGCACGTCGACAATTTACATTCGTCTGTTCATTATACACACATTACATATATATATATATATATATATATATATATATATATTACAACAAGTGTGAAAGAATTTTAAGCTTATCACAAGTCGCGTTAATTGAGTCTTCGCGAGCCGTACGATCGTCACAATTACGTTGATTATTCCTGCGCTTTCAAAAAACTGCAAAGTTTTTAGGTTTTTAAAATAGGAGAAATATTTTTAAAAAATTTTTCAACCCTCCCTCTTTTTTCCCCACTCACACATACCGATTCTACTGTCCATCAAATGTTCCACCCTCGGTTAAAAACTAATTAATATATACAGTAATAATCCCGGTGCACAAGCTGCAACCTAAAATATCATATCACATGCACCCAAATTTTACACTGAAAATAATTCACAATTTTTCCTCAATTAGTCAGTCACTTTTCGGTCCACTATATCATTGAAACCATTCTTGCCTCGTTTCTACGGATATTATAGGAGCAGAAAAATTTTCTTGACGAAAAAAAAAAAAGATTCATATATATTTATAAATATATGTATAGTATATATATATTTGTATATACGTGTGTGTATATATTATACTACGAAGCTCGCGTTTGCAATTTTTTTAATTTCTCGAAAGCATTAAATTCGCGGTTTATTTGTAAAATAAAATAAGCAATGCATTATTAGAGGTATTTGAAAGAACTTTTGTTGCTTCGTTTCTTTCGGAGAGACGCGGCGAGGCGACGAATAGCGTTGCTTGCCGCGGGGTTTGCCACTGACTAACCTCCGGCCGACCTGCACCCGGGATTTTGCGCATGCCCCCTACTTCGGGGACTTTTCAAGGGTTGGTTCTCCGTGCACGGGACGCGTCATTCGGTGCGTCGCGTCGTCACCGCCATCCGATCGCTCGTCTCTGCGTTCCGCACCCTCTTTTTCGGGGTGAGATTTAACCCGTGGTTGCAGCATCCCTGCGTTCCTGCACGCAGTTTTAGCGGATCGTTTGCGTCACGGAGTTTTTCCTCTTTCACCCTCTGCTGGAAAACGAGCTTTTCCGATTCGATAGACCGCGAAAAATTTCACCTTTTTTTTATTTTATCTAAAACTGGATCTATATTCTTGGGTTATTGTTAGGAAATCGAAATAGTAACAGTTTTTCTCTCAACGGTCTGAAGTCACTTTGACGTTGGTAGGAAAGGATTAAGGAGAATCCAAAGAATTGGAAAATTTTTGGCAAAGTGAATTGCGGAATTTTTTTTTTCTCTTTGGAGATATGCAAATCGGCTAAATCATCTGCAGCTTCTTTCATTCTGAACCGTATATTACAACAAATTACGATTATTTGGCATCCGAAAATTTTTTATTTTACAAAAGTTTTCGTTAAAATTTCATTTACGTGCTATTTTATGCAATCTTACGGAACGTTGTTACTTTTCACAGATAACTCTAGAAAGATGCTCGTTTTTAAGCTGGAATATCTTGAAAAGATGAAGAATGTTGAACTGAAGAAACTTGACGATCCTGTCTTAATTATTTATGTATTGCAATTGACGTGCCGATTCATAATTGCGTCGGAAGTATAACAGGAGTTATTTAATCAAGATGTTCGGCTGAATACTGGAATTTCGCAGAGAGAGAAATGAAAAAAATTAAAACAAACGAACGGGAATTTTTCACACAAAAATACTTTCAAACCTTAACAATAATTCTTACCGAAACGTATTTTCGAAGTTTCAAATGGACAAACAATACCGAATAATATATCCATGCTTCTTCTTTATTTCTACTTAAAATTAAAATACATTGCAGTGTTTCTGTTCAGAATTGCGTATAGAATCGGTCTCTTAAGCCCTTCTCGAGACACGTGGACTTCGATATTTAGAGATATATATGTCAACGTCGAAATCGACCAGGACACCCCCTTAAATTTGATCGCTTACTCCGATTGTATAATTCAATTTTTCACCACGCGGCCTACGACGAGCAATTAGCGTCGGCTCCGAAGAAAATGTTCAATATCGAACAAGCATATATATACATATACATATATATATATATATATATATATATATATATATATATATATACATATATATATATATATAACACATACGAATACATGTATAGGATACATTTAAGCCTACGTTTCCGCTAAATGAAAGAGGAAAAACTGACTTCTGCCCCCGTTTTTCGTCGGTGAATGGAATCCTTCGCCAGTATCCGTAGGTTGAAAAAAAAAGGTCTGCAGCTAGAGCTGAATCCTCAGGAGCGAAGGGTGCGCCGAAACTCCAGGGGCAAAAAGGATACAACAGTGTCCTTAAGGATAGCGAATTTTCCTAAATACAAGAGGTCTAATCCCACCCGTTTATCGTAACTTTCCGCCAAGTTATATAAACCGTATAGGTATATACTGTGCAAGGTGTTATAAGTCAGGCTACGGGGTTAGAAATTGTCATAGAAATCGTTGGAGATTTTTCATATCGTGCCTTGCGTGCATATTAACAATGAGAGAATAAAAAATGGCGATAATGATAAGAGAGAATGAGAGGAAAATGTAAATAAAGAGCGATCGATCAATCGCTGATCTATAAAAATTTCTACCTGCACGTAAGATACCCGATAGACACAGCTGATCCTTAGAAATTCTCGTATACATATATCGGCCGATCTTATGATCGTTGAAAGGGAAATTTCACCCCTGTAGAAAATATCGCATACCTAAATAGATCTGAAAGCTGAAAGCTGAAAGCTGAAAGTTGAAAGCTGAAAGCTCGAGCTTCGCAAGACTTCGGATCGAGTATCTCTATACGCAGGTACGTTTCGTGCGTCGTCGGTCAAAGTTTCGCGGTTACACGCGTGGCAGAGATTAATTTGGCTTTTGTATTACAACCCTGTACGTAGGTGTGTATATATATATATATATATAACCGGCATTATACCGGCGGCCTCCCTCCAGCCCTTGTCCCACAATTAATTCCCGGATCAATGAAATTGTTATGCAGAATAACGTTTGTCCGCTAAATAGAGACACGCAGTGACTAAAATAATCCGCCAATCGGTCGCTTCTCGTTCAATCGAAGATGATTTCCCTGCGGGATATGCGATCAAACTACACACACGTCCAAAGCACCATATTTTATTTTCGGCCAAAGAAAGATCTCTGAAAGTTTCAGTCGAATTCGTGATCCGGAAGTCCGATACTCTCCTCGTGAGTGAAATTTCTGTCGTCATTTACACCGTTTAACCTCTGAACATTTTCATTTTTTACTATAACTTAACGATATGTGTAGGTGTAAGTTATTTTATTGATAGATATATAGTCACATTGAATAGTTACTTGTTTGAGTGAAATTATTGAGGATAAAAATGGTTTAAATGGTTTGAGGATAAAAACAGTGTCGAAAGATCAATTTTTTTTTATTTTTAGTAACATATAATATCACGTTTCAGCAAGCAATAATTAAGCTTATTGTAAATCGATGACGTATCAATTTTTATTATCTTCATACAACTCCGAGCTCTCATTTCAATTACTAATAATTTATAAGCTTTAGAAAAATTTCAGCTAACGGTATACAATTCTTTTTTTTAAACAGCTCTAGTATATTATATTGTGTAAAATTGTTCGCTAACAGATCCCACGTAATCCTAAAGAAAAGTAAAAATGACGCTGAAACTTTCGACCGTGGTTAAAATTTGCTAAAACTTTTGCATTTTCACCGTCGAACACGAAGCATATCAGCAGCAACATCGGTTGAGATACGTATGGGGGTAAAAGAAATTCCGATAACGGGAAATTCGCGACGCGGGAAATATTTTTGCGAATTGGCGGAATGAACTGCGGGGGCGCGTGTATAACATACAAAGCGTGTGTCGGGGCAGGGCAGCGAGCGGTGTAGAAAATGAGGCATAAACCGAGAACATCGGACGTGACGAATCGTTTCTCACGCGTGAATTGAAGGGGAAAGAGAGCGAAGGGAAGTCGATTCCAAATTTCCTGTCATAATGGGGAAGTTCGGTAGTGCGTTTCCGCAGATACACAATCGTGAAAAAAATTAACGAGTCTCACCGTTTTTGGCCAAAAATCAGTCTAACTTTGGAACACGGTAAATTAGAAGTAGAAAATCGAGTTAAAAGTAATTTTAACGATGAAAATCATGGCTTGAACCTTCATTCTCCAGATTTAGTCTGTACGCATTTTTTATCGAGTGATCTTTAAGCAATTCATCTCGAATTTGTAAAGTAGGATCATTCGCGAAGAATATATATATATATATATATGTATATTTTTGTTTCCAGATTTTCAGGACACTAGGATCAAAGTTTTCCGGAGACTATTTCTTTCGATGTGGATAACTTGGCGAGAAAAAATCTCAAGACGTAATATAAAAAAGGGATTTTGAAGGTGAAACTCTAAGCTACAAAATAATTATTTTCAAAATCTAAAAAAAAAAAAAAAAAAAAAAAAAAAATTCGCTTCATCACGTATGATCGCGCGAAATCGAAGGGGTTCACTTTACAAATTTGACATGTCTGACTTGAAGATAGGATCACCCAAGAAAAAGTGTATAATGACTAAATCCAACTGAAAATGCAACTTAAATCCAATATTTTCAACTTTAAAAATGTTTTTTATTCACTGTTTTATTTGCAATTTACGCCAAGTTACAGCCTTCTAAGGTCGGACCTCTTGGCTCAAAAAGGGCATCGAGTGGCGCCTGCCAAACTCGACGCAAAATACCGATGCGAAATGACCCGATTCGAAAGCCATTTTCTGCGAGCTTGGCGAGTCGCGAAACGGGACGAGAGAGAGAGAGAGAGAGAGAGAGAGAGAGAGAGAAAGAGTTTTCCCGTGATACTAATAGGCTATTCAACTCGCGTAGGCACCTTCCTCGCCTAACCTACGCTCCCGATAGCTGATGCCTCGGGCCTACCAGGATTTGGTAAACGAGCCCGTTTACTCTTGTTAAGGTGAGCGAAGGGAGCAATTTGTCCCTGGCGCGTTACGGCTCGCCGGTTTTGCCCTCGGACTGATCCTGCAACCTCGGACACGCGATTCCAGGAGAGCTTGCGTCGAGTCCTGGGTCCTTGACGCTTATAAGGAGGAACCTGTCGCCATCTGCGACGTGTCCACGGCTTATTGTCTGCGAAATATATATACCAGCCCGTCCCTGCAGCATTCACGGGGTTTAGGTGCCTACAAATTGCAGAGAAGATCGGGTCGTCACGTTGTCTTGAGAGCGTGGCGAAGGGAAAAATTACTCCCAACGTGTTTCCGCGTTTTTTTTTTTTTTTTTTTTCAATTGCATTTTGCCACGTGCTACTGCACAGAGAATTTTCTCCTTCGTCAGCGACAGCCGGCTGCAATTTTCGCTATTGCAGACTGCATGATTTGGTTGTCAACGTACGATACAAATATCGACGAGGTTTTTAGCAAACCGTTAAAAAAAAAAAAAAAAAAAATTTTTAAGTCAGAGCGATATCTTTAATGTTTGTAATATCTGAATTTTCCTTTTTTTTTTTTTGTTGCCTAATTTCTTATGCTGTACAGAAAGAAGTCTTTTAACTCGTGAGCTGAAACGCCAAGCTCACAACTTGATTATACTTTCAATGCGTAGTATATAGATCATTGTGTAGAACTGTATAGATCATTTTGACCGCTTTAAACACTGCTTAGCGTGCTTGATCACCTGATATATTAAACTTCGTAGTGTTAAATGAGGCAATCAGTTTAACAGATGTTACGCAGTATCGAAAGAAATGACTATTTTCTGCAATAAATGAAAGATCTTTGTTTGTTTTTGCGTAAATTTATTCACTAATTTCTATGTATAGAAAAAAATTTAATGCAATTTAGTCGTAGGTATGAAATTTGAAACGTCTTTGTTATGATCTTATAAAGGATCAGAAAATAAATCTTGTAGGTGCTGCAGTAGAAAAGGCTTGAAAAGTTTTATATTTACGTTTCAGTATCGGATTGAATCAATTTATTCAATTATCAGTAATTATTCTTAAGAAGTTGAAAGAGTTGTTACACGAATGATCCTCACTAACGGGATTAAGTCGATTTCCACGAAAACATTCATCTTCCCAAAAAGATTTACCTTGGAATAAAATTACTGATCACATTGCGACGAAATACCAAACGAACAGTAAACTCTTGACGCAAGATGCGTGATATTGGATATTTTATTACCTTTAGGTGCAGTTGTTATTCCACAGGATATCAATTTCCAGCCAAAACACTGTCACAAACACACACAAAACGCGTTCGCACTCGACTCCGATGGTTAGTCTTGTTAAAACAGATCTGAATTCAAAACATTCGATACATGGCTGCATTTTGGTTTCTAAATGAAAAATGACTTGACCATCGTGTAGAGCGAAAAATTCTACATCGAATGATGTCCTCATACGTCGGAAACGGAGTCGGATTAAGAAACTAAGAAAAAAGAAATTCCACTTATCGACGGCACCTGGGGAATTTTTATGAAATAATTTATTTTTTCCGAACTTGTTAATCCGACTCCGTTTCCGACATGTGAGAAAATAATTCGATGTAGAATTTTTCACTCTGCACGATGATCAAGTAATTTTTCATCTATCGACAGCAGTTTTTGAGAAAAATGCAAAAAATTACTTCAAATTCGAGTTCCTGAGGGTCGAAAACTCTTGCGAACCAAAATACAGCCACGAGCCGAATATTTCGAATACAGACCTATTTTGACTGACACTGAAATATAAACACCGAATTCAGCACTGAAGATGACTTATCGTTCGGCAAAAGGCAAAGGCTGTTCGCAACCCCCCCCCCCCCCCCCCCGCCCCCCCCTATTCCACTCTCGTCTCGATAATATTCAAATCGCGCTTTGCGTTACGGCATCTAGTACAAGAAACAAAAACATCGCGATCGTTTAGTCATTGAACATGAATATGAATCTGCCGAGTCGAGACAAGAAATTTCCGGAAACTCTCAACATTTGTACAGCCTTTTATACACCGTCGAAACTAGCAAACAGCGATAGTTCGTAAATAAAAGAAGAAACACTTTTTTCGGCCCACAGCACTCCTGCTGCCTTCGTCACTCACCTCTTTTGAGACTTACACTCACGCACATTTTTTAAAAACTTTTTTTTATTTAAACCATTAGGTATAGGCCGTATAGGCCATGTTTTATACTCACGCACATGATGCACATTATTCCGACACACACATACACTCGCGTCAAAGGTAAACAGATTTCACCGAGCTCCTTATCGGCGTGGTGCGAGTGTACACGCCGTCAGTGCAGCCACCCTACAGACGCTGCTAAAAGTGGTTCGCAAAATGTCCCTCGATTCTGTCGTCAAACTCTGTCACTAGTGGCGCTAGTAGTCATCCGACAAGCTAACTCGTTGCGGCAGCGAGCGTGTCGGAATGCGTTCCGAAATCAGTTGGTCCTACAATTCTCTAGGATAGAGACAGAGCTAGTCGCGAACTCGACTGCGCAAAAGAGATAAACAATTACTGACAGCACTAGAAGCCAATTTCGAAACGCATCTTCGGAAGCCTGCTAGCGCTACGCGTAGAGGAACTAAAAAATGGAAATAAAACGAAACAAATTTTGTAGTATACGAGCAGTGGATCAGTGTCGGGGGGTGATGGTGTGTTTCTTTCTTCGAAGTCAAAGCTTTTAAGTGATATGTGAAACAACAGGTTTAAAGAAATCTCTATATTGTTAGGGAACTATTTTTCTGACGAACGCTATCCTGCTCGGTAATGTCACTATGTAAAATTGTGCTATGAGTTAGTTAAAGTCGCGTTCACTTTTTCCCCACGCAGATTCTTTACTTCAGATCTAGGGTATTTTGGCACCGTTGGCACAATTTTGTTTACTCAACTAGAGTCCGGTTCAACGCAAAAGAGAAACTTGTTTGAAGAAAGACGCTGCAGTTTTAGGCAAATTATGTATATTCACACCACGCTTGCCGGCAGTTGTGTGGTACGGAGCTTTTAAACTCGGCAAGATGGCAAGAAGCGAGCGTCGTCGGTGGTTCGAGACGAGTGGGAGACTCGAAATGGTCATTGGTTTCCGGGAATTGCGACTCGACGCGTCGTTCGTGTGAATTTGTGAACTAACGAAACTGTGATTCGTCGTGCAAGTGGAACTGGAACTTGGATCAGACGACTTGAAACAAGGTAATTAAGTCTTACAGTAATTCGTATTATTCACTTAACCTGTGTGTGGTGTGTGTGTGTGTGTGGGAGTAGATGGTTCTTGCCAATTCACGACTCGATAAACAATTACTTCATTCGATCGGGGTTCATTTGTTTCCAGAGTATATAAATCGTACTTCGTTCAAATTTTTTTTTTTTTTTCTAATTATATATTAAAAACGACTATACCTTACGGACAAAAGATCAAATTTCAACTTTAATCGGCTGATATTTTGATGAAAAATGTCACGGTGAAGGGGATAATCTGTCCAAGAATACTGTTTTAATTCGAATTAAAGCTTGAATAAATAGCACGTGAAGTTAACGCGTCTTTCCTTTTCTCACACGTATCACAACAGGCTTCGAAGTTGAAATATTTTCAATAAGAATAAAATAAAATATTTACTCTACTGGACATTTCGTATCGAATGTTGTGCCACATGCTCTGAACTCGATATTTATCGTGATCGCTTTCGCCTTCCTTATGTTTTCAATGAATTTAAAGCTACGACGACGTACCTTACTACCTCTGTTTTTCTTTTCACTATTTAACACAAACAACGCTGGCCAACATCAGTTACTCACATTATTCCCGCCGACAGCTTACAAGTCAGGCTAGAATTTCCACGTCGCCGTGTTTATAACGCTTAACAATAAGCAACGCGAACAAACCTGTTTCGCCTTGTTTGTGTACCGAAAGTTCGTGTGAGCCAAGTGTCGCGTAGGACTTGTACCGCCACTCGGTTTTGTTGGCTTGTCAACCGAGGGTAATAACAATGGTGTTTACTCGGAAAAGTCAAGTACACGACTATCGCGATCCTGATCACACTTTGAAGAATGTTACGCGTATAACCGCGGTAGAAAAATAAAGAATGTCTATATCGTGGTACTTGCTGTATGCATGTATGTATTTGTATACATGAGTGTACAGTAAATAGAGGAAACAAGTGTTCTGCGCCTCGGGCTTCGCTGTTTTTTTGCGGTTTGTATACATGTATGTAATATATATACGTGTATAGGTAAATCCGCTTCCCCGTAATATGTCACGTGGTCTTATTCCGGCCGTAAAATTTAGGCTGAACGTTTTGAACATCATCGAAATATGCAACGTGATTTTTCTTTTATCTTCCAGTTTTTCTTTATTCTTCGCTTCTGAATTAAATTCTATCTATCGAATCTAAAAATTCTGACTCTCTTTAGTTTCCGTTGCGTTGAAAGTATTTTCGGTTATATTAGCCGCGCTATAGAACTTCAAATTTTCTCCTTTTGACTGTTTATTTGGTATCGAAGACTCCTTGAAGTTCTACGTTCTTCAAAATTGTCGAAAAGCTCATTTTCCCGGACCAATTATTATAATGGTTGTATTTTTTGAGTGACTTGAATAATTTTATCGATTTTAACTTTTAAAAATTGTAGAAAAATTCAAAATAATCAATATCACGGGTAATAGTTTTAACGTGTTTTTTTATGGAGTCAGGAAAGCTTGGAAAGTTTCTTGAAACATTCACTATTTTAAACATTGATGCTCGTGAGTCGAAAATTTTTTTCAATTGTCCGTTAAAACATTTTTTTAAATATGCCTAACATTGAATCAATCTTAAAGTGATATTAGTATTACGTTAACAAAAATTCTACAAAATGAAAAACGGTGTTGGTGAAAATTTACAAGTTCGTTATGAAATGCCCCGCGTATATTAATTCACTAAAAAAACTTTGAAAAGTCAGGCAAGATTATTATTGTTGGAAAATCTTGAATATACGCAGTGTATAATAAATTTTACAAAAAATAAGCGCTGTTTAACCGTAACAAAAACTTCCTTTCTAAGCTATTAAAATTCTTTCATTGTGCAAGTAGGAATGAAATTTCCTACGGTAGTTAATTGCTGCAAGATTGACAATTTTATTGATAAAATCGAGTGCATATGTAACACATTGCGTGTTGATTATGCAAAAATGTAATCTTTTTTTTTATCATTATCACTTTGAAAAATGAAAAGTAAATTAATTATGTTTCTACATTTCGCGGAAACAGTAAAGAATTTCGCCGAAAATTCGAAGAAAAAAAAGCGTTGACATTGTTCCGCCTGTGAAACTCGGAGAAAAGTGAATATTTGGAAAGGAAAGAGAAGCCTGCCGGCGCTTTCCCGCTGCTTCCATTTATGCCCCCGCGATTCCTGAGCCTCGAATCAGCGCCCGTTTTTACGTCCCTGAAATCCTCGAGGAATCCCGTATCCTCGCTCGATTCTCAGTCCTCGATTGCCGAATGTCGGTGCAGCTTGCCGCCCATTCCGGAGGTCCGGGTTTTATATATTTTATCCAGACTCATCCTCCCCGACCTCCAGGGAGGATTTTTAAGTGCGTCTCTCCCGGTCTGACACCGCTTTCATGTTTTCTCGCACGTGAAACTCGGAGGCCTGGAAATAACCGGAGGACGAGGTGAGCGTCTATTTTCATTTCTCCTCTGCTGCTGCTGCTATGCTGTTGCTCTGTTGCACCGTTGCTTCGTTGCACGGAGATGCATCATGCGTATTTGATTCGCACGGACCGTCGCGTTGCACCGCGGTGTTGTTGCATCCGTAATTCAGACGCCGCCATGGTTTCTGGACACGCGACCTTTGTCTGTTCCGTGCTGTTCCAAATGAGCAATAATTTCGCCATTTCGCCATTTCACCATTTCACCATTTCGCATCATCACGTGTCACCCTATCCATCCTGCGGCTGACGCTACATCTGCTACAGCCCTGAACCCAGCCGTTGGCCAGTGATTACATTAACTATTTAGCAATTTATGTTTACTCGACGTGATTTGCTTGCGTGGGTCCAATTCGCATGTACCTACAGCAAACGCATGAGGAGTAAAATTTTATGTCGAGTTTTTTAGTAATTCGTTGGTTCGTTTCAAGATGTTTAAATAATCGGAGATTTTAATCGATAAGTTATTCCTCACGTGGAATTCTCAAATTTTTAAATTACACATTACTTATTCATAATCATATTTGATGAAAATAAATCGCGTAATAAAAATTTCAAGACTCGATCGTTGATCGAAAAATCTTAACGGTTATTAAATTACAACATTTTATTACTTATCGCTATTTAACATTATTCGATGCAACTTTATAAATGATGTAACGAAATGAAATATTGCTGGTATCAATGGTCGGAGGGTTTGTTTTTTAGAGATTTGACAGATTTTTATTAACTTTCAACGTCTTTGAAATACCACACATACCTTCTTCTTTCCTGTGATTTGATTTCTGATTCATTTTATTTTCGATTGCTTATCTTAATGTAAGCGGAACGTAACGCGCAGATAATTTCGTATGCATAGGTTTAAATGTAAGTACTACGAAACATCAACCCCGCCCATTCGTAAGTGGGTGTAACTTACCTCCAGGACGTGGGTAAAGTGGATTAAGACTAACTTCGAATCTATATTGCTCACCAGTTATCCCGTCTGATGTAATCCAAACTCGGAGCCTATTTAGGCGTACGGTACATAGAGACATGGTGTAAGGATTATCCACGCAGCGTGTAGACCTTAGGAAAATTAATCGTGCCTGAAATTTGACAAGCCGATGGAAGAAAGGTCAACTTATTTATTATCTTTATTAATATTTCAAACTATTTAATTTACGTTTTTCAAACATTACTTTCACTCACTTTTCCTGAATATTATTCTTATTTTTCTTCTCAAAATTAGTGTCTTTTTCGAATACATCTTACATCTTGAATTGAGTTCTCAATTTGACTTAGTAAAATAGGCAATCGTTTCATCGATCGTCATATTGTGCATCGATTTCAAGATACTCAAGCATTCGTCCAATCGAACCACTGACACGTGCTTTCAGCTATGACTATCGTGCTGTTATATTTGTGTGTGATTATGTGTATGCGAACATGCGGACATTGCTTGGATATAGCACGAATAAGAACAGCCAGACTGACTCAGGTTACAATCGATTGTCCGAGCTGCCTTTTCGTCCCGCTATAACTTCCTCACTTCACCCTCGTAACCCCGCGTCTCTATACCTTTTCTTAAGGCGAATGACGCCCACACACACATGTATTTCCATCACGCGATCCTACGGCTTGACAAGGACTTTCTGCTTTCGGGTGACTGGATTCAATTTTCTGTCTGTAAATATAATTCTTCATTCCTTCTGTTCTCTTCCGTTTTTTGTACCAGTTGTAACAACTGTCGGTAATCGATGAATTCGAGAATTTAAACTAAATGGTTTATCGTATACACAATATACATTTTAATTGGCTTGCATGTAGAGGAAACGGAATTTTTTTTAAGTATTTAACGACGACGTGGCTGAGTCTACATTTTTTTGAATCAACGAAATCAAGTGCGATATCATGTTCGAATTGGTAACGCTATCGCAGTGATTCATACTGAGGAAAAAGCGTTATTTAGCAATTTTGGAATTGTATGAAAACACAATCATATTTCGTTAAATCTTAGGTTCCTTCAGAATCACTGTAAAAATAAGAAAACAGTGATTTTTTCCCAATGTTTCGTTACGATAACGTTATTAACTTAGACTTCGTAGCGCGATTATACAGTTTTTCGACTTATATTAGGGTAGCGAGAAAACTGCACTGTCATCGCGTCACGAGCACGGAGTAGAAACAACCACCGAGGGTATTTGAACGTGTTTTTATATATGTTAATACGTTAATATAACGTTAGGTTGTCTCATATCTCCGAGTCTAACCATCCGGGTCGCCGGTGCCTATTTGCCATAAAAATATATGCTCTTGTCGGAGCGACGTCGGGCGTTTTGCATGGAAATTGTCTGGGGCATCTTGGGACAGAGAATTCCGAGCTTCCCTTCAAAATGTTTGTAGCATCTTGCAAGCCACGTTGGACACAGTGCAGACGAAGTACGACTATTTCCTGACCTGCGGGCTCGAGGAATCCTCCTCCACGACTTCTTTATCAAGGAAGAACCGGGCTACATCCTGGGTATACTATCAACCGAGACTCAACCCACGCCTGGGAAACTTTCCTGACCTCAAAGTGAACCGTTGAACACAGTGCAGTCTGCGTTCACTCGGGGCTATCTATCCTCGCCGGGCCATCCTCTTTCAGTTCCTGCACACGGACTGAGAATCCTCCGATAAACTAAACCGGGAACCAAGATTGCCGAAGGCTTCGGTTATCCCAGTCTACATATCCACGTCTGACAGCCATGATGATGCGATGACTCGTTTAAGAACGCTGATAATAGCGGGTAAAACCAACTTCATGATTCGATAAGTGGGATTTGCTCGTAATTGAGATATATTTCTTGCGATCTTTGTCTGTAATGGTAGTGTATAAAGGAATTTAACGTCGTTTTCAATCAAACCGAAATAAACAACTGTCTGCCCGCCATCTTCGTCAATGTAGTCGGTACCAGGATCTACCGTACACGACAGTGTTGTCCTGGTAAGGTTTTACTCATCCTTCGCTTCGCCAATGAGGTACATGCTTCTTCTGTAGCTGATCATACCATCATCAAAGAGAGAAGTCGGGAGTCTAGGCCTCGAGATATAATGCTGCCGGGATGATCAAAGCAAACACCCTGGTATCGATAGATCCGTCTGAAAGGTACCTTAAACGGTGCCGCGAGTGGCTTATGGCAAATGCAAATCTATGAACTCAGGGTTTCGATCGATACGACAGAGTCTAAGACGTACATGCATTGCACTCACATTGATAGCTGATTATCATAGTGTTAAACTTTGGATGTAGCGGAATTTAGTTGCACCCATTATGCGTTAATCTTCTGGTTCCTCTATGTCATGTGCAATACATGTTTGGCACATCTTTGAACGAATTACTTTTCAGACATGTAGCTGCACCTTCATTTTGGCTGAATGTTTCATCCGGTATGGCAGCTTGGCGTTGGATAAGAAGACGTGCCAGTTAGGGAACGGCAAGACGCCACGATACTTCGGCCGAGTAAAGTCCGCGGACACCACTTCCGGGGGAGTAAAATAGTAGGCAAGGGAAATTCGACTCGCCCTAATCTTGATCTATGCGCCCTGGTATGGCAGTCTGAAACGAGGCAGCCGTCCATTTCGGCGCCTTGCCATTAATAAATTTGTGTTTATGGACTCTGCATCGCTTGCTGGTGGGTTTTTCCCTGCTCCCGATCCCTCTCTCAAGACCCTTCGAAGTAACCTTGTTAACATATTTTCCCCTGCGAAAGCAGGTAGTAAATATCGAAAGGTCAACACCCTCTGATATTCGGGGATCGAAGCTTGTCAGGTGTGGTTTTTGGTGTTGCTACTAGGCGAGGCTGTTGATGTAGCTTCGATGTCGCGTCCTTACCAGACCTCGATCGCTCTGAAAATGAGATACCAAATGTTGTCTGGGGAGTGTGGGACTCTTGAGCTGTGGAAGACAAAGATTTGAACCCACGCTGATGTCACACCCTTGAATTATCTATACCGACCCAAAGCTGTGAAGCAAACTACTGCCAGTGGCACTTGCACCACGTGTATACCCAGAATACTTGCTTCGTTAATTATTTGAACCATTACACTAATGATTGTATTATTGAGTCACGAAAATGATCGTCGAATCAATCGAGCGATTCATTTCCAATGATCCGATGTTTGTCGTTCACTCGATTCAATGCCAACAATGCCGTCTTTGTGCTTGCTTCGTCGTGACGTCTCACTTTTTCCACTCAACATGGTCGATCATTGTTACTTGTCGTGGCTATAAGACATCATTTTGTATGCCAATAACGAGGTTGCTACTGCGGGAGTTTGTACGGTTTTGCAAAGCTTTTTACTTCCTCTACGTTATTGATG
This sequence comes from Diprion similis, assembly GCF_021155765.1. Lineage (NCBI taxonomy): Eukaryota > Metazoa > Arthropoda > Insecta > Hymenoptera > Diprionidae > Diprion > Diprion similis. The sequence continues at coordinate 4,750,113 of NC_060116.1, read as the reverse complement.
TTTCCTACTTCCTATTATGGAAATTGATATCTTGTCAATGGCATCTTGTTTTCCAGTGGCTTTTACTTTGTCGTCAAGATGTCCCAGCTTACAGCTTTGTCGGAGTCTGATCTGTCTGACCGCATTTTAGAGTTGGGAGCAGTGGACTCACAATTGCTATTTTCTGGACTGGGTTAGGCAGCTTGGTCGCAAACTAAGTTGAATTATGTAGAACAACTTGCATTTCAATCTGCCAAGTGCCGAGTTGATGCACAGAATCTATTCTTCCCGGTGGTCAAGTGCGCTGATATCAGTTTTCGTCTCATTTCGCTCTAGAAGCTGTCCAGAAAACTCAAACCTAACTCTTTAATGTAATCTTCTTGATTCTCGTTGGAGTAGATAACTCCCTCATCATTACTGGAGCCTTGGAAACACCTTTTAGTTTTCTGCAGCAGCGGAGGAAATTCATTTTTAATCCTTCGAACAAAGTCAAGTACAATTATTGGTAGCCTCCACACGGAAGATGCTTGGTTCGTTATTGAGGGTATACTGAAAACTTTTGTGGAAGAGCTTCTTAATCTCTTACTTTTCTTCCGACCTGTTATTCAATCTGAAAGCAACTTCGGAACTCAGAAATTGTGTGTGAAATTATTGAGGAAATCACAGATTTACGTGCTCTAATTACTTCGACGCGCAACGCTAAGCCCTTTAAGACTTTGAACCACGAAACCGTAAGTGACAGAGATTAGCTCTAATCTTGAGAAAAGGTGTCAAGTTCGTAGAGCAATTATTGATCCTGTTTTATAATTTTTGTATTCCCATCTACACTTCTGCTTTTTGTTTTTCCATTTTTAGGCCACGGCACGATGAAAATTTAAATAACTCTGAAAACCGGATGGAAATGCTCAACGCGAGGAAGGGCCGCGGGGGGTAGAAACTGAGTGGTGGAGAGTTTCTAGTAGTCGAGGCACGAAAAACTTTTACAGGAATTCCCGTTGGCTAAAACGAAAGTTTGACAATTACCCGAACCGGTTGCCATTAGTATGTAAATTCGATTGGAGTTGTTCACGCTCCTGTTCGGTTAGCAACGCAGTTCCCTTGCGATTTTGACGCCCGTACTCGCATTAATACAGCTTCACTCCCACCCCCAACTCTTACTCGAACCAAATCAAAGTTTCACCTCTTCGTCCTTTTTGATTCCACTCCCTACATATATGCTATCAATTGTCTAGCTATCAACATTCTTCACCACATCTCTTCACCAATTTCATTGGTGCTTCAGACATAGCCTGCACAGCAGTATGACCTTCAATGCAATAGTCACGATATGCATTGCGAGAATCATATTTTCTTTATGCCTCTCATATCCTGAACGTTGGAATAATTGTCATGTAATGTATGTTTCAAGAAAAAGAAATGCCCGATAATATACGACAAGTGAATAGTTTATAGAATTGCAAATAGAATGATTTTACAGTTACCTTTGCAGCGTGGATAGTATCAGTAAATCGTACGTGGAAATAATCTTTATTTATGAATATCTATATACAGTTATTAACATATTGCTAGTATCATTCATGATGATCGAATGATCGGAAGATCTGAAGAACGCGCCACTCGTATTCGTTCGCATTGCAAGTTGGAGCTGGATTTCGATTAACAGTTTAAACTTGGATGATGATTTGATGGTCTCTTGAAAAATATATATATATATATATATATATGACGTATAATACGTATATGAGTGATATGATGGAAATGATTACCTTACGTACTAAAGTGATGACATTGAAGTTTTGAAATAGCTTCAGTTGCAGCTATTTTTGAGAACCGTAGACGTCATAATTGCCGCCTTTTGTATTCAGGACAGTTACAATGGATTTGTGAATGTTGGATTGAAATCTACCGGAAACCGTTTTCTGTATCCAGCAACCCCATGCTGTCGTACAATGGGAGAATCCTCGTCATAACCTTTCGGAACAATTCTCCCTTGTAGGAAAGTTTTTCGTGTTCCACGTTGTATTCCTCCGCTGCCTCAGCACCGATCGCACTCTTCAGATCGAATAAAGCCAACGGCAATATCGCGAACGTTAGGATCACTTCGAACAGAGCACGTTTTCTCAACGAGTCCATTATGTAGTCCAGACTTGGTCCTGCAGTGCTGCACTTCAGCTTGGTCATGGCGTCTATTAAAGTGGCGTGATACTCGCGCACAATTAACTCACGGTGTTGCTTACGGACATCGTCGTTTGGGCTTGTCGCAAAGAAATAGAGGAGGTCGAGCACTGGTGAAGCGTAGTTGCTGATTTGAAAGTCCAACTGCGATTCGTAGGAGGAGAAGCTAGTCATTATTCTGAAGGTGATTCCTTGTTGTTGAGTAAATTAATAGAATAGCAATAAGAGTTGTAGGCACAAATTAAACTTCGAGAGTGAGCGATATTCCCACTCTCGAACATTCTAGAAAAAGGTTTGTGTCTTGGCTAGATGTCGGTAACTGTGTCGGTAAAAGAATCTACGTCCAGAAATCTGGTTGCTATTCTACTTGAATGGTACTTTTTGAAGTCACCCTGAACACTATTTATATTATATATACAATTTTATACTTACGAATCTATGATCGATGGGTTTGTCATTTTCGTCATAGCGGAACATCATGTTATTTGTCCAGACATCTCCGTGGGTGAGAACGTTGAAATCATCTTCTCGTAAAAGAGCAGCTTCACATCCTCTTTCATAGAGACCTTCGGGAAGCTTCATGAGTTTTTGACGAATCCTAAGTAAAAAAAGTTTACATTTTAAGTTAAATTTGATGATTCAAGGGTCGTTGTGTCAAAGGAAAGTCGAGTTTTCATCGTCTTGCTTAAATTTAAAAAAAGTTCAGTCCATTCAACATAATTTGATTAAATAAAAATTTGGGCAAGTTTTTCGGTGTAAAGAACCAATTTCATCATAGATCTGAATATGTAAATTATATTTTCAAAGATAATTCAACTGATTGAATACAATGATTTGATGGGGTCCATTTAAATTTTGTTTTCACGAAACTATTAAATGTATAACTGAAGAATATAGGTAAGCTTTAGCCATATTTTCTCGTAACATTTTGTTGGAAATACCGAATTTTCTTCTAACCGTAATCTAAAATCAGTTTTTTTTATTACCTCGGGCTCAACTCAGGCCAATTAGCAACTTCCTCTGCTAACATTTTCGCTCTGCCGGGATAAAATTCAACCACTGCGTTACACTGATTCTTGTCAAACATTCCTTTGTTGTACTTTGTCACGGCTTGAAGGTCCTTGAATTAAAAAATAGTGCACAAATTTCAATGCGGAAATTCTTGAACCGGTCAACCGAGTGGCGAGATAAATATTCAGAGAATTCGTTCTACATTAGAAATGCTATTTCATGAAGGGGTCAAGACTTTAGCATATCGCCACACTCGTACCTTCTCTGCAAGAGCTACCGAAGCCGCGTGAAAATTGGCAAGATTTCTCATTGCAACTAGACAATGATCCAGATCTAATCCCTTCCGGCGATCAGCGAGGCGAAATCCTGCGACTAGCAGATCCTCGAGGAAGAGATGCTTCGGGTCTGCTTCCTGGATGTGTAGACATTTTGCTGATAAGGAAGCAGACATACCGTGACTCGTTAGAATCTCCTGCATCCTCGGCAAAGTCTCTGACATCATCGACATTTCTATTTCGAAAAATCTAGATTCTCTCGCCTATTTAAAAAAGGAAACAATTAGTAATCATATTCGTGCAAGTGATTCTTGCCTCTTTGAACTTTACCATTTCATCTCGACAACCGCCGTCAGTGGCTACTTTTGTTATGACAGATTTCGATTCCGTCACTCGACGTCCTTTGAGAATCCTTGAGTAATCCACGCTCAGGCGATACAAGTCACTCGCGTAATTTTCACCCTTGGCTATGGCTGGCTTTATACTCAAACCGGATACGCTGATAGAATCATCCTTCTCTGCCTTCCGGAGGATCGTTTCTACGTAATCCGAGTCCAGCCACTTGGGCACGGCCATTGTTATAACTTAAAGGCGTAGGTGTCAGACACAATTTCAGTTCCCTGCGTTGAACGGTGGTTAAAAATCCCTGGAAAAAAGCGAAATTAGTCGGGGAAAATTTAGTAACAAGTGGATGGATATCAACAGTCAAGTCAGATTCCTCTGCTTAAATGGAACGTAGATTTACATTCATGTTACTGTCAGGCCTTGAAAAAAAAACATTCTTTGGTAGTTTTGCGATTGGTAATCACGAAAATGAATCGATTGTGTTTATTCTTACACAGGTTAATTTTTTCGATAAAATAACTTCGTTTAGTCCGAAAAGTTGGAACCAAGGTTCGAAAAAAAGTATATCGTTTGACACAAATATGTTCCAGTTCCCAAAATCATCTGTTTTTAATGCTGTTGTAACGAACTGATCGGACTTGCTTTAGTGAGAGTAAACATCCTTCTTCTTAAATAAATGCTTTCATGACTATTGAAGAATTTAAATTGTGTTCATGAGAACAAATTGGACAAATAATGATTATTGTCTGGAAAACCTGGATGTTCGCAGGGAATCACATTTTCACAAATAACTGGACACCCTGATTAAGATATTGTACTGATAATTTAATATCGATAATATCAACATTGCAACCATTCAAGTTCAGCGATAAGGTCAGACGATTCTCATTGATACGAGAAATTTATTATTGGCGAATGAGATTCCGTATTTGTACATCATTATCAATTCTGATAAAGCCACTCTATCGCTAACATACGCATATTTTTTCGTGCTGTCTAGACGTAAAAATAACTTTTTGCTTAGACAAATTTTAAATATGGTCTAAAGGAAATTGGTAGAAATTTTTCGTCGCTTGTTGTTTCTAAATTTAAAAAAATGGGGTCAGTATTTGATTACGATTTGACTTACCTATGTAGCCGAAAAAATGTATTAGGTTCAAGAATTTAAAGTTTATTTGAGTCGAATAAATTGTCACCTAACAATTCCAATAATAAAATTTTTGGGCATAAACAGCTTTAATTTAATCTATCGATTTGATTTCTTGGCTAAATCAAACCAATACATTTACTTAAGCGAAAACGTGATCTCTGTGAATGTAAAGAATTATTCCATTGATCGGTGGGATTTATTATTCAATAAAAATAATTGACTACTTCATTCAAATTACCAATTACATCTCTCTTTTCCAAATCACGTAAATTTATTCATTAAATATTTCTCACATAATTTTCGTTCGAAATGAATTTGAACTTGAATGCAGTATTATTTATTTACCGATAGCTAAACAATTCGTTCACTTGGCTAAAATAGCATTTATTTTCCTTCATTTTATTTAAAAATGCTCTGAAAAATCGTTCGGACAATTCGTACTAAAGCTGCTATCGACAAATTGATAAAATCTTCAGTGTCTGGATAAATAAATTTATTTACTGAGAACAACGTTTAAGCTGTGCTTAGCCAACCACTTCAGCTTATCTTGACTTCTGAAATCGCATGTAATATGTTCATGGTGTAGAAAGAGACGGAGAAGTTAACTATATACTATAATATTTCACATTTTTTTATGAATTGTCGAAGACCAAGAAGGTTTAATCAAGAATCATTCTGTGATTTATAGAATAAATGTTTTTAACTATAATAATAAATTTTCATGTTTCCGAACAACTCGGGAATAGTCTTGATCGATATTTCTCAAACCTAATCGGTTTTAAGTCGGGCAAAATCGCGTTGAACGAGGCCAAGGCCATAAAAGTCCGTTCATTTGTTCTCAAAATGTCAGACGAAACATTGATTACACACACACACACACACATTGTGTTTGCCAATGTAATCTGAAATTGACCCACAAAATTTCACTGTACATATAAAAATTTAGCACGTCAGTGAATAAACTGCGTAATCGGGCGTTTAATTTCAATGATTTCGGTTTATTAACATTTAGTTGGAAAGATAGGAAAATTTGACTATTGAATACCTACCTAATTGTGAGTAACTATGAGTCAATTTTAGATTGGCAAATAGATAATCGAAAATGTGTAATTAAAAGTAATGATAACGATCGATCGATCAATGAATAGATGAATGTGAACAACGAGACTTAAGAAAATATTGAAAATAATTATAAATGGTAAGTGAAATTGTCAGGTGAAATGTCAGAATTTTTGTTTAACAGTTTCTTACGTTTGATTCTGATTATCAACTCAACCGTCGAATTCGGAGTTCTGTATATTCGGATACTGGCAGAAAACTTGACAAAGTTTCGATGCTTAATATATGATCGAGGAATATCGGAGGAGATGTTGACTGTTTAAAAAAACTGCGACTAACTACGATCACCTACCTGTGCAGTAGTTTTTATGAAACGAATTAAGGGATGCTAATCCGTCGAGTCTTCTCATTGGTTCACCGTAATTCGTGGGGGTTTCAACCAATCGGTTGAGCTTATTTTCGAAGACGGTTATCTTGGCGTCTCGACTGAATGCGCTCGATCAAATTCTCACGGTATTATCTAGCAGATACTGAGAGTACGGCATTATTTGGTTGTACAAAAAATACCTCGTCGACGTCAAGTACGAAGACAATTTTTCGCTTTACGATCAATCATTTTAGCACATTTCTAAGCCCAATAAATTGGTAAATTACGTATAAGCCAAGCTACAAAAATATTTGGAGTGAGCATTTTGTGTAAAAAGTGTTAAAAGAAAACCAGCTAAGCTATTGTTTGAAGAATAGTTTCACATGATATAGTGACATGTTTTTTACTAAAGTTTATTATTCATGGCTTTTTTATTAACAATTTTTTCCAAAAAATCGCTTCTTTTTTAGTTTTTTGCTTATAAAATTAAAACTGTCAGGGTAATCGTGATGGTGGCAATAGAGAAATTGTATTCGTGTTTCCATCTTCACCATCACGATTACTCTGACAGTTTTGATTTTATAAGCAAAAAACTAAACAAAGAGCCGGTAAAATTTGTCCCGATGTTACTTGAGATTGGAACTTATTTCTACTGGCAGGACATACATATTTCTCCAATCAACTGCACATCACTTCTGCGCTTTTACTCTATCTCGCTTTTAGATGAAAGAAATATTGCAATCTTTTCAAATAACCTCAATAAATGACGTAAGAATGTTTATCGGTGCTGTTGCAGTTTCTTATCAAAAGTTATTAAATGCCATTATCAAATACGTTGCGTCAAAATCATAAATGAAAACCAAGGATTAAAAGATTAGTCCCGAGCCACGTGGGACGAAGTTTAGGATTAATATATTACAGTCTCTAAATATTATCGATAACAAGATAAGTTTATGTTTTACAAACATCGAAATCCGGGGATGAACATACATATTCGAAGGTCGATGATAAGACCATGAAAATTGTTTAAAACTCTAGATTACCCAAGATTTCTAACTCGGTAAAAATAAACAATTCCAATCTGAAGATTATTGTTCACAATCTCTTGTAAAATTTTGTAAAAATACTTACTTTAGGTATCATATATCAGTAAATTTCATCGAATGACGACATTCCAGGCACAATATTTATTCATTCGAAATAATTTTCCGCTCGCATAATCAGCTCGCACCTGATATGTCGAAAATTTCTAACAATAAGCTGTCGCAGAGAGGTAGAATTGAAATCCTTGTCATCATCTTCCGGAGCAATTCCCAGCGGAAGAGAGAACTTAAGAGTGTCTTCCATCTACTGTCGTTGTCATTTCCTTCCAACTTCTGCGATCGTTTTTGTCTGCTGAAACGAACGGTATACCGTCGTGAACAATAAAATCACCTCGCATAGTGAACTCTGTTGACAACTAAAAAAAGTAGATAGTGTCTACTGTCTAGTGCCAGTGAACCGTTGTGACTAATTTGAAGGTCTGTCCATGCAATTTAGATAACGAGGTGGTCTATTATTCTACGAATGGAAGCACGTAGTGGAAGGTGCAACATCTGTGTCATATTTTCTGTGACATTAATATTAAAAAAAATAAAATAAATAAAAATCTAGCACATGTCGCCTATTCAGAACTGTGCAAACAAATTACCGCTACGAATAATTATCACGCGATTGTCAATTTCTCTACGTCGATGTAGTGCGATAAAAATAGATCTGAATTTAAAATAATTGGCTCGTGGCAATTTTGGTTTTCAGGGAATTTCGACCCTTAGGAAGTTAAATCTCGAGTCATTTTTCAGGAAAAGAGCGAAAATTAACGTTTTTTGCATTTTTTTTTTAAATTGCTATCGCTACATAGTAAATGACTTGACCATCGTGTAGAGCGGAAAATTCTACATCGAATTATGTAAACACATGTCGGAAACTGAGTCGGATTAACAAATTAAGAAAATAGAAATTATTTCACAAAAATTCTTCAGATACCGTCGATAAGTAGAATTTCTATTTTCTTAATTTGTTGATTCGACTCCGTTTCCGACATATAACAACGTAAGTCGATGTAGAATTTTCCGCTCTACACGATGATCAAGTTATTTTCCATGTATCGTTAGCAATTTTTTAAGAAAGTGTAAAAAGCGTCAAATTTCGTTCTTTTCTCGAAATCCCGTCTATGCAGCTCAAAAATGATCTCAGATACGTCGAATTTTTCCTGGAGCCGAGTAGGGAAATATCATATTAAATCACTGAAGAGTGATAATATTTATTCCTGGAACTGCAAAAATTATCATTTTCGATGAGAAAAAATTTGCTAATGCTTTCAAAGAACTGGATAAATTGTGCCAACACGCTTATCAATGAAGTTTCTCAAAGAAGAAATCATTACGTCATGACATGCAAATTTTAGAAACAATATTTCAAAATAAGTTTACTTTTGATTAACATTGAAATTCGAGGATGAATCGAATTTCGTTTGAAAGTTTTGGAATTCCTTTTTTTTTTACAATAGCTGCCGTAAGAATTATAAAAATACTTTGCATGAAATAGCTTTTGTTTACGAAAGTATAATATTAGTAAATATATCGAGTTCAGAGCGATATTCGGTTGATATCGATGCAACTAATCCTAGAACAGGATATTCGAATAAGTTTGAGATTTTTATCGAGTATTCGGGACGTTGGTGGATCATACATGGATGCTGAATGAATACGTTAATTCCAGATCGTGTTCTGAATGAGCTGGTAGCTGGGCATCTGGTGAAATCCCATTCTGTCGTACTAAGGCCGAACCCTCGTCATAACAGCTCTCTCACCAATACACGGTGTAAAAATTTTTAAGACCGTTTCTGTCTGCTAAAATAATCCTCAATAAATCCAACCGATATACTTTCTCTCTGTTGAACTAAAATCGTTTGGCGTTTGTCTGCCAAAGTGAATCTTGCTTTAAGATAAATACTTATTATCTTAACTCGAGTAATATGAAATCGATGGAAAAGAGAAATTGTCTAAGCCAGATGCTGATGTGGCGATAACTTGGCGGCATTCAACTCGGCTTCTTTAGGCCATTCGAATACATTTGATTCCTCGAGAATACGGGCATCCAGGTATAGCTGGTACATTATGTAATCTCGCTAACGCAATCTTTTCATTTCGAAACCCCAAACTCCGACTGGCTCTGAGTTATAGCAATTTGGGAGACAACCTCTCTCTTCGCGCACTATCTTCGCCGATAACTTCTCCGTGGACATGCGATCCGCAGGCCAGACTATTCGCCTCGGTTCACTACGAGGCCCTCCAAGTTCAGATTCATTATCAAAGCGACTTATCCGCTGCTTGTCGGGATCTTAGACAGCCGACCGCAGCTCAGGCTTCATCCATTCCCCCCAATCCTTAGGAGTACTCACCTACAAATTAAGCCGATAGAATCGAGCCAGGATCTTTCTTTCTTTCTTTCTTTCTTTTCTACTTCAGATAGTTGTTACATTCCATTACGGTGTATTATAAAAAATCATAATGGAAACATTAATGAGACAATTAATGGCACAAGCTGAGATATAAGCAATTTGAAAAAAGATCTGATTTTAATTGTTTTGGCGCTTTGGTTTTTGGTTTTGAGATCTCTCGAGGTTGAGGCATTCCAAAATTTCTGCTTTTACCAAAGTTTTCACAAACTTTTTATACCTCATATCGCTAGCTTGTGTGATTTGATTTTGCTTCACATCATTTCTGTTACTTATACATACTATAAAGACATTGTTTTAATCACTTTCATCGATAACCCTGCCAAAGATTATTCAACCTGTTTTTCTCATCTCAGAATCTTTGATTCAAACGGTACGATCCATTCCTCTTAAAGGTCGTGACTCAGTCGGTATTTCGTGATCCAAATTAGATACAGCACTGTACATTGAAACATTGAAAATCGATTTATTTCCGGCAGATCCGGAAGTTTAAATCAAACAGGACATGGCAATTTTTCACGCCCATCATTTGACTGTAAAATCCTGTAAGTTTCAAATTTTTCCATCCTTCAGCTTCCGAGATCGTAGCGGAGGTTTTTCATACAGACCAACGATTTTCTACAAACCTGTTTCTCGGATTCTAGAGCTTCAAAAACGCGAGGATTAGCCGACATTACAAAAAGTTTTTTTCCACCGAAACCAATACCATTCTTGCATCATCAAAGATAATGAAAAGCCAGAAAAGAGTGGACAGCACGAGTAACGAGGGGGTGGAAGAAGCCGAAGACTCACCCTTTGATTTTAAGCCCGAACGCTTAGGCAACCCGATTTCCGGTTTCGTTGTCCTACGAGACTTTCCACCCTGATAAATTTTTCTTAGTAACCTGGATGGGTTCATCGGAGTGACCGCAGCGCCGCGATGACAAAGTTGGCAGGATTCTGCTATCCTGTTCCACCCTATCCTATCCTGTGCGGCCAATATCACGCGGTTCACAGTTCACAGGACTTCTTGTGGACGACCCTATATATACGCAAAGGACTCGAGGGCTGCTAGTCGATCGAGGTGTGTGTACACATCGGCTGGTCTAGCTATGATGTATTCCGCAGCACACACGTCGGATTAAACCAAAGCCTCGCGTGCTCTGGCATAAAGGATCTACGTAATTGCCGCCTTATTGCGTCCGCATATACCATACATACTCGTATAAGGCATTACACCCTTCTCTCTATCTGCGTCCTACGAGTTCTCGCCCAAGCCTTGACTTGTACTATATCGCGATGGAGGAACCTTTGAACAGAATACAGCATGCGAGGTACGTTCTTACCCAATCCGCCTAATTTTTGAGTGATTTTTGTTTTTTAATACTTAGGAAATTTTGGTAAACCGCTTTCTGCCAAGCCGATACTGCGAAAGCTACTTAAATCAAGTTCACATTGATGACAATCCGATTTCTACGTAACGTATAGTCGAGTGTTATTCCTTGTGAAATGCCTCGTCGTTGGGAAAATGATTATTACGGTTATTATCATTATTATTACCACTTCAGAATCAGACTTCTAATTGATGCATTAACGCGTCATTATTAGTCCAATTTTAACAAAAGCTTATCACCACCCTTATAGTCTCTAATTCTCCTTGTGGCAAATCACCCTCGTTTATAACAGCTTCTTTCGGAAGCAGCTGCTGTTTTAGATAACGACATAACTTGGCCGAGGAAGCCGTGCCCTCCGTTCAATATAACTCATCGATTTCTTCATCATTCCATATTTCACACCCATGAAAAACACGTCCAGTCTCTGAACTCAAAATTACGTCACACTGTGTCTTGATTTATTTACGGTCATGTGACTGTTTCTAATAGATTAAAAATAATTAAATTCAAACAAGTTTAAATAATCATTTTCAGTGTTTGGATGCAGGTGAAAATTGTCATTTAACAAGTAGTTCCAGTTCGAATAATTAAAACTATCTTGACGTCACGAGTGATTCTTCTTGACGATTATTAAGACTTTGACTCGATGATCCAGAAACTTGCGATAATTGCAATCATCCTACAAATTTTAACCGACACTCGAGTTCTACTTCTCTGCTACACTCTGACAACGAGTACACCTCAGGCACCTCTGCAAGCTCGAAGTAACTAGAAGTTGCGACGTGCCACACGGCCTCCTTATGTATGTATTCACGTGCCGCAAGCTGCAAGCTGCAAGCTGCAAGCTCCAGTTTCGCGCCGCGCACACGGATGCATTTATACTGCATATGGCGTAATTTGCATTCGTGGTACATATTTCCATCCCCGGTTGGCGGCCTTCGTAATTCTCGTACACTTATGTTATGTACCTACCTACTATCCGCAGTTTATCGCTGCTGCACCAACATTCGCCCGGCGATTCGAGTCTGAAGCTGAAGTAACGCGCTGCGCCCATTCCCAACGGTTATTACACGATTTTACATCCCCTTCGAGACGCGGTGCAACCGTCTTTCGCATTCTTCGCTCCATGTGCAATCTGCATATCCACTTCCTGCAAGCTTCTCGCGCTTCTTGACTTCGAATCCCTGACACCGATGTACTTTCTTGCTCATATCTCTCAATTTCTTTTTTTCTCTTGTTGTCTTATCTTTTTGTCTACTTTCTATTCTTTACTCTGCAGACGATTGTTCGCAATTGGGACTCGAGATTAACTCACGTGAACTTGTCACGATCCAAGACACTGATGTTGCTGCAGTAATCTTCGAACCTGCTGGCTTCACCCGCGATCCCAGAATCCATTTCTCTCTCTAAACTCGATCGAGGTAAATATAAGACATCGTTCATATATCCTGTTTCCTGGATTTTCCACGATCACGCGTTAACACGCTTCCTGGTTCGTCTGCGATTTAACTTGGCCAAACAAGGCCAGAGACGTTGTAGAGATCTATCGATTACACCGTCTAGTCGAAAGACTGAACAAATCGAAATTTATAATAATCGTAAGCTATCTATTGGATAGGAAAAGTATTTTTTTACTGTCAATCTAAACTAGGAAAGCATAATTGTTAATTTTAAGATTATTGGAGATTCAACTGTTCGACATCTTTATTACGAAATGTTGAAAATTATTCGAAATTTGGCTTACAGCTTATTGCGCTGTTGAATCCATTTATTGAGTCGAGGCGTAGCTCGATTGTCGCGAGGAAAATTCAACCATGATAATCTTAAATAATTAGTATAACGGAGATGGGAGAACAGAGCTGAGAAAAACAATGATGCAAATGAACGACTAACATCTGGCGGCGTTGTAAATTACTTTCCATTGTTTGGCAAATTTCTATGGATACAAAACCACACTTTTAATTACGCCCGAATTTAAAACAATGAGATATAATCACGACACGTGCAGCGATTCAGCTGCCGATCATTCGTTTTCCATCACCCTTATAGATGAAAGTTTCCATTTTTTACCCCGCTTTGAACGCTTTTTCAGCAAATGCCATTCTGTCACCTCTGCAGCGGCTCTAATCGCTGAATAATCGTGGCACTTTGTGCTGCCTAATACGCGAAACGCGATATAATTCTTATTTTGACACCGCATGGTATCCATGGAATTTAGACATGCGTGATAACGAGCAATTATCCCCTCGTCGAAGCTTGATGTTTGATATTTATGACGCTATCTCCATCGTCAATCACTAATCGCTTAAACAGCTGGCAATTTTTTAACGAAACCAAATAACTTCTGAATTGACGTTTTTTTTTTTTTTTGTTTTTTTTTTCATAAAATATTGTGCAATTTTGGTTTAAACTCTACTTCGACAAGGTCTGTAGATCAGACCTCACCTCATCAAAAGCAATGCAGATTATATATTCTTTCGAAATGTATGCGTACGAAGCTCGTCGTCAGAGTGCAGTTTTTTATTAACGCAAGTTCTGTATATGAAAATAAAGTGCTCACTATGAGCTTTTGCATAATGAAAGAATCCCTCGCTGTTGTTTTTATTCTTTTTCTTTCTTCCTCTTTACTTACAACTCATCAATTTTCACCAAAGGGGAAAATCTGCAAGGGGTTATGCGTATTATACATCTAATCCGTGCTCAGTAAGCTTTCGCGCCAAAAAAATCAACAATCAAAAGTGCAACGATCAATAGCGAAGGTATGGATCGGCATATACATATATGTAGGTTAGGGTGGCGCAAAAAACCGATAATTTTTTTTTTCGAGTCTCGTGTGACAAATGTTAGCTTTTGATGTTTTAAGAGCCCACTCCCAAAGGACAGCGCGAAAAAACATTTTAAGAGATCGCTCCAAATTTTTCAAAATGTCAAAAATCGTCAAAAAATTAAATTAAAAAAATGATATTTTCAGTATTTTGTTCGATTTTTAATTCATGTCGTGGTGTATTGTTATCGATTCTTTCTTACTAAGAAAAAAAATGTATCAAATTTCAATATGAATATTAAAAGGTCAGTCGAAAAAATCTAAAGAAATGCACCAAAAAATTGAAAAAAAATTACGAGCGACCTTTCAAGATTCTAATTTTGAACTGAAACTTTCGTGAACTTATTTTTTTTTGTCTATAAAATTATACCGTAACGAGAAAAAAAAATTTTTTTAAAAAATCGATTTTCGACGATTTCGGACGTTTTAAAAAATGTGGAGCGACCTCTTAAAAATTTTATTTTGAACTATCCCTTGGAGTGGGCTCTTAAAAGATCAAAAACTAACATTTTGTCACACGAGACTAGAGAAAAAAAAAAAAAAAAAAAGAAAAGTCGGTTTTTTTGCCCCACCCTAATGTAGGTACATAGTACATGTACACATGTGTGTACCTATGTATACGTATACAAGGTACGCGTATAACCTTCCGGGGATGAAAAATAATTCTGCGAATGAATAATGAGGCGGCTGACGGTAACGTAATTTTATCCATACTATCCTCTCCTCTCCTCTCTCTCTCCTCTCCTCTCCTCTCCTCTCCTCTCCTATCATCTCTTTTCTCTGTATAAACGGAAGGCGAATATCCCTGGTACGGTTTGCCCTCCTCCACAGTTGAATCGGCGAGATAATGGCACGTAGCCAAAACAATCGGCGCTCGGTAAATTTCCAGTCAACAAACACTGGCTGCCCGCCAGCCTAACGTTATCTCTCCCTCTCTCTATTTCTCTCTTTCTCTCTCTCTCTCTCTCTCTCTCTCTCTCTCTCTCTCTTTCTGCCGACCCTCGCATGCCGCACACCCTCGTCGAGACCCTTTTCAGTTTGAGACATTTTAACGTTCGCCATTTACCAACGGGCATTTATGCCATTGGCTCTCACCCGAACGGAACACGAGGCAAGTATTCTTTTCGCGGTTCCCCTGCCGTTCCGATTTCACGTCGCATGCAACGCCAGCCTCAGTTGGCGTATTTCGCTCGTGCGTGGCTTCCGGAAATTCCTGAAATTCCTGAAAACCTAATGAACCTATTTTTCCACCCACTCGCTTCAACCCCTGCAGATTAATCTCTCATCATATTTCTGCAGCAGATGCTGATGCGATTCTCTCATCTCCTGCACTTTTATTCAATTATCGGACAACCGTTTATTAGACCCGGTTCAAGGAGGTTCCTTGTCTGATAAATTATACTTTTTTCCAATTTTATTTCGCGATAGTCCTGCATCAAGTATTTATCCAAGTATTGTTTTTGCCAGCTACGAAGGAGCTTTTTAAAATACAAACACAGAAGGTACTGGTAAGCTTGAACGAAAACTTATATATCGATGTTTCGATTCAAATCGCTCGAATATTTGTTGAAAATTTTATAGATTCGTTTGATTTCATTCTACGGTAGCTCATTTCATGAAAATGAAAAAACTCAATGAAAACAAATATGGCAAGTAAACTTGTAGGAAATGGTCTGCCTAATAAACTGATCCACTGCAGAACGAAGTCAAACGCATCGATTAGATTTTCAAAAATTCTAAAGCGATTTAAAAATCAGCATCGATATCGAAGCTTGAACCCTTTGTAAAAATAGTATTTTATACATCTTCCTGTATCTTAAAAAGGATCATATACGAACCTCCGAATTTGACAATTTAATAACAATCCAACAAACATCTATTTCGCAATAAAATTAACAAACAACTGCAATGATCTCAGTCAATATAAATAAATCGCAGAAAAAGTAACGCGTGAGATTGAAAAGCAGCCAAAATGTCATGAGCCTCGAAAGTGAGGCAGTAATATAAGCTTTTGACGGTGTGTTTCAACTCCCTTTTGACCGCCGTGTATGAGAAAAGTTATCAGACTCAGTTTCGCCGGACCAACCGTGCGGGTAGATCCCGTGGGCGAGGTAGGCAATCCCGGAATCCTGACCGTATCAACATCGCGTTTATACTAAGACCTAAATCCGCGGGTTACTCCGCTCCCGGGATACCGGCGTGATCTCAATCCCGGCCGTGGCAGAAGACAAACAAGAATTTCTCCGCAGCGAGTGCTATGTTGTTTCTTGATCTTGAACCTGTCATTACGGATGCTGTGGGATGTCCGTTGAATGAGAAATCGCAGCGTAATCTCCTCTTCGACGATTCCAAAGAAGGCGGATTACGTCTTCCGGCAATCTTGTCTCGTTGTTTTTTTTTTTTTCTTTTTTTTTTTTTGCCAAGAAATTTACACACTTTATTTAAATTTATCTAATTTTTGCCGAAATTTGGAAAAGTAAAATAATAAGAATATAACGGAGCTGCAGATAAAATTCTTTACGTCTATTTGATATAATTTGCTGCTTGTGGGCAGGCGAAGATATTTTAATACACGCGTAGAATTTTATCTAGTAAATATAAGGTAAACCTAATAAATTATTAGGTCCGAATTGCGAATGAAAATATTCCATTCTGATAAACAAAATTCTGAACTTTGGCTGAAAGTAAAATATATATGGGTGTCTAGGTGTGAGGTTGTAAAATTCTTAACTTGTCAGCGTGCGACAGTCGACGGATTAATCAAAGTCGGAAAATATATGTAGTCGAGCTATGATAGAATATTCTTACACTACACAGTGTGATGTTTAAATTTAAGTATGATTTTGAATGTTTGAATGATTTTATGAGCATAATTTTTATGATGCACGCAATGACGTTTACTTTTTATGAACTTTGGATCAATAACATTTGTGAAAAATCACTTGGAGGATTATAAATTGATCGGTCATAGGAGAATTTATTCAATACAATCACGAACTCTTGGGCGCCAGGAATGAAATAGATATATGTGACTAGAGATCGTAGGTAATTTCCTTTACAAATGATAAAAGTATTGTCGAAGATCAAGTTTTATTGCATGCGTTAATCCGTTAAGTTATATGCTCGTCAAATGACCAATAATATTCTTATCGAATCAAGATAACGCTGATAGCCTGCCAAGCCTTTGTTTTCGTCGTCATGTTACGCATGCAGAGGAAAGAAATCCGGCGAGAGAAACGATTTGGATAAGAAATATCAAAGGCGAATAATTTTTGTGAAAAAATTTTCATCCATTTATCGCAGTTTCGTAATTTCAAAATGGAATTCGCAAGTTATTCGGATGAGTGACACTAAAACAACTCTTGCTGCGTACGTCACGTGCTTTGAAAATCATTTTCCGTTCAATCCTTTCTCCAAGGGAGCTGGTGGAGATTGATTTTCGAAAAATTCATTGCCCCGAGTAATTTAGGACATGGCTGGCCTCTTTTTTCCCGAGGTATGAAGGAAGATACGAAACTGTGAGAAATGAGATTCGTTAGTATCACCATCATCCCGAAATCGAGATCGTAATAAATAAAAATGCCTCACGCTTTCCGGCAGTCCTCTTACTCTCCAAGAAATATTAATATCTGCGATTCCTTTTTCTCGAGAGATCTGTTTAAGTGCCTACAACGTTATATAATTTATTAATGAAAATTCTTGCGAGCATTGTAAATTACAGAACTTTGTCTGCAGATCACGAGCGCAGATTTAATCTTGTTTTTATACTCTTGTCGTTCATGTTTATTTATTTATTTCTTTTTTAAAAATATCGACTCCGCGAATCAGTGAAATAAATTGCAAGTATAGTCCTTCCGCCTGCATTCACGGTGAAAGGCTGCTTTGACTATTTCTAATTTATATTTCCTTCCCTTTTTCCTTTTATTTATTTGTTTGTTTATTTTTATTTTCACCCGTATTCCTACAGGGAAAGAAAACTTTTTCCCGTAGCGTACGAGGGGCCGATTCCAGGTAATTTAAGACCCCTTTTTCTCGGGCACAATCAGATCAGAACGACAGGTCCTCGCTCTGAACTACGATAGGAAATCTCGCAAATCCTGGAGGGTGACCCGAGTTAGCGAGCTGCGACTTTAACTGTTGGCTCTTTTCGTATTTTGCTTTTTCTATTCAAGCTCTGCCCTGCAGGTAGCGACGGCTTCGAGTAGCTTTGCCCCGTTTCAATTTTACAATTTTAAAGTCAAGAATCGCCAAGATTTGAGTCGCCCTGCCAGCTTCAATCTAAGAAAGGAAAATATGAAATAGACTAATTTTGTGGGAGCGTTTTTAATCACTAAAAAAAGGTAAAAAGCGGTTAGTTATTTAGTTACTAATCGGAGAACATTCATCGAAAAACTATATCGTTATGGAATTTTTGTACCAATGCACGAAACACACGAAAGCCTCAGTTTTTAGCTTCGAAATTGAATATCGTTTAATGAAACACAGAAATATTTGAGCTTTGTTTTTCGATGTTACTTTTCAGAAACATGTCAACTTTATTTCTACATTATTTCCTCTGGTAAAATCGGAATTAGAATATTTTTCGACAAATTTTGTGCGTATGGGAAAATATAATCGCTGGTTATAATACACGTGTTTGAATTTGGCGAAAAACTGGATCGAATACCAAGAGGCGGCTGTCCTCGGGGCTTGGCGGGAGGGATGAAAAAAATAAGGGGTAAGTTTCGGGCGGAAGTAGCGAAGAATCGGAGAACCGAGTTCCGGGTGGCAAGTCTGCCAAGTCTTTCTCGGTTCTCTCGGGTCGCCGCGGAGCCGCCGGACAGGAAAAGGGGTAGGAAAAGAAAAGTTGAAGTTAACGACCAGCCTCGTAAATTTTCGCTCGCCCGCTCGCTCGCCTAGGAAGCTTATACCTAGCCGGTGGTGCCTCGAAAGCCAAGAAATCGAAAACTATTTCGCCACGCCCCATAGATTACGTCGCGGCGTGTCTCGAAACAGACGGCACACAGCGATATAGCAGTGTTCGAAAATGGGGAATTCCAGGAGCAATCCCTCGCCGTTATACGGGAATCAGGAGCCGGGAAAGGCGTTTGAAAAAAACACCGCAACGGCTTACAAATGGAGGGAAGAAAAGAAGAAAAAAGAGAAGCTTAGCGAATTATATTGGTTCCTTTGCGGAGTCGCTGAACCGCCGCGCCGCTATCTCCTTTTTTCCTTTCACTCTTTCTTTCTCATCCCTTATATTTCTTGCCCCTCTTACTCACCCCTCGTCGGAAAAAACCTTACCCTACGTCACTAAAAGGGTAATAATCTCCCTGTGGCGAGACAGTGGATTTCAAATCGTTCCTGAGCAATCAATTTTCATTCATGTAACAGCTGAACATGTTTTTTTAAAACAGTCGATTACGAACTCACTCTACACCTCAGACATTAGAAAAATTTTGGAACTCCAACTGAATTGGAGTTGTGAAAGATAATATAGATGTTTATCAAAATTAATTCAAGGTGAACCGCTTTAACCGCATAATTGCATAGAATCCGATTATTTACTTTAGGTCTTGGGATTAGTATAATTTTCTTCGTTGTTTTTTCGTTTCGTGATTTAAGTCTTAGTTGTTTCGCGTTTTCTTTCTTTCTTTCTTTCTTTCTTTCTTTCTTTCTTTCTTTCTTCAACAAAAGTTACACCTAGACGTGATCTCGCGAGTCATTGGTTTAGTAGTTAGTAGTGGTACGTGCCTAGTGCTTGACAGGGTGAAGGTAGAGTTGAACTTTGAAAATGTGTTGTCATAAATTTGATCGTTTACTACCCACCCCGCATGAATCAGCTGTCGGTAGTTTGAACGACGTTTATCGCGTTTTCTGTTCCGTTCAACACTCGCGATATTTTTCAAAGCAAAATCAGGTGTGCCGTTTTCAATCACGCGATTTTTACCCTCCGAGGTTATTTCTCATCGTGTGTTTCGGGGTGGAAATATTTTCAAGAGTTATATTTTCATCCCAATGCAATGGAGAGGCGCGTCAATTTTAACGTAGAATTATTTCGCATCGAGTCCCAGAACATTCACATCGTTAAAGCCCGGAGCGTTTTATTTTTCTGTTTAAAGATTATTTTTATAATCAACATTTTTTACACTTTATTCATGAAGATCAGTCTGTGACATTTTTTTTTCTTTCACATCTTCTAACTCTGTCCTATTCTGTCTTTATACGATAATTCTAAAATCACAGTTTACTTCGTGACAAAGTTATTCTTTCAAGAATACATATTCATCAATTCATTTTTCAATAAGGGGTAAAAAGTTTGTAATTCTTTTCTTTTTTTCTGCTTCGAGGTAAAAATTGAAGATATTTTTTCAATACGTTTATAATCTATTGATGCTGGTACGCAACTTCAATACTATGTTCCAGGATTTTTTAGATCCCTCTGGTAACCAAAAAATCGAAAAATGTTAATACGTCATTAAGTGTTTGATAGGTGATTGAAAAATTGCCATTTTTTAGAAATTTTTCAAGTTTTCCTGACACCCCATCGTAATTTTGATTGAAAAATAAATAAAACAAATAAAAAATCATGCACAAGTTTTCACCATTCGCGAGTAACTCGATGAAAACTTAACGCTGTCGAAAATAATCGTGTCGCTTTATTATTACCAATATATAATTTATTGCTTCGTGTAGTATAATATTCAAGTTCAAAATATTAACCGTTCAATTAAACATGTTTCAAGATTTTCGTTACTTGATTTGTAATACCTATCTTAAATTGCCAACTTTCCAAGAAGCTCTTTTCTCTTTCATAACCCGTAGATAAATTTTATTCACATCCACAGATACGGTTTGTATATTTTATTGTTGCAATGAAAAGGAACCGGGACTTAATTCATTCGGGATTGTAAATATTTTTCAACGGTAAACGAATTTCTTGTTTACTACAACGTCTTCTACTTTTGTACTCGGAGTATTCGAAACGAAATTGATGCTACATTTAGGGTTGGTAGGTTGGTAACAATTAATTTACCCAGAACACTGCTGTCTTCATATTAACAGACAGCCCGCTTCTATCTCGGTGGCGAAGTTATTCCTCAGTTGAATGTATTCAGTTACGTATATAATATAGGTACATACATATAATCAGACGTATATGCAGGGTGGATCGCAATTCGCGGCTACACGGCACCTGGAATTCCGTCAATTATCTCCAACACAATTACTATCATTGATTATATTATCTAATTGTCTATGTATCAGTCGGCGATTTCTACGCGTGGATTCTACCTTCGTTATCCGCGCGATATCAGCCTCGGTGTTACGCCCACACGAAATTCTGAATCTTCCACCAGGAACACCCAGGTTTTCTCTCCCCCCCCCCCCCCCCCCCCCCCCCCCTCTACTATGTCCTGACAAACTTCTCCTGTGGATGGGTTGCTGTACCCCTAATTTACTGTCAGAACCAAGCGATATGTCTTCGTGAAAAGAGTTTTGCCAGCCTTGTTCCGACAGCGAGACGTCTCAAACTCTCGTAGGAACCTACGCTTTTGTCTTCTGTTTCAGTTTCGGTTTCATCCCTCTTTCATCTCACTTCTTACATTTTACATTTAGAGATAAACTTTTTCTCTTTGATCCTACATACATCATTAAAAGAATATGAAAAATTTATTACGTTCAATATGTTAGATGCAGATAATTTTAATATTAAACAGGCGTTTCTTTCTTCGGTGAGAAGAATTTTTTATTATCTTATCTTAGAATTATATTAATTTTATTATATATAATTGCGCATTGAATATTTGTCTGTTTCATTCATAAGGGATGATCAGGTATCTTCTAAGATTTTCAGGAATAGAAAATACCGGAATTATAAACAAATAAGACGTTTCAAATCTCTTTAAAACGATTGAAAATATAGCAAATTCTTTTCATTTCAACCTATGATAAAACTAATTTTTTTTATAGGATACTATTTTCTAAAAAGTCAGTGAAATAGATTTCTTTTTGTAATTTAATGAAATTAAGTTGGTATTTGACGAATTTTGTATGAAAAAAATGTGTTTTGCTAAATTCGTAGAAAATAGTCTTTTAAATAAAATGTGCCATCGTAGATATCCGATCAAATGTGAAAGATGAATTCAGAAAATTTTCTTAACGTTTTAAAGCAATTTCAAACTAAGCATCAGTATCCAAGCTTTGCTTTCTAATTACTGTATTTTATATTTTTTATATTTTCAGAGCGTTCTGATTCGTAGTTTACAAATATAATAACCCAATGCATCCTCAATGTGCGATTATCTCGAGCTAAAATTATTACCAAATATCATTTCTTGAATAATCAACTACTCCAAATACTACTACATTCAAGAAGAATGTAAAACAAAGATTGCTACATAAGACTGAATTTTTTTTTACTACTTGTAACTAAAACCAATTTGACGATAACCGTCGTGTTATATCCTTCCATATTAAAATTTGTCCCTATTTTCTTTTTCACTCCTGATTACTTACGACGCTAGCTACATTGAAATAGTATTCAACAGTATTGTAATTTGTACCAGCGGTATATGCAATGGGTTAACATTAATGAACGGGCTGCGAGACACATACGTATTCGAGAGTAAAATCAACGGCGCGTACAAACCGTTTCATGAGCGAATGTTAACAGGACGTTGAATTACAGTCTACTATACCATACATACATACATACATACACGACCGAAAGCTTCAAGTTCGATGCAAAGTTCGGAGAGCGTTGGATGCGAACCACGTTGCTACGTGAAACGCGTTTTCCCCCGTCCAACTAGAGCCCAATTCTACACCTGGATTCGGTGAACCTGTGCAGACTCGATCGCGACGAGCTTTAATTGACTACCGTGTTCATTAAGGAGTAAAATTTCGATATATGTGGTCCGTTTGCAGCTGTCGTTACTGGCTTCATGGAGTATAACCACGTTTGCGACAAGTCTTTGACGATCATTTGCTCCAACGAATCGCCAGTTGGAATATGATACCTTCTCGTTCATCTCGTACTAATGTCTGAACCGTTTGATTGTTCATATTTTTCATGAAGTATTTATGGATCATTGTTTCGAAACTACTTTGAGATTTACTTTTTCTTTCAAGTTTTAGTTTTAACCGAACCCTTTACTTTTCACGATATTCAATTTTATTTTGTGCAATCCGGATAATGTAATCACAAATGTTTTAAGTATTTCACCATCCCGAGAAGGTGATGCTTCAGGAATTTTTATTTCTCGCCTGAATTCGTTTCCTTAAACTTTTTGTAGGCATTTTTACTGCGCATATACCCGAAATACACTGTAAATGATTCTTGAAACCTATTGAAAATTTTATAGAACACGCTTGAATATTTGTTTTATTACCTATTTATTTTACGAATCAAAGATTCAATAAGTAGGTTTTTTATACTGATTTCTTTACCGACGTAGTTTCATTTACCCACTTTCATTGACCTTATCGTGTGATCGATAACGTCGGGAACTAAATGATTCGATAATCAATGGAGTTTATCAGAGTGAAGATAAAAAGGTTTGTGTCTTGGCTAATTGTCGGTAACTATGTCGGTAAAGTACTCTGTATCCAGAACTCTCTGTGTATACCTACTTCAATACGATAAATTGACTAAATATTCGTACCAAGTAAGCGACGCGAGTAATTAATTTAAATATATTACACCTGCCGCAGTGGTTTTCGATACGTTGATCTTTCCAGATAATTTGTCTATGCTACATGTCGATTAACGAAGTTAAAAATTTTATGAAATAGATTTATACGACTCTGAAAATTCAAGAAATTCATCGAAGTGATTACTCTACAGTGTAATGAATGGTGAAAAAAATTGATGAACCGAAAATATAGCTCTGAGAAAAAAAAAAAAGTGGAAAGGGCAATTCTGTCCCTCTTGGCTAACCGCTGGATGTAATCCTGAGACCATTTAGTTAATTGTCTCTCTCCCCGGGTTCGAGGGGTGAAATTGGAAATGAAAGAGAAAAGAAGATAAAAGAAACGGAGGAAGAAAGGAAGGAAGGAAGGAAGGAAACACTAGAAACTTCGCCGTATCGCGAATAGCTGCAGCAGGTTTTGCCGTATGTATATATATCGTGGAAAAAGTTCTGGATGTATTTCCAATCGTTCGTTAATGGGGATACAAGTGGGTCTTTGGGAAGCCCTCCGACATTCTCCTGGGATTTTCTATCTTCCAAGAGGATCTGCGTAGCTGGTGTAGAGGCGACGCCGGGCGGCGTGGCATCGTGGCATCGCGACGGTCCGCGGCTGGCTAAACTCACCAATAAATTTACATGTTGAACAACAACTGCAGAAAAAGGTCGCAACCGTACCCGCATCCTTAATCTCCTGCGGAAAGTTCCACCAGCGCATCTCACGTGTCGAGAAGTATTTTCATCCCGCTTCAACTCTTCGTCGACATCTGTTACCCTGCTGCAGATATTCCCTCGTTGCTACCCATGACATGTATGGCGTCGAACCATTTTCCACCACCCGAAACCCACCATCAAATATGTAACACGTATACTGACCTCTTTCAAAATTTTTCACCCTTTTATCGCTACGAAAGAATAAACATACATTCGATTCGTTTTTCGTTATTTTTTTTTTGCACACGTGTGTCTCTCGTAGATTCATTCTTTTATTCATCTTTTTCACCATGAAATTTATGAATCTTGTCCTTTTGAGGCGCAGGCACCCCCAGGAAATTGTTGATATTTATTTAAAGTCTCCGTGATATATATTTCCGTATGCAAATGTTTGAACCAAATGATGCAAGTAAAAAATTATTCTTATTTTTACCTTAACACATCGTTTAATGAGAGAACTTATACTTTCGATTGATTTCGAAAAAGTCAGGTTATGTCGCGTGATTCATATGGAATTTTTGTGAGATTTGAAATAATCGCAAGTTTTGAGGCAATAAAATAATATTTAAACGAGTTTTCGAGGATTAGTAAAAAAAATTACTAACATTATTAACCTTATTTTGATGCTTAAAAATTTGTCGATTTCAGTAATAATCAACACGTATGCGAATTCAGTATGAAATGAAGAATTTTCTGAATTTTTGACACAATGTTCGTACATTTTTCGTCTACAAATTTCTGAAACTCATTATCAGTTTATAACAATAAACAATATAATTATTTATTATATAGAAAACAATATAATTATTTCAAAGCTGTGCTTCCGTCGAACAATCGACTCGAATTCCGTTGGGGGTGAAAAATCCTGCGAGGATTATATCGGAAGTAATGATTCTGTGGCTTTATACCTTGAACACAATATCGCACTTCTCACCCCTTGGAGATCGACGCGACACTTCCACGGGTCAGTGGCCATCGATAATCCCTGATGAGGTCACGGGTGAGAAATTTCTCCCTGCCAGACGGTAGGCTAAACTGCAAGGATGAAAAGGTTTCAAGCGCCAAAAGCTAAGGGCGTGTAAAGATGGCGTGACGGTGGGAGAAGGGTGAAAAAGTTTCTTAAGCTATGAATTTAAGGGAGAGGCAGCAGCGAGCCGCGGGAAATATCTCGCGGTTAACAGAACAGAAAGGGATGACCAGGGGGCGCGTAACTTCGTAACGGCACCCCGTAAACTAGATTTCCCCAGCCCTAATTTTTTCCCATTCTCTTTTTCAGTTGCCATGGAATTCCTTCTGCTCGATTTATCTCGAAAACAACGAGAGGAACTATTTTTTTTTTTCAGAAATAGTTCGAGGGGGAAAAATCACCCTCTAGATCTGCCCAGTGTTTTACTTTTTGCTCTCTCTCTCTCTCGCTCTCTTTTCACTTTCCTACGAAATCGGGGCTTTTCGCGAAATTTCGGTTCGTTAACGTCTCGCGGATTCCATTTCGGATCAGTCAACGAACACAGTCCTTGACCCCGGCGTCGCGACGCCTCGCAAAATCACATCGATGGGCCCCCGATTTCGACCGACATACCGGAACACCCGCCATATTCGATAACCACCGAATTTCAAGGACCTCCGAGTCGAGGACCCTCCAGTCTCGTTTTCAAGTGTCGAGATATGCGGTTGGCTGCATTGCAATAATAATTGTCATCGGCTCGACGCGCGACGGGCGATAAGCTGTAACGTTTCAATGTATGGAACCAGCTTCCGCGTATCCTGCCTCTTAAAATATTCCGATTCAAAACTCCGAAGGAATACTCGAGTCATAAGTGAAATTTCTTTTCTGTTGGAAAGAAGAAAAAAAAAAAAAATAATATTTCAAAGAACACCAAATTTAGTAATTCGAATGAAATCAGTTTAAAAGCCACTTGAAGTTTCGCAATATGTCGTAAGATTGTTGGAAAATACGAAAAATCTTTCAAACCAGACAATATCACTTAAATTTTTTTGGTAATCCTGCAATTCCGTAAATCTTTGTTTTGGCGCTAAAAATTCGAAAGCTGCGGTACATCGAAATCTATGTGTTATACCTATGCCTAAGCTATTCAGTTGAATTTATAAAGACACATTTTGTTGATTAAATTCATTTTTTTTTCTACTCAATAACCGAAATTTTTTTTACTGTCGTATGAAGTGAAGCTTGTTTGAATAAGAAAACATTTCCTTCACCGTATTTGGTAAATTAACATCTTTTGCACTTGTGTTTTTTTTTTTTTTTACAATTTTCCTTGTGCATACATATTTCGTACGTACTGTTAGTTAAAAAACTCTTCAAAACCAATTAAATTGCGTAACAGCGATGCGATCGATGGTTTACATTTGCAAAATAATTATGACTTTCTTCGGCAGTTGAGTCACGTGATTATTGTACCTCGGATCTTGTGAGTCGGCATTCTATATTGCACACATACAACAATTATTGGCTCTGAAAAGTCAAATTTTGTAAATGGAATTATTGTCTCGGAAGCTGCTGCTGTCACGGACAGACGTTAACAAAGGCTCAATTTTATACTCATATTTTGTCATTTGTAAATTCAACGGAGGTGTATAAAAATCGCGTTCCTCTGCTGAACGGGATTTCGACTTATTCGACATTGCCTGGCGGCGGATTCCAGTTTTAAAGGTGATGGTCACCGTTTCGCGTTTCATTTTTAAATCAATTTTTAAACAGTTGCTATTTATACGGGGAGGTTCGGAAATTAGTAACGATTATGCAGCTGAAAGATTTTGGTTTCATTTTTATTTCTAGCCTTGAAATTTTGAAAATGGTTTATATTCATTTAAGTTACATCAGTTTGAATCACTTGAATCATTTTTATAGTTCCTGAGACAAGAAGACATCAGAATAAAATGTGCACAAAATATCATTAAAACTGTACGAACGCGGCTTCGAAATTATCGTGTGAAAAGTATTGAAATTCTTTTTGAGTAAAATGAGAAAAAATTCAAAGCTTAAAATAAAAAATTTACTACTAGCTTTATAATCGTTAACTATTTCAAGATTGCAGCTTTCCAAGGTTCAGTTACCTAAGGGTAGCGTCTGGTGAAACTGATAAGTCCGGCATCTTTCAATAGAACTAAATCCGCATCAGACTACATATTTTCAGGCTTTACGACGAATTTAAAACCAAAAAACGTTTTTGGTAATGCGTGTTTCGATCTTTGACAGGTTCCAGGCTACCCGTTCTTATTTTTTTCGAACTAGATGTCGGGCTTATCACGTCGTTTTTTTTACGAGTCCCAGTATCTATACGAAGAATGTATCGGATTGCTTTTAGGAGAGAGGCAAAATGGGTCCCTTAAGAAAACAATGCCTAAAATCAGAATAAAATGTTTAGTTTTCATATGAATAATCATATTAAATTATTATCTATAGCCTTTTTGAGAAAAAGTAATCATAAATTGAAATCCAGAAAATTATTTGACTTTTACTAGTTGAGAGTAAAGCACAACGTTGAAACTTTTCGCGTTACGAGCTGTGCAATTACTCGAATAAATGATTTCCGAATAATTCATATTTAATAAAAAGTTCAGGGAGTTAATTCCATCCCTCGTTATTTAAAAAATTTCAGGCGGCCCACTTTGCCCCCAAATTTTTTGAAATGTCAAATTTTTAAGGTACACCCTCCCCTTCTTTTTCGTGGCTCTGAATCTGAGAGAAAATTGCAAACCCATATTTTGCCCATTCTCTTGCGATGTTTGCGTTACTTCCGTCGAACCAAGTGTTCGTAACATCATCTGATTTTCCCTTGCATTCCCAGGATCTATTCTCATTCTAATTTTTTTCATTTTATAAGTTCCATTATCCACTATTTTTATCACTGTCAAACATGACGTGACACAGAACAGTTACTCGTACAATATGTTCTTGTGATTTCAATAATATCCGAACCATTCTTATAACGAAACCCATTATACTGTAACCTCCTGGCAACCCCAAGGAACAGGATTTTTCTCCGTAGACCCCCCATTAGCGAGGATTTCCTTATTTCCCGTTGTCATTCAGCTCCAGGTTACCAAATATAAAATGTAGATGCTGTACTCGAGAATCCTAAGCCTGCAGGAAGCAGTTGATTCGCTTAATGGCGGCTGCTGCTAGAATGACAAAATGATGCACGAGTCTTGACAAAGCGCGGTATAATTGGGTAACCAATTTCCGCCAAGTGGTTGGAACGGACATCCCACAGGCCGATAAATTTCAGGCAACACCACGCGCCCCGATCCTCGCGCAAAATAAGTCAGCCCAATTCGCCAGTTCTTCTTTCCTTTAATTTTTATTCCACGCAATCGTTTCTTCGACCCCCTCCGCCTCCCCCTCCCCCCTACACCTTATTCCCCTTTAGATTCATTGCCCATTTCTTCTCGCTTTTTCTCTGTTTTTAATTATCAAAATCCATTAGATCCGCTCAATCAAGTTTCGTCGTGACGTTGCTCCGCACCCTCGGAGTTTTTCGTGACTCTAAATTCAATGTCTACATGGAATCTTCTTGGGATGCTTTCGTTGGTGACCCTACCTCCCCCAATCGGTCGACTTTGATGTGGTTTAACTTTTTCATTTTTTTCATTTTTGGTAATGGTTCAAAAGCGCTTGTATTAAGTTTCAACGATTAATTATTCTAAGTAATTTTTTTCTGAAACGCTATACATTCTCTTTTTTTTTGCCTGTCGTTTCATCGTCCCAAACTGACAACAAAATCATACCACGACTTGTGGCTTCGCAGAGTTAACAAAGTTGGATAAGTTTTATCAAGCACCTGTGTTAAGCGATGTATTATTAATTCACTTATTCATTTATCCTACGTGAAATTAATGAACTACGCACGTCACGATCTGGTTAATTTGATCTTATTCGCGACATTTTTCAACTTTTCACATTTTTTCTCACCGTTCATCGGTGAGAAGAATCGCGGCAAGGGTGTACATAAAGATGCATTAAAAATTAAACTTAATTTTACGCACATCGCAAACGATTCGAGCACAAAAAAAAATTCTACCGAATTTTGGGGTTTTTTATTCCCTATGGATACGATATACGTTGCTAAGTGGTCAAGTGATTTTCATTCTCGACTTACTCTATGTACGCGAATTTCCAGAATCTACAAATTTGAACAAACAGAAAATGTACATGAACAACAATACAACATTTACATAAAAATTGTTAAAAACGCACCTTGAGCTTTTGAATTGATATCCAAGGAGATGGAAGAGGCGAAGAAGAAATAAGAAAAAGGTAAAGAAAAAATTGATGAGAAAATGGACAGCTGGTTATTGTAAAAGTGGGTATAATTTGTCCCAACCTTGTCCCTTGATAGTCGAAGACCAGGAAAATAGGTGAAAAAAAATCGACGAAGTAGCACAAGGTGAAAGACAATAAAAATGAGGGTAGACAACGAAGAGGTAACATAACTTACAAAGGCAAGGTTTTCAACACTCCGGCGTCTCGCTGAGAATAAGTGGGAAGTCTTTATAATGGAAATCGTATCTCATGCCTGGTGATTTGTCTCGAAGAAGGTTTTGAGAAATACGATACAACAGATGTTGACTTTCAGATCCAGGGACAATCAATTACGGTATGGAAAGAAAATGGAAGAAAAAACGGGAAACAAAAAACTAGAGGAAATGAAGGAATACAGGAATGAAGCAGCTAGTGGAGAATAAAAATCATCTTGAATGATGAAGTTTTTTCAAATCAGTTTCTTAATTTAATGGATTAAAAAAAATAGCTAAATAAATAGAAGGTATCGAATTTCTTTGACAAATTAGAAGATTATTATTACAAGATAGTAAAACAAAGGTGACAAAACTTTTATTTTAAACGCAGATATTGATGATGATAACGCGCAAATTTTACACATTCTTATGTAGATGTAATTATTTATACCATACGTTATACACGATACACAAGGGTGGGAATATTATATTTGAATTTGTAAATTACGCGAATATCCTCGGTGTGCGTAAATCCTTCATTTCCATAGAAGGCTGAAAAGAACAAAAACATAATAATAATGCAGAAGATTATTCCCGGCGTCGATATAAGCGTGCCCGATAAACCCGAGTGACAAAATAAATCTGGCAGAATTGCCCCTCTGGGATAGATACCCTGGACGGGTAGGCCCTATACGTGTTATACTTTTCTATTTTCTCACACCCTGCGATGATCCTCTCTTCCTGTTCGAGAAAGTCGAGGACCAACCACGAGTATAAATCTCGCGGCAACGTGGCTGTGGTAAAAATGAGTTAAGATTCATGAGATTTTATCACACATGTGAAGGGATTTTTTTTTCCCCTTGCATTTCCGAGACGGCGTGAAACGTGAAACTGCGGAAGAAATCCACAGGCGCACTCCTCGTGAATTTATCGATATCTTCACGCTCGAATGTTCCTAGAGTTTCAGTTCCTGCAAGAATATCTGGAAGGGTATTTCTCTGCTACGCAAAGGGGTGCCTCAGAAAAGGGCACTTTATTTCGAAACGTAATTTCATTATGTCGAAGCAATCACTTCGTTTTGGCGGACCTAGAACGGGCGATAGGGAAAACAGAGGAAATGAAATTGGGGAAATCAATGATCAACCGACAAACGAGCCGAGAGAGCGTAAGGGAGGAATGACGGGAGACAAGCAATAGGGGAAAAACTGCGCCCGAGAATCCCGAAGCAAGGTAACGCGTCTGAAGACCTGGGATGAAGCGAACACAAAGACCGGAACTGCCTCGATCTTCATCCATTTGGCTCTGCGAAGCAGCCAAGCAAAATTGGCCAACTCAGCGTTTTCTGACGAACAACGGAAGCTTTGGACAAGACAAAAAACAAGACTCTCTGATTTCTGCGATGCAACCTGTAACCGTTTCAAATCTTATCGCGTGTGAAAACTACGTGAACTGGATCGATAAACGAAAGTACTCGAGTCCCATTTTTTATCATAAAGAATTTTCCGCTGCTTTTCGAAATGTAGGTATAGAAATCGATAATCCTCGCGAAGTTCGTGTGAAAAGCTATTAGTTCGGTCAACGTAGGAATTTTTTGACTTCACTTCGTATTGAACTAGCAAATTTTTCTGCAAACGAACTCTAATAGTGCGAACTTTGATGATTTTGTTTACAGTTACACCTGCGTAATATTACTGTGCTTGCACATTGTTACGGATTAATTGGGTATTCTAAATTCGATAGGGATATAGCTTTTGTACTTTCTTTGCGTGATGAGATCAGCTTGATGATATCACATTACTTCAAACTTCAGAGGCATCCGTCCACGGGTTCTGAGTGGTTGAATTAGAATCGGTGGTGGTTACGAGTGCGAGGGTTTGATCTGGTTCGAAAGCTTCGAATGAAGAAGTTCGCGAAATCCTCTTTGAATATCACGACCGTAATTAATAACAAATCAGTCAAGATCTTGACTCTTCGATTAAGCGGCACAAAGACCAAGAGACACGGTTCTTCTTTATCAGACAACGGCTGAGCGGACTAGAGTGCTTCCATAATATGATCACAGCGATCTGATTGTAAGCGAATTTCCGAGAGAATAGTCGCTTCAAAAATCGTCGATCTCTTCGGCGGACGAGATCGATTAGAACTCATTTCCATCTCACTCTCTCTGTCTTTATATCTATTTCTCTCTGCAATTTCACGAACAGAACTTGAGCCCGAATTTTATTGCAGCGTTTGATATGACTTGAAGAATTCGGTGAGCATCGCGAGCTTTTCTTTCATCTTCGCACTTCTTTGCAATTTTTTTCTTCTTTGTTTTTTCGTTCTCCTTTCATTTTTGTGTTATTCAGCCTTGTACTTCACTTGTTCGTTGAAAAGTTTGAAGGGGTCGGGCGCCGATCGCGTGTCAGTGCTAAATTGACAGATACCTACAACTTTGAGGCGATGTGGGTGGGTTTCGATATCGCTGTCCGCCAGGCTTCGACAGGCTTTTCAATCTCTTTTTTCTCTTCCCCCCCTCCTGCCCCCCCCCCCCCCTCCTTCTGGCGTCGATAAAAATCTCCAAGTGTCAGTCCTTCGATGACGCATGTTTGTAGTTACACGTCCAAGCGTCTTTTCAACGGAACGGAAATCCCGCATGTAACATTTTCGTTTATGAGTACCCTGCGTTTCCAAAGCGACGATCTTTACGTGGGTAAAGCAACCATCTTTTTTCTGTAGCGAAGTCTTGTATTTTTCGCCCCGTTGAATTTTTCGATCGTTCGTTGCACTTCACAGCAGCTGGATGAAGCGTCTCGACGGGTTTGACCGTCGTCACGCAATTCTACGGGTCACTGATCCACGCACAGACTTTTTGCAAACGATACGCTCATCTTCTGATAATCCAATGAAATATAATAACCTTCCACATCATTGAGAACGATGGAAACGCCATCACCGTTTTGACACGTTGGAAACTGCTTCCCGTTGGACTTTAATGTCGTAGAAATCTGTTCGGCTAGAGAAATAGTCTCTGTATAACCTGTATAACCGAAAAAGTGGACGAACGGTGAAATGAAAAAGTCTGATTACATCTGTTATGCAAACTACACTGTTTAATTTTATTGGATATCCACCCTAATCCCAAAAAATGCAAAACTGCCACTTCGAGGCGGTGACGTTTCACGTTTTTCCTGTATTGTCGAGTGCCAAAACCGGTGTTTAGCATAGTTTCAGTCACTCATAAGTTAGCCAGACGGTTGACAACGCGGTTGAGTTAAACTTCCGGCGCAGCTTTAATGCTTCACATTTTTCACAAAAGTTAACAGCACAGCTGAGATTTTCTTCCAAACAGGGTGAAGCTGTTCTCTATTTATCCGCTGCGAAATGCACCCCGCAACCATTTATTCGTATCAGTCTTTATCGCTTTGGGTACACCTGTAATACGTTGCACATGACTGCAGTGCGCAATGACTTCTGCACTGAAGCGCACTCATCGTGAACGAAGTAGAGAATAACTCGTTGTAGTTTGAAACTTGGAATGCGCAGTCCGGCGATGCAATTTTCGTACAACGTTGAACAATCGCGTTGTTTCATCCCGCCTCTATACTACTAGACTGTAGTTTATACTCGTTGTCTTAACATTCATCCGACATGTGTGCACGATGTGTTACATATTTCTACAGCTTCCATCCTGCCATCGTCTAACGCATTGTGAAACGTAATACCGCGAAAGTTTCGCGTGTCTAACTCCTTGGAAGTGATCAAAGCCTTTCAGCTGTATTTTAACTACAAAGGTGACATGCGATACTCTTCAGCATTGCTTGACTAACGACGTCTTCTACTCAGAATTGCAGGATTGGATACAGAAATTCCGAAATTTTACCCGGATGGACGGAAGTTTCATTTTCAGGGTGAAAATTTTCCGTTGGTTTACTATCGAAAGAACGTGTTTTACTGATAATGCGTCAAGTTTTGACAAATCTGTACAGAAAGTTGGCAAGGAAATTGTCGCACAAAGTAAGACGAGGATACTGGATTGTCAGGAGTGATTCAGGGTCTATTTAACGACCTGGTAACTAACCACTTAGGCACGCTCGATTAGCTTAGCACAAATTTATTGATTTAATATCAATGAATCATTGATTAATTCGACGATCTGCTAATGAAGCGTAGGTACGTTTGTTAGAAGACACGTGATACAGAGTAATAATTAATTGACTTGAAGGCAAAGATGAAACTTTCGTACAAGTTCATCGTTGGATGTCTACCCTCTCAAAATGAGTAAGGCTAAGAAAAATGAAGAAAATGAAGCGTTTTCTTTACAATTTTTGCTAACTTATATACCGAAAGAAAAATGACAAGATCAGCACGAAGCATCAAAGCTATAACTAAGACAGGCATTATTCTTCCGTTAGATCTCGTTTTCGAATGAAATCCGAGTCCGAATCTCACCTGAGATGATCAGAAGTTTTAGCGAAAAACTTCTCCTTCTAAATTCCTTTTGCAAAGGACAGAATAATCTCGCCCTCTTCAGGCGAATGTAAGAGGGAACATGTTCGTCTGCCTAGCTTTAATAAATCCTCTTCAGACGAGCTGGAGGTAGCCTGATCAAATTAGTTAATTGCAAAGTGTGAAGGATGTCGGGTATGAGAGGTGCAGAAATTTGTAGCAGAGGTGGAAAACTCTTTGAGATTCACGGAGTTTCGTACAATTCAGATGATACGTGTGTGTATCATACGAATTAAGGTGCGTGTGGAAGGTTGTCTACATTACAGTGTGCGAGCAGGCGAATGGATGTGCGGAAGGCGCACTTCTATCCACTGAAGGATTATTCAAATGAAATACTGCTGCTCGTAAAACGGCCTGTGAAGCGAGCGCGTCGAAATTACAACATGGATTCATCCTCCGCTCTGCTCTGCTCTTCTCTTCTCTTCTCTTCTCTTCTCTTCTCTGCCTCGAGGCCAACTAAGTACTCTGCTTAATCTACCGTGTTGCATAAATGCATAATCTCTGGTCTCTTCAACCTGGTGACGACGGAAACGGAGAACCTTCCTTGCCTTCCTGGTCGGTTTCTGGATCTGCTTCACGCATTATAGGTCAAGATTTCTGATTGGTCACACAACAGATTGAATATTGTCGAACATTGCGTCGAGGTCAAACCCCAAGTCCTTCGAACTGCTGGATCTTCAAAGTCTCCAGAAGGTTTTCACAGGGTCTTTAAATTAAATTCGAGTCACTCGAATCTTGACCACGAAGGGTATGAAATAGAAGACCCATAAAAGGGATTCCTGACTCGTGTTATTCTTTCTGAATGTTCTACATTTTTGGTAAGTCGGCACTCGCCTCGTAGCTACGTTACCTGGATCTAGTCGAGCTCGAGTTGCTCTGGAGCTTGAATCAGCGCTGTTTCATAGATGTGGGTTTCATTCTGACGAGGTTGCTCTTGGAAATAATCCACAGTTTAGATCTCCATGTTTCAGAAGCGTGATGGAAGATTCTATCCTTTCCAGGACGATTGAATATCTTACGTATCGTCGGAGTGAAACGTTATTGAAGACAAAACGTGTAGATTGCTTCAAGGCACCGAAATGCTGAATAAGAAAAAAAGGAGCTTGGACCCGGCGACCGAAAATTGATCCGCAAGGTGTGGGTCGACGTTACGGGACGCCGAATGTTCTCTGATAAAGTTTTAACTAGTAGCTGGAGGCGACGTGCGAGTCAAGGAAGAAATACCGGGCGCGGGTAGAAAATACCTCGTTAAAAGAGGAGATTGAAGTTAAACATGCAAATTGTTCATGGAATATATAAGGCGACGGGAGATGTACGCTAATACCTTACGTACACCTTCACTCTTTGGTTCCTCCGGATTCGTATCTCCTTGAATCTTCAGCCCTGAGGCTGCACGACGCGACGCGGTGACGTGGGGAACGAAGTCGCCGGCTGATGCAATTTCCTCTACCTATTTCGGATTGCCTAATGAATAGAAACGACGCAGATGTGCCATCGAGTCTCCGGTAATATTCGGTGAAGACGAATGCACGCCTTTCGGAAAACATCGGGTAGCGATGCTTTTTGCAATTCTTACCTCGGGAAATTGTTCAGATCCGTACGTATTTTGTCAAGACTTACCCTGACGACTTCTGACCCTTCTCAAACTCTCCTTCTTCTGATGTATTGTGCTATTGGCATGCGCCTCTTAAGAGTTTTCTTGAAAAAATCAAAACGATACTCCCGTTATACTAGATCGAACCTTATTTCCACGCTTTTCATCGCCTACGGCAAAACGATCGTCGCACATTCTGCGAACTTTTACGCCTTCTTATTTTCAGACAAGGGTTCACATTTCGCAATAGTTTTTTGTTCGCAGAATCCGACGAATGCGCAATCGCACCGTTGATACGGTCAGAAACGAATTCATGAGATATTTCGGCTGAAAATTAAGATGAACAAAGACAGCTTTTTTTTTTTTTTTGTCAAAGATTATAAAATGTGAGGGTAGGTACCATTTTTAGAATCAACTAACGAGAGCCAAGCGAAACGAAACGAATCATCGAGCCGTTCAGAGATGAAAAAGAAAATGAAAAATATGATAAACAGATGCCTGAAGCTCTCCTAATTATCCTGCGGTAAATTTTTTCACTTCGTTTCTTTTTCCCCCTTTCTTCTTCATCGTGGAAACACGGATACCGGTCTGTTGTATTAGCTTCGAATTTACGCGCCCAGCGAGTCGTGACTCGTTAATATTTCCATTGTAAATAAATTGCGAGCTGGTTGGAAAAAATTTTGCATTCTTGACGAGCAGTCCGTTAGCATTCAGCCGTTATTTTTTTCCGTCCTATTACATTTATACAGGTATTTATACGGCCAGTGCTATACTTAACTACACCATATAGAATCCATTCGTACCAATGATGATGATTGTTAGCAACAAAAAGTCGCATCATAACCTCGTGGGTTTACGGTGGCTCATTCCGACGGTGAAATTTCGTTTTCTCCTCCATCGGGAAGTCCGTTTGAGTGACGATTTTCAGTCACATCGTTTGATCGCATTTCCTATTTAGCTCGACCATCACGAAAATCGATCCAACGTAATGTTTTATTCCTCGCCTATACACGTATGTACATTTTATATACATATATATATATTTTACCCGTCATACTCGTATTTCATTTTGTTTCCTATTTGGTTTTTTCCACGCAATTTGTTTTCTCTCTAATATTCTTCTCGCTTGGCGCATAAGTTCAAGTATTTTCGACCGTCTGACGCGACAGATAATCGATTATACGACAGGATATTATTCGTTTTCATTAACGTCCTTCGGTTCGCTCCTTTTTTTTTACCTTTCTCTTTGTTTCTTCTCTCCTTTATTCCTTTCTTTAATTTTCTTATCGAGTGCCACAGAGTCGACCTAACGGTGCGAAATTGTTACGAGAGTCGCAACCAAAAAGATAAGATCGGCTGTCAACGAGGCGGTAATTAATGACAATAATTTCGCTCAGGGCCAGTCGTATTATATATGTATATTCGTCTATTTCTGTTCACCTCATTTATATGTACATTCAATATATACATATATATATATATATATATATATATATATATATATATATATATATATATATATATATATATATATATACATCACAAATTCGAACAGACATTCGCTCAGACTGTTGGAAAATGAATTGATTGATTTTGTTTAACTCGTTTATCAACTCGACTCGACTGTGAATTCATATAAATTAATTAGTGCCGATGGCTGAGGCTCAAGTTCATAGGCAACATCTTTGTTCAACCAAAGACAGACGAAATTTGTATTGCATGGTTTTTTCACGTTCCAAAACCAAATCGATACTCACATTTTTTTTAAATCGTGCATCGAGGAGCTGTAATACAGTGCGAATCCTCATCCCCTCGATTTTCTTCTTTGGCCAATTTTCGACGCGAAGTTAAAAGGAGGTCGGGAGCCAGGAATCGCTGCCGCAACGAGATAGCGGTAAATAAACTAGCACGACTGAAAACGGTAATTATACATTATACCCCTAACACGCATTTAGCACGCGACCGTAAGTTCGATAATCGCTTGCGGACTATCGCCTCTCGCTAATCCCAAGGCGCATTTCACACAGCGAAACGGGCTGGCTCTGATTTCTGAAATTTGAAAGGCGGAAAAATGGGAAATGGAATCAAAAATTTTCAAAGCCTTGTAAGTATCTCTCAGCACGCAAACTGCTTTCAAAGTGCTGCAAAAAACCCGTTTCTCAATCAGGTGGAAATGAATCAAAGTTTGGGGTGTTAAGAATAAATTTCCAGATGGAATATCGGTGTATTAAAAATAACTTGGCAGGTAATTAAGTATTTAAAAATCTCAAATCTTGTTGTTGTGCAGATTTGCAAAAGAATTCTTTTCTTCTTGACGATCTATAGAAGTAACTGAAATATTTTTTACCCAATGCTTTCTCGAAACTACGATCAATTTTTTAGTAATTTTTGTAACTAAACGATCAAAATCGTTGCATTTACCCAGAGAAAATGTCTCTTCTTCTCAAATAGTATACGCGAAGAAATTTTATTCAGACGAAACAGCTGAAATGTTTGAAATTACACAAGTTATATTTATACAATGTAAAAGTTGCGAGTTAATTTTCAAATAAATGCGGGAATCTTCTTTGGTGGTTTTTTGTTCATTTGAATATCACAAGTGACGTGCATGGAGCGGAGAAAAGTTGACATCGTGATATTGCTGGCAAACTGCGAAGAAGATATTGATGCCACGCCGAGTTTCACCTACAAGTAACGCATACGAGATTGGCTCTTGATTATAACTTCGAAGATGCGAAAGAAGTGGATAATCCCGTCTAATCTGCGTCGTCGTTTCATCTAGAAATATTTTTGCCCCATGAAGCGTTAATTTAAAATTTCCATTCGCCAGCAGCGATATATAAGCAAGACTGTCTAATGACGTCTGGCGGATACAAAAGCTCCGAGAAATTCAGTTTTTATTTTGTCTGCGAGGGTTTTAATGCGAGTGTCGATTAGCTCGACGTGTTATGTATAAATGCAACGTCCGATGGTTTTTATATCCGGACGTTTTCTGTCTTGGATGCATCTCGATCTTAAACACAGCATGCTTCCGTCACTCTTTTCTCGGTCATTTCCTTCCTCTGGCTATCCGGCCTGTGTTTTATCTTTAGATTTCATGTTACTTGAGATTTTCTTGGACAACGAAATTTTGAAGGTAAATAGCGACGAATATAATATTTTCGAATCGTTTTTATAAGTATGCTTATATTAGGGCTGTGCGATTAATTGGAAGGGCCGGTTCGTCAATTCCTCGTATTAAAACTAATTATTGAAAAGATCGATTGATCGATAGAACGTTTTATTGAATAGCCTGCTGAGTCGAAAGAAAGAACAATAAATTCCAAAGTCCGATTAATTGGGAAACGATTAATTCAAAATTTTGCTAATTCGATCGATCGAAAAAACGATTAAGTGAAAGTATCGATTAACCGATAAATCGAAAAACCACTTCATTCAAAACAGCGAATAATTATCGATTGATTATTTGTAAAACCCATTAATCGAAATATAAATCCACGATCAATCGATTAATCGCAAGTCCTTCAGTAAAATAATAATTAATCTTTTCACGAATGAAAAAGTTACGAGACACTTTGCCGTGTAAGAAAATGGCTTCGCTTCGATATCAATCCGGCAGCATAAATATAACGTTAAACGCAATTAAACCTAAATTAGCACAATTATTTCTGACGCTGATGATCGTTACGTTTCCTCTATATTTATTCACTGAAACGAAAACGGAAATTGCCGTTTGAAATTCTCACGGAACATTTGTTCGTTGAAATGTGTTTGTAACTAGGTATATATATATAAACTCCGAGTCAAGAGTCCGTATAGCTGCTGAGGCAGCAGGAGAATCCTTGACTCCTGAATTTATTTCCTCCCACGAGAATATATCCGGGGTTCGATTTGCGCTCACGTTCTTCTTTTGTGTACATTCTTTCCTATCCTCAAGCTATGTGTATAAAACACATTTATATTACAGCGACTCGTTCAAATAAATTCAGCCGACGATTTATTCGGCAATAAATAACTGTAATGTAATATACATATGAGTAAACGATCATAGTCGTAATCGTGATTACGTGCTTTAATTTTTCGAATCTCGATTCTTTCCTGAATTTTTTCCATCGTCAAATGACTTATGTGCTCAGAGAAGATGTGAAAGAAAAACAAAAAAGTTGATACAACTGACAACGAGAGTAAGCCTCGAATATATTACTTCTGGATAGAGTAACATGTAGAATGGAAGTCTAATCTCAGTTCTCTAGACCGTATAAGGAACAATTTTTCAACCTCCTGTCGGGGGAAGACTAAAAAAATATTATTAGATTATCCGAGCTCTTGTCGCGAGTATAAGGGTGAAAAATCCTCAAAAAACTACTTCGGAATGGAGGTTTCACGGAGACGCCTAACTCTGAACAAAAAACGGAAATAAAAAACAGTAAATTTATTTACGCGAGACTTGAAGGGAAGCGGAAAGAAAAATTCTAGCCACTTATCGCGCTTTTGATATTTTTTTCTCACATTTATATCCAGTATTATCATTTTCTCGTATTATGCAACGAGTAGTCGAAAAGTCGCTCTTTGTTCGGTAAGAGAAAGAACGAAAGCGGAAACTTCGTACTAAAGCTTTCGTTTGTCCGAACTTATATAAGAGCCGTATACCATTTTACTCCAAAGGGGGTCTCGATAGCAAAGAGAACGAGGCAGGAAAAAGCTCGGCTGGAAACTCCAAAGTTACTTTCCAAAAGTTAACGTAAATATGGACATAAGTTGGCAGCTCCTTTCCTCATTTTATGAACTTGATGATACGCTTCTCAAACGAATTTCAGAAGCATTAATTATGCACGGAAGAAAGACAGCAAATGGTTCTGTAATAAATAAATGACCACCCTTTGTGAAAGATTCCTTAAATTGAAATAGCACCATTAGCGAAGGGGCGTATTATGCGAGAAAGATCTATTCAAGGAACGGTAAATAATACTCATCAATCAAGCAATCTGCTTATCGTCGAAAGTTCATCTTGTCAGAATTATTCGACTGCAGCAAACCCGATTTACACATAAAAATTGTTCACAATTGTTCGCAATGTAATTCCTCAGTTTTCAGTTTCAAAATTTGATTACTTTTTTTCATCCTGATTTTCGGTGTTCCAACGCTCTTTTGCATAAAATTTATAATCCCAATAGAATACTGTGTTAAAATCCGTAATTCAATATTTTTTATTTCTTTCCTTTGTTCGGTGATTTAGTCCAAAGTTTTTCTCCGTGTGGAACGGTTTCAATACATTCGAATTTCAATACGGTCATTGCGAACCGAATGGAGAATAAAAGTTGGCGTTTTTTGTACAAGTTAAGGGTTGAATGAGTTCAGGAAGTAAAAACACGCCGGGTACTTTGTGGCCTGTAGCTGTTTAACCGATCGCAGGATCGCATCTGCAAACGATAAGCGCGATTTTCTTACCGATAGTATAATCAGTCCTTCCAAATATCGGTCATTCCTTGATTGGAAATAGCGAGATTTTGTCCCGAACCTCAAAGCGGCCAGTCGGCATCCAGATAGATTCCAGAGGAGCGATAAATCTCCAGAAGAATCGAATCGAGCCTATATAGTTCCAGTCCGGCTCCGGGTTGTGAAAAAATGGGTGTAAAACGAAAAGAAAAAGGGAAGAAAAGAAAAACGAGGGGACGTTGAAATAATCCATACCGTATATAACCGCGATCAACGCTTTTCATCGGTCTTTATGTCAATTTTATTCCCAACTCTCTGGGAATCGCGCCGATCCAAATCATCCGGCGTTTCGTACCGACTGTTCGATTCTGGCACATTTAAGTGCGAATGATTATCGATCAATGAAACGATCCTGGCCTCATTTTGAGCCGGATTATTCCGACCGACGGAAGGTCTGGTAGATCGTGAGTATGCACTTATCCTATACTATTCCCTACCCTTTATACCTGCGTCAAAAACTTTTTAACAACGTCTCGAAAGTTTAAACTCCACCGTCTTATATTCTCAGATCTTTTTACGTAAAGTTATCCGTCAAGATTTCCCTACTCTGGTCAGAACTGATAAGCCGCCCTGCGGTTTAACTGCGTACAATTGATTTGTCTTTTGATTTTTAAACTTGCCATTGATATGTCGCTATCCACGCGAAAGAAATAGTGTATTATGTTACAAGTGCGGAAAGTTTGGGGTTAGGTAACGCATGGTTAATGACACTGTGCGTAAAATTGAGTTATTCGGATGCGCGCATGCGTCGATTAAAG
The DNA here is from genome assembly GCF_021155765.1 of Diprion similis. Classification (NCBI taxonomy): domain Eukaryota; kingdom Metazoa; phylum Arthropoda; class Insecta; order Hymenoptera; family Diprionidae; genus Diprion; species Diprion similis. The sequence continues at coordinate 4,707,860 of NC_060116.1, read as the reverse complement.
CCCTAGTGTGTAAAGTATAGCATTTTAGTTTTATCGCACTCCACTTAACAGTACACGACAGCTAGTGACGTCGATCGATATGATGAAAGCTTTTGCACAGGCGTGAGAGAATATATTATACCAACCGCCTTGATTATAAAAATGAAATTTTTCGGGGCGTTTGCTTTTTATATTTACAGTTTTACGCGGATCAAGGTAATTGCCTGATTTCAAATTAGACAGAGCTTTTTTTTATTATTATTGTTGCCATTACCGTTTCCTTGGTGTTATTAATTCTCCTCCCCCTCAGCTTCCCACGTATGTTCGTCGCGGAACTCTCTAGCAAAGCACGAGATTCAATTAAGTTAGTCCTACCTTATTTCGTAGGTTAGAAAATTGTTATAGTTAACCCAACGACAAGCGGTTTTAATTTTTTCCATTCAGTATACGGGTAATGAAATTATCGATTAAATTCAGTTACCCGTTAATTAAGGCTACATATCTGCCACTGAAATTAGCGAATCTACCACTCACTCGAATTAAGAAGAAAAAAAAAAAAAAACATTAACCAGCCGTATAAGAGACGGTGTGAAAATGGAATGAAAAGTGCTAGGTAAAAAGGATTATACAAATATTGCACAAGAAAGACGGAAAAAAGGTGCCTCGCAATTAAGAAATGCAAACTTTTTATACCAACAGAAGAAGATTCTCAGATAAATTGCAATAAGCTGCGAGAAAATGTCAAGAGAAAAAAAAATAAAGAAGAAGAAAAAGAAAAAGAAAAAAAAAAGCGAACGAAAGAAAGATGCTGCATAGACCAATCGAGGAAAATAGAGGGGAAAAAAAACGTGCATCAAAAAGCTGGAAAAAGCTCAAGAGAGAAGACTTTTAAGACAAGAAAGCTCGTATAACGTTTTAAACTTATACTTTGGACATAGAAATAGGTCGAAAGTTCGTGATTACAGCAATCGCTCGGCAAAACTGTATCGTAACACATCGAATCTCAGAGTAAACGAAAAATCCCTTTCTACGTCACGGCGAGGATTTCCGGTAGGGTGATTCCGACTACCCCTTGGCAGCTCTCATATCTTTAAGGGTTCTAACGGGATTCGGTCGTAAAAATATCGTCGAACGCCAATTTTATACACTTTTCGCAACGGTGAGATCATGTCTTCGTGTTTTAAGCTCATGCGAGTTATCCTCGGCTGAAAAGTCGCGCGCTGATCGGTGTGCGCATCGTATATATATATATGTAGAATATATATGTATACACACACACACACATACATACATTGAGGTTTTGCCTTAAACGGTAGACTTTTCTTCCTTTCTTTCCCTTCTAAAACCTGGTAACCAAAGAAAAATAACGACTCACGCGTGATTTCGCCTCAGACCCATTCGGCTATTCGCACGAAAACGTTTCGTGTCTCTGCAGTGTCGCCATCCTCTTCCTCCTATCTTTTCCAGCCCCAATTTACCCCTTAAACATTCCCGGAAGGGACGGAAATGTCGAGGGATGAGAGAAAAATATTTCCAACTTGCGTGGATATTAAAATCTCACCCTGCAAAGCCAGGTTACAATTTAATTTTATCGTATATGTATATAGAACTACTATAATACCATGATCTTGGATGAGTTTATGTTTTTTTCTTTTACTCAGCACCCCTCAACGATTCGTGATTCTTTTGAAGATAGAAATATTTTTTTGTTTGTTTAGTGGAGGGAAATTAATATGTTTAAATACGAATCTGAATTCATTTACGAAAATTAATTTTATTACGTAGGACAGTTATAATTCGAAAATGAATAAACCAATTTAGATGAATTGGATTCAGGACTTCACTTGTGGGATTGGAATTAAATAGAATAAAAATCCTAGTTAAAAATTTTTTATTTCCTCTCAGGTCAGTCGATTTTCCCGATTGTTTCTTTGCTTTGTCTTCTCAACACTGAGTAGAATAGAAAAAATATGAGAAAGAGCAAAAAAAACTTACATCCTTAGGCCACACTTTCCTCCTCGAGATGCACTTGCCAGAGGGGAGGTTCCGCTGCAACCGCACTGTATGCAACCATGCCATGGGCATCGAGACACGTGAAGGCAGCTGTCGCGCTCAGTTGGGTAAAAAGAAGGGAGAATTTGCTCATTCGTGGGTAAAATTAAACCGAATAGAAAAGTATTGATGTGGAAGTCTGCGACGCATCGACGCAACGAAGTGAATCCACTCGTGCCAACGGGACATCCGCTACGGATTACACGGAAGCTCTTGTGGCTAGATACTCGTCGAAAGCCTCTCAATTTCTACACGTGCCTTTGCCTCGTCGATTGAACGGTATCAAAAAATGGTAACACTTGAACGGTATTACCGCAGTTTCGTTCATTTGTAAAGAAGCCTCCAATTCTACCAAAACCAGTTTGCATCTCCGATAGTCTCCCGTTTCATTTGTATCAATCCACTTGGACATGGGATGCAGTAAATCGGACACTAGATTGCGAGTACAGGTTGTTTTCAAGCAAACGCCACGGTATGTTGGGTTGCCTATCTCTGATGAGAACGAATATCGGTAATACAGACTACCGAGTTATCGGTTGGTAGCGCATTTAAATTTAGATTTAAGATAGATTTAGCCAAGCAGTTGTTTCGTGTGTTATAACCTACGCTGAGGCTTTCACTGATCGTGTCTCGGAGACACGTTGAAGCGATTATACGACTTGACCTGGCTAAAGATATTATGACGCGGTGAGTCTGTATTACCGATATTTGTTCCCCTTAGTGGTAGGCAAACCAACTTACGGTGGTGTCAACTCAAAAATACACTTAAAGCTGTCGTCTGGTTTTCAGCGAACAAATCTAAAAAATTTTGCTAACGCGTCACTCGATGTTGGATATTTGATTTGTAGCTGTCGGTTAAAATTAGCCTGAAAATTTATGAACAACGCTTCACATTTCTTGGATCATTTGCATGCGAGTTTGGATTTGACTTTCCCGCAAGGTATACCATATAGCAGTGCACAAATGTCCGAGGTTGGAAAACCCTTTTTGCGTATGAATATTTCATTCCCATGTTGTGCCGGGTTCGAAATGAAATTTTCCTCTTCTTTGAAATATGGTTGAACCTTTTTCGATGTTCTGTTACTTTTGCTTTTTTTCCTTCCTCTTTCTTGGTGGGTACTTGATATAAAATTTCTGTCTTTGCTCTTTTTAACCGTTTCCACCTCGTTGAAGATCGTAAACGAAGGCTGTCTACCTACTCGGTCAGTAAATCCAAAAGCATATAGCTCATTGCATAATTGCCGGGAAAAAAATAAAAAGTTCCTTACGAGCTTTGCGTCTTTTGTTTCTGAGAGTGCTTTTGAGTTTCTTTTTTTTCCAACTCTTTTCCAGTATACTCGTATACTAACTATAACATTCAACTCAAAGAAGGTTAGGATATTCTTCGGCGGTCAGGTAAGTTCAGACGTTTTAATTAGTCTGAAGAGTTTTATGTTCCTTTATTTTTTTACTTTCTCTTATCAAATGGGTTCAGTGCTCTTTATGTAGCAAAGCTACAAGTGCATTCAACGAAATTGATGTTTCTTCAATTAGGTAATTTCCGATAGAGTTGCGAACGTAATGGGAACTTGGCCAACATTTTTCCCTACGTCAAATTACTCGCCTCCATATCAATTCGCTTGGTTGTTACGCGTCTGGCAATCTCATAAAAGTCACTCGCATTTTCTACTGGAATTATAATAGAAATTCATTTAGCTCATCATTTAGCTGCGTCGTTCAATAAAACGCAGATAAATAAACGAATAATGCACTTTTATACACCATCAATAGATCAGTATGATTTGAATCGCATCAAAAGCTTCTAGGTTTAGCCTGAAAGCTCGAATTGATCCTTGAACTTTTCATGATAAATAGCTCTACTGTAATGGATAAATTCTATGCATTTCAAGATGTTTTCAGGACTAATGCAGGATGGTGAAGATGTTAGTTGGTTGAAATTTTCTCCATACACAGAATCAGCGTGTATGGATTAAAGATTTAATGAACAGTGTACGTAGCTCAGAGTTGATTAAAGGTTTGATGCTACCGCTATCAGCAAGCCCCTGACGAAGGTTTCAGACTAAACGTCAGATCTGACGTTAACTGATAACAGATAGAATTACGTATTAATCCTGGCAGCGTGGCGACTGGGTATGGATTTATTATTAATCGTCTCTTATCCCCCGTTGCGTCATACTCCTGAAAAATCTTGTAAATCCCATCCAGTCATCGTGCAACAAATAATACAATAATTCGAGCGATTCGAGTTGGTTTTATTTTGCGAAAACCAAGTGGTGAAAAAAAGAGGCTGACAGTGCAGCTAAAACTAATCGTAAGAGTGAGTCAGGGCTTTTTGTTCAATTAAGAGGATGCCGATAGTCCGTCTTTACCGACTGAGTGAAATTACACTTATTTTGATTATTAACAAAGCCTCCGTAGCACTAATGCAAAAATGCCAGAGTCAGCGCGTTTCTAAATCCAATCCTGAACAAAACTGTAGAAAAACTTTTTTTTTGTTTCATGCGAAAATAACTTCAGAAAACGTATTCCTGTAATAAATAGTAATTTGATTATGGAAATACAATTCTTGGCGTTATTATGTTACGTAGAATAAAATTTTAGAGTAATTTAGAGTAGAGTAGAATTTTCACGTCAGTAATGCGTAGATTTTGATCATAGTCAAAATAACTGACATCCAACGCGGTCGATAAAGACGGATTTTAGCATCTTCTTAATATATACTATTTCACGACGTTTCCAAATCGATTAAAACTTTTCGGTGCAGAGAGTTTAACTCCCAGGGACAAACGAACCGATGCTGTTTGACATTCGACCAAAGACACCGCCCTCTGTACTCTCTACACAAAATACACTTGCTAGTATGTGGGATCAGGTTGCTGACAGTCGATGAGTCGAATAATACTCTCGACAATTAAAATTCACGGTTGAAGGCTCTGGCAATTTGCCCGGTGATACGACGCAAAACTTTCTCTCTCTCTCTCTCTCTCTCTCTCTCTCTCTCTCTCTCTCTCTCTCTCTCTCTCTCTCTCTCTCTCTCTCTCTCTCTCTCTCTCTCTCTCTCTCTCTCTCTCTCTCTCTCTCTCTCTCTCTCTCTCTCTTCCGATGAGGATTGTATCGATTCTGCAATAATCACCTGACTGTACCTACTATAAAAATCTATAATAGATAAGTAGCCACTTCGATTCACTTGCAATGTTTTGATTTGACGAAATCACTTGAAGTCTTGAACTCAGGAGCGTGTCGGCAAAAACTATTAACTATTCAGTTGAAGTCATTTGATCTATTTTTAACCCCTTCAAATTATTGATAGAAATCGATCAATGGTAATGAACAGGAGAAAACCTTCGTTGATTTTCACATTGACCTGGATAACCAGCCTCAGACTAGGATATAATTATAAACGAAACAGTTAATAATTGGAATATTATTTGACACGTAATTCTTTTAACAATGGTCAGGAAATTGCGAGAGTTATTATTTGGAGCCAGCCTAGGTAATTTCTAGGTTATGTTTTTCTTGACGTGGTTTTATAATGGACCCATTTGACCATCGGCATTGAGAGATTTTTACTGTGAAAATAAAGCTTACACTACGTACCGGTGAAAATGTTGTGTTCTAGGAAGTTAGTAAAACTCTGGTCGAATGATAAAACCGAAGTGAAAACTTAGGCTGGCACGTACGACAGAATAACTTCGTGTTCGGGAAAGCTTTGTATTTTATAGAATATAAAGATACCCTCGTTTCAAATTGAAGGAAATGACACGAAATGTCACATGGATGACGTCAAGCTGTGAGAAATTCAATCACGAGAGGGAAACTATACTGGAACTTTTATTCTATCAGTTGTTGGCATTTTATATAAATAAATATATAAACTGTAACATTTGTCTTCGTTTATTATAAAATATTTTTATCCGCAGGTCGACTCGCTCACTGTCAGATGGTAGAAATTTCAATTTTTCATTATCTTGAGGAACAGCGAACTCCGAGCGGTTCCATTTGCAAAATTGTCAAAGTCTTTACTCCTGAAAATAAAATGACCTACTTTTTTTTTTTTCATATAATGGATCGATATCGCGGCGCGGGAGTATAAACGATGATGAGGTTCACGCACATCGGATGTATAACGCGGGATTTGAAGAAGAGAATGAAAAACAAAAATAAAACGACAAGAGAGAAAAAAAGGAGGGAAATTCAATAGTTGAACGAAGAACGTTATAAAGGGATTCAATTCTCGTTGCCAGCTTTTCCTTCGCACGTTTTAACCGTCCAAGAATTCGTGACGACGCTCAATCGGCGTTACATTTGCATTTTCTTTCACACCCGCACCGCGAAACTCGAACCCTGACACAGGTGATGTAAAAAAGGAAAAAAGAAAGGGAGAAAGAGAGGGACCGAAAGATTGGGAAATTCTTATACCATTGATACCAGAGGGTACGCAATACACGCGGTGAAAAAAAAAGCCTTCGAGACTCCAATTAACGTCTGTCAAAGCGAGAATTCAGAACGAAATTGGATCCTTCCTGCAGCTTGTATTTCAAAACAAAGTATTACTCTCATTGATCCGATATATATATACGCCTTTGATTTTTCAAGTATTGAAATCACACAATTTGTGTGAACGAACTCCTACTTTCGAAGCTGACTCCAATCGATTTAACTATTGTGAGCACACGATTATTTTCTTATTTAAGAAATTCTACAATTATCAACAAATTTCGTGAGCTGCGAGATTCTTTTAAATATATAATATAATATATTATATCCTAGAAATAAAAGCTTCGTTTAAAATTGCTTCAAAATTATTGAAAGTCTGATAGATTCGTTCGACTCCACACTACGATGGGTTAGAAGACTTTTTTGGATATCGATTTAAGACTTTCACTTGTTATCATAATCAATATCCACGAGTCCACTGAATTCTCAACCATTTTAATGTGATTTGAGATGAAACGTAAATATATGTTTCAGAAAAAAAATTTTAGCGACTTTCCACCATGGCACCTCTAAAAAAGTTTGATTAGGTTAAAAGAAAGATACTGTAAAAAGGTATGTTTTCCACTACAATAAATTTTTTATGTTCATAAAGTATCGCGAATACATTTTTTTTCTATCTTCAGTTGATTCAATCTCATAAAATGCTTATAATTTAACATAAACTTTTAATGTATAATAATAAGATCTTTGCACGATACATTGTCGTATTATGGATCGTGATCTTTGAGTTGAACATGATTGTCAGAAAAGAAATAATATATATAAATCAAAATTTGTGTGTAAACTTTTGAAATTTTTTTCTTTTTAGTCAGATTTTCACAACAGAAATTTTTTTTGTTAACTTACAATAAAACAGGTGAAAATGACAGAAAAAAACAGTATACTCAAAGCATGGCTATATCTTGCGATAAAATTGTAAATACAGTGTCAGATTTCTGCCAACCAGCATCTTTAAATATTTACAAAACGAAACGGTACCTGCATTTCAATACTGCGTGGACGTTTTTAGTATTGCAATTTGGGACGCCACACGCTGGCGTATCCTCACTTAGTTAACCTCAGGGTGTTAATGCAGGGCGCGGGTTAACGCGGGCCTACACAATAGAAATGAATGTTCGACATATAAAACAGGTTTAATTTCCACCTGGTTAATGAGGCTCGCGTGCGTGGCTTTATACATGGAGTTTTCCCCAGTTTTGCCAACAATTAAGATAAGAGAACCGTGCATGCTCCACCCCGCCGCGGCGTAATATTAAGTACGACAACCATAATACCGTGACATCAAAGTTCTCTCTTATTTTCATTTCTCTCGCTCAACGTTTTCCCTCCATACGTCAAAAACGTTTCACAGAATTTAAAACGCAACACGTGAGAAGCTGGTTTCACGCGTTGAAACGGTACTTTTCAGCGAAGTAGCTCGTTTCATTGGAGCTAATACGTTCGATGGTTACACCATCGCTATAAGAGGCAAATTATTGCCTCCATAATTCAACGCTGATTGTGAGAAATATACTCGTGTTAATATAACGAGCTTTGCTATGCTTGGGAATAATTAATAATTCTACCAACCACTTTGCAATGCTTCCCACCGTCCATTCAACCGTCGCTTTACGAACACCCGGAGGTCTTCTAGTAGCAGTTGTATGAAGTACTTGGAATGAAAATTTCAATCTGTGGTGAGTCAAGTCCTGGAATTATTCGCTACAATTACGCTCTCGTCGTTAAAAGAACTCCAATTCTACTGAATCTATGTTTTCTTTCTTTGCACCAAACCTTTTGAAGAAAGGATAGTGGCCTTTGCAAACTTTGCGAAGTCAAGAGGAATTAATATCCGAAGAAGCACTGCAGCTGCACTTTCACGTCATTACCTAACGAGAACATGAGACGACGTGCAGTTGAAGGACATTGTCAACTGAAGGAACTGTCAGCTAACCATGGAACTTTCTGTTCAGGTATTCCAGGGGACTTTAGTACTCACTTTGGAATTGCCCTGCGAGGGGCTAACCCGTCTCGTTATACATCGCGGTCGGCTTTGTCTGCCTACTTCCAAAGACAAATTTCGTCTCGGAAAAAGACTTGCTTTGTACTTCAACGGCATTTTGCGATGGAATATAATTCATCATAATTTAATATCAAGCTCTTGGGCCGCCTTTGACTTCGCCGCGACTCACCGCTATCATTTCTCGAAACGACAGTTATACGGTTCCAGCTGAAAAGCCAACGTTGACAATTAAATTCCGGGTACATATGAAAATCAAACTGGCAATGCCTGTCCAGCTGGTATATCATACCTTGCAATACTACTTTCGTGTCACATTAAACAACCATCGTCGCGAAAGAGATTGAACTTCATCTTTGAACCGATTCATCGAGAATGCCGGCTCAACACAATAATGCTCAAAATATTTCGCCGTATGAAATACCGTCGAAGCTTGTGAAAGCATGTAAACACGTGTCACACACTCGCCTTCTCGTGCTCAGCAGAGCAAGCGACACTTGGAGCTTTTCCAAGGCAGCTTCTGAGGCAGGACGATCTGAAAACTGGCCGTTCTCTGGGGTCGGTTCTCGGCTCGGGACCCGAAATTATCGCCCTCGAGTTGCCAAAGGCGAAAACGAAGGCGCGAGGGCGCCAAGGAACGTCGAGGGACCTGGAGGAAGGGTGGCGAAGGACCCGACGGGACGCGACGGTACCGATCTCAAGGAAGTCGTACGGCTTTCAAGCTCGGGTCGATCTCCGGAACAACCCTCTCGAAAGGCAGCGAACCGTGTTCCCTCCTTTCAACGTTTACTCCCCCTGATCCGTCGCCGCTGCTGTTGATGTTCTACAAGTCGCGCGTGCTTAAACCACCGGCTTGTTCACGACCGGAAGTCTTCACCGCGCGTTTGATTTTCCATTTTTTTTACCCACGACGAGCGACGATTCCGTCCAGTTTCTCACCGTCTTTCTCACCGCCTTACGTTTGACTAATTGTCGAGATTAAGCCAGCAAAAGGTCGCGAGAAGCCAGATGCAGGCTGGCAGGTTGACTTTTTTTTACTCTTTTTTACTATTCGCGACGATGAACGAAAGTGGAAAGAAAAAGAGGGAGAAGTGTGATTATCCGAACCGCATTCTCCTTGTCTTGGATATCCAGTTTATAGGTTGGTATGGACCTACTTGTGGAGGATGGAAACCGTTCAAACGATTCATTTTACTTCTCCATTCTCTGCAGGCGCCTCTATTCGAGAATTGAAAAATAGTCTCAGGAAAGAAAAGGTATATTTTACGATTATGTCGCAGAATTATAGAATTGAGGAATTCAAGCGAGAGGGAGGATTTATTCAGGCACAGAAAGCTCTTGCTGCTGGATTTGATGAAAAAGAAAAATTTCTCAGAGAACAATAGGTGCAGAAAACGGTCCCGAACTTGTGTGACTGAAATGCTCGATGGAAAAAATTGTCGCGTTCTGAAATGAGCAAAATACTAATCAGGTTATGAAGGCTGATTGACTGGAAATTTATAAAAAAATACGTGAATAAGGAATGCTAGAATTGTTAACAGTCGGTTTGAATTTCTTTGAAATCGTTGAAAATTTTTTCAACTTTACTCTACGTGATGAATCATTTTATTCCAAAGAATATTTTTTAGACATTCACTAAAACAGATTTTCTTTCTTTTTCAGAAGTAAATTCAATATTTTCATTTGGTGTGATGTTGTAAAGTTGAATATTTAACGACGTCAATATGATAAAGAAACCGTGTTCCAGCGAAGCTGTAGAAAATGATCTTCCGACTAAAATTAGTAATGCAAAGTCGCACGAATTTACAATATTTCTATCCATTTTCACGCAATATCAAATGAATAGACGATATCGAAGCTTTCTTTTATAATTTTGGTATTTTTTATCTGCGTATTTTCAAAAAGGTCTTCCCAGCTTACAAATATAATCATTTGATTAATAAATGATACATAAACGACCATCAGCTCGTAATAAAGTCAATAAAAAGAATACAGTTCAGCCATCTAATCTCCTTAACAACAAAATCTTGAGTTTGACATTTTCAGGCTTTACAAAGTCCGAGATTTTCATATTTCAAACTAGACTGCCGGAGGTCATACATCAATTTCACTTTCAATTCATTCCAACAAATTCAGCATTCCCAGCATCACCATTAAAGTCATAGCTGCAAGTGGTACTAGAATGTTAATAAAGCTACAAGCAGTTCAACAGACACAATGGAAGTATCGAACATTCGGTTGGCTCACATCCATGAGAAATGGAACGGTTTTTACCGCAAGACCATTTCAAGGGATGTTCAAGGGCGTCAAGAGTGACGGTCGCATTTATTTCTCCTCCGTCTCTCCTTCAAACGTGGAATTACATAGTAGCACGTAGTACGTCAAGCGTGCAGTTATCGCACGTCAGGATCTCTCGCGGAACGTTAACGGCCCTATGAGACATTTATACACCGACTCGAACACGCGAGCGATTCGCGATAGAATTTAGTCACCATTCTTCGCCCATATAACCACTTCGATTTTTTTTTTACGCTGATGAATATGGATACGGTTTGAATTCAGAGTTTAATGCGATACCTCGGATATATCCGACAGTTATAAGTATCAAACTATATATAACGCTGAACGTTTTACGTACGAATGGGACCTCATAGTCCAGTCAAAATTGATCTGAATTCAAAATACTCGAAGCGTTGCTGGATTTTGGATTTTAGGGGTTTTCGACCCTCGGGAACTCGTATCTGAAGTCATTTTTTAGCTGCATAGCTGGAGTTTTGAGGAAACAGCCAAATTTGACGTTTTCTTGGATTTCGCTCAAAAACTGCTATTGTTAGATGAAAAATGATTTGATCATTGTGTAGAGCGGAAAATTCTATATCGAATTGTGTTCTCATGTGTCGGGAACGGAGTCGGATTATCAAATTAAGAAAAAAGAAATTATTGCACAAACAAATCCCCAGATGACGTCGATAAGTTTAATTTCCTTTTTCTTAATTTGATGATCCGACTCCGTTTCCGACAAGTCATTTTTCAAGTATCGACAGCAGTTTTTGAGGAAAATGCAATAAACGTCGAAAACCCTTATCAACCAAAATGCAACCACGAGTCGAATACTTTGAAGTCAGACCTATTTTGACTGGACTACTCAACTCGATTCCTTTCGGACACGTACATTTATTTGACCGTCATATTATTTCTTCAATTCTTAGAAATACAGCAGTGCTCAAAAATATTTTTACAATATGAAATTCATTGATATTTCGATACATAATTTTTCTTTATTTTAAATTTGTTTTCTACCGAACGAGAGTTAATTTTCTACAATTACGTAGAATATAGAATTTATTTCAATAAAAAAATTATTGATATTTCTATTTTATATTATTGTTATTAACCCAATTACTGTCATTTTTAAAATGCTTTTTAGCACTACTGTATTTTATACATACACGTCTTTGGCAATCTCATCGAGTACCTGAAATCTAAGGAAATAATTCCAGGAGTCTCGGACTTTTTAATATTTTGCGAGTTTTGGCAAACTTTGGTTGGATTATTTAACGTATAAAGAGTCTCTGAAGTTTTCTGAGACGTAAGAAATTAGATTATATGTATATAAATCGTATTTTCAATCCGAGATGATATTTAAAGTTGCCCAAGTTCTCTGGAAACCACGGATTAATATTTTTCACAACTTTATTAGAAGTTACGTGAAATTTTTTCATAATCCTTAGCTTCAAAAGTGACGCAAAAGATCTTGGAAAACTCGGTGGGATCAATTTCATGATAAAAGATCTAAAACCTTCTAAAACGAGTATAATAATATAAATCAAAGAAATGTGCGATGAAACTATATTTCAATGTTGCATTATCGCAAAGTCTTTGAACTTACAGAAAAATAATATGAAATCTTCTGTGTGAATCAGCATTCTTACGATGTATTCGGCGAAATTGTAAAAAGTAATAAAAATTACTTGAATAAATTCATCGTAAATCGTGTAAAAGCTTCGTCTTCTTCAGCCAAACTATAACAAAAATCCTCTGAAACCAGACGCAACGATTTACATTTGGTGTAAAAAAACTAGAAAATATATTACGAGTTCAACCCTTGAAATTTGAAAAAAATCTTTCTCCCGCAGTTATTACAGTCTTCGTTATAAATTTTCATTTCGAAAATTATTAAGCGATTACACATAGTACCGTAAATTCTTATGGAAAAAAAATAAACAAACATTTAAAATAATAAATAAATAATGCAAAAAGAATAAGGATTCTTTCAAAGGTCGAATATCCTTGTACCTGAAGTACCAAAAACCAATCATTGATCAAACAGCGTTTGCGGGAAGTTCGAAAGCTTTGCCAGAACACGGATCCTCGATCAGGATATTCGAAGTCCCCAATCCGTGAAATTACTTATGTACTAACGGCGCTAAGTACCGACGCAGGATTCTAGGATTCAACCCATCCCAGCAGTAGCACGTGTCCTTTGGCCTCCTCAAAGGGGTTTTGTATCGTACCTACAGGGTCGCCTTCTCCGTGAAAGCTCTCCCTCCCTCATCTCGATTCGGCGGCACCGCGGAGCTTCTGCGGCACATCTCGCTCAGATCTCGCCCAACGTTATCATTCCGTTCCTGTTCCTCCGCCAGACCCGGCTCAATCAGTATCAAGAGCACGTCCGACGCATTCTTGATTCCAGAGGCCGCCTCGCCTCGCCTCGCAGACTTGTATCCGCGGCCTCATATTCGCGAGAAAATTGGAAAATGCCCTCTCTCTTTCTCTTTCTCTTTCTCTCTCTCTCTCTCTCTCTTCTTTCGCCGTTATTATCGGCGGGTCGTTTCGTGGTAAAAAATTATCGCCTTTTACCTCCCCAGGATATTGTCACTTTCTTTCGACGCCTTGGCTCGTCTTCTCGACGCGTACTCTGGTCCAGCGGAAAAAACCAGCCTGTAAGAACCTCGGACAGGATCCAGAATCCATCTCCACATCTCCACCCCTCTGGGCACTCATACACCACGGATATTATTAGTCGGTTTTTCTGCACCCTTCGAATCTTTACGGAGTTCGTTAAGAGTTTTTTTTTATACCTCCGACAAATGGGGAAAACACTGATGTCGTTATGTCGTCCTTTGTCTATGTAACAAATTCAACATTATTTATCACATTGAACAACCAATGAACTATCGTCATCACTCCCGTGAATTATTGAGTTTCGACTTCTCACGGCTTCCATATTATTATACTTTTCTTTTTTTTTTTTTTTTTTATCATAAACGATCAACGACTTATTTACGAGTCTTTCGTATTATTCAGAAATCAGATTACGACGGAGAAATATTTTCTATCGCATGTAAGAACAATCATGACATCGTAATTCTTAACGTAGACCATTTTTTCTTTCTGCAGGGAGATTTCTTCTTTCGTTTTTTTTTTTTTTTTTTTTTTTTTTTCATCACACCTCTGGAAACAGAAAAAAAAATTGATATTAAATATCTGTTTCGTAGAAATACTGCAGAGAGAGAGAGAGAGAGAGAGAGAGAGAGAGATCTAATGTGTAATTGCTACGAAAGCGAGCGCCAATTCTCAGAGTTTATTTTTTATTCAGGGACTTGAGTTCTGTCACGGTTCTTTTTTTTTTTTTTTTCTTTTCCTTTTGTGTTTTGTTTTTTCTTCTTCCCTTTACCTTGTCGACTTTACCTTTATTTCCGACGCCGGGCTAATTCGTATACGACAAAAATTTTTGAACGCCTCGTTGACGCGTTAATGCTAATTAATTTTCCCAGAAGGTATTCCGAGTTTCGCAAAATACGCCATGATACGAACCCTGCGATTTGTCCAGGTGAAAATTACCGGAGAGTGAAATAAACACCCACGTAACCTACGATTATTACGTGGCGAATAATTCTGCAAACTCGGGCTACTTCACGTTGTATTTGCAAAATACAAAACTCGTCCGCTCGCTGGTTTTAGCGTTTGCAAGTTAACAAACCAGAAAACATCTCCACCACCTTTCGGGTGCTTGATTTTGCAGTATACCTGTTACTTAGGGGAGGGTGAGGGAAAGTGGGCACCTTAAAATTTTTGTATCCCAAAAAATTTGGGGCAAATTTGGGGCTGCCTGAAATTTTTTAAATAACGAAGGATGAAATTAACCCCCTGAACTTTTTATTAAATATGAATTATTCGGATGTCATTTACTTGAGTAATTGCACAGCTCGTAACCCGAAATGTTTCAACGTTGTGCTTTACTCTCAATTCGTAAAAGTCAAATAATTTTCTGAATTTCAATTTATGATTACTTTTTCTAGAGAATGCTAGATAATAATTTAATTTAATCGTTCATGTGAAAAGTAAACAGTTTATTCTGATTTCAGGTATTATTTTATTAAGGGGCCCGCTTTGCGCCACCCTCTCCTACTTGTTCTGGGAAAAAATTCCACACTTGATTTAACAAAGTTAAACTTGTTTACGAATTATTTAATTCCATTTCACCAGAATATTAATATGTCGTTGTCGATAGAAAATTATATTACAGTATTTTATGTAATATGTATTGCCAGCCTTTAAACTTGTACGGTTACTAAACTTTGTCACATGAAAATACCATTAACGAGGACACGATGGGATCCTGACAGAAACTTTGCTGTCACAAAATGTGTAACACATACTAAGGAGAGTAGAATCGATAGTTTAACAAACGTCTTGTCACTGAAAATAATTTTTTATCGCCATATTGGGCAGGATTAAATTGAAGTAACAATGGATTTTCTTCTTCACCCGAAAAAAAATATATTTGTTTAAGTAAAACAATCTTTTTTTTTTTCAGAACAAAATTGTTACGACATTTCTTGATTAGTTTTTTTTTTTTTTTCTAACAATCAGCTCTATAATATTTAACTGTTTTTGTTTTGTGTGTATTGTTTTGAATACACTTCTTGCTTTGCAATAAAATTTTCGATTTTACGCTATAAAATAGTTGTTTTGTTAACGACACCTCATAGTTTTGTCAAAAGAAAAAAAGAAGAAACAATTGACTTTTCAAAGAACTCGAAGTCAAAACAAAAAACAAGTTTTATTCAAGTACCCGATTTGAGTATTCCCATCAAATAAATACGTTCAACAGCAATTAAGTAGTGAAAAAATGGCAAAATAAAAGTACCGAGTCTTCCTATTTTTACAGTCAAATTGGAAGTGCACTGACGTATATAAATCTAGTGAAAATAAATATTAATACGATCTTACAAAAGTACAAAGAAAAAAAATTTTTTTTAAATTTATCGATAATTGTGCAAATATATAAATAGGATAAAAGAATTCTAGAACCACGTGAAACGATTACAAGCTAAGTTTTTTTCTTTTCTATTTTTTTATTTTTTTTATTTTGTATCTAAGGTTGCTCCGAATGAAATATAAGGGTGACATTATCCCGGCATGCGTTAGGGAGGTTGACGATACAGCGATAAAGAGAAAATTTCGTGTGTAAAAGTCTCGTTATTCTTTATTTTATACATCATTTACTTTCCGTTTCGTCCCGGACTCACGCACAGGATGTGAACACGCACTTACAGCTCTGATCTCGCACCCCTAGGTGGAATTTCCACGGGATAACCGAGCACACAGGCAGACTACGTCGTATATCGACTCGGCCTGATAGCTATTTCGACGTACAATCTCGGAGTTCAGGGTCTCTCGTCAATGGATCCTTTAACGTCAGAAACTTTCAATTGGAAATTCTTTGACGAGTATATGGCAGACGGCTGATATTAAGTAATAAATCATCCTATTCCAGGGGTATTATAACCCGGGCGGCTGCCTGATACCGGAGCCCAGGTGAACGAACGACGTCTGCGCCAATTTTCATTCCCGCTTGGTATATACATACACATTATACATACATACATATATATATATATATATAATATATATATTAGGGTGGCGCAGGAAAACCGACTATTTTTTTGAGTCTCGTGTGACAAAATGTTAGTTTTTGATGTTTTAAGAGCCTACTCCAAAGGATAGTTGGAAAAAAAAAAATTTTTAGAGGTCGCTCCACATTTTTTAAAACGCCAGATATCGTCAAAAATCGATTTTTTTTTTCTCGTTACGGTATAATTTTATAAACAAAAAAATAAGTCTCCGAAAGTTTCAGTTCAAAATTTGAATTTTGAAAGGTCGCTAATAATTTATTTTCAATTTTTTCGGTGCATTTCTTTAGATCTTTTCGAGCGACCTTTTAATATTCATATTAAAATTTCATAAATTATTTTTCTTTAATTTAGTAAGAAAGAATCGATAACAATACACCACGACGTGAATTAAAAATCAAACAAAATACTGAAAATACAATTTTTTTAATTTAATTGCTTGACGATTTTTGACATTTTAAAAAATTTTGAGCCACCTCTTAAAATTTTTTTTTGAGCTGTCCTTTGGAGTGGGCCCTTAAAACATCAAAAACTAACATTTTGTCACACGAGACTCAAAAAAAAAAAATAGTCGGTTTTTTTGCGCCACCCTAATGTATACATTAGGGTAGATGGGCAAAAAAAAAAGACCATTTTTTTTCGTTAGTCACGGTGAAAATAACGTACAAGATGGCGAAAAAAGAAATTCTGTGATAGTTTGAGCTCCTAATATTAATATTAAGGGGTGCCTATTCGCGATTTTCCATTTCCCGTTTAAAAAACAAAGGAAGTGGTTTTTTTTTTTTGGGGGAATATTTTTTACTCAATAACGGATCGACGTATCGTAAAGAACAATATATATTTTTGTAGGACAATGAACGATCTACAAAAAAGATTTCTTGCGATTTTTTCGTTTATCTACTGGTTCAAAAGTTGACAAGAATATTAATTTTGCACAATGGTTTGCATTGAAAACTTATTTCTTGTTCAGTAATTGGAAGTGTCGGAGGAATTTCGATGTTTCATTAAAGATTTTAACATGAAATTTAATGAATATTATATTTTTTTCATTTTTCAACCATTATTTCATAGTGAAAATAAAGAAAATCGGGAAATTTGACATAATTAATTTTCTAACTTTAAATAACTTTTGAACCGGTAGATTTACGAAAAAAATTAAAGAGATCTTTTTTGTAGTTCGTTAAATTTCTTAGAAAAATATGCATTGTTCTTTAAGATAAACCAATCCGTTGTTGGATAATAAAATTGCAAAATAGAAAGAAGTTTTCTTGTGCTATTTAAACGGAAACTGAAAAATCGCAAATAGGCACCTCTTGATATTAATATTAAGAGCTCAAACTTTGAAAGAATTTTTTTTATCGTCATCTTGAACTATATTTTCATGGCGACTAACTTCGCTGAAAGATTAATTCGTTCCATGCCAGCGATCCCGTGGTCTAGTGTCCCAATTCTTCGTCGAGCTTATACTTCTCGTCGTCGTTGTGCTGGAGATCCTTTTACACCGTCGATATTTGACGCACACCTGACGTGCCTTTGACCCTTTGTCCCGGGGGTCAGCGGGCCCCGCGTCTCAAGAGTCGCCGGGGGTGAGAAAAGGGGCGAAAATCTGTCGCGAGAAAAGTGTCCTATCTGTGTGATGGACATGCGCGCGGGTAAAACTCTCGTCGACAGCTTTTGCCAGCAGCAAAACATCGACGGAAATCTTTTTCCTAATCCGCTTTGAAACCTTTGTCTTCGAATTATCAGCACTTCCTGGCCGTATGATGAAACGTACAACGTAATACACTACTTTTTTTTTCTATCTCTGGAGAAGAGTCTGATCTTTCCGAATGTGAAATAAATTTTAAAGCAGAGCCAAATAAACGCGTGTATTTCCTATCTATAATTGCGAAGCGGATTATAAATAAATAATTGTTTTTTTTTTTTTTTAAACGTAGACTTTTCGGAGTGTGTTGTAAAATTTTTAGATTATAATTAAATCAGTATATGTAGAGACTTCGATGAAAATATATTTATATTATATAATATATTATACACCGATACAGGAAAATTTAATGTCTTTTCAATACTTATGGGTATGTAATTATGATCCCATTTTTATCCCATTCTCAAAATATCGGTAAATATCTTGATATGTATATTTTTTTCTGACAAAAAAGTAGAAAGGATTGATTTTCTGGTCCTTAACATATATATATATATATATATATATATATATATATTAATTATTTTTTTCTACCGTTTTTTTTTTTATTTTTTTAGAAATTTTGAGTCAGAGGTTCAATTCAAAACGTGATAAAGTGGTCAACGTGATTCATGATCTGAAAATTAAAGATTTTCACATAACCTTAGTGCACACTACAACGCATATATCGATCCTGAAAAGCTAACTGAAAGTTATTGAGTCGAGAATGAGTTCATCGAGACTTTAATAAGAGATCGAGTCACAGTCATGGGAGGGGGGGGGGGGGGGGGGTCAAGCAAATGGTGATGTTGACTCAACGCTTGTTGATAGCAGTCGAAGTAATCATCTCCTGCAGGAGGGGAAATTTTTCGGAAATTTAATTAAACGACAGTTCGGCTCGGCCGATAATCATGGGGGGGGGGGGGGGGGGGGGTAAAACCTCCAAATATGTTATTCAATAACCGCGATTTTGCGTCCCGGTTTATCAAGATGTTTGTAAAAATATTCACCCCAGCTTGACGTCGCGAGGTACTCGGAAATCAGAGTCTGCGGCTATTATTCGTAACCTTAAGACTCGAGTTTTCAGCGCTCGTTGGATCAGCCATTAATTCCAATTTACCTTTGATCATTAATTTTTATCAACCTGTCATTAGTTTTACCGGGTCAATCACTCTCTGATCAGCGTTCGTGTATTTAATTGTCGTGCGAAACATGCCGATTTTACTCTCGTTTTTACGAATCTAAGGGTGCATCGATTGTAGACTTCATAATTAAGTCTTGATTATAAACAACGAAACAACTGCTTGGCCGAATCTACATTCACAGAATCTTTATCTCAGATCATGAATGTGAAAGGAATCGTCTAGGTTTCTGCTATGAAATTAATCAGAATTCAATTCAGTTATCGATTTCCAAACTCTTCTTCCAAGTTTCAAACACCTTTAACTGGACTCTACATCCCACACATCCTCGCTGTAAAAAAAAAAAAAAAAAAAAAAAACTTTGAACTTGGCACCGCAACCCGAGTGTACGTCTCTATCTGCGTTATTGTTTGTCCCTGCGATGACGCCGCGCCGGGACCCCACGACGTATTCTGTTTCTCTCGAATGTGCCTTGTTAGAACTGATTCCGGGTCAACAAGGTGCGGTTTCCTCGAGCAGAATACAGAGGTTTAGTCTTCTCTGCACAGAACCGCGACCGCGACAAAACGGAGCTCAAAATTTTCCCCCGCAAGCCTGGACGAGCAGGACGTGTGACAAACGAGGTGTCCGTTAGCTTGGTACTGACGACTGTACCTATATGTCATGTATAGGTGTGACGTTTTGACGGTGAAAACTCGTAGAGCTGCATTCAGTTGCCGTTTCAGTCGAATTATCCTAGCGCCAAGGAGAAACAAGGCAGATGATTATCTGCAGAGTTCAGTGAATTTCCATATGATCGAGTGATTTTCGATTGGAAGCTGTTGGAATTTTTAATTTTGTTGGAGCTTTTTTATTTTTACCAGTTTTGGAAATTTAAGGCGCAGTGATCGGAGCTTTGTGCTTAAAGATATTCGTGATGTACAATTCCGGTTTATTTCTTTTACGCTCGTTGATTGTTTCGACAAATTTTATTTGCTTGGTTCGAAAATTCAAAGAATTTCATTTCTGCGAACACACAATAGATATTCAATATTGTATACCAATCGTGATCTAAATCCGTTTCCCATAACCCCCCTTTCGAATCTGAGCTTGAAAATTCACTCCTCAATGGCTCTATTTAGTCTGACAAAAATGTCAGGATTTTACCATAAAACGTATAAGGGTGAAAACGTCGGGCGGTATCTGGGTTAAGGGACCAAATCAACTCGTTTTTATATTTTAAACGCATCTGGATACTCGAAGGGATACGATATTTTGTAGAAATTGCAAGTTCCTAGAAGCCAAGAGTTTGAGAAAAACTGTTTGATCGGTGAAATTGACGAGGCTTATTCGATTTCGAAAAAACAATTATACAGAACTTGAAAACAAAACATCAGAGGCTTTAATTTTTTTCAAATTGAAAAAAAAATTTCCCATTTCACCGCTAACGTATATGGCCGCAAAAATGCAGCGTAGTGAAAAAATAACACTTTTTCAACCTCTGCAATTGATTCGAACTCGAGTGATAATTATGTAAGTCTAAAAAATAACAAAAAAAAAAAAAAGATGTCAATTGATCATTAAAAAAGAATAACAACTTTTCGTTTTAATTAGGGGAACGTGATAATTTCCTTTTGACAAGAAGCAAGTACGAGAACGAGTTGAAAATTTTTTTAATTCATCCGGCAGGCTGGTATAATATATCAATTATCGAGGGGCGCAAAGCAATCAGAAAACTTTTGTGTGTCGCCAGAAACGAGAATAATGGTGAAAATTTTCGTTGAACTTGGATAAATTGAGGTTTTGCAAGCAGAGAGTAATATTAAGTATTGCGTTCGTTCGTCTGTGCGGTGCTGATCAGCCGATGACCCGATAAGGAAAGTTTAAGCCGAACCAAACCAAAGTTACGTCATTTTTACCACAATCTTTCGATTGGCGAATCGGCGTAAGTATATGTATATATATATATAGATTCTGCCACCATAATCCCAACTTTGAATCGTTCAACTTCCGTAACCCTCGCATCGAGCCGAGAAAGAGAAAGAGAAAGAGAAAGAGAAAGAGATCTAGAGTTTCCATCTCCGCTCGTTCTGACTTCGTATAAAACAAATTGCAGACAATTTCTGAGATAAGAAAAACTCAAAGGAGGATGAAAAATCAGGCGTAAAAACTGCTAAACTTTGATATTTTCAAACCTGACGAGGCTCCACGTTTCTCGAATATTTCCACGGAAATATATAGCCTTTAAAACTATTTACCAAACTCGAAAACGACAGGGATTCAGAAAGTGAAAGAGAGAGAGAGAGAGAGAGAGAGAGAAATGCGCAATGCTCGCTTTGACACGGCGTAGAGTCAATTCTAACTTCGTAAGCGGTGCCATCCAACTTTGCATTCTCTCTAGACGCAACGTAGTCGCTGAGGGAGAAACGGAAAGCCCTCGTACACGCGGACGTCTCTTCCCTTGCAATTCCGCTGCACGCCCCCCCCCTCTACTTTTATAATGCTACCAAGTGGCTAAAATTCTTAAGTTTCATAATATCCAGTTCACTTTTTCAAGTGGTCTCAAAGCCCAGGGGGAGCAGGGGTTCGTACTTCGTGGGGTGCACAAAGTTTTCATTCCTACTCAGAAACGCGAAAAGCCCTTATCTCAGACCGATTCAAGCCGGGAATAGACAAAGAAAAAGCATCCACTCAAACTATTATATGCGTTATTAGGAAGCTTGAATTCCTCTTTAAGGAGGGAGTTTTGTTTACCCTTGCACAATTTATTTTTGAGTTGACTTTGCGGGAAGGTTTGCAAATAGCCAAATCGTTGATTATTTACGAATCTTCTCGTATCTGTAACAGCTGTTGCTGAAAAATCAAACGAAAAAAAAATATTTCCCCACCCTCTAAAACACTTGACCCTGTAACAGTGTTTTACAATTTTTTTTACTTCGTTTTCGTTAATGAAAATCGTACCGTTTTTTATCACAGTTGCAATCGTGATCCGATGGACAGTGATGTGATAAATGTGGATCCAAGGAACACCGGCACCAAGATGTTGTAAATGGACTTCAAGGACATACATGTGAGTAAAAATAATAACGTTTAATTTTATAAAATATAACGATCGTTATTTTTACACGACGACCACAAGCAGTCTAATCAAGACTGATCCTGGCAGTGAGTTAGGAATATTTTTTCCAAACCTATTCTTATCCTACCTGCGAATTAATTTCCGGAAATAACGAGTGGCTGCATCGATACAGGACAAAGAGAAGGGCGGCAGGGTCTTGAAGCGAATTACTTGAGGGAGGTATTTTGGGAAGCAATAAAACCATTCGTAGACAGGCAGCAAGCACTTTTTCATCCTCTCGCTATGCCGGCTCACAATCAGGATCAGCTTACTTACGGCGTCAACGTCACCTTGGTGACGGAGCATTGCGGCACCCTTACTTTCGCGTCACCCCTGCTCCCCGGAACTCTTTAACAAGTACCCTGCGTCTCGAGCGTTGAGCTGTCTGGACGTCGCTTCGCGTCGCGTCGCGACGCCTCCTTGTTCACTGGCATAAAATTGCGAAAGAGCACAACGCCGAGGTCCTTGAGGGCGAAGAAGGGAGATCCTGGTTTCACGGTTCGAAATTTTCACCGTTAAACATGCGTTTTGTGTCCTTTCATCATCGCGTATAATTTGCTTGTAATGAAACTGGAAAGCCAGCCGCTTCTTTCAGAATGTATACATATAATTCTGATATTATATCCTTGAAATGATATTTTACGGTGTGTTTTTCCACGGAATTTATTCTACGGAAAATTATTCTCCACTACCAATACTCGCGGAATGAATCTCGATGTATTCTTACTCTTTGAATTAATACTATTATTGGAAATCGATGTCCGCCAAATTACTTCAGCCAATATTCTGTATCGGAATATAGGTATGCATATTATACTATTTATCAGGCGCCACAGCCGGAGTTTCTAGAACTTATTTTCAATTTTTCGACTCCTATTCGTATGATTATTAGAAACATGACAAATGCGGCAAGAAAAATGATTTTTTAGCAAAGTAAACAATTTTAATCTACACTAATTTTAATTTTTTTCAACTTAAAGACTTTCAATTGATTGAAAAAAAAAATTCATAAAATTACTGTCAAGTTACAAATATTCGAACCTGCTCAAAGTTTCTGTCGTGTATCAACACAATTTCATTATAACACTTTCAAGCATCAACCAAATATCTAAACCTAATCAACTACCAAGTCAACTAATGACTAAAAATATATTTAGGATTCTTTTATAAAATTCTACCTAACGCTTAATCCCTAATTAATTATCCTCATTTCACTAAAGTGTCATGTTGGACAATAAAGTTTCATATTCTTCAAAATTCTCAAGAATTTTATTTTTTGTTTCGATCATTTTAAAATCGATCCCACGATGTTCAATTTACATTCATGCACGCTGCAAGTAGAAGATTCCTATTTGAATTTACCTGACGTGGAGCAATTGCTTTACGAACAGAAATGAACGATTTTGTCTACGTGCCTTCTCAATTCCAAATTTGAACAAATCATGTCTATTCAGAATGTAGACTCTTAATAATAAGAAGTAGGATAAAGAAGCGAAAAGACAAGGCACAGAACAAAGGCATTTATATGTATATGTCATTACTCCTGGCGGATTGCGATTGACATTGAAAATTCTATCGTCATAGTTAATGAAAGCAAAAAATTCTATTGGGGGCCTCCAGTTATTTATGCCTTACATTAGAAAGTGCATAAAGCCAAATAAGAAGACTTGGATGCAGTGCAACGTAAGATTTGAATTATACTGTGATAATGCTAAATAAAAAATGTTTGATTTCTTGTTCTCTCATTGAATTGTTGTACTATTCGATATGACAAAATCAAATATTTCATTCATTCTTTATTACATAAAGAAAAAAAGAAAATTAAAATAATTTTATGAAACCTGGTCATTCATTCTATGATGAAGATTTAGATTCTGGATATTGTACCAATCGGCATTACCGAGAACATTTGTATCGACGCAGTATCAATATGGTATAATAATTTCAAGTTTGGCTCGAAATTTAAACCGGATATTACCGACCAAAAGGCTTTCGCACCGTCTGGAATTAATATTTTATCTAAAATAAGAAGGTACTCCCCGGCCACAGGTACGTGAAAATTATGCGCGTATTATTTTGCCTAATACCGTTCTCATCATCATTACCGTTACTTTTCGTTCTTCTTTGCCCATCAAGCCAGTGTGCATTAAGTGCAAAATTTAATCAAGCTACCCAAGTTTGCTGAAGCCACTTGCGTCAGACAGCAGCATGTCTCGAGCGTACTCGGTGTTTCCGAGTAAACACTGCAGTATGTTGGGTTGCCTACCACCGAAGGGAACAAATATCGGTAAAACAAACTACTGACTTATCGATAAGTAGCGCTTTTAAAATCCTCACGAGTGAACTGGAACTGCTCGTGATGTGTGAATTTGGTAAAGCGGTTGTTTCGTTGTTGACAACCTAGACTAAAGCGTTTAGTGATCTCGTTCCGAATTCACGTTAAAGTGATTATGCCTCGGTACGTCTGTTTTACCGATATTTGTTCCCCGCGGTGATAGGCAAGCCAACACACCGCCGCGTTTATTCTGAAACAACCTGTATACCTCGTATGGGTGTGTATAAATTGCGGCTCGAAAATCTGAGAACCCGACGAGTGTCGCATGCGGTAGCAATTAACCGCGGGAAAAATTGCAGGAATCGATCCTTCTTTCCTTGAGTAATGGCGGAAGGGCCACCCCGGGTTTTCACGCTTTCTCGCGCTCCTTCGACTAAGAGAAATCGTCGAAACTGGGTTAAATTTATTATACGAAGGCTCTTCGTTCTCGCCTGCAGCACTCGACTCACTTCTACCCGCAAGGCGTTCGTGCGGTCTATATATGTATATTGTATATTTATACACGACTCATATTTGCAGGATACTTTCAAGATGCATGCATTTATATGGGACGTTCCAGGATCTGGAAAATTTGTCAGGAATAATGCACACAGTGATTTTTCAGCCTCTGAGAAGGAAAGAACAGTTGATATTCAGCAACAGAATCGACTATTTGATGGAGATATAATAAAAACTTACTATTTATTCTCAAAATTTTCTCAATTTTGGTATACGAATTTGCATTCCAATTTATTATAATTCACTGTTAAGTACTTATTCAGATCCATATTTATGATTAATTTCAAAACGTTTTACATGATCGTTCAAATCGTTTTTTGTACGTTAACCTTTTCAAAATTTTTCACTCTTCCAAAATTCAGCTATTCAAGAATAGAAATGTGATCGTCTGGTTAAGCCCATCACAAGAGGCTAAGCTGTAGAAAAAATTTCTAATAAAGCTGGAGAGAGCTTTCTTTCTTATATATCCGAAGACTACGTTCAATCGCAACTGAATCAACCTGTACACGCTGCATATTATAACATGTTGAGACGGATATAATTATCGAAGCACTGCCTCCTCGTTAGGTTAATTAATACGTACCACAGGTTGAATCTGTGGTTCATAGTGCAGCCGCTGTATCGTCGATACACCTCGAGTTACCGTAGGTGACAATTTATTCAGGCATCGTAATAAAAAAAAAATTTCAAGTATTTGATGTGCTTGTAATTACTGAACTTCCAGCGTGAATTCGTCTTTACTTCAACCCGTCAATTGGTTATTCAATTTTCAATAAGTTAAATTAATTTGGACAATTTTTGCTAATCAAATAAAATTTTATTCAATTTATCTGGAATAATTTCGAATTCATTTGATTGAAATAATTTCAGACCATCTGAAATAATACGAATTGACTTAGAAAACTTCTTTAAAAATTGCGTTTATCGTAACTCATATAGTAACTATCGCAATTATTTTTATCAATTGAAAACTACACTGGCACGTTAATTCGAATGACACAAGTCATTTCCGTTTCGGACTTCGTGAATACCAGAAGGATGTGAAATTAGTTTTCCTATTCTCAGGTGTGGTTCATCGTACAGTTGAACTCCCGGGCCTCATTGACAGTCACCGAGCGTCCTTGTAATAATTAATTCCAACTTGCGGAGCTCGTGACTTTATTTTATTAATTGTCTCTACGCGTGACCCGTCGCCGTACCGTCCAGGGACAAAGGGAGAAAAGATGGGACGAGTGCCATCAAGGAATAAGAACCATGGAGAGGAGTTTCTCGAATAGATCGGCTGAGAGTTTCCTCGACCGGTGACGTTAAGACGGTTAAGACGCAAGGGATTAACGAGATAATTCTAGCAAACTGGGAAATTAGTAAAGCTCTCGCTTCTTTTAAAACGTTCGCACCATCATTTCTCACACTCTTCGTTCATTTCTCGTCGTCTCATCTACCGCAATCCTGCAATTGGCTTTCACGTGGGATCTGTTTTATGCTTTGAAATGATAATTCAGTTTATAAATAACAATTAACGAAAACCTTGAATGTTTTTGTTTTACTTAATTATGTCAAATGTGCTTCCGATTTCAAAGTAAGCCATGTTGAATCGGTCTAATTTGCTCATCCATTCCTGTGACCTTAATATTCGATGGGTATCAGTAACCCAATATCACGTGTGGCTGATACACTAACTAACCTAAAAAACTCAGATTATGACACTTCGTCATAGTGAAATGCTAAACAATGATGGCACGGAAATTTTCGTGACTTTCTATGGCTATGATTTCCATAGATGTAATGTACGAGGGAAAAGAAATTAGATTTATCTTTGATACGAATTTTGAATGTACGAGAGAAAATTTATAGTAATACGTTTTCTGTTGTTTTTTTTTATTTAACACCCTATGCACTACAGAATAAATTAAGTGTAAAAGGACACTCAGGTTCAAATATTTATTTCGTCTATCTTATAAGTTAGATGGTCACAAGTCCAAGATTTTTCCGAGTAAACTCGTCGAATTTTTCGTCGGGTATTGCGATTTTGCAAAAACATATTTCGAGGAGAACCGTAGAACAGATCAAAATGGACGTATTTTATCAGTGTATCGCGGTGATACGTTTATTATAAACAACCTGCAAACGCATCGAACAAGACATCGGCTTTTTACCAAATTTCGAATTGGTTGAAAATCAAAGTGAGACACTTCGTGATGCCTGATAGTCGTTCTATCAATTAGTAAGGGTGAAAGGAAACCAGTAAAAACACATTTTAGTTCCAAGAAGTTAAATCTGCAGTTGCAAGAGTATAAAAAGAAGTACAAGAATTTAATTTACCTTTCAAACGCGGCGAATCAACGTTCTGTGACTTGGTTTACAGTTGGTTAATCAACTGCGTCCGCTGCAGCCGCTCGTCATTTCGACGGTGATTGCAAAATGAGCTGTTATTGAACTTTTAATCGCGCAATCTGTAGTGAATTTCGCGACAGCTTTTGCACGAGAGTGCAATCAAGTTCCGCTCCTTCTCTTTCTCTCTGCAGTTGAATCGACACACTTTTCCCGTTTCCTTCCTTTCCCGTCTGATTCTATCCTTCCGTTGAAGTTATTCAGACGATTAAGGGAATGAAAGCCGAAAGCAGAAAGCCTCGTTGCTCAGATACCTTTGAATGTTTCGAGATTCTTGCTGCAAAGCTTTTTCAGACTTCAGATAATGCTGTAGTTCGTTTTTACCTACCGTAAAACTAATCCTGTAATTGAAAACCAAAAAGTTTTTTTCATAATTTCGTTCAGCATTGCGTGTAGAATCGTGCTGACTGTGGCATTTTCGCATTCGTGCCTGCGTAGGCTTTGATAGTAGTCAAAATATCGGGCGTTTTACTCAGTCGGCAAAAACTGACTGTAGCATCCCCTTAACCCACTCAGTAGGTTGTTGATGATGCCGAATCTACCCAGCCTGTTGAGCCGCTTAGTTTCCGAGGCACATTGCCTTGGAAAAAGAAATCACAAAGTTATTATCAAATTCTAACCACCACCCATCGTGCTACTCCAGTTTCTGTATCACGTCGGGGTTATAACTTCCGGTCGAATGAGCACGCTATCGTTATTCTTTTCGACTTTACTTGTATAATTATACGTTGTTTGTTCAATCCGCAACTTCACCGAGTTTCATTAAAAATTTTCATCAATATTCGACAGTAGACGTCTCTCTTGATTGCATAAATATTCACCATCTCAAACTTACCTCTCCCTCCCTCCCTCCATCCATCCATTCCTTTTTCTCTCTCTCTCTCTCTCTCTCTCTCTCTCTCTGTTTTCAATCAATTTTTTCACGTTATCTCCCAACTTCTCGTTTGTTTGATCATTCTTAGTTTTATCTTAGTATAATCAATGCAAATACTATTAGTTTTTATTCTCGGATTCATCATTTTCCTAAATCTATTTTTTCGTTTTGTACGCTGCAAAGTTCTTTGTCTATATAGGATTGATCACCTTTGAAGACTAATAACCAACGTTAAATTTTCAAATAGTTATATATCCGTATTTATTAGGGTGGCGCAAAAAAACCGACTATTTTTTTTTTTTTTTTCGAGTATTGTGTGGCAAAATGTTAGTTTTTGATGTTTTAAGAGCCCACTACAAAGTAAAGTTGAAAAAAAAATTTTTAAGAGGACGCTCCACATTTTTAAAAACGTCAGAAATCGTCAAAAATCGATTTTTTTTTTAAATCTTTTTCCTCGTTACGATATAATTTTATAGGCAAAAAAAAAAAATAAGTTTCCGAAAGTTTCAGTTCAAAATTTGAATTTTGAAAGGTCGCTCATAATTTTTTTCAATTTTTTGGTGCATTTCTTTGAATTTTTTCGAGCGACCTTTTAATATTCATATTAAAATTTCATAAATATTTTTCTTTAATTCAGTAAGAAAGAATGGATAACAATACACCGCGACATGAATTAAAAATCAAACAAAATACTGAAAACATAATTTTTTCAATTCAATTTTTTGACAATATTTGACATTTTTAAAAATTTGGAGCGACCTCTTAAAAATTTTTTTTCTTAGCTGTCCTTTGGAGCGGGCTCTTAAAACATCAAAAACTAACATATTGTCACACGAGTCTCAAGAAAAAAAAAAAAAAAAAAAAAACAGTCGGTTTTTTGCGCCACCCTAATATTTATACACAAAGAGAAATAAACTTTATAGTTTAGTAACGTTTTCTATAACTGATTGATAAATTGAAGAAACGTAATACAATAGATAACATATAACCGACGTGTTGTATGTATAATACGTATCGGTATACAGAATTGATCAACGGTTATCCATGTGCCGTGCATTGTGTGTATAGAAAATAAATAAACCTATATCTACCAATCTCACTGAGCGGTCTTTTGCAGTATTCGATAGATCGATTCAAAGGAGTTGAAATACGCTTTTAGCTCTGAATGGCGCTTCGCTTTATCAGCAATTGGAAACACATATGTATACAATATACATGTGTGTATACATATATGTACACATATATATCGTCGAATCCAGTTTTTGCACTGAAATACAGGTTTAATCCAATACATTTTTTTTTTTTTTTTTTTTTTTTTTTTTTTTTTACTTTTTTCAAAAAGACCGTTTCACGTATATACATATAACGGAAATAACTAACCTACGTTAACCATTTGTCGCGCATGTGTGAAGAGACTGTACGAGGATGGATGCCGGTAACGGCGAATCCGACTCTACCAACACGACGCCTATGGTGCGTATAATTATGACCGAATCAGACGCGCGGCGGTTTCGTGCAGGTGGACACGTTTCATCCCCGAGGCGATAATCGGCAAAGCCCGTTATTACACCGTAAATAACAGTGTCACGTTGACAAAGGCAATTGTAACAGCTACCGCAAACGGAAGAAGCCTCACTCCGCGAACAGATTGGCTATTAATCATGAAACCTTGGCTCGATCCATTTTCCCTATGACCTTAGAGCCCCGTCTGGCATCAATCAATTTGAATAATTATACATCCGAGCTTTCGCATCACTGCATGATATACATGTATATATATATATATATATACGTACCTAAATAAAGATAAACACAATGTTTTTAGATCATAGATATATTTATTTTCGTTATTGCAGGGTGTCTTATCTCCTTGAAAAATTTGGAAGTCCTGGAAATCTCAGGCAATTTTTTTCACTAATAAATTATCGTGGAATTCTCGGGAAATTTTGGGTTCTTGAAGGGAATTTTTTTTTTTTTTTTTTCTTCTTTCTTTTTGAAATGATCGATTGGAAATATTCATTTTTGCAAATTTAAGACCAGTATTAATTTGATAAAAAAAACAAAAAAATAAAAAAAATATTAACGAAGTATATTTCGACAAATAATAATAAATGCTGACAAATTCTTAT
The DNA here is from genome assembly GCF_021155765.1 of Diprion similis. Classification (NCBI taxonomy): domain Eukaryota; kingdom Metazoa; phylum Arthropoda; class Insecta; order Hymenoptera; family Diprionidae; genus Diprion; species Diprion similis. The sequence goes on along the minus strand of NC_060116.1, from coordinate 4,677,264 downwards.
GTATGTACAGAAAAATTTTCACACAATTTGTATTCAAATGAACGTGCCAGCGGCTCTTGAATATCTGGAAAAATCATAAAATCACAAAATCACCTGAAATTCTTAGGGAATTTTGTGTATGTAATGTAATGTAAAATCTAAATAATCAGATTTGTATCATTATAATCTCGGCCTACTATGCGAGTCTTTTCAACTCGCAATCCGAGCTGATTAGACTTTGAGCGAAATCGGCTAACAATAAGTAATTATTTTCAAAAATCGAAATATTTCTGTACGATTGAAATACCTTAAACTCCACGGACGAACCGATTTAGAATTAAACTTGGACTATTTATTCAGCTCCATATAATCAACCACCGGGGGTCAGCTTTTGAGCATCAGAATCGATCGTGCGATCTCTGAATAACGAATTATTATTGATCAATTATGGTTTTTTGGTTTGTTTTGTTTTTTGTTTTTCTTGGGTAAGAAAAATATCGTTTCCTGAAACGATTTTCGTCGTTACGCAAATAACTTCATTCAGGTCAGTCAATTTTTATACTTTTGCCTACTTTTTCTTATCAGCTTCACCTCCGTCTCGATTTTCCATCGCATAGACGGAAACTTGTCAACCGAGGCAGGCCAGAACAGCGCGACTCTTGACAGCGTCACCTCTTTCGGCGTCTATGTGCTGTGCAAATATGTGCTCAAGGCATAAGATGTACGCGAAAGGTATTCATCTGCAACCGAGCTTGCGAGCTTGCGCTGTGCTGACGCGAGCTTAGGTGCATGCAGGACTTAGTTTCCTCTTTTCATCCCTCTTCGTTTCGCCCTCCCAGCTATTCTCCGTTTCTTTTAGTCATTCTGCTCACCTCGGGGTGGGCATAAATATTCTTCATAACGTGCCTCCCTTCGGGCTTGCAAAGCCACTTGAGATTTTAAAGGCGCGGGCACACCCTCCACTCCTGCAACTCTCGACTTGGATTGTTTTCGGTAATTATTCTTTCAGACGTCGTTCAACGGCTTTTAAGACTTTCGTCGAATTTCTTATACCTACGTAGGTATATATCTGCCAGCTATGCCCGAGAACCGAAGCGTACCGAGACGAACGATAATGAGATTGATAATAATTATAATATACTTATATTCGCTTGGCAGTTTTTAACAAGTATAAATTCACAGGAGAGGCGGCACGATTATGCGATCATAATAACAACCACATAATTTAGTGATTTAGGTGAAGTTTTTTTTCAACGATAAATTGAGTTTTTTTTTTTTTTTTTTTTTTTCTTTTCAAAGACTTTTAATAAATATTCTTCAAATGTTGGAAAATCGATGAATTTTTTCGTTAATTATCTATCGGATTAGTTATAATTAGTATTCTCTGATCCCTCTAAACTTCACGGTAATTACAATTATAATCTGGAAGTTATTTCAGATTCGGGAAAAATACTTATTTTCTTTTTTTATCCACGTTCATTGTTGCAAAACTCGTTCAAGAATCATTCGAACATGTTATAGAAGAGTTAAAAATACTGTACTTAGGTAGAATAATTTTTCCCGTAAAAACGAACATGATCAAACCTCGTTCCGGTATCAAGAGAAAAAAAAGAAGAAGAAGAAGAAGAAGAAGAAGAAGAAGTAAAAAAATATCACCCCAATCTGAAACAGTCTTAAAACGTGTACCTTTTCCGCGACCTTTGGTAAACGAAATTAGGGCGCAAACAACGAAAACCTAGGGTTGAATTTCGAGGGTAAAATCGAGTGTCAAGAAAACGAAATGAAAGCCACCAAAAATGGGGGAGCCGCGTATTTTCCGGTTTGCAGTGACTAATTCGCTCGTGTGTGTTCCAGATGAGAAGAGAATGCGTCCGCGAAAATCAGAGAGGCGTAGGTTATATATTCGGAGTAAAAAAAAAAAGGGGCGAATGGTTAGAGAAATTCTTACCACCCCTAAATCGCGACCCTCTTCTCTCTTCTCTGTAGTTGCGATAAAATCGTAAGGCCCGGCGGAGAGAAGATCTGTGGGAAAAGAGAGTTTGAGAGAGAGAGAGAGAGAGAGAGAGAAGACACGTCGCGGGGCGACAAAGAGTAATGTGTCCTCGAGAGGTAATTACCGAAGGATGTTCGGTTTCCTTCCTGCCGGTGGGAAGTATCCGCCGCTCTCCTTCCTTCTCATTTTCTCTCCTCCCCTCTTCCTGGATCGCCCTTTCGCACAGCCAACCCCCTGAATCTTGAGTTTCGTCCTTTTCGCACGGGAACGAATACGGGGATCAGGTTACTTCTGGTTCTCGGCCAAGGAAGACAAGTGTGCGGCAATGTCCCCGCATTTTGAGCCTCCTTTCTCTCTCTCTCTCTCTCTTTCTCTTTCTCTCAAGGGGCGCATACGCCTATATAAGTATATAACCAACCTCCTACCTCTATGTATATACATTATGTACAACCTCCTACCACGAAACGGAACTTCCCCGCTGACTCGGACCTCGTCTAAATTCCGCAGAGCTCGATTTATCACTCCGATAATTATCATATTTTGTCAACCCCGATTGTAGTCTGAAATGAAGGGGGTGGGATGGGGGGGGGGGGATGGATGGTTTGACGTGACACGCGAAGTAATATCAATTGCGGGTAACTAATTTGTTGAACATTTTTATGTATTGTATATTTTACAGCTATGAGATGAAAAATACTTGCACAATGCTATTGACTGTCATGTCTATCGCGTTAAATGTATGGATTTTTCAGTGAAAAGATAGTTAATATTTATTTTTATTTTTTGTTGACGTTGTTAATGATTAAGCGTTTACTAGTTGAAATTTACGGAGATTTTTTTGTTTGTTTTTTCTATTTATTTTCTTCGTCGGATTTGAATAGAATAGCAGGTCTAACAGTCTAACCACCAAATCTACTTTTTGTAACTTTATCTACTTAACTTATCATTTTAGATCAGAATTTATTATCGGAACATAGATTGAGCTTGATCTAAAATTAAAAATCACAGAAACCCTTTGGTTTCTAAATTCCAGTTACTCTTTATCATACAATTTACTATAAATTAGTATTCTGACTATGAGTAAAATCAAAATAAGCCATCGTAGATTGAAATCGAACGAATCTAGTAACGGAAGATGAACGATTAAACGTCTGTTGATAATTCCAATGTTCTCTACGTTTTTTTTTTTTTTTTATTTTTTTTACCAATCGATCGACATCTTCATAGCTGTTACCAATATAATAATTCAATAAATATCCTCAATGTAAAAATATCTCGAGATAAAAGTAATAAAAAATATCGATGTTCGGGAAACTAACATCCTTAAGATCACACAAAACAAATTGATCAATTGACCGAAAGTTTAATGTGGGATTGTGAAGTCAGGTAGAATGGTCAATACTTCGTCAATTATATATATATATATATATATACGTCGGCAGAAAGTCCGGGGGGTAAAATTCGGCACGGAAAGTCAGGGTTGGCTCGATTTCTTTTCCCTTTCCCATATTTTTTTTTTTTTTTTCTTTCCTTTTTTCACCCCTTTTCTCTTTATTCGCGAAACGCGGAGAGGGATAACATTATTTGCAGTTTGAAAGCTTTGGGAATTGAGACGCCCAACCCGCGGCGATGCGGCCAATGGTATCTTGGGAATAAGGCCGGCTTATTTTTGCTTTGAAAAGCTCCCATAAATTGATGCCAATTCAGTTAGGACTTGCGACCCCCGAAGCTCGGTGCTGCAGGAATCATCGAGATGCACGTACCTAAACGTATAACACTTCAAAGGACGGAAACCCGCCTGCAGAACTCTCTCTCCCTCTCTCTCTCTTTCTCTCTCTCTCTCTCTCACTCTCACTCTATAGTATATATGTATATAAATTTGTGTGTGTATTCTTGTAATACACTCACGCATACTTATTCGCACGACTGTCGTAAGCCGGCTAACTTACCTCATTTTGCAAGGAATGACAGACAGAAGGACTGCATTACTTCCGAAGCTACCGCTATACTTAACATTCTCTTTGGTCTTGCCTATCTCATCACTTCGATAAATTACTATGCATAGTCGACAGGAAATTTTCTTACCATTCAACGCTCTTTATATTCATCGAGTTTTATCCAACCGCGTTGCGTTGGTATGTTTTGTGCAAAAATTTATAATACCAAGCGTGCTGAAATAATTCAGTGAATCCAAGCAGGATTATTTATACATTATTTGTTGTAATGAGTGGAGAATTTTTTTTAACGCTCTACTGTATCGGCATTAATTAATTCAATTGCAGAGTTTGGATTATAGCCTTGCTTCTGATGTGGATTTCCACGCTTGATGATCCGTCAAAACTGGCCAAATTGACTTTTTGAAATCCTAAAACCCGCAGCCCTTTATTTTACAGTGGTAATTTGTAGACTAACAACTAGACTGTAATGAAATCAAAATTGTTATTCACTTTACGTACTATTTTAATCGTAAAATATCATCCATTTCATTATAAATTTTTGAAATATTGTTCATAGAAAAAACGATTCCAAAATTGAGACATTTTTTCTTGGCTGCAGTATCGCGGACCAGTTTTTATTAAAGATTCAGGATTCAGCACAAGAATTGGCGAAGCCTGATTCCAGAGCTGATCTCAACTTCGCAATAGTGCGAAAAAAAAACGAACGACTTCTATAATCTTGAATGTCTTTGCTCATTCAATTTCGCGTACTCGTTGCACAACGAGAAAAATCAAAAGCCACGACGAAGTCCGTACTATTCAACCATGGATCCCTGAAGAAAAAGGGAATGAAACACGTCGATAATACAGAGAATTTTTCCACTCGCCTATAATCGAAGTCTTCTTCATCGTCGTGCTTTCAACGACAGTGCATTCAATGATCGATCGATTGATTGGAGTCGGTGCAGATTGAATGGAGGCTCCTTCGTCAAGGAGGAATAATTAAAAGCCGCGATATACGTGCGGACTTCGTTACTACTCACCTTTGAAGCATCGAAGTGATATTTATAAGTTCAATATAAAAAAGGTTATTTACATGTATAATTTTTTTATGAATCTGCCGTATCCAAGCTGTAAACCTCTAATTAAAGTCACCTCATTTGCTGCCGGGTTTTCGAGCGGCGTTACATCGATTCGTCATTGATCGAATGCCACTTAACACTCGAGCTCTTGCAAGTTCGATATAATTATAATCGGGCCCTGCGTGTGTTATGAATTTTTTTAACGATTACGTTAATTAATTATCGACGGTGGGGGTTGAAATTTCGACTTTGAAAAGTTCCGAATATTTTTGTGTGCGAAGTTTGAAGTGAAGATATCAAACTTTGACGAAACGTCAAATTTCCGAAAGTGTGTAACACTGACAGGTCAAGGTTTCGAAAGTTCTAAAATGAGAAAATTTTAAGTCTGAAATAACCAAATTTGGAACGATCGAAGATTTTTAGTTCTGTGGATTTCTGTCTATGCGAAATTTCGCCACTTCGATTTTTCTTTGTTTTAGATTTTTCATATTTTTACGTTCGTAATCTTTTGGTCATTCTGATTTTCGGTTTTCCTGATTTTTCAGAATTTTATTCTATCGAAACTTTATCTTTCGGAATCTTGCATTTCGGAACTTTAACCCGTCAGGCATCCGACTGTTCGAAATTTTGTTGTATATATAATATAAGACTATATTCTATAGTACAACGATGTTTGAGAATGTTTTCCAGATAATTTTGCAATTGACAAAATTTGACCAATTCGATTAATCGTGTATAATTCAGCCACGATACCGATTTTTCTGTACTACAAAACGTTTCGGAAAACTTTCACGTTTTACCAATTTTTATTCACAAATCTATTTCTGCTAACTAACTAATCCTTTGATCCACCTTGATTTTTATCGGGGATTTCCGCTGTCACGTTGATATCAACTCCTGCGTTATGTCAGGACAGTTAATCCCTTGGCAACAGATTCGGAATAATCGATGTTTAATAACAACTGTAAAGTGAGGACAAGGTAAAAATAATTGTAGAACGAATGTGACGGAAACAGCAGCTTTCGAAAACCAATTTCGAACGAAGGCTCGATGAAAATTCCTGACTACTTTATTGGACACCTACTTTCACGGCTGTCCTTGTCACTCCTGAACAATCTTACGTATAGCCGCGTGCTCATTGAAGTCTTGAAAGAACAGAGGAGAAGGAAAAAAAAAAAATATATCATTAGACATGAAATTTCTTCAGGCTGTAGGTAATCCGAAAACAGACTTGAAGCCTAATATTTCGCGTTTTCATTTGAAATGTTTCGATGCGTGAAGCTGCTTACAAAGTTAAATTCTTATAAATTCGTTTTCACCGCTGTTTACTTTCGTGAAAAATTTTTGAGTTTTGAACTTGAATCACGGAGACAGGCCGTATGTTTTTTTGTCATAGCGATGCGTGGAGAAATTCCTGTTTTATATATATGATTTTTTTTTTTTTTTTTTTTTTTGTGAGTCTCGTGTGACAAAATGTTAGTTTTTGATGTTTTAAGAGCCCACTCCAAAGGACAGTTCAAACAAAAATTTTTTAAGAGGTCGCTCCACATTTTTTAAAACGTCAGAAATCGTCAAAAACCGATTTTTTTTTTTTAATTTTTTCTCGTTACGGTATAATTTTATAGACAAAAAAAAAAATAAGTTTCCGAAAGTTTCAGGTCAAAATTTGAATTTTGAAAGGTCGCTCATAATTTTTTTTCAATTTTTCGGTGCATTTCTTTAGATCTTTTCGAGCGACTTTTAATATTCATATTAAAATTTCATAAATATTTTTCTTTAATTCAATAAGAAGGAATCGATAACAATACACCGCGACATGAATTAAAAATCAAACAAAATAGCGAAAATATAATTTTTTTTAATTTAATTTTTTGACGATTTTTGACATTTTTTAAAATTTGGAATGACCTCTCAAAAATTTTTTTTTCGAGCTGTCCTTTGGAGTGGGCTCTTAAGACATCAAAAACTAACATTTTGTCACACGAGACTCAGAAAAAAAAAAAAATAGTCGGTTTTTTTGCGCCACCCTAATATATATATATATATATATATATATATATATGTATATGTATATTACGCACGCGTTGTATAAATAAAAACTCGATTTCTCTGATTTATCGATCAATAGCGATAAATTGTACGGAAGTTGGTGCGAAACGTTACCGTATAATATATCACGTATATTTTATACGTTATACATTCACGCCTATGTATTATGTACATGTGCATTATACATAAATAAAAAATGCGTAGGCATCCATACGTAATTCGTTTCTGCCAGACTATATATGTCCTCCGACATATGTATATACACATATACATATGTATACGGGGTACCGCACCTTTCATCCACCCCATGTCAACGCCCCTCCCTCACCCATTCATTTTTCATTCCCGCGCCGATGAAAGTTTATGACTTTCGTTTATATTAACTTTATACGCTCCGTATAAGCTGCGCGTAACCATCGTCAAAAGCAAAGTGTATCAACTCCCGTATGGTGTATGAATTTTTTATCAGCTTCATTCTTTCACAAAATTATTATTGTCATCCTCATTATTTTTATTTTTATCAACACTATTATCATTATCACTACAACTATTTCTTTAAGATTGGAGAAATTATTGGCGTGATAATTTTTCTTTTAAAATCGTATGAAATTTCCTCGCTACTTATAACTCTGCTCAAGATTGTTATTTTTATTATTATTTGTTGATTTTTATTTTTTTTTTCATTTTTTCATTTTTTCAGTATATTTCGTATCTGAAAAATTCGTTCAATGATTTTTAAATCCACTCTCCTATTGCAATTGATGAATAGCAAGAACGTTGAAGTTAGCCTTGTGGATATGAAACTACGCTACGTGCAGTAAAGTAGTCGAACCTAGACGTACGTTTTTCTTTTTTCTTCTTTTGCAGTTTAATCTGCCACGAGATATGATGTATGTACATACATATACAAACAGGACGAGCTTTATGCGAAAGAATGAAAAAGAGTTGAAAAAATTCCAGCTGATATACTGCAGTGCGATATATATTTTTTCGAGACAACGAGATATTAAATATAAATTTCATATGAAGTGAAGTTGAAAAAAATTTGTATCGTATTTACTCTTCCTGTAAGATACCCTGTGTTTTGATACTGTTTCGGGGTTATATAACGTAGCTTGCAATGGAGAAAGTATAAGACGTATATATATAACACATGTGTATACGCATATATGTAGGAGAGATTTCGGCTTGTGAGATTGAAAGTTTTCTTTGAAAATTGAAAATGGTAATCGTGTGAGAGGGGAGGGGAGTGAGGAGATTTGAAGAACGGAGAGAAGCTACGTTTCGGTGAAGAAAATAAATGCTTTTGAAAAAACAGAAACTACGACCAATCAGCCACGCGCAGTCAATGGGAAGTTTTTTTCCCCCGCGTCATATGACTCGGTTCAATTTTCATAAAATCTGGCTACTCAAGATGCTATCGGACACCGCGCGGCACTAAACCGTGGCATTTCATAAAGGTCCGACCCTCCTAATGGGGCATAAATTCGGAGATAAACAACTAGTTGGGGAAAAAACGTAGAGTGGGGCGGTGGGGGGGGGGGGGGGGGGGGTGAAAAAGAGACACCGGAGTATGGCCGACGGGGATAAAACAACGGCAGGGTGAAAAAGCGACGTTCAAGTTCCACATAATCACGCGATTCAATTAATCGCTTGGATTAAGATTAACATATTTGTTGGGGGGTTGGTTAGGCGGGTGATCGCTCACCGGCAGGTACTTGTCTCAAATTGGATAAGCTCAGAGTTAAACCGGGGAATCCTGGGGCGCTGCAGTCGTCGCCTCGCAATTTTTAACCATCGGCTTTACAATTAATATTTACATTGAAATCGGGTTCTATAAATTACAGGCTCGTTAATCATAGTTGTGCAAAAATTTTCCCTGGAACTCATCGATTAGTTGGCACTATTTTAGACAGTTGCTTTCTTTTTGGCGAAACTATTTTTCAGATTGCAATTTATCCCGTTAATCACGATCCCTGGAACCACAGTATGAATCGAAATTTGGGGATTGAGAAAAAACTGATATGATAAAGACACGTAATTTATAAACCAACAAGGTTTTCGACAATTTTATTCGGCAGTGAATTTAGAATTTCACTGATTGCGATTAAGTGACATTTTACTCAGTCGGTAAAGACTGAGTGTACCATCCCCTTAATCGCACCATGCATCACCGTAAAACGTGAATTACAATATTTAAATTCCAACCAACTATTCCCGCAAAAATGAGAACAATTAGCAAACTACGAAGTGCCTCGCGGACTAACGGGCGAAAATTCCGCAGGTTAAACCCGCAAATTTTCTCGGTCGTGAGGCAAGAAATAAAGCGTGGAACGAGTGCCAACAACAAATTCCATACGGTTTCTCATACGTCGAGACGGTTTGGCGTCTTTTCAACTGCACAGACACACTTTCATCTCTTTTTAACTCGACCACTTGACTTTTTTAACGGATTGCGCCAACCACCGTGGGTCTACTTCTTGCACCTCTTTCTGGCTCCTATGCCGTTGGATATTTTTACTTCAGCTCCCCGTATATGTATACTATTAGTAGTGGAAGTAATTCTCGAGTTGACTTTGAACAAGGGGTGAAGAAAAACGCTTCTGACGTAATAAGGTTTTCAGAATCAATTAGGCATTTATGATGATCTATCAATTCACTACAAGATGGAAATAACTGTTGCTTTAAGTGAACAAACGGTGTTACAAAAGATAATGGTACTGCAAAATATTGACGTTTGAATTAACAAAGAAATGAAGAAATTTGATAAAATTCAAAGGGAATTTATCACTTTATTAAATTAATTATCTGTAATCATAAATAAATGAAAATATATTCGTAGAACGATTTACATATATCGTAAAGTATCGATATAATTATAAAGAGAAAAAAATAATGAATTAAATTTTCTTCGTAATGTTATATCGAAGAGGCACAGTAACGTGTGCAATACTTTGTTTGATCTTGCAGAATAGCTTTCAAAGTTGAAACGACGCACCCATATTTCCAGACGTGACGAGTTCAAATTTTGCCTGACATTTCAAAGCCTTTTGCAGCCACAACCACGAATGAATTTCACAACTAGTCGACACGCGCCATTTAACCGTGTGCATGCAGCCGGTCCTCGAAAATGGCGTGTAATTACTGCAGTAACCATTGAAATTTTTTTTCGTAATACAAGTACCGCGGTATAATATCATTAGTATACAAGCCAAGTACTCGAAGTATCGCCGGTTAGAAAACGCGAGGGTAATAAGCTGGAACCACGCGTATCCTGGCCGCAGGATGTACCAACCGATTAAGTAGTTTCAATCAGGACTCGGTATCACGCGCGCAGCGACTCCAGATAACCGTTGAACTTGAAAACTTGCATAAACTTAACTTTAGAAGTTCGCCAGGCCAACATTATACCCGGGCATCCTGCAGGGCTGCAAGCAAGCACCGAGGAGCAGTCAGATCCTCCGATATCCTGCAGGAAGAATTTGAAATTCAAAGCACAGTAGCATCCTCCTGCAGTCTCGTCAATTCGAGGATTGAGTTGTTGTCAGATTGATCAGACGGTGGTCTTCAACCCTTGACGAGACAAGGGAACCCTCGTCACATGATGAAAACATGATTTTCACGCAAACCGGCATCGCGTGGGATCAATGAAATCGCCTGATCGCCGATCAATGGATTCGGATGATTCTGGGTCGCCACTGATCGCGCATGGTAAGATGAAAAACTTCTTGAGTAGGGTTCGGATGTTGCTGGTTGAACGGTATCGAGGTCAGGGTGTCTCGACGACGGGTTAATTTAGATTTAAGTCCATCTCTCGAGGTTGTAAACAGCCCCGTTATAGGCCATTCATGATCAAAGGAGAGAGCTGATGAAAGGGAACTGAAGAGACGGATAAGGTTAACATTTATCTTTGCTAAATTAGTTCCACGAGCCGTTGGTCGTCAACTTTTTCGCGAATTTCGTGTGTGTGTGTGTATGTGTGTGTGTATGTGTGCTCAGTCTTTATTCGCAATAACGAGGGGGCGGGTCTGATCGAATTCGGGTCTTATTGCCAGTTTGAAAACCACCCAGACGTCCCAGATCGTAAGTAATGGTGACTTCGACCGTTTCTTCTCCTTTTCGTTTTCCTTTGTTACTTGTATCTCGTCGTTTTTATTCCCATTGCAATTCAGTCAAAGTCACCGACGAGACTCACACTCTCATGCTGGTCCCGCGAGGACGCATTAGGAATATTCTTTGCAGTCCTTTGACTAACCGAGTGGGAATGAAAGCTTCTTGTTAATTTGACCCCGTAAACCGAGCTGCCCGGAAATGTTTCCCTTCACACCGTGTTTCCGGTGCTCTTCACTCGAGGATAAAGTTTACAGAACGAGTCGAAAAGGTAGACGAGTTTTGTCCATTTTTCGAACTCGTCCCTTCAGAGGTGAACCGATTTTTATTTTGTTTTGTTTTATTTTTATTTTTATTTTATTTTTATTTTTATTTTATTTTTTTATTTCCTTAGTAATTCGTATATATAGCGTGAAAATCATACGCGATGGAGAGTAAAACTAATTACGAAAACAACTCCGGATTCCTCTGTGAACTCTTTTTGAAGCTAAATCAACTGGAATTTCATCGACGATCGTCAAAGTTGTTTTCAACCGAGAGTATTGCTAAAAAAAATAACAGACGATATTTTTTTTTTCGCGCAATGCAACAGCTTCGAGTTATTTGGAAATTTGATTGAATTTCGAAACTATGGTTGGAATCTCGTATAAAAATATATGATGGAATAACACTTGCTTTGACAGTTATAAATATAATCAAATGAAACGAACGCCGAATTGCAAGCGAACTATATAGTTCTACGAAGTTGTGTTTTTAACCGAAAAACTATAGTGGAAAATAACTCGCGGAATAGGAATCTCGTAAATATCGTTCGATGGAATAAAAGCCACGAATAGAAAAATTGGTAGAGATATATATCTGAAATTTAATCTGTGGTTACTTTTACTCGAATCGTGATGCGTCAGATTTTTCACGATTTTCCACCGTGGCATCCATCCGTGGAAATTGAATAAATAATGAAAAAATCGTCAGATACACTTTTCAAATATCGACTGAAGACTTAATTTTACAAACGTGCAGAGTCTACTTTGTGCGTAAATTGTTATTACGATTATTGTAAGCTATTGAAAAATTTTACTCACGATAATTGATAAAATTCACAACAAATTAAAAAATCAAATTTTTACAATTTTCTTTTGTTTTTAATAATTTGTAAAACCGCAAATTATTATTATTTTTTTTTTTTTTTTTTTCTCGCGAAACACGTTCACCTTCGCATATTTTTGCAAGCTGGAAAATTTCAACTATAGAAAACGAGATCAGTAGACGAAGCTAGCGCGAATTGTCTCTTTGTCTGTACATATCGTACAAAGCCTGTAAAATAACAGATCCTTGCCGGAGGATAACGCGAATCTGCAGAGGTTGGTTTGTAATACCAGGAGTATAAGATTTATAACACGTAATATCAATCATCCCCAAGCCCAAGGCGAGAAGCCCCCCGTTGTGTCGGTTTTATTAAATTCCTCTTTTGTACCCCCCAACGACGCTCGGCGTCGCCGTCGGTCGCCTAGTAGATACAGAGGTAATTAGTTACGCTTATAACACGCGCACACACACGCATACTTATAATATATATATATATATATATAGGCATGGCACTCATTGTGAGCCTCTCTCTCTCTCTTTCTCTCTCTCACACGCAAACATGGTCACGCCGATTGGCGTCGAGTTACGCTGATGGATCAATTTACGAAATTCGTTTCAGCAGGATTCAATTTTGTGAAAACCGACAAATTACCTGCCTATACATACACACACGTGTATGTATATATATAGGCCATACTCTCTCTGATACACTCAGCGTCGAGGAAATTCCTTTTATTCCGCTCAAGCCTCGTTACGGGGTTTAATTAACGAACAAACCGATAAAGTGAAATCCACCCAATCGACTTTCCCGCATTTTTGTGCTTTCTTTATCCTCTTTCTCTTGACCCCCTCGAACCCCGTATTTTTTCTCTTTATCTTCTCCTTTCTTCTTTCTTGCGATTAGGTTAGTGGAGACTGTAGAATTTCATCGGCGTGCGTTCCACTTTCCTGGATTCCACTCGTTTCGCCGATCCCTAATTGTTCACTCAGAGACCGCGGTAGGTACAACCGCGCAAATCGAAAGGAAAAATACAGATATTGTTTATACCAGGTGAAAGCTCTGAAGACTGACTGAACTGGCAACGAACATCCCTGAGGGCTTTTGTCTCAGATTTCTGTGTTAAACTTTTCACAATTTTTAATTGAGAGAAAATATACGGAATATATTTTTCTGTTTTTTTATTCAGATTTAGTTTTAGGGGTTGAAACAAGTTTTTTATACTATATACTTGCGGCGCGATACCTAGCATTTTTAGAAATGCTCTAATCGATCTTGATTAATGGAAGTTTTAGTGAAAGTTCAATCCCGAAACCCGTCGTTGGATTTGGAATTTTCAGAATCCCGGCTTCGCGTGTATCAAAACACAATTCAGCCGATACTCACGAAAATTGATTACCACTCGTTTATCGATTCGCTGATTGATTTTGAAGTTGATACTTCGGACTTTAATATCGGAACTAATAACCCGAACAACACTTGAAACCAATTTTCATGGATATCAGGCGAATTTAGGTTTTTGATTAATTTGAAATTCCACCATTATGGAAGATACAATTTCTATAACTGCAGATTTTGGAAGAGCTACACTTAAAGAAGTATTCACGAGTGTACGTGGCTGCGGAAAAGTGAACGAGTTTGGTGATTTATATTTTGAAAACCAATAATTCAATTCAATTGACTTTTGTTCCATTCAAAAGAAGGTAGATTGAGCTTCATTCGTATATTTTTCTTATCGAAATCGATTGATCGGTGGGATTATTATTGACAATCAGCTCAACTTCGAGAATCAAGCATATATTAGTCTGATTTATCAATAATTCCATTTTCATTTCATGTATGAATACACTAAATCTTTTTTTTTTTTTTTTGTTTGTTTTCAATTGTAACCAAAGAAAATAAAAATTATTTTCTCGTGTCAGGGAAAATTTTTTTTTTTAAATATTATGAAAATTCAAAAAAATACTCAACAATGTTTATAAAAATGAATTTTTGAAAAACAACATTTTTTTACAACATCTCAAGGGTAGCCCATTTGCCCAACCCTCCGCTAGCACAATTCAGGCTTTTTTTTCTACCACCCTAATGAGCCTGGAGGCGAAATTTCATGAAAGTTCGATCAAAATCGGAGTCGGATCTCCTATAGATTCAATGAGGGTTGGGGGGGGTTGAAAATCACGACAGAAGGTGTGACTTGAAATATTTTTGCACTTAATGAAACAAGCTAGGCGGCTCGCGGGGCGTCCGGAGGCTCAAGTCTCGGTGGCTAAGTGCTGCTCGTTACAAAGTACGCCCTTTATCTTCCCGCTCGGCTTCTGGCCGGTGCTTGCACGGGTCTATCGCCTCCCCCTTCTCTTTTCTCCTGCTTCGCCTCGTGCCCTCCACCTCGACAGCGTCAGCCAGTGAGTTGAACTCAACAAAGCTCATATAAAAGCTTAATTTCTCTTTTAGCCGTCATAAATATTCGAGGGTGGTAGAGAGAAAGAGAGAGAGAGAGAGAGAGAGGAAGAGGGAGCGAAGGGAAAAAGTGGAAGTAGAAAAAGCAGGCTGGAGGAGTGTCCATCGCGTTTTAACGAACCGACGAATCCAGTTTATAGAGCAGCTGCGTCTAGTTGTCCTATATTCGATCATGGCGAACGGGATCTTCGAACCATTTCCGGTTCTGTGGGTGGAATTAGCGCGTCGTACGAGTGCACAAGATAATTAGCCAATTGTCGTTTGGAACCGCGCGTATAAAACCTCGGCTGCAAAGTCGAGCGGGGAACTCGCGGAAGAGCTTTTCTCAGGAATTCGTTTGAAAGGGCTCGGAGGAAGCTCGTCGGCTTTATAACACGGCTGTAGTGCTTCTCTGCTGCTGCTGCGGACGGTGGAAAAGACACGGAGGAAACAAGAGCCCTTGGAGGATTCTGAGGAGTGTAAAAACATCGAGGAGGAGAAGAAGCACGGCACGGGAATTGCCGAAAAGCCTAAAAGCTTGGAAAAGCGTAAAAGCCGGGAAAAGTCTGAAGAAATATATATATTGTGTATATATACCTATATATGTATGTGTTGTATACCTAAGGGAAAAACAAAGGGCGGGAAAAAAGACTCGAATTAAGTCAGTTTCCTCCGCCTCCGGCAAATGCAGACCAGTAAAGTGTCCATCAATCGATCAGGTAACGCGTTCGTTCAGGGAAAACAGACAAAACTCACCCTACCGGTTATCCGTTTCTCCTTACTTTGAAAATTTTCGAAATTTTATCGGGATGTCCCACAAATTGGTTCTTAATAAGTGAATAAAAATTTCGTATAAACCATATATTTGATCGTGAGACTAACTATTTGGAAAAAATTTTTAAGTGTAAGGAATCAATCAGCGTTGATGTTGCTATTTGATAAAAATATCAGTATCGTCAATGCAGGACTTTGCGTTAAATTTCTACTGATATATATCAAACTTGCAAAAAAGTTGAATTCTAATTAAGTATGGTTTTTGTTGAATATATTTTTGAATCAATCTTCACTCGTATTTCTTACAATAACAGATTTTAGAGACAATGTGCTTTGCGGGAGATTTTTATTTATAAATTCATTTGGAATCAATGATGGTAAACGGTCGAGTAAAAATTGGAAAAATATTTAGAATATAAAAAATAGAACAGATCAGCATATATTTTTCGACTAGTGCGAGGTCTCTTGAACGTTTATGAAACCTCGTAATGATCCTTGGTCTCGTTACTTTTTTTTCAATCTAGGTCAGACGCGTGATTTGCGAAGAAATCGAGGCTCTCCTTACAGCCTACGACTTTGACAAATCGAAGAAAGTGTGCAGAATCTGCAATCGTGATTCGATTCGCCAGAATTTGGGCAACACGTTACGCACGCGTTTTCCCAATTTGTCACAGCCTGCGGATTTATTACCACATTGTGTTTAGCGGGACACTTTGTCTCACCTGCACACAATTTCGAGGTGGATAATTGGTAATTAGCTGCTTGACGAGTCAGTCGCTCAAGGCTTTCCGTTGCTTACGGGGTCCAAAACCTTCGTCTGTCCGTCTCCGGGTGAATTACGAAGATGGTCTTTGCGAATAATAAGAATAATCTTCCGTCCCCCGAAGTCACCCAGGAAACAAAATTGAAACCACAGCGTTGTGTAATAACGGCTCTGTGCAGATCTGTATTATTTATCTTGATGCACAGTTAGTTCCGCGCCAACGTTTTTTTACAGCAACGACTAGATGCGAACGGGTATGAGGATTTGGGAAAGAGAAAATGCAAAAACGATCCTAAGATTATTCTCCGCAGAGTTGTACGCGGCAAAGAGATTGTCGATGAGTTTCGAGATAGGAATCCCAAGTTCCCAGTGGATTCAAATCCAATTCGGATACGTGGTTTGATCTCGCGAATGGCAAAACGCCCCGAGATCAACTGTGAGGTTAAATCTCATCGTACACCAACAGTTATCCGTGCAGATCCGCGAAAATTTTTTTTCCTCCTTCTTCCGGTTGCTGCACACGCCCAAATCTTACCATAAACGATTATTATCATTATAGTTATTTTTTTTTTTTTTTTTTTCACTTTTCTCTAAAATCAAACAATTTTCGAATGAACTTGACTCAAAGATTCCTCGCAAATGTACCAAACTATAGTGCAAATTTCATGTAAAAGTCGATGTGGCTTCTGTTTAAAAAAAAAAAAGGAAGTCTATACACTCGAGATACCATAAATTTTTGTTAAAAAATTTTGCAAAACTTCACTCGTGACGTAACTACTCAAGTGATTTAGCAAAATTCTAACAATAAACGCCAGATTAGTATTTTGAATTTAATACGTACTACATAATTGAATCACTTGACTGCATATATCGACTGCAGAGCTGTGCTGACTGAAATTATTCGAAAGTGGCTGGAATTCACGTGCTAATTCGAATTGGCATGCGTTCCTCTCACGCATTAATTCTAATTAACCAGGAAATTTCCGGAACGTTTCATTTCCATTCGGTCGACATATTCGCTCGATGAGTGTGCGCTATTGGCCGTAAAAGATTCCTTACAGCCCGCTTCGATGGAATCCTATCCCACTCTTAATTTGCAATTTGTTTTGTGAAAATTTACGCGAGTAACTGGCGCCCTTCCGCTTTTCGCTATCATATTTATTACGGTTTGAATCGCCGAAAATTCACTCGTGCGTATGCTTCCTCACAGATCCCATTTCCATTACACAACTTCGTCTCTCCACAGCCTGTTTTGTAAGGTATTTATCATTTCACGCTGAGAATCGCGTAACTTGAGACCATATGCGAATTTTTTTTATTTTTACTTTTCATCTTTCTTCTTGTGCCGCAAATTCAAACCGATTTCTCGATTGCCAAAAATAGTGTTATTGTTATTGCCCTCTTTTTTCCGTTAGTTAACTTTTTCTGTTTTTCACGTACCCACAGTTTATTGTTCTCACCGTTTCTTTAACGGTGTATCTTTATAATATATCTGTACGGATGTACAATATCTTGCTCTTTTTTTCTCGGTGTTTCGTTCTTTTCTGTTTTTTTTTTTTTCTTTCTTTTTTTACTTCTTTTTCACGTTTCTCCGCCTGCTCCTGGACGAACACGAAATTGGATTCAGAAGGTCGACCCTAGCAGGGACCTTCGCCTGTCTCGTAATTCACTCGAAATCTACGAAGAAGATTTCAGAATGGAAGATGTTGATTTTCGATTACAGATCCGATAATCTACCTTCGTTCGTCGTGTATTTTCTCGTTACTTAAATATCCACTTCACTCGCACAGTGAGATCAAAAAAAAAAAAAGAAAATAAAAGAAAAAAAAAACCAGGGCCAAATGTCTTTCTGACAAGTGCAAATCCGATTACGATTCCGCTCGAGTTAATCAAGTTTTTAACAAATCAATTGTCCCTGAATCTGCGTAGATGGAAATTTAAGATTTTTCTTCAACTAAACGATATATTGCAAATTATGAAACTGTTCTTGTTCCTTTTTGTTAAAATAAAAAAAAATGTTATTCAGTTTGATTACCAAATTCTGTTTATCAACAAAAAAAAACAGTGATATATATGAGAGAAAATCACGTGATAAAGAAAAAACTAAAGTCGTAATATACTTTATCATAAAGATACTAACAAAAATCTACTGTAGAAAGTTGATTATGCGTTTATATTATATATTATATTCACAAAGCACGAAATTGAGAAATTGAGATTCGGGTCATGCAACGTCAGACTTGCTTGCGACCGCGCATGTGCAAAGTGCGGAATAGACCACGTCTAACTCCTAGGACGCAAAATGCTCTTTATCGTACTCCGCGCATGCGCAGTCGTGACTCATTCTTATCATCGCTGAAAAATTTACTTTACGTACCGAACCCAAGCATGAAAAAATGTATAAACCATACTTACATCGTGTAAACCTTATTTCCGAATAGAACAATCTTTTAGGGTGATCAAAAATTTGTTTAACCTTCCTTGCTTGTAATTATATATATGCAAAATGATACTAGCAATCCCGGCCACGCGTTGCTGTGGCTCAGCTCAAAATAATGACACGCAAAAAATTAAACGCTCACGTTATTTGTGTCGTATATCTGTGGAACACGCGTGACGTGGAATAAATTTTCGCATCGTGGAAAGGTTTGAAATTGAAACACGGCTCCATCTATTGAATACTTACACGACCTAGATAACAAAGGATGTTTCAGTCTGGTGCTGTATGTTTAATACAGGTGTCAATGGATTAACTCGCACCGCCATCTATCAAAAACTTACGCAACTCAATAGATTGACTCACACCGCCATCTATTAAAAGCTTATGGAACTTATAAACGAATCACGACCCTTTGTCCTGTAAAAACTCCTTAAATTTGCAACAAAAAATATTGAGGGTCACTTATCGGGATAAAAACTATCCTGTCTCTCAAGTCGGACCAAGCAATACAAATCTACAAAGTTTCACTAAAATCGGTTGAGCGGTTCCGCAGATTAGCATGGACAAACATCGTGACACGCGATTTTTAAATGTCAAGATTATCCCGATGAAATTCAATCCTATCAATTCAAAACGGAACTCCAAGTCCTTATTACCTGCACTTTCACCAAATTTTCAAAAACTGATCTCATTTCCCAAATCAGGAATAAAACAAGGCGTGCGGCGAAGTTCGCAAAATATAAGTTCTATATAATATACTTACTACCCTGTCGGCCATAATAATAGGTCGAATATTGTCCGTGGTCCGAATGTGGCGGGGTGAAACCCCATTCCGTGTATACCGAAGCTAATAATATTAAATCAAGTTGATTCCATAATAAAACGGTCTGTTTATTTTATTTCGCGTATACATACATATAGTAGGTATAATAACGCGATTCACGACTTGGCGCGACGCGACGACCTTACGCAGAGCTCGGAAATTGCCGGGGTTTTTCATTTTTTCATTCCCATTGTTTATTTATTGAAATCCCTCCTCCGATCTAGGAAGTACTATTCGACTCGTTTCCCTAATAGTGTCGATTTTTTAGTGGAATTCGTGCTCGCACGTACAGTCTATGTAGTTTTTCCGGTGTTCTATTCCTCTTTGTATCCACTTCATTCCTTTTTTCCATTCACAGTTTGCACATATTTTGAATATCTAGAAACGGAAAGCGAAAAAGGAACTCGAATGAAACTTTAATTCTTTGAATGTTAAATTCTTCTGCGTACCGAATTCAAGTACTCAATATATAATTTCTTCTTTTTTTTCTCCTTTCTTTGCCAATTATGTTTCGCAAATCATTGTAAAAAAAAAAAAAATGCACTCTACACGTTTTTGAACGAACAGATTTTTCTCAAATTATTATATCTACGTACTACTCAGCTTGTGATTAAGTTACGTGTTGAAAACAAATAGATGAATTTGACGTGATGTATGTTACAGCTTTTATGTAAAATGCAAACTTTTCAATAAAACCGAAATGTTACCGTCGTTTTCGGGGATTTTCCGGCCAGGATTTTTTTCCTCTCTTAACGCTCCTTCTTTTACTTTTATTTCCTTCTTTGTTTATTGCAGGGTTCATTTCATTAGCAGAAACATTTATGTATGTATAACTACTTAATGCACTGGAATGCTTACGTACATATATATATATATATATATGTATAATACAGACCCTTAGAATAAGGGTGGACGAGGGAAAAGTTTTATCGCGGCATCGTACCTTATATTTTTACTACGCTACATATACCTACTTTATTGCCAACCGTTTTACGAGGCTTTTCTCTAATGCAGGTTATTGATTGCCCTTAAGTATGATATTAGTATGACTCTCTGGTAGAATCTATTTAAACCTTCCTTTACGAACCCTGAACGAATGATTTGTGAAAATCCGGGCAATAATACCGAATCACTTGACTTCTTGTTCATTTTAAAAACGCGTTGTAAGGAATCAGTGATTACGTTATGGGGTGCGATAAAAATCGTTCAATTTTTCTGACTCATCTTGTACTTGGACAAATTTTTAGCAACAATTTATCTCGATCTGAAGATTCTAGGAACAAACTTCTGGCTATATCGATAAATAAATCTCGATCTATACTCGACTTTCCCCTTAAATTTAATCGACGCTTAATTGCCATCGGTGACAAATTCAGTAAAAGCAAATCGAACTGACAAAACAGGAATTGGCTTGACGAGGTGAAAATCGAAGAAATTCTGGCTACATTGGAAAATTTTTCAGTTTTTATCTGCATGGGACTACAGACATGAATTAAAAATCAAACAAAATACTGAAAATATAATTTTTTTAATTTAATTATTTGACGATTTTTGACATTTTTTTAAATCTTGAGTTACCTCTTAAAATTTTTTTTTTTAACTGTCCTTTGGAGTGGTCTCTTAAAACATCAAAAACTAACGTTTTGTCACACGAGACTCAAAAAAAAAAAAAAAAACCAGTCGGTTTTTTTTCGCCACCCTAATGTATATATATATATATAAAACGTCTTGAGAGACCAGCAACGCAGATATCCACACCGATTTATCGCTCAACTTCACCAACGGAGGAAGACGAGGTAGTCATACCGAGTACAAACGTGCCATATCAGTAGTCGGACCCTAAGCAATTTATATGCCGGACCACGCGAACATTTCGGAGGGCCGGGTTCTAATTATAAAGAAATTGGGCACTCGGAAGTGAAAAAAGAGTATAATTATGATAAACTGCCGGTTATATTTCTGAAAATTCCTGATTCAAGCGTCGAGAGATAAAATTACGACGATGAATTTCTGATCGCGCGGGTAATTAATTATTCTTATTTTATTCATCAAAATTGAGAATCATTTTCCTACCTGTAACCAGCTGAATATATATATATATAGTCTCTGTTACTATTCTTCTTTTTCATTATTACAGTCAGTCGTACTATACTTCAACTATATTTTCAACTATAACGATAATTTGATACTATAATGGAACATTAAATTGATTTTATGATCTTGTTTGATTGAATAAATACTTACTTATGACACATTTTCCCCTAATATCAACAATTTTATTTAAACCGTTGTCGAATCAGTAGTTACGTAGGTATTTCACTGAAATTTTCTAGGGACTATAAAAACTGAAAAAAAAAATTTCACCATGCATTCCTCTTGTCTACAATCAGATTCTTTTTTATTTCCATACTTTTCCTTTTCTAAAACTCATCATCTGCAGAAGCATACGTACGTGGATTGGTCAGAGATGACGTCCGAGTGTAGAAATGAGCTCGGCATCGACTATAACTTGAAAAGGTATATCGACGGTAAAATCTCGCGCGGGTTGGCAAGGGGGGAGGGGGCGGGGAAGGTGGGGGGGGGGGGGGGGGCACGTGCATTAGGTTCCCTCGTAAAGACCCTACTTATCGAGATACGGAGTTAATCCCGACTGAGCAGTGAACAAGGCGACTCTGTCCTGCAGTTTATAGCCGACAAGCTTAATCGATCAGCTTGCCTCGTTCTGCGCGGATGTCGCGCTATGTAAGCAGAGAGAAAGAGAGAGGATGAGAGATAGAGAGAGAGATGGCGAAAAATGGAGAGAAAGGAAACATCATTTTTATAATTACCGACTGCAAGGCGCGAATGAGGTGAGAATAATGTATATACTATAGGGTGGGTCAAAAAAATTAGTATTTTTTTTTTTTTTTCGTTAGTCACCGTGAAAATGTCGTTGAAAAATGTGCCTATTTGCGATTTTCCATTTAATTTTATTTTTATTCTGGAATTTTATTACTCAACAACGAATTGGCTTATCGTAAAGGGCGATAGATATTTTGTAGGAAATTGAACGATCTACAAAAAAGGTTTCTTACAATTTTTTCGTCAATCTACTGGTTCAAAAGTTATTTTACGGTTAAAAATTAGTTATGTCAAATTTTACGATTTTTTTTTTTTATTTCCACCGTGACAGAATGGTTGGAAAATAGTAAAAATATAATATTTCTTAAAATTCATGTTTAAATATTCTTTATTAAAACATCGAAATTTCTCCGATATTTCCGATTTTTATCAACTTTTGAACCGTTAGATTTAAAAAAAAATCGCAACGGACTTCTTTGTAGATCTTTCAATTTTTTACAAAAATATGTATTGTTTTTTACGATACGCCAATCCGTTGTTGAGCAATAATATTCCAAAATAAAAGAAAAACTTTCCTGTGTTATTTAAACGGTTTTTTTTTGGCCCGCCATAATATATACACATATATGTATATATTTTTCCTATTTCTATAATTTCTTTTACTCGTAATTCTGTATTTTCTTCAGAATTTAGCTTTTACGCTATAGATAATAATTTATTGGTTGTGTAAATTTTAGTATTACTATAGTCACAATAAAAAATTTGTCCCAGCAGCTAGAATTTTACAAGTTTAACTAACGGGTTTGCTTATATATCGGAAATCCGCTTACATATGCTCGCCAAACAGCTTTGTTGTTACGGTAAAAAATTTTACATAATTAAACGCGTCGGTACGTTTTACGTACTCCATTTTCATTCTATTCTATCTCCACAGCAAGTATTAAAAATTCTTCGAATGGAATTAACGGAGTTGATTCATTCGTTTCTTTCAAACCAATCCGAATTCAAGGGAAGCCTATCGATGGAAAAATTTTAAGTTTCATTCAACTTGATTCAAATAATAATTTTCGAAAAGCGAACAAAATAAAGAAAAAATATAACCGCAGAGACTGCAGACGTTGCATAGCCGATCAGAGAATCGACGACGTTATTCGTAGCGACAAGAAAAAAAAAACATCTGCATATACATTATACAACTAAGTAATTTCTGTGTTTTCTAGTTATTTATTCTTCCATATTTGGAAGACGTGTAAAATTAGACAGGGCGTTTCAGAGTCAAAAAGCGTGCGCACTATCGAACCGGCAGTATAAGATATAAATTCTTCGGGGGGCAACAGTGAATTTGAATTTATACTCGAGGTTATATAACTTCTTCGTGACATAAATCTTCGAAAAAACTTCCGCCGCGAAAATGCTTCGCGTTCCGGACTCTGTTGTGCCCAGCTATATACCTATACTTTTATATATATATATATATATATATACACATACAAACATATATATATATATATATATATATATATATATATATATATATATATACATACACGCTAGACTCGAGTGAAAACCTGATTTGCTGCCCTTTACAAAACGTCGACACTTTTTCCTAGATTTCAATTTCGACCCTGCATAACGCGCGAACTTGGGGTGAAATTAAAGTTCGTCAAGTAAGAAAAAAGTTACCATTCGATGTAATTGAATGTCTGGAGGAATTTTTTTTTTATTTTCTTTTCCTTCCTCCCCCACTGAAAAAATTAATCGATTGGTACGATATATTTTTGAGACGATGAAAGTCGCTGGATTCCTGTGAATATGGTTTAACAAGCAATCCCTTTTCCTCCCGCTTTTTCTATTTCGTTCTCTTTTTTTCAAACATCCCAGCACTTGACGCAGGGGAATTTGTTGCTTCTGCACGACACCGAATGTCCGACTGTTGCAAAGCCTCTCACAACTAGGCAGACACCTTTTTCATCCTAGCATCGACGCTGATCGGAGTTCACTTTTGGTAGAAAAAATTGCCCCCGCGTTAGGTCACTTTTTTCGGATTATTATCATTATTATCCTCCCTTTTAGTTTTCGCCTCAGATTTCTTCATGCGCCCTGATATTTTCAGACTTGTTGGACGCCGTCGTTTCATGAACAAACAGACGTTCTTCGGTTATCAGATAACGATCGCAATACTTTTGGAATGTCTCGCGTGTGATTGACCCTTCGAACTTCGATGCGATTGACTATAAGAGCTCGTGAACTGCACGAGATTTCAGATCAAATAACCTTTCTCCGAAGTACTTACATCAAAAAGATAAGTCGCATCACTCATCACGACTGATTAAATTCTAGCAAGCACGTTTTAACGTCGGAATCTGCGTGGCCGATGTCTTGCCGATTTTTATGTACAAGTCGATATCAAACGAGTGGATAAAATTTGGCTGACCTCGATGGACCTCGATGGAAAAAAAATTCCAGCTTGAATGTGTTTCGAACTCGTAAAACATTAACAAATGGAATTTGATTTTTTTTTTCCATTTCAATAACTCGAAAATTGTATTGAGACAATCGAACCCAAATTGTGAGCTGTTCTAAGTTGAGAAAAAAACCGATAAGTCGATTGTGACGAAAATTGTTCAAATCTCCTCATTTGATGTCGAGATGTCGTGAGGCGAAAATTTCATCTCGGGATTATATAACAACTTCACTTTTTTATACAAAAATTGAGTAACAGAAGGTTGAAAAATGGGAGAAGAAAATTTGGCACATTTTTTTCTACCCGAACACAACCGATATGATTAAGATGCAAAAACAACAGCTTCGTGTTTCAATTAAAAGAAGCGTGAGAAATCAGAATTGTGATGTCATTGGAAATTTTCTGATCGTAGTTGCATATTTTATTTTTGAAATTTATACCCAAATTGAGGGTGTTTTCCGTGACGTTAGGGCTGTGCAATTAATTAATTATTAACGTTGTTTCCGAATTATCGTTTTCCTAAATATCATTAAAACCATGTTCCTACCAATTTCATTTTGTATATTTATTATCAACAAAGAGTAAACAATATAAGGTACTTACGTTTTCAACCACAGAATTGATTTGTC
Organism: Diprion similis; assembly: GCF_021155765.1. Lineage (NCBI taxonomy): Eukaryota > Metazoa > Arthropoda > Insecta > Hymenoptera > Diprionidae > Diprion > Diprion similis. The sequence continues at coordinate 4,651,860 of NC_060116.1, read as the reverse complement.
TAAGGTCTGATCTTCGAGTTGTGAAAAATACGGCGATAATTCTTATGTACCTACGTAGAAGCTGATAATCGAATTGAGTTGGTCTAAAAAGAAAATAAAGACAAGAGCGGCGGAGTGGAGTTTGACGTTTCGGAATACAGAGAGGATTCAGAAGAGAGGCGGTATGGCAAGTTAGTCACAGGTGGAGAAATGCCTCTGCAAATATTGATGGTTGGCAAATTTAGCCCACAAGCGAAATACGACTGTGCTTGATCGATTATTATCGGCACGTGTCGAAGGCACTTCGTACCTCAATATCGACAGTCGAACCACAGTTCGATACTCCCCTTTTACTTTAGCAAGCTTGTCACCCTGCGACAACACGCGACCTTTATTTGTTGAAACCATTTCTGAAGCCCCAGGGCTGCCCCTTGGAGCATCGGGTCAGAAGTTGCCGGGACTCGATGACTGAGCTTGACGTGTAGATGTGCATCAGTTAACTTCAGAAGCCAGCTTCTCCCTTTGTGCCTGCAATATTCTTCCATATCGTTCGACTGGGGAAAACTATCATATTTAAATCACGATAGAATATTTTTATCGATCGTATTATTCGTCGTTTTTATCTGGATTTCTAACCTTTCATCTCATGTCTGTGATAACTTTGACAGTTTATTGAGTTTGCTATACAGAGGTTGTTGTTCGTTGTCGAGTTCACTTTGTCGAGAGTAAATACTTTGTGAAAGTTCTGGATACAGATTCGTTTACCGACACTTCACTTAGCCAAGACACAAACCCTTTTTTAGAATGGTCGAGGATGAAGGATATCCCCATTCTGATTGACTGACTTTATCAATCATCGGATCATTTCGTTGCTTGAGATTATTGGCAATTTGCTTTGCCTTGCCTTAGTTTCAACCTTTATCGGGAAAAATTCCTCAATCTTGCCAAATGAGGTACGTATCCCTTCGTCAAGGATTTCTGTTTGTATGTTTTGTGTCTCTTGCAGACTTTGTGAAATGACGCTTCAATTAAATAGAGTACAGAAATATGCGATCTTTCAAAAAGTTTTTGAAGAGATTGAAAAGCATGAGATAAAAACTAAAAACATATACTTTAGTATCTCCTCCCATGAGAAAATTTCTTCGGGATGTGAAAACGTAAAATGTTGTGTATATCTATAAACCTTGAGATATACTGATATTTAATGCAAAATATTTCATACAAGCCTCAAGTCATATAAAATTGTCAATAGTGAATGGGATCGACAGTCTGGACGAAAGATTAGAAGACCAGAAAAACCGCTTGAAAATTTTCTAGCAATATTCTCAGCTCCAATGAAATAACGTTCATACCAATATCCTGTAGAAATGAATCCCAGCAAATTCGAGTATAACGTCAGCTAAGAGATGAAGAATTCAAAAAAAGTTTTCAGAATCAGAACAACGAAAACGACCATAAATTATGCTGTTTTTTATTCTAATCTAGCATTTTCTATCTCATTTTGAGACCAGATCTTTACTAGTTGTCCGGCAAAGCAATCAAAAGATCTTACATCACACTTCGATCATAACTGGCAAATTCAATTGTTGGCTCTCATTCATCCTGAAGTTCAATTTCTTGCTCCTGATTGTTACTAGGTATGCCTGCTTCGGCTTTCAAACTACATCAGCAGCTGCCAGTAGCCATGGCCATTCTATATGTAGCTGGCATCAGAGGGATGGGTGTAGACGTCGATGTCTCAGGCCTCCTGGAGTAAGGACGTCGGACCTCAGAGGGCGCGTGCATTACTCAAGCAGAAGCTATAATATCAATTAACGGGGATGCAGGAGACGCCTTTGAGTCACCTGCCCGAGGGAACTCTTCCCAGGTAATTGTTTTAAGCACGTTAGGGTCGCAAACGCCGCCAGCAATCGCAGGGTGTCGACGCATAACCCATTACACCAATTTGCGGGTCCCACGTGCCGGTACTAGGACAAAATGATCGAGGCATAATGATCTAAACAAAAATAACCAGCGCAAAAAATCTACACAATAATCCATGTTAAAAAAAAAAAATAAATAATGTGAAATTGGCAACAAAAACGCAATTTCCTGTCTTCCAGGACGTGTACAGTCATTTGTTCCTACTGCGTCCTGATTCCAGTTGTGGTTACCATGCAGCCTTTGGTTGGTCTAATTTTTTATTGGAATAGAAAAATGTTGTTCTCGGTAGAAAATGAAAATTAATTTTATCTTTGTAGACGAAAAATCTGGTCTGCGTTGCTAGTGTTTTTGATTATGGTCGTTATTTCAATAATTTGTGGATCTTGGTGAAGCGACAAAATGATTTTGAGGACGGACTTTGGTCTGGAAATTTTTGTCGATACGATTTATTCGGTTTTGAATAGACTGATCAAAAATTCTTTTCTATAGCGGATTTTGATCACGATAAAGGGTGTATTGAAGAAACGCGATCTAAAACGATTAATCTTCTACGAAAGATCTCTTGTGTGTTAATACCTTCATCGTAGTAGATTGAAATCTTTTTTCATTACCGTAATCTCTTGTAGGAAGAACTATCTGATTATATATTTTTTTTTAATCTTAGAAAAGGAAAAATTCTTTTAATCAAACAAAAATTTTCAATGTTGCGATGACCAGAAAATGTAGTTCTGACAACTATAATTACATTAAATATTTTCTTGTAATTCCTACAATATTTCAAGCCTTGAAAACGTAACGATACTCATTTTACTAGAATTTTTTTGTGACATTAACGGGGGCCGAAAGTATCTTCAATTAAATGATATCGTTGCAGAGTGATTCATATTTATTTCGTATTTTCGCTTCATTTTGCGTTATATTATTTCAACCTTGGATATTATTATTCGCCTTTTATATTATTGAGCGGTAATGCGTGGCTGCTTTCCGGAGATTCAGGCGAGCAGCCTTGCTGCAGAGATTACAATATTTTTTCATTACTTCAAATGAGCCGAAAAACCGAATTTCGAGCCAGCAAGAGAGCTCTGCATCCACGCTTCACAGTCTAATCCTCCGCCATTATCGTTATCGTTAATTTCACGATCATTGCTGCGATTATTATCATCGTGCCTTACAAGCTTACCGTAAAAGCTTCAAAATATATATCAAGCGTCACTTACACCTGAAAACGTTTTTACCGACTTCAGCTACATTCTTCAAAATATTCGGTGGAAAATTTATGGACAAGATGCTTTTCTGCTTATTATATATATTATATTCTATTATATTATTCATAAGGTTCAATTAAATCCATCCATCTTACCTATCGAACCAGCGAAACATGCATTGCTTTCTCAATTTTGTCCAACACTAAGCAAAAACGTGAACGATCGTTGATGTTGTTGATAAAAAAAGCAAACGAAAAATGAATTATCTTCTCAAAGGGGTTAATTTTGCTGCGATTAGTGTGTTGGCCACCGTCCCCTTGACCCACATTCTCAACGAATCGGAGAACATTTTCTGCATGGGTTAACAGCTCAAAAAAATAAAAGATAAAAAATGAAGAGAAGAGCAGATGGTCAAGTGGCCAGTTTCAATTATATTCACATGGAAATTAAATTACCAATTCCAGTCTCGCCGTTGAATATCACGGTCATCACCGAGTACGCAACGATTCGACACAAAATTATTATTCTATACAAAAAAATTATTCCAATTCTATCAATCTACCGTACGTACACAGAATTCAGACTATTGAGACTAAATTATATCGCACAAAAAATAATCTCTGGACGGAATATTATACTTACTATGAGAAAAATACTCTTGCAAAAAACCATATCACATGAAAATAACGATATTGTGTTATGGGTTATCAAAAAATTTACAAGTGTTTAACAAAACCAATTATTAAGTTCATAACATGTAAAAAAATTCATCAAGCTGCTTTAATAAATAAAGACCTCATGCTGGGATGTTCTTCTGTTTTTTTTTTCGAAAATAATCCATCCGCACAAAGTTTTAAGTACCGTTTTTCATAATCGATGCTTTGTTTTTTTGTAGTTTGTATCTTGAAAAGGCTCTTTTTGTGCGTAACAAAGCTTGGTGTAAAATAATTTGTTGTCAAATACTACGTTTTATTGATTTTAGGTAGAGTAAACCTGATACCTGGGGGCTGTTCTGAGATTAAAAAATCAGTTCGAAAGCTCCTATCGACTCGAGGCGGGTCTCGAATATCGGGATCAAAAAGTTCCTTTCACTTTGCCCTCCGGCAACAGAGGCACTTCAGACACTCAGGCAGTATTTCCGGGTTCTGTTTGTCGAGATTTTGGGCTCCCCGAATCCCGGTGGTCCCAGCTCAGGATTTCTGGTATCGAAGGTAAAGGCAACGAGGAATATTTCCGTGTATAGAAAGTGTCTGTAAAGTAAAGGGAAATTAAGATGGCGTTCTTGCGGTAAAAATTTCACAAAGCGCCAATCAGATGTTGGCGACTTGTTGAACCGCTCTTTTTTGCTTTTTGGATGACACTTTTTCAGGTGAAAATTCATTCAAGATACTTCTTGCCTCTGTCATCCTTAATTTCTAGTTTGCATGGGTGCTTACAAAGGTGCTTATAAAGACACGTTACCGACATGCGCGTAATGTCGGTAACAAATGTCACCAAAATGAGATTTCGGTGTTCTTCATAATCGAAAACCAGATCGGCTGCCATTTCGTCATTTCACCATCAAATCTCATGGGACTGGGCTCAAAATGTGTGTTTCATCATCGCCGAGTAGCGTCATACCCGATAATTCGATCCATTCAGTGCAACTGTGAAAATTTGGCCAATTTCTGTGGGTGGTAACCAATCTGTACATTTTTTTTTTCAAATTTTGAAAAAGTAAAAAGACGCTCCACTTTTTGCCAAAATAAGGCATTAATTGCCCAAGTTTCACTCTGATCGCTTGAGCGGCTTAGGAGTTTTGCTTCCCCGCGTTTTCGAGGTGTACAACGCGTCTTTATAAGCACCATAAGGCCGTATCACGACTGCAGGCCAGAACTGCAGTCGGAAAGCTTTTCCCAAGATCGGCTCGGTTCGATGCACGTTTGACGACCATCGATCGAAACTCCCGGTTTGACGTTCACTAATTGCGAGGGAGGCGGACAAGCGGCTGAAATTCGTCAGAGTGAGGCAGAAAAAGACACAAACTTTGCGGCTTTAATTGAGGGAACCAGTAAAATGCCGGAAATCACGTGAATCACCCATTTTTAGGCACGTTCGGTATTTGCCGAATCGATTTGAATGATATTTGGGAAAGAAATCAAATGTTCGATGGAGGTGCTGCGTATTCTTTCTTTTCAATACCTCTGAATTTCCGGTTACAAAATGGTGGTAACTTGAACTTGCAAAACATTCAAGATTCTCAGAATTATCCTAGAATTTTTTACACAATTCGGCACATAATTGCAATTACTTTATTCATTGCTTCTTATTTAGATTTAATACGTTGCAAAACATTTTACTTGATTGCTCGAATCATTTTTTCTACCCAGATCCATCCACATCGACATGTTCTTTATACAGTAATAGAAAAATTTGAGTGTTAGTTTGCACATTCTATCGCCGAATGTAGTTGCGAGTTTGCAGCCAAGAATAAATCTCGAGTACTGGTTTCTGAATGGAGAGAAAAAGGATCATAAACGAAAGTGAAAGGCTTTGAAATTTCTGTTTACAGACTGCGCATGATTTGGCCAAATGTCAGGTGAAAACTGTAGTAAAACCGAAACAAGGTAGAATAATTTACAACCTTCTGGGGAATGAGAGTTATAAATAATTGGTGAGCCTGGGATTAATGAAAACATGAAAAATGAATATACGCGAGACTAATTGTAAAAATGAATTCCCAGTTATTCGTAATTTGTGAAAAGAATAACTGATTTTCCAGCAATTAAATGCGACGAAGAGTCTGAGACTGTTGGCTCTATTAACGTAGTCTACGACTTTAACTAAGTCCACGAAATCCACCTGCGGACAGCGGATTCAGCGTGTAAAATGTAAGGCTGACACTGATGGCTCGTTTTGTGGAAACATGTTTCTATAAGCCGGTCGATAATGCCACTCAGTAACACGCCGGTGAATAAGATGACATCAATTAGCGTAGAAAAACGAGAGAGGAACGTTCCGGGCAAAACTGCCGGATACTTTGATTCACCCGTCGCTTAAAAGTGCGACAGAAGTGATGTGGGTATAATGGGACAAGCGGTCAGGATCAATTTTTCAGGAGGCAATTTTTAGCTGTAAGGAATACGGTGACTGAGAGTTGAGATCCGTCCTTGAACTGCTTGTATCTGATTGTTTCTTGCTGATGGAGAAGCTCGTAATCGATCTACGCAAGTTCATGGCACCAAAGTTAAAAGTTCCGTGGTTATGAAAAGGACTTGAATTCTTCGACTTTGAAAGCTCCAGGTAGATATTATTGATGTGTTGTTTTAGTGAACATTTTGCTTTTATTTCTGGTCTATTCTAATTTGGATGCTTTAATTATCCGCACATCGGATTCTGCTGCTTAATTTTATTACACAACAATCGTTCATTTACTATTTAGAGAATTGTGGTATTCGTAAGCCACAAAGATCTCTTTAAAATTACAAATACAGAAGATAAACGAAAGCTTAGATTAGATGTTGATGCTTCGTTTCAAATCGTCGCTTTGAAATGATTAAAGATAAAAAATTTAGTTTATTCGGAAAACTATTCAGATAATTATAACTTTTCGGATAAACTAATTTGCGTTACTGAACATAAAAAAGTTTCGTTTCATCTAGCATTTTAATAATGAATAGTATAGTAACAGCTGTTCAACTGTGATCCAATCATTGATTAATAATAATTGATCAGCAACCACGAATGTAAAAGAAGCAAAACCTAATTGATCGATAGCATTATTTTCGTTTCGCACGCTGAAAAAAGCTCATCTTCTTTTTTACAATTCTTATCGGTTCTGAGCAGGATAATAAAGATCTTACATGATTTTCAAAATCACCAATACGGTGCTCGTCGTCTTAGTTCAAGGACAAGATTCATTATTTTCAGTGATTAGGCGCGGAGACTCTCAAGTGAAGAGTAATTGTTTGTCTGTACGAATTTTGAAACGTCAGGCTGACTTATACTCTTGTCTCCACTGCCGCGATACTCGAGCGTCTTTCAGTCTGCTTTTTCTGACGTGAAAGACATTATGATACTCGAAGACGTACTTCAATACACCGTGTATGCATCGAACGATGACGACGTATCAAAGGTAACGAGAATCTCTCCGCCGTTGACGAGGGGATCTCGTTCTGCGTTATCGTGAGTGACAAAAAACATATAACGAGGCGGGTAGTAATCAAAGAGCCCAGATTGAGGCAAAGTCGAAAGTGCTCGAAGATCACCCAGAAAACTGATGACTTTTCAGTCCGAAAATCTAATTACGTCGTTAAAGCTTAGGCGTGTCTTTTGAATAAACTAAAATATTTTGGCCATTCCGCGCCTGCAAATTGACCAATTTTAATTCTGATCAGTTTGTATTTTATTGAGTTTTGTCAATTTCACAACAACCTCTACGAATTTGAGAATTTATTACAATCCTCAAAGTTCTCAAAATTCTACCCATTTTTGAAATTTTCCTAAAAGTCTCGAAGAGTAAATTTTATGTTTCAAACTTCTTCAAGTCGGTCCTATGATGGAATGATTTTTTTTTTTTTTTGAGTGCTATGAAAATTTCAAATTAACAAATATCAATGTCTTACGGTTTAAAAATATCAGAACAATGATGAAACAGTCTTTGTAAATTATGTTGAATGTGAAATTAACTTTGTGGGATTTTTCCGAAATTTTTGACCAGATTTATATTTTTTTTTAGAGAATATTTGATTTTTCGAACTAGATTTGATTAATTAAACGATTCCAAAGTGCTGGAAAAAGGTGAATGAATTTTAAATGTATCACAAATAAGGTTCTTTGCAAATTGAGTGAAATTGACACTATAATTTCTATGAATTGTTTAGTAATTTAAAAAGAATTGACACTGAGGAGGTTCGAATATTAATTCCTCGGAAACTCCCCCATAAAAAAACTAAATGAATTTGGTATTTTAGAGATTCCGCTATTCTTTAACGAAGTTATTAAGGTTAACAAACTTAAAGATAGTGAGTTTCAAAAATGGTTGATTTGACAAGGATTCTTTCGACCTGTTTGCAGGTACTTCGAATTTCCATGCATTATAAATGTTTGCTCAATTATTTTCCATCATCACAGAACTCCAATTCAATTTGAACAACGATTAGGAGGCGGGTTCTGAAATTTTTACGAGCCCTGAACCCTTTCGTAGAAAGTTGGTATCGACGCGATGACGGGGAGCTAATTCGAAAGTTGCAACTCAGGTCGCTGAGACGACGTCGACGACTTTACCGAGATAGGTATAAAGCACCGTGACTCGATAATCGATATCCATTGAAACGATAGCATTATTCGCGGTCGAGCAGACTTCTGTCGGCTGAAAATCCGATCGGCCTGCAAATCAACAGGCCTATAGGTTTTGCCATTGTTGTAAAGGCCGAGGAACAAGAACTACGGCAATACTGAAACTTGAAAGAGAATCCTTGCGGAGAGTCGGGCAAAAAGCACTACTCAATTTTGTCTAATTTTTTTGGAACTTTTTGGAAATGTTTACGGATAAATTCAAATCATTACGTTCAACTCTCTTCCAATTCCAAATTTCTATATCAATAGCTGGTAAAGAGTCTAACTCTCGGAAGAATTTTGCAACTCATCAGTTTGTTGGAACCCGAATATTCTGTCCGGAACTATAACATGTTTGACATTCGCCGTAAGCAGTTTACGGAGAAGTTGTGCAAACGATGTCTAATCGTAAGTGTAGAGTAAGCATTACTCGACGGGACGAAGGGCGATGATTAAGAGAGGAATTAAAAGTCACGATCTCTCCTAAACGATCCATTTTTACCGATCTATCTCTCCTACCTCCGAGGGGACAGTAGCAAGGATAAAGGTGGATGACGACGGACAGGGGAGACACAGTGTGTGGCATGGGTTGTATATTATACCTGCCGGGTAACGCGAGGCAGTGGCAAGACTTTTGAGATATATTGCCACCTCAAGAACCTCCTAACAATAATCTATATCTACCCTCGCCAACCAGTCAGCCATTCAACCCACCCCCAAATCCCCAAACTTTACTACCAACGCCATTGGCAACCCCCTCACTATCTTTGAACAACGCCCCGTACCAAGTACCACCTATAGTTGAACCATCCACGTCTCAAGTAATTTCGGTCTACGCCTGAGAAGCAGTCCATAATACGCCACGGCCCTCGGCGTGTATGTTCCTTGGTTCAAACCGCGTGTAGAGCCTGCTTCCCGCCTATTTACATAGATATTACTCTTTTCTGGATTATCTTTTCTTACGTCACTGCAGGCTTGGTGGCTTGCCATCCACCCGGAGTCGACCGAATCGCCTATCCAACCGACCCTTTGACATTCAATAGTTCGGTTCCATTTTCACTGAATACTTAGCATGTTTTTGACTCTCTGGGTTAAGGTGCTTATAAAGACCGATTGTACTACACCTCGAAAACGCGGGGATGCAAAACTCCTATACCGCTCAAGCGATCAGAGTGAAACTTGGGCAATTGATGGCTTATTTTGGCAAAAAGTGGAGCGTCTTTTTACTTTTTCAAAATTTGGATAAAAATTTTACAGATTGGTTACCATTCACAGAAATTGGGCAAATTTTTACAGTTGCACTGAATGGATCGACCTATCCCGTATGATGCCACTCGGCGGTGATGAGACACACATTTCGGTAGGACGGTATAGGAGTTTTGCTTCCCCGCGTTTTCGAGGTGTACAATGCTTCTTTATAAGCACCTTGAAGGTGGGGTCACGTCGTCTCTCCGTCATCGAAGACCAGTTATGTATTCCATTCTTCAGTTACTATGTGCATTAGAATGATGTTTGGTCTCGCATGATTTGCTCGCATTGTCACATGCAGACCAAAACTACGGAGCTTTGTATATCCAGGGAATATGTAACACTGTTTACACAAAGAAATTGTTTGTGACTAATTAGAAATTCACCGCATGTTTTAGGAGCTTTGTCGTCCCCTGGGTATGGTTCAAAACTGTTTTCCTCTAAACGCTGCTTCGAGGGGACTCGCGTAATGAGTTGACGTCGACAAATGGGGGTAAGTAAAGACTCAAGTCACGCTGTTATTATATCAGGAGGGAATCCGATTCTTCGTGCGAATGATAAAAAAATAGTAACATGAACGCGTTTAAACGTGATTCATTCATCAGCAACGATCATATGTTTTCTATATTAACTAACCAATCGCCTTCTATTTCGCTCAATAAATGAGACATCATGATTCATGCGTCTAGTACTTGCGGAACTGATTTCGTACATCATGAAAGGACGAAAGTCCCTTGAATGAAACCGGCAGCTTTAATCGAGATGGTATTATTTGCGAGGGGGAAACACCTACGGCTTTTGTGATGTACAGGGGGTTGGATACTGCAGCAAGGGTGAAACAATTGCGTTTAGAGTTGTATCAGCCCACCGAATCGCGAGGAGGCACATCGCGTTGGCGTTGTAATTTCCCGGTTGGGGAAAATTAAATTCAACACCGAAATAACGATTGCGTATTCATCGTGCAATTTTACAGGAGATGTTGTTGCTGCAGCTGCAGCAGCATCAGGCGGTTCCGGAGGCAGAATATTGCATTTCGAAAAAAATACACGAATATTGAACCATACGTGCCGCACGGAATGCTCGTCTTTGTGGAACCAGCTTCCAGCCGATTCTACGGATCGGAAACCACTTAGTGCTCTGCTCACATCGGCCGTTTTGACCTTTAATTGTAAGCCCTGGCAACGTTGCTACGAATTAGCTATGCAATTATTCGAATTGAAATTTTCGATATCCATACCCGCACGCTGGCTTGAATTAAAGTTCACCATGAATATCGAATATCCGTCTGACCCCGTTGTCGTGCCAATTCTCCCACCTCGTTCTCCCTGGCAACGAAAGGCTGCATATTTATAAAATATTCCAGCTCTCCGGAGAGAACGATTTTCTTTCTTTATAGCTGAGGCGATACTTTCAGATATACTTGGATTCTAAGTGATGTAAACAAATTGCTTGAAAGCAGCTTATGATTCATGCGAATCTAGTTTCGGTTCTAACGTATTTTGAAAAACATTTTTCTTCTGGCACAATTTATATCGTTCACGACTGATACAGTTTTCCAAATTGACTGGTTTTTTCTCGCGGAGATTTTATTTTTATCAGTTTGAAAAAATATCCTTAATATCGAATGAAATAAAACGTTGTAACATGCTTATTGTCGATTATAGGACGAAAGACTTCGTGAAAGAATCGTTGCCAATATGTTTATTTTATTTTTTTTTTTTCATCAAGGAAGAATTTTTTATATGAAACCAACATTACGAGCAGAATACTTTTTTCGTCATGAAATTCTTTTCTGTTTTTGTATTGTCATTTGTCTGCTTCTTTTCTGTGATCACAGTGTTTAAATATTTTATTTAGGTGCGATCTGATTGTGAGAATTCATCGAGAATTCGTCGTCGCATCGTCAAAAAGAAATCACATCAAGTATCGTAAATTTGATAATTGAGGGATCAAACTAGCAAAAGAAATCGGATCTCAAAGACGTTGAATAACGGACCAAGCCCAACATGATCGTGAACCGTATTATATATCTATAGTTAGTTGCCGTCTAGTTTCATCCTTAAAATCGGATTCCCGATCAAGCGCTGCTCCAGAAGGCAGCTGAGCAGGAAATCTACGATTCGTTCAGTTGAATGTAGCGGAATTTCCAAGATTTTGCGCTTACGGATGCACCCTAAATCCGCTGGAGTCGTATATTTCGGTTTCACATGGCATTCCTGCGTTGCTGAACCTTTTCCGACCCAAACTAACCAGATCCGAATCGTTTCCAGCTAGGAGTAACGACGCTCCGGGGGAGCTAAAAATCCAGAAAGAAATGCAGGCGCCTGCAGGAAATGAATTATTGCTGCTGATATTTTAGCACGAATGCAACGAGGCTTTATACCTGCACCACAGCAACAGCTGCATAAAAGTAATCTTTTTTTCCCGTTACTGGTTGATCGGAACTGATACTAGTTTGCGAAGAAACAATTGCGACCCCGCATCCAATGCGTCCCATTTTCCTTATATACCCTCCAAAATGGCGACGGTTTCCCTCCAATTATCCCGAAGGTCATCGGTCACTCCGAGGCTGAGGAGGGAAACCTCCGCGTCTTACCCATCTAACCCGGTGACCCGGTTACAGGTATTCAGGGACTTCCCGAAGGGATGAACCCCGTAATTGGTCTTCCTCCTTGTACTGCGTGGGACTCGCTAATGGCCGGAAGTACCCGAGAATGGGGCCGGTCTTCCTTCTATACGCTCCGAATCTTTCCTCGCTCAACTTCGGCTAACTTCGGTTAATTTTCCAAAATTTTAACAACTTCCTCGCTGTCTTTGCTTCACGTATTCTACAGGCTACGTGCTCGACTTCACAGACATTTCGATATCAGTAATTGATGGTTTCAAATTTAGGAACTTGTTATGTACCACGGCTGGGTGATGTATGCACTTACAGGCACAACCGGTTTGCCTTGATTTCCGTACATGTGAGATGTGTGTTGGATAATTAATGAACCTCGCATTGAAGATCGGATCCACGATGCGTCAGAAATTTTGAGCTTGTTATACATCCGAGCTGACATTATCCTGGCGACTGGTTTACCCGAGTCTTCCAAGATGCATGTATGCAGCTAAAACCTAGATCTGCACAGAAGTCAACGCTCTGCTGATTAGGTGCTGAACAGTTTATGCACACGTGGATACTGCTTCGCATTCTCGATGCTTGTACGATATTCTCGCCAAAGGATGGCGTGGCACAACATTCTGCAGATGAATCGGAGTCCGTTTAGCGTGTAGCGTCGTGTGTGATTCGTGTGGATGAACCGAACCGAAAGGAGCTTAGTCTGCATTAGGAATCTCGATTCTGTGTGGAAGCGGAGCCTCTCTATCGACGCAGACGTTTGTACTGCCAATTAAGTGTACAAAGCGTCCAAATAACGGGGCGACTTTACTGTTCGAATTACGAACCGTTTCGCTTTTCATGGGGCCATCAAGTACTAGAAATACTAAAAATTAAGCCGACGAAGCCAAGATTTAAATCAATGACTCGATTCTCCCTCTGATTTTAACTGCAGTTACCTACTGCCGTGGGTGGCCTGGGTACCATGGTCGTTAAAAGTGTCCAAAGACTTCAAGTTTATACCTCTGACTTTTAATACGACGGTAAAATACGTACGCTGGTTGGAGATAGTTGGGTACCTAATCAAAATGGGACGTCCAGATGCGGCGTTAAAGCAACGTGTAAACTGTAAACGTCCGGAACAGTTTGTCAATCCATCTGACCGGTCTTTTTTCCCGTCAACTTTCTGTTTCAGCAATTCACTTAGGCCTGCGCATCTGACGTTTACTCGAAATCTCCAGGAAGTGGTCTTTTGTAGTAACGCTGACGAGTCAATTTGCATGTTAAATCTTTTCGCAATTTCCGTTCGCCGAAAATCTCGAAACTCCTGTTGACATTCCTCCTGGGACATCGAGCCGCGTTGTCCTCTCATCCCCGATACGTCGATAGCTAAGTCGGGAGCAGATGTCAAGCGTTAAAAGTAAACTGAACAGGAGTCGGGGATCTGGGACTTGAGGGAGTTCAGCAACTTACAGACACCGACTTACAACCACCCCCGAACAACGTACCAACATGTCCCGGCTGATCACTAGTTCAAAGCTCTTTCCCTTGTACTCACGTCAATAACCATCGGTCTCCCATCATTGTAGCAGCATCAGCAGCAGTCACAGCTCTTCACGGCATCGGTAACGTTAGCTAGCCTTATCGATACGCTGCTGCAAGCGAGCGGGTTTGTCTCCGGAAAGCAGAGATCAACTCGTCAGCTTTACTTCCGTTAGCGAATCCTCGCAGGAAATTGTTCTTATCTCTTGATCCCCTAAGAGTTTACCCATCGCATCCTCTCTTCGTACTTACTTCCTTCCTTCCTTCCTTCCTTCCTTCTTTTTATTCTTCCTCTCGTGTCCTCGGAAGTTGCCTCGACGTTTTTCCCGGCCGGTTCGTGAGCCTCGAGTGACCGGATGACAAATCCCAAACCCTAATCAGTGGTGTGTCGTTTCTTTTTATTTCTTTATCTATCAGTTACTTTTCATCTTTTTTTTCTCTCTTTCTATAGCTTTTCGTTGTTAGCTTTGTACAAGTTTATCCGGATGCGACCCACGATTTGAACTTGTATTTGCCCTCCCAAGGACAGTAATATTGAATGAGAGGATCGAGGTACAACTCTATCTACAATAGTACATTGTGTAACAAGGACGCAAACTCTTCTTTACATAACAAAAGTATGTTACGCATTTTTCACGAAGCACGAAATTGAGGTTAGAGTTGTATAATGTCAGATTTGTTTGCGACAGCGCATGCGCGGAGTACTGAAAAGACCACTTTTAAGTCCTAGAAGTGAAAAGTAGTCTTTTCAGTACTTCGCGCATGCGCATTCGCAGACTCACTCGATCGTCATAGAAACACGAGCATGGAAAAACGCGTAAAACATACTCGCGTTGTATAAAATTTTTTGAAGCTCTTTATTTCATTTCGTTCCAGGAAAATTCAATCGTGAGTTTCAAAAAAAAAAAAGTTACTCTTTTTAACCCGTGAAATGCCCCTTCATACCTCACTGTAAATACATGTGATAAATATATGCATTCACGTGTGTACGTGTACACCCGTGGTTAAAAGTTTTAATTAAATCGATCAAAAATATATGTATAATCACGTGTGTTGTGGTTCTCCAGGGTACTTCTCTCTCTCTCTCTCTCTCTCTCTCTCTGCCGTGTTTATCTGTATCTCTTTCAACAGCAAAACGAGGACACCGCGTGAAATCCGTCGAATATCAGTAATGAGATAAATTTCTTTCGGTAAACTGTTTAATTGATCTCGTGCTGAGTGTAATCATGAAAAATTCAATACCTTGAATATGCAATCATCAAATTGTGAGTAGAAGAAGTGATTTACAAACAATAACGACAGTGCCGATCACGAGAGAATTATTGATGATTCTTTTTTGGGTAAAGCGTGTACAGCCTGGATTTGAGACTATATGGTAGAATACATTAAACTAATTAAACGTGACACAATTCACAAATTTCGCGAACGAACGATCGTTCATTCTGTTACAAGTCTATCGATGTTTCTGGGGATGGTATCAAGGGGCGGAGGTGGATCGGGATTAGGTACGATTAAAATATACATTTCGAAACTCGATTCAATGGCACGCATTTCCCAAGCCCTCTCGGATATACGTTAAATGAATTTTAAACAAGCTTTGATCATATAATGTTGCAGTATTTCACTTCAATTCCCACTTCAATCTTTAACTTATAACAATATTGTAATCCTTTGTTGCTAAAGTATAATTTTCAATTTCATTAGCCTCGCCATTAGCTTAGCAAATATAAAATAATCGTAGTTTAGATTCAGTTTCGAATTTTTGCTTTTTGATACAGGCAGGATCGTTTTGGCGCATTGAGATACGTGATATGTAATTTTTTATCGAAGAATAATGGTTATTTGAAATTGATTAATCTCTGAATAATAGTGTGGCACTTTCTTAAATATTTAGATTTGAATCGTAAAATTCTGACGAATAATCTATTTTTTAATGACACTGCAGAATGTCTAACTTTCAGGGAACAGAAAGTCTTTTCATCTTTCCGATGAATGTAGGTACATACATTGTACATAAATCACCGCTGTAAATCGAATTTCAACACGTGTATTAATACGCACTACTATAGTATGTATACATAAAATGAATCCCGCGTCGACACGGACAGTAACGAGGATTAAATTGAGACGAGTTCATCCACGCGCGGAGCAGAAAAATGAGATATGGAGAGAAAAAGAAGTGAAAAATAAACTCGTCGTTAAATTTCAGATGAATAATGGCGATGGAAAAATATTGGCTGAGAAAGAGATGGGGATCCGATCAAGCGGTGACTGGCTTGAAATTTATTCGCCATTTGATATCGATGTTTACTGAAGCAGAGCTGCATATCGTATGAAAATA
Organism: Diprion similis; assembly: GCF_021155765.1. Lineage (NCBI taxonomy): Eukaryota > Metazoa > Arthropoda > Insecta > Hymenoptera > Diprionidae > Diprion > Diprion similis. Next base: position 4,635,707 of record NC_060116.1, on the reverse strand, counting down.
ATTGCTAATAGACTAACGTTTCTCGGAGCGTCGAGCGTTGTCGTTTCGAAAAGCTTGAAGCATTTTTAATTCGAGTAAGATTGAACGACTACATTATCATTATTATTGCGATTGTTATTATTGTTATTATTATTATTATTCGAAGACATACGTTTGATCAGTTTTCGCCAGGGGTTATCGATATTTTTATTGCGGTAATACGCCGACGAACCTCCCACCGGAAGGGGAAGAAGATGGAGGAGGAGGCGGTGAATACGCATTCGAACAGATTGGATCTGCGTATTATTTAAATCAAATATTTACTTCGGAAATATTCGAAATCGCACGAATCCGCTCACGCTGGAACATGAGAAAGCAGCAACACACCGAAGCAGTAGGACTCAATATTCGCGAATTCATCCGAATTACGTGTGTATGCAGTCTGCTTTGTAAACTAGCCCAAATTTTCCGTTTACCTCTTGGACGTATTGTTATTCTATTTATTCATCTCTTGACATGACCTATCGAATTTTTTCAATCACAATTGGAAATTGATTTTCAGAACACAGCAATCCCCCCCCCCCCCCCCCACAACCAACCCTTCAAATTCAAACATCCAATTGTCTGAAGAAATCAATATATTTTGAGAAAAAAATGTAGCCTCTGTCTCAAATTTTGAACGTAATTATAGGTTTGATATTATTAACGTTGCTGCAATATCGGCTTGGAGAAATTGGTGCCAAGGGTAGAATGTGCGTGAATCCGATTTGAGAGGTGAATTAACCTAATTTAAGATCGATACTTTTTTTTAATTTTATGAAAAGATTGTCTTATATTGAGTATTTGACTATCTAATACTTATAGATTCTGTGACTAAAACTATAGACTAGACGCACGAAGATCGTTTTGAAAAATACTTAAAGAGAAAGAATTTTGAAATTATAGAGAAAACTTTAGAAGTCTGTGTTTCATTTTAAATCACTTCAATGTGATTTTATTTAGAAAACGATTTTTTGAATTTTCATTCCAACACTATTTTATATCGCGTTGACGTCATTGAATACTTAATTTTACAACATTCCACCGATGTTGATCATGTCAAACTAAAAACTAGTATATTTTAATACAGAATATAGTCTCATAAATTTTCAAGTGATCTGAAATGGAAAACCGATACCTAAACTTTTGCAAACCCAGTATTTCATATTTTTTTTCATTTCAAAAACGATCTTCATAGCTTTACGAATGTATAAAATTTCATACATATACTCGATGTATGACTGTCTCGTCTTAAATCTACTAAAAAGTATCGTTTTCTGGCAAACCAATTTCTTCAAAAATTGTGCTAAAGACGAAGGATTGTTTAAAAAACTATCAAACATTCTCCAAGATGAATCGATATCTTAGATTCTTTTTCTACACAAATAATACGTACCTATATGTAAACAACAAATTACACAATTTCTAAGTGAGTAATTTGAACAATTACCAACCGTTCAGCAACTCATGGAATTGCTTTTATCCGCGTAAACGTACCCATAATTGATCCTCGGGTCAAAGGAAGCAAGACCCAAGGCCTAACCTTCGCTAACCTTTACTAACCTGCGCGTCGACCCCAAAAGCGTAAAACTATTCGTGGCCCGACGGTGTTCCCAAAGATTTTCAAATCCTCACGCCTTCCTGCCTCCGTAATGAGTTTGAGGCGTCAAAGGCACTGCGAAAGCCAGAGGCAGGGGGGGAGGGGGAGAAAGGAAGGGTCCCATCGGTTTCCTCGACTCGCTCAGAGGTCCTGAGCGAAGATATTCGCCACCCCAGCAGGCGCTACCCTTGTCGTTTATTGTACGCGCTGGGCGATTGAGGGAGGATGGGTGAGAGGGTTGATGGGTGAGACGCGAGTATCTGGTACATAAGCGTTGCTTGCACCCATTCGGGATTGTTTATCAGCTATACGATTACCGGCGATTAATTGTTCGGTTAATTACCCGACGGGGAGAGGCGCAGCGAGGTCGCGACTTCATTTTACATTCTGTTATTCTCAGCCCTCTGGGCTCTCATAATTAACATTCACGAACACCTCACTTCACCCCGCCACGCTCACTGCGATATTCCATCCACTTGCTCTTTGGCAAATTCTCACTGATTAATATTGATAGGATAACAATACGGATTTACTCCTGATATTCGTAGATCGTATACTTGTTTTTTTTTTTTTTTTTTTTTTTAGCTAGTTTCTATTCGAATTGAGATTCTCTAGAGTTGCGTGTTCTGACAGTTTCTCAAATCATTTATTTAAAATGACTATATACGTATGGTATTCATTTTTTATAACAAGTCTACTCTGATGATTAATAGATACTTTTTACAGTCTGAGTAATATCAACTTTTCGCTTCTATACTCGATGATTAAGTAACTGTATTTTTTATACGAATTATTCACCCTTTTTACATCAGATATCTTCTCCGTGTTTTTTTGGATTTTTTTTTTTTTTTTATCATTTCATAGTAAGGAATACCTCTCGTATCAGACATCGAAAACGTATTTGCCAAATTCTAGATTTATCATTTCGAAGTTGAATATCTTGATATGTGTGCCTCTTTCTTTCTCCCTCACTGATTATCTCTTTCTCTCTCACTCTTGCGCACTTTCCGCGTCTTCGTCAGTAAAACATAACTCGCGTTATCTAGCAGGTTAATCGGATTGTGCGGAAGTTGAGGCTAATTATCGCCTTATCGCGCCAACCCCCCACCCATTAAAGCCTATTGTTCACCGACAACGGTTGAAATTGGTCCCGGAAACGTAAATATCTGGAGCTTTTCATCCCCTAACCGAATTCGCCTTCCCTACATCCAACGCGGCCGTCGCAAAGTACATTTCCAAAAATCCCTTTCATTATAATCAAACTGATTTTCGGACAACTTATACCGCCAAGTGTGGATATTATCATGTGCAATAAAGAAGGGCTCGAGGCTTAACAAGTTTTTAAATTCACTGATACTGAAAGTTCTACCGACAGTTTATCACTATTTTTGAAACGACGTTTTCACCTATCTTTTCAGAGATCTTCGTCTCTGTCGTTTTGATGAAAAAACTTGATGAAAATTAATCCCTAGTGATTAGATCAGCAAGTCTTTCCAAGATTTTCTCGTCGACGTTTAGATTATTGAAGGATAGTCCGTGAAATTTCGGGACGTTCCATTCAAGTACTTTTAAAACTACGAAGAAGAAGAGATCGGGTGATTTTCGAATAATTCCTGACCGAACATATAAAATGCTGTTTCACAAATTTTATGAAGATCAATCATATCGGCTGAGGATTTTTTATCTTCAGTCGGTAAGTATGATTTATAAGAACGCTGCGAGGTAATTTTTTGACTATCAAACATTTTGCTGAAAGATTAATTATGAATAAAATTACTAAAAAATAATAGATATTAAGAAAATCACGCCTTTAAAAAAATATGCTGTAAACAAATCAACGCTCTTTCAAGTTTTCTTCTACCAAGCAGCTGAAGCTGTCCGTTCAGGCCACGTTTTGGTAACCAGATTACTGCCTCCATATTGAAATTTAATGAAAATCTTAATACCGCTTTCGCCGTGTTTCGCTAATAGACGTAAGCAAACAAACCCCAATCCGTCGCCGGGTCGTCCCGATTAAAATGTCCACCCGGGTAGCCAACGCGATATTGGGAGTGAATCGAGATGACCTTGAAACCATCCCGATCTCTCCCGATGGTCAGAAACGGGAATGATACCCGAGACAGCTGGGCTTTTGGTCGGGTCTTCGTCCGACCGCCTCAAAGGCTGGGGGTTAAGGTCGTCAGCCACATATTGACCAAAGTTTAAGGGCTATTGTGGACTGATAAGGAAGACGCCGGAGAATCCCAAAGGAAATTGGTTTGCATAAATTCAACCCTAGCCTCGCGCCGCGGCAAGAAATGGTGAAATTCAATTTTGCCCCGCAAAGTTTGCCTTGTTTATTTATAGTGGTTATGCCCGGGTCTGCTAATAAGCCACAAGGGGTGAACAGCCGACCAGACCGAATAGCAGGGTTGCTGTGGAAATCAATTATTTTCGCAGTGCCTAACTACTCCGCATACGTACTTCATCCCTCTTTCCCTCTCTGGCCGTATAATTTATCCCGGCAAACGGACCGCCTCTGTCTCTCTGGCCTCCATCCGTCCTCGGCCTCCAGGTTCCGAATTAACGATCCCTTGCGATATTCGAATCCTAGGCTGAGAACAATTTTGGGTCCAATTAGCCTCACTCAGCTCGGCAAAACGCCGGTCTATGAATATTTCAAAAACATATTAGCCACAGCGGGTGAACACGCCGCTAAATATATTCGCTCGTCTAACTCTCGCAGCCCTTTCAGACTTTTCACCCGTCACTTCACGCAACCACCCAGTTGGGGAGAAACCAGAAACCAGAAACCCAGACGAATCCGGTCGGCATATCATTTCAGATAAGATAAATTGCCCAAGTTCTATCCCCACCTCAATGTCATAACAGTTTCTAATCTATTCAACTATCACGGTAAGGAATTCTTGGGATTTCGTTGCGTCGTGTTGTGGAAGAATTATGCTGCCCATATTTATATATGGGTACATGCAATAATAACCATTTCATATCCTTTGACATGATTAATCACATACAACCTGCATAAAATTCCTTTTAATTTCGATAAATTTTTTTTTCCAATCATCGGATTCCAATTCACTTGAAAAGCATGGTCTTGGTCATTTTGATTAAAAGTTGATTTGTAATTTTTTTCGAACTTTGAATCGGCCGAGTGGTGAAAAATGATAATCTCTTTGAGGAACGGAATTCACTCGGGATAAGCCACCACGAATTTAAAAGTGAATTTGAATTTGTTCAGATTCAATTCTGTCACATATCAAGAATGTCGTTTCATTCGCATTCATTATCAACAGTGCATTCTATCCCCATTTATCCCAAAAGTTATACATTCAGGGCATTTCCTACTACTGAGAGAACCAAATATCGATAAAACAGACCTAGCGAATCATAATCACTTTAATGTGACTCCGGAACGTGATCGCTGACCGTGAATATAGGTTATAAATACCAAAACAATTGCTTGAACAAATACACACAACTTTGACTGGCGAGGATTTGAAGCGCGCTACTTACCGATAACCGGTAAGTCTGCTTTACCGATATTTGTTTCCCTTAGTGATAGGCAATCCAACATACATCGGTGTTTTCCCAGAAACACTCCGTACATAGCCTCATCTAGAACATACACATGGAATACGAATATTATATCTCAGCATTGCGCGATGCCTAGGCTCGGATTATAATATTTATGCGGGTATAAAATTTCTATGCGCGTATACACAGAGAGGACGCTGTTATGCGACGGGAAAGGGCTGCGTCGTAAGAGGTCGGGCAGATATGGACTCTGTACGTGAATAGAATAAGAGGCAGGATTGAAAATACGTCCAACCTGACACCCACCCAAACACGTAGCTCCTCATGGCGGTGGCAAGCTCTGCAAAGGGCCGAAAGAATCCATCGTAACCTCTTCATTCCACGTTTCTTTTGCGAGGTAACACGTTTTCAAGATGTCTTCTCGTTTTAAAAATTGAGCAATTCTTCCCCCAACGTTTTCCATCATATTGCATAATAATTTGAACGATTTTTAACCCGTTAATGTAACGATATCCAGTATAATTTAATTTTATAGTAATTAAATTTTACTCTGTCGGTATAACAGTTATCAATATTCGCCATCTAGCTGCACATGGTGTACCAACGTTTGGAGACTTGCAGGACCGCAGTCAGTACTGATTCAATATCCTGTGAATCACTTCTCCGCGAATTTCTCAAAACATAATGTTTTTTTTTTTAACTTTTTCAAACATGCGTCAATTTAAGTGTTTTTTTTTTTTTTTGTGTGTCCTTTTGAATGAATTTTTCACAAATTTGATGCAAAAAAAATTTAAAAGAAATTATTGACTAGACTTTTTTCAATTCATAGATTAAAATCCCTCTTTGAACATCGTTCGTGTCGTTTGATTTTTTTTTTTATGAATTCTCAAACAAACACTACTTCGTATTTCACAAATTTTGAGACTAGTCCCGTCGTAGGAAAACGATTCTTTCTATTTTAAAAATTTCTTTTAAAATCATCCAATTGTCTTAGAACTTTGCTACGTATTGCATATTTTTGAAAATTCCACACGATGCCATAAGATTTAGAACGCTGTCAAAATATTTAAGATGATTTTAAAACTATATCGAAAATTTTAATGACCGGTACTTCTACGGTTTCGATAAGCCTTCATCGATTTCAAACATTAAGCAGGTGAAGAATTGAGATATCGAAAATATCAACTGCTTCTTAGTCTACACGATGGGGCTTTTTAACTCCATCATGGAATTACTGAACCTACGAACATTTTTAAATTCCTGAACAAGATAAGCCGAATCTTCACTTACCCATATAAAAAGCTCTCGATCATCATTCTACCAGAAACCGTACTTAGCAGTGACCAAGATAAATGCAAATATAATAGAAATATAAAGAAAATATAAAAACCGCTTCAACAGCTTTGTGAGTGTGATGAAATGCAAGAGCCGCACAGCCGAGGCGTTCGTATGGCTCTAAAACTTGAAGAACGAGAGGAGGAGGAGGAGGAGGAATTTCAGGATGGATTATTCCATTCGTGCAGCAATGATGAAGGAGTTTGAGCGAATACAGATCGAATGTGTGTACATTCGGGAAGCTGGTTGCAAGGTGGAGGAGGATAAGGAGGAGGAAGAAATGGAGGATGAGGAACTAAACTAAGAGAAAACGAGATGAGTCGAAATGCATTTGAGCAAGAGAAGAGCGTCCCTCTCTGGTTCCTGCAGCGATGCGAGTAACAATGGAGCTGGAATAAGAAAAGAGCTTTCCGCGAGTGAGGTTGGGGGCGAAGATTCGGTCGGGAGAAACAATTGCATCTGCGCCCCCGAGGTGGGATCCTGCAGTAAACGACTGATGCCTCGAGAATTACTTTGCCAGATGTTTTCGAATTCTTATTCGCCTGCCGTATCTCGCGCGCGAAGCTTTTGCGCACCAATTGCAGAAGCTTGAATTGCAAGGTGAAGCCGTCAAGTATCGTTTCACCGGATGCATTATACGTCATATGTGCAATTTTCGGGACACCTACGTTACACGTAAACCTCATACATCTCTTATACACACGTAGTATCCATGTGTACATGTATTGCGTAACAGACCCACTAAATATTTCATGAACATCCGCATGTGACCCTCGTGACGTTGTAATTCGAAAACCACTTTCCTGATTAAAACCTGCACGTATAACATGCATGTTTGATCAGGCGAAAAACCAGAGGCCCGCGCCAGCTTGCAGCAGAGATTGCGTGCTGATTTATATCATAATCTAACTCATACCTTCGCTCGATATTTTACACATTTCAAAAGTAATTCGATTGCGAGATTTGCTCGAATATCTCGCTACGCGTTACGAGTTTTTAAAAGGGCTCAACCGTTGCTGGAGGAATAAAAAAGCTTGGCTTTTTGCAATTACCTGTATGGCTAGATCGTTGTATTTGTACTTCTTGATAGTTTGGTTTGGTTCTTCAGATTTTCGAAGACAAGTTTTGAATTGGTGGTTCGATGACAAGGAAGAAACGAATACAGTACAAAGAAAAGCATTTGAAATGAATTAAAAACGTTTACAAATTTAAGGGAACTTCGTGAAAAAATTTGAAAATTATCCATTTTTTTTAAAGCCTGAGCTAACAATATTTTCCAACCGGAAGTCGGTCGCGCCATTTCTCTGTGATTACAAATAGACGTATTACTAATTACTGAAAAGTTAAAAACATTCCTTTTCCTTAACCGGAAGCTGTAGAAGCTTTGAAAATTTCGTGGATCATCTCGACCCAACATCTACCTAATTTTCCCCCAACTTTCGTCCAAATCGATGAAGCCGTCTGCCCAGAGTTCAGGATGCAACATGTCCTGAGTTCACACACGCAGACACTTGTTGAGAAATGCTAGAAACCAGTTGTGTGTGTGTGTGTTTGTGATGAAATGTGTTGACTAGTCAAAGACTTTCTTTCTTTTATTTTTTTTTGTAACGCAACGTTTTTTCCCCGATGAACAATAGATACTCCGCTTCACGATCTTGTTTGAAAAGTATACTTGATCCTTGCTACTGAAGAAGAATCTTATTTTTATGCTACAAAAGTTTCTAATAAAATTCGATCTTTCGTTTTTATTACAACGATATTCAGGGGTTGCTTTTTCAACCTACGGGACCGTGTAAAACTATTCTCTCAAACAGGTATGTGGCGAAAAAAATAACGTTCGACGAGATCGATGTTATTACCTTCCGCACGCATGCAACCGAGTATTTACAGAGAAATGCAGATCGCATCGAGCTCGCTGCGTTTGAATCGAAGGTAAAACTGCGTGGAAACGCATTTCCGAGGTACGAGAAGCGAGGAATGGATCCGTATGCACCTTGTGCGGAGGAGCGGAGAAACAGGGGTGGATTGGGGCGGGTAGTTACGTGCAATATGTGAGCCACCCTTCTACCCACTTGGCTCGTCTCGTCGCGCTACAATAGATGCAGTAATATCCCCGAGTTTGAGCTTACGAATATTACAAGGTGAAAAGCGGGGCTTTACACGGAGAAGAGCACCGCATCTTGTAGGTGTGTGTTTTACCCCCATATTCTGATATGTATTTTACCGGAGCGTGAAACGCGCTGTGTCTTTCGGGCGTGACGAGGCAGCGGTGGGGCGAAACCTCCAAGCCCCACATTCGGAAAAAACAGCGAGTCAAATTTTATAGAAATTGAAATATACGCTCTCAGCGAGCCGGAATGTGAGGTAGAGAAATTTTTTTTCTCCGTTTTCATATTTCCATTCTTTTGATATTCAATTTTCGTTTCCCGGTACGAATTTATTCAAATTCGAATGAATGATTTCTCGGCTAAAAATTTCACCGTCGTGCCACGTATTTCAATATCGCTAATACCGAGGCTAGAGATAAGAAAATGTTTTTTCTAATTGCAGGAATTAATCTCGACTCGTTTCTTCCCGCAAAATCATCGTTTATATTATAATTTATGCGAAATTACAACATTCTCATCGTTCCTTCTTTCTCTATTTTTCTCTCTTCATGCTAACGCATGCCATCCGTTCTATTCGAAGAGGAGCTCCGCCGTGTCTTCAATTATTAACAACGGTAGCTGAGTGCCACTGAGGCGCCTTGAATAATAAGAGACTTCGGAAATGGTGAAACGAGCTTGCACCGAAGAACCGGACCTTCAAGGCTCGTGTTCCATACGTGCCTGTGACCACAAATCGATCTCCTTCTTATTTTCAGTAAAAATAATCGAGCTCGTTACTCCGGGATATCCTTCCTCTATCAAAGAAAAAGTTTTCGAGTAATTGATAAAAGAGTAAGTCTGGAATTACTCCCTGTTCGAAAAAAATCAGTGAGTATAACAAAAGAACGGAAATCACCTTAATTACTGCATTTGGATCCTTCTATCAATCATAACTAAGGTAATTTTAAACGTGTTTCCGAGTAAACGTTGTAGTATGTTGGGTTATCTACCTCTGAGGGGCACAAATATCGGTAAGACAGACCTACCAAATTATCGATAGATAGCTCGTTTTACCGAGGTAACTCGATAGGTCTGTTTTAACGATATTTGTGCCCCTCGGTAGTCGGCAACCCAAAATATTGAGGCGTTTACTCGGAAACACCCTGTATAACACGTATTGTGTTACCCGCAATGTTTTTTATGATGAATTGATTTTTTCATTTGAAAACATTAAGCCCGGCGGTAACGAGTTTATGATGTTGGACAACCGGGACGGGCGCTGGTTTCGTTTTTACGAAACAGTATATCAAGCAAAGTCTGTCCAGCCCGCCGCTTATCTCTAGACAGATCACCCAGCTTACCGTTAATACGGCTGTCACTTACATTTTGGCTCAGGCAGTAAAACGTGGTTCGGAGTAGTTATTAAAAACTGGTTAAACGGTTTAGCAGCTCGATTTAAAAAAATTAACCTCTTCGTTCAATATTTTCATTTTTCGTTTTAACCAAACAATTCAGATTTTCCTGCACAGAGTTCCGATCATCCCGCGATTCGGCGATAGTATTTGTCTTCTCTTTTACATTTTCTAAAATTAAATGAAAAGCTCATATTTATTCGAGATCCGCGTGAAAGCTTTGTTGGAATGGGACTGTTGAACAGTCAATTCTGATTCATGTCTCGACAATGTACCCTCAGCATGATCGTACCGCAGCCGCGATAATTATTCAATTGTAGTTTTAAGTTGAATAATGGGAAAATTTATCGCACGAGGATATATATCTATATTGAATGAATCATGTTTGTAAACGGCGGAGCAAATACTCGATAGTCGTATTCATACACCTATAGCTGTACGAATACCTTATCATTCTCGAATCGCTTGATTAACGGCCGAAATTTACCCTAATTATTTATGAACACGTACATGGCGGTCGGATTTGTCCCATGCGGCTATTCACTATAAAATATTCACGCGCTTCCGACCATCCGATCGTTGCAGGATGAACAGTTTCAACAATAATTATAATCTCGCTGCAATATCGCACGCGAATGCGTAATCTCTTTTGCAGTAATATCGCAAACTCCGAACTTTCTTTAAGAGGTCTACCCAACTGACGATAAAAAAAAGACTTCTTTCAAGAATTTTTTTAACAACTTTTAACTGTAAATATTGATATAGACTTTGTTCTATAATCAATGATTATAATGAATAAAAAAAATTCTTTCTTATGTAATTTAAGAGTGTATTGAGTGTATTAAGCCTAACAAATCCTATATTAATATTTACAGTTAAAACTTATAAAAAAAAAACTCTTGACAAAACCCTTTTTTTTTTTCTGTTCATCTGTTGGGTTAACCCCTTAAACGTAAATAAATCGTTCGAACGAAGAACTTCCACGTAGGGACCGAGAGTGGCCAAAATGCTCTGACAGTGGTTCCTATACCATTGCGAAGTTGATGGGCACTCGACACGCCTTTAACGGACCCTTCGTCGAAGCGACGCGACGCTCGTGTTTAGTAACCGTATACGACGTGTTGAGTAAAGTTAATCCGCAACTTTGTACGAAAGCTCTCGTTGTTCTACCAGTATCGTTTACTGGCTGCAGGTGTTGGTTACACCTCGAGAGAGCCGCCCTTCGAGTGTGTACGTCGAAATAACTACACGAACTACGGCTGCAGGGTGAGGAGGGGTGTTTGTCTTGGAACGAACTTCCCACCACGGTGATGTGCTGCTGCACGTTCGAACGGATAGTCGAGTGCGAAACCAAAGTCCATAATACTCTGTAGGTACAGTGTGTTGCCTGCAGGTCGAACATGACTCGGGAAACGTGACACCAGGAAACGAGGAACAACCCGATCGTTAAATTAATCGACTTCTGATGCGATACTTTGCACAGCTGCTGCTGGCTCATCTCCTCTCCGGACTTGAGTAGACCATGTGATTCCAACTTTCGCGATGAAACTCGACCGGACCAGAAATTACGTGTAATGAAAGGATATGAGGAAAGAAAATCCTTCGCTAATCGTATCCGTTTTAAACTTTCGTCGACGCTTCGAGGCGCAGATATACGATTCCTGAAGGGAGCTGGTGGGTTATTCAGAGAGAGAGAGAGAGAGAGAGAGAGAGAGAATTTGGCCAACGGGAGACGGTTGTTAAAAGACATCCTGTTGCCCTGTGGACTACAACCGGAAGCTCACAGTTGGTGAGTGTAACAGAGTTGGAATAAGTTAGAAACCCACGGATTGCTTTCATTTGACAGTCGCACGTAGAGTTGCTGAGTGACTTTAACGTGACTCAATTTTGACAATGCTCTGTGCTATATCTACTCCTGAGGCGTGATAATGGAAACAACGATGAAAATTCACACGTGCCTATATACCTGAGTCACTTGTATGTATAATTCTGTACTTCAGGCTTGACGTCATATCAATTTGATTCTGACAATGAGAGAATTCCTTGTGGGTAGAAAAATATGACAATTCGGTGGAATATCGATTTGTAAAATTTTCCTCATTTTTTTATGTCTTCACAGACGGTTTTCTATAAGACTTTTAGTCCTCTTAACGAGTAGCATGCTTTATAGGATCATACAATTTTTTAAACTCATCTGACCTTGATAATCAAGATCAAGATCAATTTCACGGGAGCATATCTTTCAGGATCTTCACTGATCTCGACCTGGAGAGACATCCGATCAAACGGTGACACATAATTTTCTTATACTCTGTACAGTATTCTTTGCAATATCACTGAAAGCCGAAGGCATTCTGTTCCTGGGTTACAATTTCACACAGAACAAAGATCAGAGACTATTCATTTCACAGGAATCAGAATATGTTGGAATGATTTGAATAACGCTTACAAAACCCGGGAATTTGGAAGAATGATAAAAATTGAGAGAATTCCTTATTCGACACCGCGATTTATGGCTTGACTGGACAATAATTGAGGCGTGAAAACTTTAAAGCATGTGTGTGACGAGGTTGAGGAGAGGGGAGAAGCGAAAGAGTAGATTCTGTGAAAGTGCTCAGCGGAGGTGGCTTGCGTCGTGAATAAAATTCGGGCTGTTTATCTAATCCAACCAACGGCAATTCCATTTCATTCGTTGGCACTCGCGGGGACCTTTATCGTCACTCTTATTTATTTCATTCCTGCCATTTCCGCGCCTTATTCCTTTTCTCGCGCATCCTTCCGCGCTCACTTCAACTACCTATGGGGTTATTTTTTCCCCGACTTTGCCTCCTCGGAACGGAAACTTGCCTTCTCATTCTCCTCGTGATCCTTATTCTCAGCAACCTACTGCGAGATTACGGCTGCCTGCATATTACCTACACCTTCGCATCCGAGAAGACCACATCCGTGTTTTCTGACAAACCTTACGCGCATCGTTTCATGCCGAATTTATTTAAATAATTCAACCCCGGAGGTTCAACGCCGCCTGATAGGACAAGGGTTCGTTCACGGAGGAAACATGGCGCTTCATAATCTGTAAGCAAGGTTGTTTTTGTGTACCTACATCATCGTTTCGTTCGTTTAGATATGGCTACCGGTTTTCAGATGAGAAACTTCTTTCAATCTGCTCTGGGACAGTCCCTGAAATCTGGACTTCAAAGGAGAAAAGCTTTGTCATGAATTGGGTTCGAGTTCGATGATTCGACCGAAGTTTGGTTCTGTTTTCACAAAATGAGAGGACAAATTTTGAGGATTTATTTGATGACCTTATTGCATGTTAACGCGAGAATTGTTTCCAGGTGACGACCATAAGACCTTTGATTCCACTGTTAAACGTTCTCAAGCTACTTTTGCGATTGGACTGATTCTTCTTCGTGGAATCCTGACTTGGTGTCAAAATTGTTTGGATGGTTACGATGAAATTTCGATTTTGTCGGAAGGTTAAACCTCCAGTGAAGTTAGGCTGACTGCTGTGCTTTCTTTGTCCAGGTAATTGACCTGCTCAGGCATCCAGGAACCCGTCAACTGAATTAATTATGCATACACGCCTCTGGCTCGATTTTCGACACTCTGCATGCAATCATTCATGTCCATGCGAAGTATCGCTTCAATTCCTCAGGTTAATACCGAATACAAGCTATTAATGTGATAGCTTGCATGATGGAGTGAATAATCACTCTTTAAGAGTAGATTTTTCCACTCCAATACGCTTCGAGTGAATTAAGTCACTCCAAATTTTTCTTGATCGGAGTGAATATTCACTCGATTTGGAGTTTCGCAGTTTTCACTCTCGCTTACTGTTAGTGATTTTTCAATTCAAGATATTAAATACAATCCGTTTGCCATTTGTATACTTGTGTTAGGTTCGACAGTCAGTAGAAATTTTAGATCATACACTGAAGCTGCTTAAAGCTTACGCTACTATTAAAGCGAGAGTTGTTTTATCATTATAAATCCCATACGAAAGTTTCTTTAACGATATCTTGTTGCATGGGTACAAAGTTTATTGAATCTTCGACGTACGTAGCCTTGATAACTTGAGTATGCTTTTACATGGGACTTGCATTGTAGCAGAAGGCTACAACTGTAGGTATATAACGTACATATAATCCTTAGAAACGGAAAAATGTTCATTTTTCTTTTTACCGTATCCTATTTTTCATGCCTTTTTTATTTTATTTTTTTTTCAAGTTACGATTCATTTATTCATTTGTTTGTTTGTTATCCTTTTTCTTTTTTAATCGCCATTCTGCGCTATTTGTGGGTGTGATATATACTTTTATCTAACGCTCGATTCCTTGAAAAAGACAAATACCTACCAAAATAACACCTCATCGAACTCCATAAGGGAATATCCGAGCTACGCTGTGTCTTTGATAAGGTCGAACAAAGAACGGTAAAAGCGCCTTGTGGAAAACGAAAAAGCAAAAGTATAAAAAAATCCTTCTTTGTCCTCACAAGTAGGCACCTTCTGCTACAAATCCGAGCCATATTTCATCGCCTTTGGTATAAATATATGTATTGTATATTTTATATAGAGGGCATTCCAAGTCAAATCGAGGAGTCATTACCCTCAGGTCATCAGATCATTGCATACATTTGTTTTCGCATTGATTTCACTTCAAAGAAAGCCTAAGTATTCTGAAGAATATTCTCGCTACGTCTTCTGGTAGTGCCACGATCGTTTTGGGTGTACAAGGGATAACAGACAAAACACTATTTTTTAAATTCTGCAATTTATTCTACAGATCTTGGGTCGTAAATCAAAAAGATCTATCTGGATTAGAAAGTGAGATACGGCTGCTTCATATTTTTATTTATCATTTTTTTCTTTTAGTTTCTAAAATAAAAATAAATATCAATTCCTTACAGAATTAGTCGTCACTGAAGTGACTCGGCTTCTTTCCTTCTCTCCGATCCTTTGTCCTGACCAGGACATTCCCCTCTTTTACCCACCGACCCGGTATACTTACTATTCAAACGAACTCCTTTGCAAAAAGCTTTGTGCACAGACGCCCTCGATCCCCGCCTCGCCTCGCCGTCTTGCCGCACGTCCGGAGCTGCCTGATCTCCCTAATTTCGTGACAAAAAACCCCTTCGTCTGAAACGGGAACCGGATCTCTCCCGGGGAACAGCCTACGCAGGTCTTATAATTTATCCTGCCACGGTCACGCTGAGTGGAAATAAATAATTGCGAACACGCGATTCAAGTCAATTACGCCGGCAAGTCGGTGCAAATTTGATCCTTGGTAACCGCGATCCTTTGAGAAATTGAGGGAATTCTTCGACCGGTTCAACACGTTTCAGAACTGTCTTCTGTTCAGTGAAAAAGAAAAAATGTAAAGGAAAAATTAGGGTGATTAGTCGAACGAAAATCGATACTCGTCTTTATTTCATTACGACGTAGTCTTGGATTAAAGATTCAGTGAATTATTATTTTTCTAAGCAACGAAGACCTTCTTGAGAGTATAAATATTGAAATTATTGAAATCGTTAACAAAAGATTAGATATCGATCTGTCCTTTCAAATTTTTTAAAAATTATCAAACATCTTTTAGATTCGTTCGATTTCACTCTATGATGACTTATTAAAGACGCTGACATAATCTTTTTTTTTTTATCATATTGGCATCGTTAAATATTCAAATCTGCAACGTTGCTCCGATATTAATTAGGATTAACAATAATGTTATGTTTTAAAATTTTCTACCGTTAGAAAATATATTCCGTTAGATTGGACCTGATTATATGAAATTATAATCTTTTGAATAAAATGAGTTAGCAGAGAATGAAATCGAACTATTCTACTGAATTTTTACAGAGATCATCGTGGCTTAAGAAAAAAAAAAAGAAATTTAATCAGGAGATCGTTTCTACTCGACACATATAAACTTGGCAGTAAATTTCAAAGAAGCCAAGGTTATCCCTGTACTTTTTTTTTGCGTTTCCCATTTTGTCTATTTTTCTTGGATTAATCTCATCGGCCGTCTTTTGAACGCATTATTCGGTTCCAGGCTGAACGGCGATTCAGCGGCAACATCTTGGTGAAACGCGAGGATCAGGACGACAAGCTTGCGGGATAAAGGTTGAGGAGGAAAGGACTAGACTCGGGTTCCAATTAAACCTGAATGGGATGTGATATGGGAAACACAGAAAAGAGACGGACTCCGTCTCTCGACGCACGCGACGTACTTGAGGATTATTGGTAAGTACGAACGTGTGGCGTCTTACTTGAGTCTGGAAGTCGCAGCTTCGGATGAAAGTCCGCCGCGTAAATGAAGAGAGAAAAGTAATTTCTTTCAAAGAGCCTCGGCTGTGATTTGAAACCCGAGAAAGAATTATAAGAAGGAGAAGAAGCGCCGGCGTCGCACAGGTTAAAAGTTAAAACTTGATGAATGAATCGGAGGAAAAATTTTCAAATCTTAATTGCGGGGAAATGGGGTGTAATGATGTAAAATATTACCCCAGGGTGGGAGGGAAAAAATATGCTGACTCTTATTACCGGAGAAACTGAACCTTTTAATCTAACGGCCAGCTGCAAATGCTGACGTTGCACCTTTTCAGCTGATTTGCTACGGCTAGAAACTTTTTTTTTACTTAATTTTTTTCAATCTTCCTTCCTTCCTTTCTTTCCTGTTACCAGTAGTTCCGTAGTTTTCGTGTCATTTTTTTTTTTTTTATATTTTATCTCTTTATTTTTGTTCGTTTTCATTTTTCTTTTTTTTTTTCTTTCTTTCAACTATGATTTATGCACAATTGCAAAACCGTCACTTTAACTGCGCTCTGATTCGACTTCTGACAGAACTTGCATGCTTCGAGATATCGGAATCATCCTGGAAAAGCAAAACTCTAAAGTAGACGTAGTTATCCTAGAGAATTATTCTTTCTTTTTTTTTAACTCTACCCGCAAGTCTGACGTATGGGTTTTAAGAATTTTATCGAAGTAGGGCTGAAGCTGGTCGGTTGTGAGTTGAATTAAAATTAGTTAACATTTACACATCCCATGAGGAACAAATGATAGAAATATATGCAGAACCTCCAGAGTTAACAATACTTACTTCCGCCTTTACGATTGAAGTTCAGATTCTTGAGATGTTTTTCTGCATTTGAGGGAATTTTCATCTTAAACAAAAATCAACGTACCAATATTTATGCAATTATTTTATTATTACAAAAGAGCGCAACGAACAATTTTTAACACGATATTGAATTAATTGTGCGAATCTACTATTTTCTTTAGCATCCACGTTCGTTGGTTTTTTTCCAGTTTAACATCAGTTACGTATTGAATTTTTTAATTGTCGGTAAACATCAAACACCGTGTCAAGTAAATTGATACGTTGGTTTAATTTGGTAATTGGATTTATTTCATGTGGAAATGACTTGGCAATCGCGAGTTCATCAATCCGTTGACAATTATTTCAGCTAAATAGTGAATTTGAAAATCAATAAATTCATCATTATTCTCGTTGATATAATTTTACAAAGACGAGAATAAATTCATATCAAACGTAATATTGTTTATCCCATTTCATGAGTATGAAATTTTGTGAAAAGAAACAAGAAACACAAAAAACAAAACAACCAACGCAACGTCATTAAATATTTTCATTAAATTCTGATATGTAACAAGAGTAGATACGATTAATTAACTATCACTTTCACAAAATTACGAAAACAATCTCTTGCGTAACTATATATATATATATATATATATATATAAGTCTGTGAGAAATAATTGATTGAAAATAAGAACCTAACCTATGAACTTAAGGGATATACCATGAATCGTACAAGGTACCTACCGATAATAAAAGTAAAAAAAAAATACGAAAATACAAAAGTCCCGTAACAGTTAGACGGGTGATTTACTCTTCGGATCCCGCGACGGCGTCGCGGCGCTGCGGGGGCGAGGGAACGAAACGAAGCGCCTGCGCCGCCCCCAGATTCTCAAACAGTCTTCGGCTGACCCCCGAAAGCTTCGCACCGCGTCGATTTCTCACCGATTTGCCGGCACGCGTTTTCACTGAAAATAGAAAACAACAACAATACTGTTGAGAAGTGAGGAATTTCGCCCAGTTTGCAACTATCGCGAAAACAACAACAACACGATTACCGGAAGTTAGATCACAGCTGGATCGAAGACCCCTTGGACGCTGGAAAAATTTATTTAATATTTTTAAGTGATTAAACTACTTTGCTGATCACAGCTTTTGTTTTACTCCAGATCTGTGTCTGACCGTAAAGGTTCTATTACTACTTAAATCCTTAAAAGTACTCGTTTCGATTTGATTGAAAACTGGGGTTTTTTGTGAGCGTGAAAATTAAAGGAATCTTGTTTTTACCTCAATTTATATTCGAGTATCAATTTCTACGTGGAAGCTGAAATCTGCGAAGACTTAAGTTTAAATTTTATCACCCCGTACACGTGTCTGATGTGTAAAGTGAACTCGAACGGTCGGGAAATTTGAAGTGAAAAATGTAATCAGGGTGTAATTATTAGTGATAACTCGAGGTATGACATAGTACAATAAATTCGCATCGTGAAGCAACGAGTGAAATTCGTACAGTGAAGTTGATACCGAAGCAGAATAATCAAGATCAGGATTGCGAGGAAAAAAGCGCAGGAAGTGGAAAAAAGCAGTTTGTCACAGATGTGAATTCAACCCTTCGCTTGCAGGCCTCAAATGGTAAGAATTTTATATTATAAAATGATGAATAAAGGATAAAAACAGCGGAGATTAGAAAAGGCTTGCAAGTTATATTCTCAGTTTTTTCTCCGTTTTTCAAAACTGACAATATCTATAACTATTCTTTGGCGATAAAACCTCCGCCTTTTTCAACCCCCCGTATCCCGTCTATTTGTGCAGCCATTTTTTTTTTTTTTTTTTTTTTTTTTGCACATCGCCGCGCTGCGAACCTTTTCAAATAAAGAAACCCGGCGCCGTAAATTAAGTTATCCAAAATCTGGGAGCCGATATTGCGATTGGGGTCCTCCGCTCGGAGCTGAATGTCTTTCTCTCTTTCTCTCTCTGTCTCTCTCCGTAACTTAACGGATTTATCTGTCGTAAATTGTGAAATTTAAACTGAAAAGCGAGTTTAATTATTTATCCACTGTGCTAATAAACAGCCTAGCACTACCACTTTTTTCTACCACTATCGTGTCTCTATTGCGTATCGTTAAGTTTACTAATGTATCGCTGGCAGATGAGCAATATTTATATGGAATGAATATGTGTAGTTCTTGTTCATGTAAAGCTCACCAAGGACTAGTAAACAAGATCGCGTCACCAGATGCGTGCCTCATCTATAAGACATTGTTGTGTCTACACTTTCAAGGCGTGTATACCAATGCGATTGTATTGTGTTATTAGTTTATCGATTGTTTCCAACACGGGATCCCACTATCTATATCTGTGCGTTGTTGTTATTGTGCTTTGAAAATTCTTTTGCTGTCAACGTTGTTCATACGCAGCCACAGTTACAGTATAAGCGCCAAGGACAGGCTCTTTATATCTTAAACTCTCGCTCATTATCTTTGCACTTTCGCTTTTACAAGATTCGTGAGTTATACGTTGCTAATCTCAAATAAATTTCTAAACAAGATATAAAAATTTGGAGATGCACAGTTTGCAATAAAACGACGAGGGGGCTTAATCCTATTGAGTGCAAAGGCGACTGTGGAGGTAAAATCCATGTTGAATGTGCAGAGAGTAATAATTATATTTTTTTATCGACGTTCTATGCAGAATTCCGTGTTTTTTTTTCCACCACCTTGACAGACACGCAAAGGTTCAACTAATAGCCGAAAAATAAATGACACTTCAAATGGAGTGGCTAATGACGACTCGAAATTATGGTTGGCATCCAATTCTCTGAAACGAAACTTTATTCAGTGCCGAAATAAAAAAATTCCTTTCCAGTGAAAAACAAAAAAAAGAACAACAGATCGGTGCTAAATTTTCTTGTATTATTTTATATTGCATGTATTATATTTGATCCTCTTTTTTATTTTGGTTGCCAATTACTTCGTACAGATTTTTTTCACCATTTCTATAAAAATTGTGAAATATTTCTGTTAAATAAATAAAACAAAATCAAATTTACTTTCAAAGCTGTGAAAAATTCTAAGTCATGACTGTCCTTCGATTTTTCCTCGCAGAGTGGAAAACCTGACAGCGAAATAATATCGGATCCTCGAGTTACGTTTCGCTGTAAACTCGAAAAGTAAACTTCTATATTTATAATACTTGCTGCTCATCTATCAAATTGAATTTTTCATGTTTATTTTTACTTTTCTCACTCGCCACGCACCCCGGTTCGATAATTCCTAATGGATTGACGGAAACTCCCGACGTGGCGAAGTTCCCTACCAATAAAAGATATTACGTGAATAAGCTTTTGAGATATATACGTCGAAGTAACTCGCGTTAGAAAGTTTGTAGAATACAAAATTCCTGATAACCGATAATATTTCACATCTTTCACCGTATATCTACCTGGTCCAGCTTTTCTTTTCTATCCTTTTTTTTAGGGGTGATTACCTGTCTGGTTTCGTAAGTCTCTCTCTCTCTTTCTCACTCTTTCTCTCATTTAATTAACTTTTTACGTACGTTTTACGGCGATTGGAACGCTTTTCTCAACAGTGCAAAAGAAATCTGAAATTTTACTGAACTCTCGGTGTAAAATCGCTACACGTTTTTCGCCCTTGATTAACCCTCGTCAATGCCAGTTTTCCACGAAAAAACGATCGTGTAACAGCCTCACATCCTGCTGGGCTTACAATTAGAGATTCTACAAAATTATGACTACAGTGTTTCATCATTTTTAAACTCTAGGTGACACTATTTTCTCCCCTTAAAAAAAATTTGTTGCTTTCACATTGTATTGTTGATATGCTGTCTATATATCTAAAAAACGGTTGTGCGAGTTACGAAGAATGTCTTCAAATTGGAAAGAATTTTATTCAGATTTTTTTTTTTTTTTTGTCTTTTCTTTTTTCAAGCGATGTTTTTTTGCTAGGTGACAAGTGCAATATGCTTCAGGATCGTGCGTAAAGTGAAAAAAAAGGAAGAAGAGAGAGAGAGAAAGCCATTAAGTAATTTAAATATTAATCCGAAAAAAACAACAACAACAATAACGTCAACCCTTAGGATATTAGCGTAGGGAAAAAAGTTGGCACCTGGTGAGTCGCGCAACCGATTGTCACAGTGATTATCATCCCGTACATCAGAAATGTCAGGCTGGCTTATAACCGTATGAATAAATCATTTCTAATTATCTCTTTTTGGGAAGGTGCGTCCCACGATATTTCGCACTCGTCTCGCAATTGGTACGCGAGTAAAATGTGTATGTATATATGTATGTATGTATGTATGTATGTACATTATACATCCGATACTTCGCAGCCGTCTGAAAACTTTTCACAGTCATCAACAATCTCTGTCTCTCTCTCCCTCTCTATCCCTCTGACCCGCAGCAGTAAAGAAATAAATGAATAAATAATTGAATTCAGCTTTAGATGCAGAGAGATTACGCTGAGATAAAAGTGGGAAAAAAACAGAGATGAGAGAGAAACTAGAAGCTTG
Source organism: Diprion similis (assembly GCF_021155765.1). Lineage (NCBI taxonomy): Eukaryota > Metazoa > Arthropoda > Insecta > Hymenoptera > Diprionidae > Diprion > Diprion similis. The sequence goes on along the minus strand of NC_060116.1, from coordinate 4,614,094 downwards.
TAATGAAGAATGAATTTTTCACCATTGTTTGTTGAATTGGAATGAATTCAAGGTGAATAGAGATTTTTTTATCCCATAATATTTATCTTCTTTGATGCACTGTGAATGAATAATTATTATAAGTGTTTGCGAACTTAGTAGTCTAATGGATTTTAACTATTCGCTGCTTCGATCTGACGATAAATAACTTTCTGACTATTTTTATAACTCTTGCGAACCATTTCCGATTATTAGAAATACACGAGTACTTACACGATGCTACATATTTTTCGTATTATCGTAAATGATAAAATCGCATTGTTAGCCTAATGCCTCTGCTCGTTGTAAATACATATATCGCTGGCCAGATGCGTGCTCAATAAAGGTCATCACGTTATGTATTCCAATGTGAGATATAATCAAGAGGCAAAAACTATTCATTAGTCTCGTGCATTAGTTTCAATACCTTTAATGCTTCCCTATGGAATTTGGTGATTATGATACGTTTTCATCGATAGACAAACTATCGATTCTAAATTGCCGATCTTTAGCCGGATGGAAAAACGGACTCAATGGTGATTACGCTTATAAATAATTACGATTTTATGCTTGATCTATGACTGAGTACAGTGATGGGATCTTTTATCGCGAAACGCAATAGGTAATACGAAAGAGATGATCGAATCCACTTGCTACCTTATCCCGAAGACTCCTCAAAGTAGGATTCTGGCCAAAGCTTGAAATTTCAAATTCATATCAGATCAATTGGTCAGTTGATTTATTTGGCAATTTCTTTTTATACCGAAAGCGAAATTAATATGTTGAAATTATAGACAAATTGTTAAAAATAGATTTCAAGATTTTCTTACGCGCTTTAGCATATATATATATATATATATATATATATCTAGTCTTCAATCTGCTTCATCTCGACTCATCCTATAAATTTCAGGTCGGTTGTTTCCCGCTGTATCAAATCTTCCAAATCGCATCACCGTTGCGGTAAAATTAGTCGGAAATTCCATGCCAAGATAGAAAGACACGGGGAGAGAGATTCTCTCTCGGGTATCTGGAATAGTCGAGGAGCAGGTTACAGCGAGGGATGCTGCATGAACTGAACGACCGGATGGGCGGGGTGAGGCATGAGGGATAAACTGCGATGGGTAAGAAGAGCGACGGTGCGCAGTGGAATATCGACTATCGGGTGAAGCTTATCTTTTGGAAACATAAAATCTCCCGCCCCCGCCCCCGCCCCCCCCCCCCCCGCCCCTGGAATCAAATATCGATGCCGTCTTTTCCCGCGGTTTCCTCTGATTCAGCTTTCCCGGAACGATAGAGAATTCCGAGAGAATGAAACAAAAATTGACGCAAAACGAAAAAACGTAAGAATTCGCGATCTACGATCTACGAGAAATATGTGTTATTGGATTTTATCGCATTTTTACATTGAGTCTTTACCTTTAAATTTCTGGCACTATCTGTTGTCAGAAAAACGTATAATCATATGTATATTTTTTTTTTTCTCTATGTTTTTAAAAGCTGCGGATAATACACATTTTTTATTTTTACATTTTCAGTCATCTGTGTGCGAAGGACCGTAAAAATATTGTTTGTATTTCATTGTGATAAACAAGAGTGTACACTTCGGAATACTTCCGACAATTTTTAAATTGGAATGAAAATGGGCTCATTATTTTGCTCAATTCTAGTATTCCAAGGAACTGAATATTTAAACCGATTTAATTACGATCCCATTTTCACGACACTCGAAAAGTTGTATTTTTCACAAAAAAGATAAGTAAAAACAAACAATTTTTTGTTCCTCCGCTTACACCGCAACGAAAATGTTTTTTTTTTTTTTTTTTTTGTCAGTTTCTGACTATTTAGCCGAAAATAGATTCCATACTCGAGGATGTCAGACTGTTTTTCACGAAACACACAAAAGATAGTTTCAATTCGAAAACGTGACAAAATCGCTTCATTTTTATACCTCATCGTCAGTTGACACTCAAATTAAAACCAAATAAAAATTTTCACCCTAAAAAGCTCACCGAAAGTTGGCAGACCGGCCTATATATTCAAACATGCGCATATTCATTATCCGATTTTTTAATCCGTAGCATGCAGGCGCCGATATTCTTCGCTTCTTCTCGTCTTTCACCTTTTTTTCGCCCCTCGGGTCTTGTTCCATTTGCTGATCGAGTATCCGCACCTCAAGTTCTCTGCTCCTCGATCATTTTTCTTCTCCCAAATTCCTCACACACTTAATATTTTGCTGCTGGCTGGTCGACGCCATTCGTCGAAAAAAAGGTGGGGGGGGGGGGGGGGGGGGGGGGCACTGAACAGTTCATGAAAATCTCTCGCTTCCGCTTTGCCTACACGCTTTATAACATCTTACTTTGATCCGAACTTTCGAATCTCGATAATCCGGCTCCGACGAGCTTTTGGCGTTACGCCCGACGCGGAATCTTTCAACTTGCTGCCAAGGTGAAATAGGATTGCACTTCCGATTCCGCGATTTGAAGCTACCGGCAAGTTTTATGCACGTGTTTGCATCTTCTTTGATCCTAAAAGAATGAAAAAGAAAAGTACACTCGATGCTGTCACGGTACGGATGAAAACCAACGCGACAGGGCAGAATAATATAAGATACATAATCTTTTATTTCTCTGACAACGTTAGAGGTATAACGATTATTCATTCATTTATACAGCTTCTATGACATCGAAATTTTATGATATAATCTCGTAAAAACTGCGATCCTGGTAAAAAATTTTACACTTGGTTACACTCGTGATGAAGAAAAATTCTTATGGCATGGCGATCAATTATTCAGTTATACACTCATTTCACAGATCACAGATCACATTATACATTCCGAATATGAACCGAGCAATTTTATATCTAGTCTAAAAGCTCGAGTCTTTTTTTTTCCGAAATCAAGCGATAAAATTCAATCTTCAAAATTTTATATAGTGCTTCAGAATTATATCGGTGACCTACACATGATCGTTACAGCAAAAGACACGGATATTATACAAACGAATGATACCGATCATCTCCGTCTCGATAAATTTTATACAAATCTACGTAGTCGTTGTATATCAAGTAGACAGACACACGCATGACGAATTTGGCGCACCGTTTTGTAAATTTCAACAAGACGCAATTCAGCAACAATTGAGAAAACATTTGAACAAAAAAAGTTTTATAGTTCTCGAGACTAAATTTTCGGCAGTGACGGTGTCAAGGGCAGCTGAAGTGACTTTTCACCTTTCGATCTGTGGAGAGAAAGACAATTTCCGAGCTGTGATTGCCGGCTTAACTTAGAAGGACGTCGTAAGTCCTAAAAAGACCCAATAAGACCCACGAGAATCGACGCGAGGAGGTTTATCCGCCTCTGTTTCTCATCCTGTACCAAGTCGATCCGAATCTCTGTGAGAATTTCTCATTTTCGTCCATCTTTCTCTTCCATTTTTTATACTAACTTTTAGACACGTTATTGTAGAGACGACGTTTCGTTTTTTATCATTCGCTGTTCTTCGAACAAACTCCAATCCTTACCGATTGCCAATCGTAATCAACGATCACGTCTAGTTTGAATTTTACTTATTCCGATCCCACGTATCGCCATAATTAAAAACGTATAATCAAACATAAAAAATGTTAATAAATAAAAAAAATAAGGTATTTTTCCTGCGGAATTCTTTTCCACGCACGAAATTAGGTGCGTTCATCATTTCATCATGCCCACTTTGCGTTTAACGGGTGAACATTGAAGAAGAGAATTTGAGTCACTTTTATATTATTTCTTTTTTTTCTGTTTGTTGCCCACTCTTGCTTGGCACTAAAGTCCCAAGATTGTTAAGAGAACTTGGAGTGTCTGCGCATGCAGGACTTTCCAAACAATTTCAAGGAGTTCTTCAATCGACTTTCAACGTATTTTCCATCAACTTGCAATATCCGAACGAAAATTATGTGCGAAAAACGCGAGGAGCTTGAAGGGTGTCATCAGAGAGTTTGAGTATCTATCTTCTTTTCGTGAAAAAAAATACTGTCCTTCCAATGCCATTGAAGAAACATTAAAGTTATACCTATCAACGGAGAACAACTTTTTAGAGACTTTCAGTTTTCTGCGCTTTGGGATTTTACACATAATGTTTTATGAATTCTAGTTCCTTTGAAATTAAATTAAAATTGAGAATTAGGAATTTTTTATAAGCCTCAATATCACGCGTGTCTCAAAGTGCAGTGAAAAATTGAAACAAATGAAATTACGTGTACAAAGAAATTGCTGAGAGGACAGCGCAAAGTCATATGCGGAAGTGACTTCACGCAGTCCGGAAATTGACGAAGTGCATTAACGTAAATTCCACTCTACCTGCAAGCGGAAAATGGCTTGGCCATTTCCTCATATTTGTATCTGCTCTTCGTCTGGCACAGTCACGACGGTATATAGATATGTGACTCCATCTACCTACGTATTGAACCCGTTGAACAAAGCACTTCAATCTAGTGATGACGATAGGTTCGTTATTGCAAAGCTCTCTTGGCGTACACGTGGTGTTATATCTCATCGTTATTATTTTCTTTTCGATTTCCTTCCCTTTCCATACTTCGCCCAGTTTCATTTCTATCTTTTCTTCATCCCCTGATCCTCATCCATAGAGATGCATGTAGTACCTGCATACATGCAGGTCAAACCTCCTCGCTCGGAATTTTCTGTTGTTCTAACTATTTTCTCTCTGTGTTAGTTGTGTATATATATGTGTGTGCGTGTGTTTTTCCCCTCTTTTTATCCCGTTTCTTTGTTTCCACCTTTTTCCCTCGCCCTTTGTTTCCTACGGACCCTCGGCGCGAATGCGTTACCTCTAACCAACCTCCGTCTACATTTTCTCACGTTGAAGGCTCCGATGTATCAATCTTCGAGCCCTCGCCGAACCTGCCAAGATAAAACGGGTTTTACCTGCTACCTATATCACGGAGCTGGACTTCAGATCCTATTTGCTTAATTGTCAGCGAGGTTGAGTAATGAGGATGCGCAAGCTCAAGTCGCTACTGGTTAAATCAAGTTCTTTATTTTCCCGCTTCTTTTCAAATATTCATTGGTATTCATTGGCAGTGGATTATTGGACGAATATTTTATCTCCACGCAGCTCGCATCGTTCACTAATTCCTGTGTATAATATAATATAATATAATATAATATGCTTCTGCAGTTCGATATTATCCTTCGGAAATACGTGTGCAGGGATTCCATTTATTATAGGGATTAAATGAAATCAGATTGCGAGCTGAGATATTTCGATAACAACGCGTTTGACTGAAGATAATTGTATTAAAAAAAAAAGGTAAACCGTAAATGCTGGAAGAACTAAAATAATTCAATGGTAACGGTATCAGTAATTAACCTTCGTTTTGGTCCTGGTGGATAGTGAAAAACCATACATGAAACCTTTAGTCCAACGCATAACTACTCGACAAATAATTTTTCAAATGTCCAATAGTCGGTGAATCATTTCTCATTCCATCATTGCCACGATCAGTGCTGCACTTGTCCTGCATCTGGTTACAGCAATATATATATAGAGACACTCGTTAGCAAGATGTAGTTACGGTCTAAGTGCCATCTTCTACTTCCTGTAGAACTTGACAAGTGTGCTAATAGGAGCACCGAGTTCCAGGGTTGACTGGAAAACGAAAAAATATAACCAACCGCGTGAACCAGAAGTTCAGAGTCAATGAAGTTCATTTTGGTTCACCGATCAATAATCTCGCTTTCATCAAGTCTTATTTTTCCTTCTTGTTCGTGGTATTGAAGTTTGTAACGATTTATTTTTTAAAAACTCGTTATTTTATGATTACTTCAGGATTGTCTAAACTTCAATAAACCATAATTAGTACCAATGTAGTCATATTTGGGAAAGTAAACTGCAGCTTCGAACTTTTGTGACGTACGTATTCCATAGTTACAAAACAGTGATTTTCCTTTCACGGTTACGTTGTTACGCTAACGTTATATCACTGAAAGAAAAATACGGTGAAAATAGTCCTTAACCTCCATTTAAGGTCAAGATAAATCATTGAAAACGTTATCAACGTGGTAACAATAATGATTAAACCATATCCAACAATAATTCTGTTGGACTTTGAAGTAGAAATTAATAGCGAGGAGACTGCTGCTACTCAAACCTACAACCGTTATGAATGGAGGTATCCAACTTCATCCAACCACCTAACCAACCTCAGCAGAAAAGAAATTTGACACGCGTCGTTATCCTTAGACGCAAATCGCTCAGCCCTGCAGCAACGTCGTTTTATAAACGGAAGTGAAAACCTGCAAAATCGTTGTCTTTTATCACGGTTGAGAAGTCACTGGAATCTGGAAGCTTCCTACAGGCAGGTTGACCTGAAATCTAGAAACGTGGTTTCTTCGTTGTAATAATGATCTCGCGCTTGGATTTCTCCTCAGGCCCCGCGACACTCCGGCGAATGCCATGCATTCAATACCCTCCAGTGGTACCACCATCCCCCCGATATATGCTCCGAATATATTATCGCCTCTTTGCCTTTTTTCATAACCTTTGTTTTCCTCGCTCTATCTTTCTTTCTTTCTCGCTCTTTCCCTTTCTTTCGCACATCATCCGAGCTCTTTGTTTTCTTCCGTTTTTTAACCACTCGCCTGCTCGCCATCAAGAACCTCACTAGACAAGCACATCAATCTTCTTAGCTGGATGAATATAGAAGCAACCCACTAAGTTCGGAGACCACGAGCTTGGTGAGTTGGGAAAAAAGAGGTTCACCAACTATTTACTCTCGGTTTTTATTCACTCGTGAACAGTGTCTGGAAATCCTTTGGAAGGAACATGGATAATCGGGTCCTATCAAGGTATGGCGAACGTTACATCTTCCACATTCGTTCGGAATAAAGGTTGAAGAGGTATTTCGTAAACATATTTACCTTTGGAGGAACGATTTTCACGGACTGGCGAGTCTCGGAAGAACTTTTTGTTAATCTTTTTTTCTGTTTTTCATCACGCAGTATCTACTTATTCTCAACTTTTTCATCGTACTCGTCTTTTCAAAGAGTTTACTGCTCTTTTGAAGTGCACATATCCAAGGTGAAAGTCAGAATCCTTTAAACGTCGTATTTCTCATAACTTCGGGCAGTCAAAGTAACGCCGTCTCTGTTGTTACATTATGCTTCAGCTATATAAAGCTACGCAAGTCTTCGTCGAAAGCCTTTGAAATTCGATATTAAAATTATCTCTGGAGAAATCCTCATTCGAATCAACGACTTCTTTGTATCCATGTTTAATGTATATTCAACATATTTTATCAAGAAACAATTATTCAACGAGCAAGAGAGAAAGAAGACGGCTTAAGTTATTCGACACAATTTCGTACGCAGTTCAATAATGATTAAATTCTGTATCCGAGTGCTTTGGTATTCTCAACTGATTCGTCGAAGTCAACTTATAATTACTGTAACAGAAATCAGTCAACTCTCAAGGTGCTCGTTGTACAAGACTTGAAACTCCGAAGTCAGCGAATTAAGTCTCGCAAAGGAAGCCAGCAGAGTTCAGACAACTGATGTCTGAGTTTTGACGTCATAAAATTCATTTATTAAAGAATTCATCTGAGATGAACTGCTGCCATTTATTGCAAAAAATTTATCTCTTGCACAGCGTGACGCATCTCTTAGCTTGGACGACTTTATCGCATACATCGTGAAGGATTTGCAAACGGTCTTGTGTGATTCTTAATTTATCGGGAAATTGGTGATGTAATATGCAGATAAACTTATGACGTTGAATTTATGCTCGAGAGACCTTCATCCTCTGGGGACGTAGAGTGACGTTGGATGAAAAAGCCAGGAGAGTAGGGAAGACGTCAGGCTGTGTAACATTCAACATCCGATGTTCTTGTCAGGCACAGCATGTCTGAAGCAATAGGTAAGGGTAAGGTTGACAACGTTGGTGCAAAAGCTATTCCCCCATGCTTTGATCACCTACGAGATCCATAAAAGTCAACCTTCATTTTGGTCTCCATGTTTTATATACTGTCACCGCCACACTTCCTCTGTCCATAATTATAACCTCTTTACGAGGAGACAGTTAGCTACCCTTATTTTTACATGAAGAGCATCAGAGATTCGCTGATTACCGATACACGTTGTACACATTAGGGTACGTAGTTCGATTTAAACTTGTAGTTTTTTTTTTTGCCTCTCGCCTAAAAACTCGGTGCTAAATTCACAAAAAATACCATTGAAGGGTAGAAGATAAAAAAATCTTTAGAGGTCGCTACCGAAGGTTGGAAAAGAAAAAAAAATTTAAATAATTGCTCTAAATTAGTTGATTATCGTTTTACGGGTAGTTCATTTGGAGTAAATAATTTTTTTTTGTCTCTCAGTTGAAATTCTCCTGAAATACAAGAATGTAAACAGCTTATTTGTAGGTTGCTACCGATGGTTAAATATCAATTGGGATAAATTAAGTTTTACGATTTATTATTTTTTATGTGAAAATTGAATTTTATTTTTGTAAAAATTTTTGTAAAAAAATTTCCCTGCAAGATGGATACTTACAAAAAATATTTAGAGGTACACTAATAACTATTGAAATATTTTTACTCATGAATTTCCATTCATCTACGATTTTGAACTCGAAAATAATTCAGATAAAATTCTGCTGAAATTTTCTGATTTATCAAACGTTTCAAAGGCTTCATTATTCCTCTTCTCTGCTTAATCGTCCTTAAATTCAGTTTATCGCAGTGATTGGAGACGCCATATCTGACAGGGGGTGAACCGAAGGGTTTAAAAATTTGTAGATACTCGCAGGTGCGCGGCGTCGAAGGAAGCCAGAGTTTATGTAGGATCCGAAAATCATTGAGGCCATAAAAGCGAATTCCTGTTGTACCAGGTGTTTGGTTGTATTTATCGCCGAGGGAGAATTTTCCACAAGGGAAACGTGACAAGGGCTGATGGTGCTGTATAGTGACTCATAACTTCGGGTCGTCGATTATCGAACGGTTCACTGCGTAATTGAAATCGTTTTCTTGAAACTTTCGACGGTGGGATTGGCTTGTAAACTGTGCTTTTGACAAAAAGAAAACTAACTCATTTTACGAGAACTTGCTAATGGTTTTCCCGATCGCTTTATATTACTTCACCGTTCATAATTTCATAGGTTAATTTCACCGCCGTTGATGTGTGCATAAGAATTAAATTCTTGCCTCTATTCCCGTCGTCTTTTTTCCTTGACTCACCCGTTATAACGCTCACCGTATATGAAGCATTCCAACTTATCTCAACCAAACAATAAAACTCACATCCCTGATATTTTTTTGAACATACTACGTACGTCATAGTATCATTAAAAAGGAGATATTTCTGTAAATATTAGCTTTTAGTTAATAAAAAATGGAAAACATGATTTTATAAAAAGTGAAACAATTCTTAATCTTGAAATTTTCAAATATTTCTCAATAATATTGAACGTAAAATCTGTGAGTGACAAAACTGTCATATAAACATCCACATTTATTGGTAATTTAAGGGAAGATTTAGGGAAAGATTTCTAAAAATAATTTCACACAGTTTTGCTACTCAAAGATAAAAAAAACATCGCCATTTTCTCAAGCGTGCCAATCGATTCCGAACAAATTTCTACGCAACATTTTACTTTAGAGAACAAAAATATATGAATACTTGAGTGATTAATTATTAAATAATATGGTTTGTTTTCTTCGATATCAAATTTTATGGATGGATGGATGGGTTTTTGATATTCGACAGACAAAACTGTGTGAAAAATATGATTCAAAATTTCAAAAACATTCACCCTTAAACTAGAAGCGTACGAAATTTACTAAAATGTCTCCTTTTCGGTGCTACTACGATATGCAATATTTGAAAAAACTCGAAACCATGAGTTTCATGGGCTGGTTTAAATTAGCTGGACTGTCGCATACTCAACGTGCAATTGGAGACCACATCATCCATTAGCCTCCGGGTTTACCCGGGCATGAGATACGATGTGTAAACATTTTCCACGCATGTTCACCGCATGTTGAATAATAACAGTCAGATTTTAGAGCTAGCTAACCGGCATGTGTATCCAAAATTCGCCATTTAATTAACAACCGTCACCAGGGCAGCGCCGAATGGCGTAAAAACGGTTTTACAAATTCGGAAACATTATCGTTCCATCGAAATAATTATTTGCATCTAAAAATGGTTAAATTTTTATTCGAAAATACCAAAGGCTATATACCCTACGGCTGAAAGTTCGGTTTACTTTGGTTGAAATTGAATTTCGCGTAACCGATGATATTTTCAACAGTTTCAAGTCGGCCCGAATAGCGATAATAATTTCCAACGAATTTTACTAAAACGCTCTGGAGAAGGATGACAAATTTTTGAAAATTCCCAGTGGCTCACCTTTTTTTTTTCTTTTTTTTTTTCTTTGACTCTTCTCTTTTATTCTTCATCAATGACGGCTCGTTTACTCCCCCTGAAACCACTAAAGGCTTTCATTCCCCAAATATAAAAGGGAACACGCGTTGATATCCCTCTGGAGTCGTAAAAAAAAGAAAAATGAACCTATACTTCAAAGTCGCGAACATTTGAACTTCGATTTTCCACCGTCAGGCATCGGTTTTACGAATCTACCTGTGTCTGTAAATATTTGGAGTCTGTGGACAGCGTGTATAATGATACGTATGAATATTAACGATTTATACATACTGTAGGTACAACTCGAGGGTTGATTTTTGATTATGGTCACGATGAAATGCTCACATTTTGTTGAATCGATAAGAGCATTTATAATCCCTACTCATTCCACGGTATCGGGATTTCTTTCCTCCCTTTCTATCTCACTTTCTCTCTCTCTCTCTCTCTCTCTCTTTTCACTTATTGGATTTCATCGTATCCTTTTGACACTGCGGAGTTGGTTCGATTGGTAATAAGAACGATATTCTTTCGTTATTTTTATTCCTCGGGTCACTGAAAGATGTCTCGTGTATATATAGGCATGTATTAGAGTGGCGCAAAAAAACCGACTATTTTGTTTTTTTTGTGAGTCTCGTGTGACAAAATGTTAGTTTTTAATGTTTTAAGAGCCCACTCCAAAGGACAGTTAAAGAAAAATTTTTAAGAGGTCGCTCCATATTTTTTAAAACGTCAGAAATCGTGAAAAATCGATTCTTTTTTTTTTTTTTAATTTCCTTCTCGTTACGGTATAATGTTATAGACAAAAAAAAAAATAAGTTTCCGAAAGTTTCAGTTCAAAATTTGAATTTTGAAAGGTCGCTTATAATTTTTTTTTCAATTTTTTGGTGCATTTCTTTAGATCTTTTCGAGCGACCTTTTAACATTCGTATTAAAATTTTATAAATTTTTTTTCTTCAATTTAGTAAGAAAGAATCGATAACAATACACCACGGCATGGATTAAGAATCAAACAAAATACTGAAAATATAATTTCTTTAATTTAATTTTTTGACGATTTTTAACATTTTAAAAAATTTTTAGCGACCTTTAAAAATTTTTTTTTTTAAGCTGTCCTTTGGAGTGGGCTCTTAAAATATCAAAAACTAACATTTTGTCACACGAGACTCAAAAAAAAAAAAAAAATGGTCGGTTTTTTTGCGCCACCCTAATATATATATATATATATATATATATATATTTATGAGAATTCTTTGAGTGTAATTGCTAATGTTATTTTTTCCTGTACCTACGTTTTCGTTGCCCTTCTGTAACAATAAAATATACAAATTTGTACCAGATATTTGTCCTTTGTGCATCGAGCATTGTACGATGTGACTTTTGTGCTTTAGTATGTCAAAGGCATGACAGCAATTTTTTTTTTTTTCTATTTATTTTTTTTCTCAAATTTCAAGTAGATCTCAAAGGTGGGGTTTCAAAGCTCTCGAGTTTCACTTCCAACGACTGCTAGCTCTCCGTTTTGAATAGGTATACTTCATTCACGGTATAATATGTCTAAGAGCAGCGCGGCTGTAAGATTCAGACTTGCTGTCTGATCTTTAAGAAAAGCCAACGGAGGATGTAACTACTGTGCGTACGCGTGCATGCGTGGATCTACCTACATACACATCACATATATATATATATATATATATATATATATATATATATATATATACAAGTTTCAATATCAATCCGAGAAAATGTTGGTACATATTATAAAGCTAATTAAAAGTTTTCCGCTTTTGTATCATATAACAGCAATCACTTTGTACCTGTGCGGAATCAAGCTCGTTATTAAAATTGCTCAGTGGCTATGGCGTAAAGATCACGGAACAATCTTTGTCGCCACCGAGTGTATTCTCAACAGTTGCTCACAGTGCTTATACAACCTCGAACAGAATTTCTACCCTTTTGTATTTGAATAATTATTATCATAATAATTATCCTGCAATACCTATGAGATTCTATAGGTATAGATTATACCGATTAATCCACTTCTCGTCGAAGAGCAAAAGTTTTAATAACTATAATTCGAATTGGCTATACTCTTCAGAACTCGTATTATAGTTTCCGCTGCGGAAATGTTAGAATTAAATTATACATATTGTTATACCTTCGACTACGACAGCCTTTTAACCATTCCTTTTTCCTCTTCAATTACTGCTACTAAAGCTCACTCATTAAAGACGACGTGTTGTTGTATCCGATGAAAATAGTCGGTGTAAAGTCTGGAAGAAACTCATCGGCTAACCCGCATTGCGAGTGTGAAAGTAAGTCTGTTACTTTCATTTTACGCGTCTGATAATCCCGTCTGTCGTCAGCCCTCATCTCCAGATGCGTTAGGGTAGAGACACGTAGAGTGCAAACAGAGATTTGTGTATATCGACCAGTGATTTTGACAAACAGTATAACAAATCACTCGGGTAAACACGTTGAGCGGATTTACCCTCATCCCTCCGTACACCATGACAGAATTGTCGAACATGAGTGTGAAATTGGTGGACTGTAATTAATGCAATTGTAACAAGTGCGGTATGAAAAATCACGTCATTGATCATAATCTAAACAAGAGGATTTACGATAGTTCAAGTAACGCCGCGTTAACTGAGTTTTCAGTAAATGTGTTCCTGTATTGTACAATAATAATAATAACACTGTTATGCAACGAAATCCTCCTTCAAACAAAAATACGATAGAATTGCAGGTATAGAAATGCCGAATCTCTTTTTTTTTTTTTTCTTTTCTTTTGTTCAAAAATTAGAACTTATCATTTTTGGGAGATTTTTTTTTAAGGAAATGAAAACACTTGCAGTAATTTTAGGTTGAGAGCTTCATTATTCATAGTTTCAAGAATATTGGAGAATTTTTTTCAACAACGAAATTAATAACAAAATTACGGAATGGCGCATATCGTTTGCTACTTGTATGCGTCATGCCACCATTTAGTCGTTAATTTTAAAAATCTTCCTGAAACTATAAATAATAATAACCTTGAACACGAATTGATTTAAGCGTTTTTATTTTCTTCAAAAAAATCTCCTAAATGTGGGAAATCCTAAGTTTGAAAAAAAAAAAAAAAAAAAAAAAATCATATCACGTAATAGCATAAAATGAAAAGCTGATCTAGATTCGGCACTTCTATACCTTCATTTCGATCATATTTTTGATTGAAGATGGATTTCGCTGCAGAACAGTGTAATCGATCCTGAAACTAACTTTCTAATTGATCTATAAATTCAGATACAGAATATCGCTGACCTTTGGTCAAATTTAAAACGTCACTCGTTCGGATCGACAAGTTTAAACTACCTGTGGATTACAAACTAAATCCCATTTCGTGATTTTATCTTCGTTCACGATCAGTTATATTCGAAGAGGGATTGACACGCGAGGGGTCGTAGGTCGAAAGTGGTCGTTGTTCTAATATCCTGGCGACTGTTTATCCGCGATGTCATATAATCTCGGATAACGCATATCGCCCCCCCCCCCCCACCCCCCCCCCCCCCATTTTGAGGACGTGACACACCCTGATCAATGCGCGTGAAAATTTTTTATCTGCAGCCAGTATTATGTGCACGTAGGTATAAGGATGATTGAACGGCTGTGATTAACGTTGACGTGAATGCTGTGCGTTTTACCAACATGCATCCTGTCCCGCACAAAAGAATCGCGATTTATACGACGCGGCGATAACACGCTTCCACGATTACAATATTCAAGGCGCTATAATTCGACCGGACAAAATACAATACAAACGGGGAATACAAAAGGGCTGCAGGGGGATGAATTGGGGAGAGAATATCATATTCTCATACTGAAATAATCAACGTTGTACGTTATCGAGGTGATTTTATTCAGTGTTTTTAATCATCTCGGATAAATTCGCCTCATTTTTTATTCTTACAGAGATACAGAGCGTGATGAGTTACGTTCTTCTAGCTTTCATCTTTACGTAGCTAAATCTACTGGTTATCTGAATCTTTTTTTTTTTTTACGATAGAGAAGATAAGATAAACTGCTTACTTACTAAATCATATTAGGTGACGTCAATAAGATTAAAAACGTTGAAGTAAATCTTGCGAACGTAAATTATTGAAACAAAAACGTTCTTTCGAAAGAAACTTTTCCTAGCAATTATAGAAAAAAATATTTTTGCTCCTCGAATTACATTTCACTTGATTTTACCAGATTTTTCGTTATTTCAAGAAAACTTTCATGATGGTTCCATCAAATCACTCTCGTTGCCTGGACAAAAAATTATTCGGTTTTTTTTTTTTTTTTTTTTTTTTTTTTTAGTGTATTAAGAATCCTTCCTTTTTATGGTTATTTTTTTGATTCGATATTATTTTATGTATTTTCTTAATGTACTTTCACAAAATTTTACGAAAGTGAGATTAACAGAATCTCTTTGAACTCGATTTTGAACCTCCTACTCGTGCCTAACGTCAAAAATATGTCCAACTCCGACTGCTGGTGAAAGAGATTTTGAAATTGTTCGCGCTTGATCGCGGCTCAAGTATTTCCGGAATTTGATTCTGACCGTAGTCGTAATCCCGGGTCGTCATCCCTCCGTCCCCGAGATACCAGCCACTGACAGCAGCAGATGTCAGAGCCCCGAAAGATGGCCGAGCTAAGGGAACTCATGTCTATGAGAGGGGGAAGAGGGGAGCGGGAGCAGAGTTTTATTGCCCCGCTGATAACGGATGAGAACTTTTACTCCAGGCGGTGCCCATGACTCATCGCATTTTCCTAGAGAGGAAACCCGAGGTCGGACCCTGCGATTCTGCAGGGGTGCGAGACGGGGACCCTTGGAGCAGGCTGGCACCGTGGCTTCGACGTCGATGACAGTACAAAACTGTACGGGGGATGAAACATATTGTGCTCCTTTCCCGCGGGAGTCTCATTTCCAGCTACATTTCAGCCCCGTAACCGCCGCAATGAAATTCCTTTTTATTTCCGTTTTATTAACCACCCATTTCTGCCTCACTTCCTTCCTTTAACCAGTTTTTGTCTAGCCAGGCTCACGCCTCTGTATTTAACTCTTGGCATTTCCTGTTTTTACGATTGTTTACTCTTTCGATTGAATTTCCAAAGTTAGCGTGTGTCAAAGACTCGTTATTACCAATTCCAGATTTTCTTGCCTCGCGGTCATAATCATGGAACGAAATTATTTATTATTAGGTTAACTTGACTCCATTAGAAACCCCTGCAAGGTTTGAACCTCGTGTAGAGAATTGTATTATCAGAGTATCCTGTAAGTCAAGAATAGTAAGTCTGTAGCGATATTGCGCATGAAACATAAGGACAATCAAGTGTAAATGAAACTTCTTTCGCGCACATGGCTTTTTGAGAAGGCTGATTACGGGCATGAAATTGAAGTCCGAAAATTCAAAATAGTGGATACAAAATCAAATTTGTTATTAATGACTTCAGAAACACTCGGGTATCAAATCTAAATTCAATAAATTCCTGCATTTTTGTTGGCCATAATGTATCCAAATATTAATTTCAATTTCGTAATTATCGACTTCAAAAACCGCGGGTCGTCAAATTTCGATTCAATCAGAGGTCAGAAGAATGTATGTCTTAACTGTAGCTTTGCTTCATCCCATACGTGCACTGGAAAACTTTCACTCAGACTTGACCATCCTCATTTTGTCACACATCACCGCCATTGGACCAACCATCCGGGAGTTATGGGACACCCTGTACATAGACCACGAAAAACAGTTTCTCGATCACCTTGATCGGACACACGGTTGCCAATCTGAATCCCAACGAAAACAACAACCGCAACGAACTATTCGAGATAGGTATCAATATGCAATTGCAAACGCGTATTTATACTCACAGTTTTATCGATCGCAATCAAGTATATAATGAGTGATCACAATAATTCTTGCAAAGAAAAATGGCCATCTGGTCTCTCATAAAAACTCCGGAAAATATCCGATGAAAACACCACTCGTTCGAACAATAACTCGTTCGCAGGTACCAGAAGTGGGAGGAATGAATAGGCAGTTTCAAGAAACGACAGGAAATCGGAGAACGGACTTTGGATTAATGACGTCCATTATCGTCAAACTCGAATTATGTTTTTGTGACTCGGAGGTAGTCATCATGCTTGGCACTTTAAGTGCAGGATAAGTACTCAGCCTCCCGGAACTGCCATTTTGTGCAGGCAATAGACGACGCTACGGGATACTTTTAATGTTGCAGAAATTCTTTCACCTCCTGGATTATTGTTTCGGCTCAGATAGATGTATCAGTTTTGATGACTTAAGGTGCTTATAAAGAAGCATTGTACACCTCGAAAACGCGGCGAAGCAAAATTCCTATACTGCTCAAGCGATCAGAGTGAAACTTGGGCAATTAATGCCTTATTTTGGAGAAAAGTGGAGCGTTTTTTTACTTTTTCAAAATTTAGAAAAAAAATTTACAGATTGGTTACCACCCACAGAAATTGGCCAAATTTTCACAGTTGCACTGAATGGATTGAACTATCCGGTATGATGCCACTCGGCGGTGATGAAACACACATTTTGAGCCCAGTCCCATGAGATTTGATGGTGAAATGACGAAATGGCAGCTGATCTGGTTTTTGATTACGAAGTACACCGAAATCTCATTTTTTCGACATTTGTTACCGACCTTTCATGTATGCCGGTAGCTTTTAACGCCATTACACACATACATTACCGGCATGCGCGTAATGTCGGTAACAAATGTCACAAAAATGAGATTTCGGTGTTCTTCATAATCGAAAGCCAGATCAGCTGCCATTTCGTCATTTCACCATCAAATCTCATGGGACTGAGCTCAAAATGTGTGTTTCATCACCGCCGAGTGGTATCATACCGGATAGGCCGATCCATTCAGTGCAACTGTGAAAATTTGGCCAATTTCTGTGAGTAGTAACCAATCTGTAAATTTTTTTTCAAAATTTGGAAAAAGTAAAAAGGTGCTCCACTTTTTGCCAAAATAAGGCATTGAATGCCCAAGTTTCACTCTGATCGCTTAAGCGGTATAGGAGTTTTGCTTCCCCGCGTTTTCGAGGTGTACAACGGGTCTTTATAAGGACCTTAAGTACAAATTATCGCCACAATCGTTGCGTGTAAGTAACCTCAACTACTTATCGTCACAAAAGTTACAACGATGCTTTGATCTACGTAAACTCTAATTTCATTATACAATAAAATGTATCAAGTGTTGAAAACTTGTGGTCAAAACTTGTCCAAAGTCGGATTTTCGTTACGAATGGAGTACTTGAAGAGATGAATAGTCAAATTAATGAATACACGCGTTTGAAAAAGTGGCTACCCTGCAGCCTTCGATCAGGAGTTGACGTTCCAGTCTCGGAGTCCGTGAACAGGATGAGCTTATGACTTACAACAAACGGTTCGGTCGTGGTGTATTACTCACTGTCGAATCCCAGGGGAAGTAGTCCCATTTCTCCTCGTCTTATCATTCGTTTTTCCTGTCTCCACGGTGTTCTCCGTCGTTCCATCCTGGAAAAGTGACGGATCCTGTATGAGATCTCTTCTATTCCCGAGTTCCAGTCTCGAAAATTGTCCGGGGACTCACGGTGCACTAATGAACGTGACAAGAGCCGAAAGGACTTATCATTCTTGGGATCATATCACGGATATTTGAAATCGGTGGTTCGGAACAGACTGTAATGAAACGTCACCCCGTGTTTGATCTCAGTGGCCGGAAATCCACTATAAATAATTCAACCAGCTAGATTCCGCCGGGTCGAGGTGCTCGTAGGTGCGAGTCCGGCTTCTCGCACTTCGGCACATCTAATGAAACGAACCTGCTGTTCAAGCCATGGTTTGAGTTATCGTTTCTCTCGTATCTCTAAGACCCCACGCGATCGGAATTACGTGAGTGCGGTTGTGTGTCCTCGAATCACGGACCGAGTATTGATTCAAAGGTAGATTTCTGCGAACGTTTTGAAATCCGAAAGAGAATTGATCAATTTATCACAATTTTACAACGTCTCAAGTTGTGTTTACGAGATTTGTTTCCAATCAAGCAGGCGTAGGTTTAAAACCGGCAATAAATTAGCGCGAAAATTGTGAAATACTCGCAAAGTAATGAAAATTCTTTCCAAAAAAAAAGTTACACGAACGGTCTTGCGAAAGTTTATCAAAAGCGCTGCTTGAAATTCATGCAAAAATTTCCGAGATTATTTTCTGACACATACTACTTGCAGATTCTTCTTCTTTTTTTTTTTTTTTTTATTTCCATTCTTATGCATGTATAGAATCCAACGAACTTTGATGATTTTATACCCACAAATGGGAGAAGATATCAGATTCGACCACGTTTGAGTTATTTTCTGGAGTATCGCGTAATTCTTCAGTGATATAAACGATCCCTCCGGCATCTAGAAACATGCTTCTGGTTCTTTCATTTTTCCTTATTTCATTTTCATTCAAGGTTCACTCATTTCACCCTCGTATCTCTTCAAGATTCTGTATACAGAACTGGTTTTGGTATACGAGGCTGAAATTCTTAACTTAGAAACGGTGCCGCAGAGACTCACTAGTGTGAATCTACATATGTATACATACATACGTGAACATACATATAATACATACACACACACACACACACACACACACCTACCCTCGCTAAGTAAATTGTGAATTTAAAATTCTGAACGTCAAACGGCTAGCAAAGTATCCGAGGCTGCAGAGCCGCGCGTCTACTCAAGGAAATATGCATCCAACTTTTGATACCTACATATTTTCTTTGCCGGATGAAGCGCGCCTCGCGAACATCCTGCTCAGTCGTACCTAACCCTGATTGTTAATTCAGAGTCCATACCTGCAGTTCAGCGCAAAGTGCTGCAGCTGCATTCGAGCTTAAATCGTTCCTACGTTTTTCCCGTTCTCGGCAATTTGCGATGTGTACCTGTAATACAGTTTCCTCGTATCTCTTTTCCTTTTTCTCTCCCTTCTTCGAAAGAGGCAGGGGGGTGGAGGGGATTTATCGCCTCACCAGGAGTCCATGAACCACTCGATAAACGGAGGATATAATCGTTGATAGGATATCGTCGATGAATACTACGGATTCGCGAGTTGTTGGCGTTGAGCGTAATTGCAATCAGTAACGGCACAAGTTGATAGTCGGGAGGTTCATTGGCTCCTCACCACAAACGAGGGAAAGTGTCGGCAGCGCGGTGCACAACAGCATTGGCAGAGGGTGAGGGGTGAGGGGTGAGTTTCACGGCGTGATTAGCAAATTTCATGCAAATACCCCCGCAGCGTCGAATTCACGGAGGGGGAGAACTACCCGCCGCATGAATATTCCGCTTGCTATGCTCGCGATTTATCCAACAGATAAAGTGGTCCGCGGTGACTGGAGCGAACAGCCCCCTCCTTTTCTCAACCCCTCTGCCAGCGGAATACGCGCCTCTTTAGATTTCCATCCCTTCTAGAAATATCTAGTAATTGTGGTTAACCGTAAAATCATCAACTATTTTCATTTCTTTACCATAACGGTGGTAGGTGTATACAATTCTTGGTACTTAAAAATGAAAATTTGCTTTTTAACTGCTGTGTATAAGCTGAGGAAATTATTAAGGATTACGCAATATTGTACTGGATACTGGAAATAACAATTTTTTTACGAAATTGTGACGTTGAGATTTATTTTATCCAAATTAACAGACGTTGTTTGAATTAGTAGACCGCTTCGTCAAGTCTGAAGACCTTGCGGATGAGACATGCAATCCTTTAAGCGACGGTAAAGTTTTTAACTATGTAACTTGTGCTATTTCTGTATTAACTGATCTGGACTTGCTATATTTGTTATATCGATTGAAAATTTTCAACCGTCGCGTGACGTTTTATAATCTTGACAATTTTATTCACTTTTGGATAACTGAATGCCTACTGAATATTCATGGATTGGGTTTTTCGAATATACGTAGGTATAACCGTTGAAAGATTTTCACTTGGACGTAAAATACGTCTTAGAATATGTACTCGGAAAATTCAATTCAAATTTCAAATTAACTCAAACTTTCCTTATCCTTCCTCATTATTATTTGGTTTTCTTTTTTCTTTTTGCCTTCTTAAGTCTTCCGTCGACAATACGATTTTCCAAAGCTGTGACTACAAAGAATCAAATTTGTTCATAATTTATTGCACTGTTTGCATTCGGAATTAGTCGCAATCAGCGTTATAGAATATTTTCAGTGATCCGAAATATTGCTTTGTCCATAAAATAGGGCGAATTTCACAGATCGTCAATTCTAATCCCCTGCGCGTAAAGCTTCACTGATCTTGAAGAGTATCTTGTAGAATGAATATTTGCGGATTTAATTTTCACTGATTAAATACATTGCACAATCCTCGGGTAATCGAATCTATAAATTAGTGGCCAAACGGAAAGGGGATTGAGATTGGGATACAATTTTGTGCCGCCTCGATTGAGACGGGAAGAGAAACTAATTGCTTGTTTAATATCATTGGCATCATTCTATATTATCAATTATACAACCATCCATTAAAGAGAATACACTGTAATATTGTATTAAAATAAATAACTCTCATCGCTGTTCTAAGAAACTCGAAAATTTCATGTAAGTGAATGAAAAAAAAATTCGATAAAGGTTAGGAACTCGAAATTTTGCAGATAGTCCGGATCTAAAGTCAACGCGCAAGATTGTCAACACGAGAATCAGGGATCTTTCCTCGATAGCAATTCGCGGAGCAAACATCGCGACTGAGTTGTCACCGGTAATTTTACGATCGAATGTCAACTGAATACCCCGGGGAACATTAATCGAACGTTGCGTCGAGGGTGTGAAACGGCGTTGGGTAGACCGAAATAACTCTCCGAGGTCTACTTAAATCTCTTTCTCAATTGAGGTCAATTTTCCTTAAACCCTCAGCTGGCGAGTAATCGGTCGTAACCACGGAGACTTATGCAATTCTTGGACTTGATACAGAGAGAAGATTTATCGTCTTTAATATTACGAAACGTAGTAAATTGGTTATTTAATTTATTTTATTTGGGAAATAAACAGTTTAATCGCTAATTTATATTCACGACGATTCTCGTGGTTATACTTATACTACCTGGGATTTTTTAGGATAGTATAAGGTATAAACGAAGGTTAGCGAAGACATGCGATTGCTCCAAGGAACTCACAGTCGCTTTATTTTTACTCACATATTTTAATCTGCAATCGATTTATTTACACAATTTATATCCCTCATCAGAGGCAGATATATTTCGTAGCCGGTTTAATGTATTCGCAGGGAAAACAACGGGTCTTCCATCACGGTTTGACAGACTTTCTTCCGGATACGAAACCTGAATATCAGATAGACCATTCGCATGCACGACAGGAAAACGCTGGAATTATTATCATTTCGGTAGAGGTCCGAAGGGAGATTCAGGCTTTGGATGAGCTGGAAGTTGTTTTTCATAATTAAAGCGAGGCCAGCAGGTTGAGTTCATTATAAATTACTGTAAATGGGAAAGCTGAATGAGTAAAAAGCAGCGGGTCTGTAAAACCACGTTTGAAATTCCCGCCTTCGCATTACTTCAACCTTCAAAGCATTGAGCTGGAAATTTTTTCACATTTCTCTCTTCGAACTCTCCTTTTACGCTCGCTGCACATCGCCAACGCGTTCGAATTCCAGCGCAGTTCTTCGACTCTTCGACATCGTCTCTTCCAACGTCTGCCGCGTGCTTTACTTCGCTTTCATTCGTTTTATATCCGGCGCCAATTTTGCCCCAACTCACCTTCCACCCCTGCAACTAATTCACTTCCTTCGACTAGCTAGCCCAGCTTTCATCTCTATTACCGAGTTTTCTTCTGCCATGTGTAACGAATTTCTTAGGCTATATGGATTTTAGTGAAAATGAAGGTGATTATACAGATATTGTCGTTATATAATTGATCAGTTATATTGATTTTATTTGGTAAAAGTACATTAAAGAATTCCTCTCGTTAAATTATATATATATATATACATATTATAGTTGGATATGCAGTGATATTCTTAACGTCAAGATCACAGAAAAAAAATAACCAGACGCTTGACTAAATAATGAGTGAATGCAATGCTATGCCTTAAATCTCTTAATGTGAGTCATCAACGTTTCTTATATATGTCATGATAAAATTTCCCCACAAGGTTCGAAGAACAAGAAAAACAATATTGTAATAAAATAATAATAATCGATCGATCGATACTTCTTAAGTTTAAGTCTTCACTTGCTATTTTATGTTAGTTTTCTGACGGATACTGAACGCCCCAATTGCTATCAACCCTCAGGCATGTACGTATATATAATGTCCATATTCTTACACATCGTAACGGAACACCCTGCTGGTCAAGACGGACCCTGGGCTGCAGGGTAATTGGATTCCGAGGCAAATCGCTCGTTAGTTAATTAAGCGGTGAAACTATAACGGCCACCTGCCGAACCTGAACCGTGCTCGAGGCTACAACCAATGGCGTATGATCGACGTCGATTTCAGGGGTGAAGGAATCCGGATGACTGAAATGATCTTTAAACGAACGAGGTGTTAACTGAGATAGTAAATATCGGAGTAAATCATTGCGGATCACTTGAGATCACCTGACAAAGTTATAAATCATTGTAAGTCTTGTGGTAAAAGACAAGTGGTTTGAAGTCATTAACACTTTATTGGTGTTTATCTTATCATAATGCGCTTTCGTTGATTACCAATAATTTTTCAAGGTTCTTTGCGTATCTATTCAATCCCGAAATCATTGAAGATCACCAATATCACACGCAAATCATTGTAATTTAATGCAGATCACTTTTTACACTGGAAATAGGGTAGAAATTAATGCGAATGGATTGAAATCGATTATTCCATTTCTATTACGTCCAGTTTTCAGGAATTCCAATTATCACCCGGCACAAGGAAGACTAAAATACTTCACCTCGTGTTATATACTCCGACGTGCTTGTATCTCACTGGCTAATAATTCCATACACCATTCTCGCTCCTAGCTGTAGCTGGAACTCGGTTATAAATTTGCAACCAGCACGTATATTGCAGTAACTTGCCAAAGGAAATTTGAACTGGCAAAAATTAGTGTGCAAAAAATTGGACTCCGGAATTTTTCTGAGCTTTTTTCCCCCCATGTAAACCTTTTTCAGTTTCGATCTTTTGAAAAATTGTTACTTTCTTAAGAGTTACCTTTTTTTATGTTGATAATTTCGAGATCAATTCCAAGACGGGATTATTTATTCTTATAGTTATTAAATTAGCCTGAAACATTTGTCGTTTAAAAACTTTTTAAATCATTCTAAATACGTCTATTTCAATCGTCTTATTGGTTCGATCCCTTGACGGTATCGTTATTTATTTCCTTTTTTTTTTTTAAACACTCTAAAAGTTTTGCTCGTTTATCAAGATTTCAAAGCGCTTTAAGAAACAAACAAAAATTGTTTCATCAAAGAACCAACCGTTAAATGAATGGAAAAAACATATAATTTCAATATAATAAAATAGTCTGAGAATTTTAAAAGTGGACAAACTCTTTGTGTCATTAATCCATTCGTCAAGTATCCAACTGTTGCTTGTCTATATAATACTACGCTTTATGATCCAGAATATTCCAAGTCACGTGTAAGATTTTGATACATGCAACTATAACGATAAGAGTGCATAATAAAAGTGTCGTTAAAATTGTGGTATACGAGGATGTTGAGAAGATGGTTTAAATTCTAAATTTAACACAAACTGCAAGAACATAGCGTTGTAGTGTTAATGCAATGTGTCTTGAATATTTCAGCAGTATTTCGAGTGCTTGCATAAAACATTAATATTCCTGCAATTCCTGTTTTCACCTGCAACCACTCCAACATTGAAATATTCCGCCAAGGCTTGTGCAATATTGCGTGCTTGTGTGAGCCGAAATGATTTCATCCCGATAATCTAAGATCGTGGAATTCTGGATCCCTTTTCTTCCAGTAAATACTGAGTAATGATTTCTGTTCCAGGTAGAACGATCGCGGAATGAAGACTACCTAACTCGCGCGACCATGAGGGCGTTTGTATTGATCCTCCTCTCCTTGCAACTCCTGGTTTACACGGCAGGTAAGACGTCATTCCTGGGCTCGTTCCTCGTCAAAGAATATCCAATATTCACCGAACTTAACCCACGAATTCGGAAAGCAGTAGGTACTTAACTCGATCCCACTAACATTTTCCTCCGATGATTGGAGGACGTTAAACGCAGCTAATTGCCGATTGGATGGCTCGCCGTGTGTTTAACCGTCCAGCCAATCAACCGGACGAGAGAAGTTGGAGCAGGGAGGAAGGCTGTGAAAGAAGTTTTATCTTTCTGATTCGAAAGTTGATTAGTGCAACTCGCTCTGCCGAGAACAGACACAACGTATTTGGAACGAACCAGCGGTTGTCCCATTTAATCTTTCCCATTTTCTGTATCTACCCACTCATTCCACTACACGGTCACCAATTTTCCACATCGAGTTTTTACCATCGCATCGTACCGCCGCCGCCTCGCTGGGGGCGAATTTTGCAAAGCCGTTCGACATAAATTCGCTTGTGACTCGAGGATTGCGAAAAATTCTGTTTCATTTTGAACCCGAGTCGTGGTCAAAACACCGCGTGAAATTATACCCAACGCGCCAATATTAAGGGTCGAAAATCTGCTGCCTAAAGAATTTTTGAAAATATCAGGAAGTCGGGGGGCTCTTTTACCCTTCGCGTGGTGGTCGTTCAGTCACTCCCTAAACCTCTCCGGAGTTCTGATGGGAAGCGTTTCTCCCGCGGGGACCACTTATCTCACGACTTACTTTATGCCGAGTGCCTTGTTATTTGGCCTAACAAGTGGAAAAAGGTAGAAGAGGGGATGAAAGAAAAAAAAAAACATATTTCAAAACTCATTTCTTTATTCTGCACAGTTATACTGTACCTGTAACGGACGTTTACAGTGGTTGTCGACATTTTTTATAATTCGAACAAGACCCAGTCTACAACCGTCAAGTTTTGGTACTTTAGTCAAACTCATCAGTACTGCATCATTAAAAGGTTAATCTCTGACGAACAGTAAGTGCTTCTTCAAAATTGAGCTTCTCAGTTTTAACCAATTATTTTACCTTCTGATCCGAACTTAGAAAATGGTTATTTTCAAATTTCTCAAAAGTCAAGTAATGCAATTGAGAGTTTTGAACATTGTACACTCAATCTGCGCCTGCCAACCTAAACCTGCGTTTATACGTCTGAATGCGAAGAGACGCAGGGATAAAGAAGAGTCTCAAACTTGAGTGAATCCACTTGAATGGCGTCGCTTGCTTCGACTTCCAAGTGGCAATTTTACTCCAACTTTTTCTACTTTTATTTTTCCCCCTGGGACTGAATGTCGAATAAATTCAACGTCGTCAACTAGTAGGCCAAAT
Source organism: Diprion similis (assembly GCF_021155765.1). NCBI lineage: Eukaryota > Metazoa > Arthropoda > Insecta > Hymenoptera > Diprionidae > Diprion > Diprion similis. The sequence continues at coordinate 4,588,182 of NC_060116.1, read as the reverse complement.
TTGCAACGGGTTTCCCAATCCAGAGCAGAGCAGACAGAAGAAATCATGGAAAACAGGTTCTTTGTTCAGGTAGAATTGTAGGCACCTATGTTCTGAAGGATTCTGCAATTGAGGCATGCACTATGTACGGAATGCGAATGAAACAATTGGATCCTCCATTCTGGCCAGGCTTTCCACCCTCGCCGTGGATCGGCAAGTAGCTCCACATGCACTGTGGGGCACATACCGTCGAGTATGTGCAATACACACCGTCCCTTCTCGACATAACCCAATTAGAGTGGGTATATCGCAGCTACCGATGCAGTTACAAATAATGGCCACGGCGAAATTCAATCGCGCTTATGTAGAGTATAGGAAATGATTGACCACAGAGCTAGAGTTAATTACACTCCATTATCGGAAAACGCGCCCAGTATTGCGGTGAGACATCGGCACTGATAATCGAACATTCTGATTCGACTTTGACGGGAAAGTTATGACTTCCAATTTCAATAGATTGCCAATAATGTTACAATGTTTTAATTGCTAGGGTGAAGTTCAGATTGTATTGTCTTGATCGTAAATTTGATAAGACGGTTATCGAATCCGTATGTTTTTTGTACTCAACAACCTTTTTCTTGATGATCTTTTGCTTTGAATGATTCCTTTTTTAAGACAGATATATCAGATTTCGGCGGAACCTTTAAGATGATGAAGTTAAAACGACGAAATAAAGGTTATTCTCAGGCTTCCGGATTCCAAACTGTGTTCGCTTGGCAGGCCTTGGAAAGAAGGGAAAATCAAGCGAACCTTCGCCACAATAGCAACTTGGTTTGAATGCGAATGAGGTCCTCGCGATCGAACTCTGCTCTAATTAAGAAAGTTCGAGCTCTCCCTCTCACGCTAGAAACTTCATAGAGATAGCCCAGATCTTGGGCTTGGCTTGTGTGATTAAGCCCGCTGCTCTCAGCCTTCTACACACAGCCATGATCAGTATATGGTTTTATGTGTGTGTACGTACTTTGTGCATTATGGCTTCTTGAAGAGTTTTCATGTTTCAACCGTAAAAGTTTATGAAATAGATATTGGCAAACACTTTTGGCAGATTAAACCGTGTGGAGGGATCGTGAAAGTTACAACGATCGCATTTTTCATATGTAGGTACATGACATGACGAGCTTCTTCACCTTTCGTCGAAAAAGATTTTTTTTTCCTTTGCTCTCTCCTTATTCCAATCCTTAACCAATGGATTTACGGTTGACGATAAATGCACGATTTCATTAATCCTCCGGCAATTGTCAATTCACGGTTTTTTGCGGCTACAACTTGATATGTACCTACAGTGTGAAATGTTAACGACAGAACGTTCCGTCGTCTGCTTCAGTTTAATGCGCATGCGCTACATTACGAGAGCAGTTGTTTGCCAGGGTAATCAACCGTCATGACCCTAACTTCAATAACTTTTACGGTGGTCGCTGGCATTTGCATTCCACATCAACAGCTGTCAACATTTTTCATGTTACGTACGTCACAGTAAACTGTCGTCTAAATTTACGACAGTTGGTTACCCTGGCAAATAACGACTTTTGGATTGTAGCGCATGCGCATTATCCAGTTAACTGGTAAAGACGCTTTTATGCGCACATTGAATAATTCCTCTAAATTTTGATAGATCTCGATGAAACTTGGTATTCTTGGGTTTTTGGAGTCTCTGAATCCGAATCTGAAGTCTAAATTTGGAATTTCAAAATGACGGATCCGATATAGCGGACCGAATTGTAAAATATTCCTTGATTTTAATGAAACTTAGAATTCTTGGGTTTTTTGGAGTCGCTGAATTCGAATCTGAAGTCGAAATTTGGAAACTTAAAATTGTGGATGCAATATGGTGGACTAAAATGTAAAAAATCATTTCATTTTAACGATACCTGATATTCTTGGGTTTTTGGAATCGCTGAATCCGTATGGGAAATGAAAAATTGGAAATTTGAAATAGCGAATGCAATATCGCGGAGCCAAAGAATACATCAATTAACGCAAAAAACTAGTCACGACCCCAGAGTATGTCACGTGAAGGCTGCGGTAGCACAAGTCCGTCGATTACACTAATTTCTAAGTTCTTACATTAACTACGAAAAATTTTAACTGGTTAAACTACAGCACACGACGAACCATTCCGTCGTTAGCGATTCACACTCCATATTCACGCTGCACAATATCCGGATATTCGAACTTCCAATTTTCTCGGCAATGTGACAATTTTAATAACGATCGCATTTCCCCGCCGGGCAATCATTGATTCAACCCAAGCTGATCGATTCTATGGGAAAATAATTACCGGTAGCAGAATTGTACCCGCCGATCATTAATGTTGCACGCTGTTTTGATAGCTCGATATTTCACCACAATTAGGGGAGGGTGGGGCAAAGTGGACTCCCTGAAATTTTTTTAAATAACAAGCGATAAAATTAAGCACCTGAAGTTTTTATTAAATATGAATTATTCGGAAATCATAATTATTACTTTAAACATTTTATTCTGATTTTAGAAATTATTTTCCTAAGAGGCCCACTTTGCCCCACCCTCTCCTACACAATATCACTGTAAAGTGTAATTACCATTGTACTTATATCGCTCAGAATTTAACGTCAGCAAATTTTTAGGCACTAAAATTCGTTTCTTTGTCTTTTGTTGGGAATTTTTTAAGATCCAAAAATTTATTTATCGTTCACTCTGTGAAATCCAGACAGCAATATTCACCTGATAAACGTAAATCTTATACTCGGCCGAAATATAAAGATCGTTTGATCTTACCTTCAGGCGTTTTACCTTTTATCCATTGATATTCATGTACAGTGTAAAATAAATATTGACTCGTAGCTATTGAAACGTACATCTATATTGAAATTCTCGAAGAATTCTACTCTCTATAGTGCAACGCTCATAGCTTTAGCGAATCGATAAAAGTTTAACTCACTGTGGACATACGAAACCATTGAATTAGATCAGATGAAATGAGATTTTTTGCAACGTTCGGAGAACACCTGTCGACCATTGCGAGTGAAATCGCCTATCGTCTCAGCGATCGTTTCGTTCCGATTCTACTGGGATATCGAGTATCGGAAACATATGAAAACGAAATAGAAATAGGAATATATATATATATAAATAATACTTAATAACGGATCAGCACTTGCATCGAAAGTAATATCGCGTATGCATCAGAGAATATATCGCAAGTCTGTCACGCGTCTGAGAGAAATGACTTTTGGAACGGCTGAATGCTGAATAATTTATCTCTGCCAAGCTCAGGTATAAAGAAACTCTGCCGGCAGACGTATTATGCTTTCGGGAAGAAAAACGTAGTATGCCACAGTGACAGGCAAATCAAGGAAAACAGAAACCGATGTCGTATAAAACGGCATTACTCAAACGAGCGACTGCTCTCGCAATCAGTATAAACCAGTCACACTATCGATTCTTCATTCCGAACAGTTTAAGGAACTAGTGTCACGTCATCCCGCTTTTTTATTTTTATTTTATTTTTTTATTGCTGCTACGGAAAATTGTGCATCATTTGCAAATGAATAATCTTTTGATTACTCACTAGGCGTGCATTGCTTCCCTCTAATAAATTGGAAAAATTATACTGTCTTGTGTTAATATTCTCTAAACTTTTCTATACGCAAACATTTTTTCTCAATGTCGATTACATTACTTGACAGTCAAGTCAAGAATGAAATAGTAACCAGCCTGCCCCCTTCAATCGACGCGTGAATAAAATGTGAATGATTTTTCGAGATTTTGACTTCGATCTTACGTAGCTCTTTTAAGATCGGATTCAAGGCTTCAAGTGAAAAGAACTGGAAGCTTGGTAAAAAGAATGACCAGAATTTTAATCGCCATGCTGAAGACTTCGCAGAATCTGATCTAGTTTTACTTTGATCTACTTGAACATTGATTTCCAAACCACAAGGTATATCAATTATCCAAATCTCTTGTTCAAAACTATCCAAAAGTCAGTCTATTTGAATCGATTATCAAAAATCAGACTGTTAAACGCAGAACTTCTTGTAGACTTCAGGTACATTAGATTGACCAAAAAAGGACAGACAACCGATTGAAGAGCAGATATATACAGAAGCCTTGATAACGGAGTGAGTAATCCTGCGAAAGAGAAGAATCAGACTGAGTCTTATAGGTTCGATAATTTCGTTGTAGGAAAACCTTTGCAGTGTCACAAACAAGTCTTACACACCTGTGGGTATAATCGAAAGGTTCTTGAGGAAAGCTCTCCATGGTTCATCCTTGGAGGTTTGGTTAAGCTCCTTACCAGCTCCGTTACACCGAAGAGGCTGTGCTGGATGGGTTTTCCCTCTTCCCTCTTCCCTCTTCACCCCCGCAGCCGGCCACCCTTCGAGCCAACTAAAACCGACCCTTTGATCTGTCTCGTCTTTCCTGAACCATCTCTGGGTCCTAGTCGTCGGTTTTGCGTCTGGCGCGATACGCTCTGCAGCATCAGCCAGCTCGCGTCACGGGTACCCGGACACAGGTTTCTGGAGAAAAGGCATGTTTAGCTTGACAAAGTTGCAAACTAAGTTTGTTCGTCATTACAAACTACGGTACCAGCTACCACTGCCTCTCGGGGACTCTGTAACAACGAAGCTCTGCGTGGAATCAACTCCCTCTGCTGCTGCTGCCGCCTTTTCCCGCCGACGACACTCTCGTTTTGTTTTATAACCACCCCGTCGTCGCACCTCGCACCTTTAAACTCTCAGACTGGTTTCCGCCCCGAGAGCGGTTTGGCTTCCGCACCGCACCGCACCACAGTTCTCAGGCTCACTGAGCTTTTCCTAAATAATTAAACGACCGCTCTGATTAAAATCAAAACTTTTACTCCGAGGAGGACTCGCGAAACCAATCAGTCCTTGATGGATTTTTTCAATTTGTTGTTTTTTTTTTTCAATTCTCTCTTCCCTTCAGCTTTCCTTCGATAATTTTACTTTTTTCTATCTCAATTTCACCTCTCATGATGTTGATATTTCGTTCACCGTAAGCACGTGTAACGAGACTCGAATAATCGATACTCGGAAAATATTTAAGCTCACGCTTTTTCGGGATCGAAGGATAACTTCTCCTTAGGGACGTGGGACCGACGCTTTGCTAGCCCATTTTCTCCTTTCCATCACTTTCAGCAAATACACGTTGTGGATTGTTTTTTCTTCTTCCTTTTTTGCCTGGTGAGTTTCTGTCACACGCATGCTGAGTTAACTTTTACTTCCAGTTCATAAACTCAAATTAGTTTCTAAATACAATGACAGGTTTCAGGTATTTCATTATTTCCAGACGGGTATTAACAAATGAAATAAATAACTTTTTTTCGTTAAGCACCCGACGTTTCGCTTGTAAGGTATCGTTTACTGCATTTCCACCCTTGGACTTTAATCTTTAAAAACTTGACTGGAGATTGAAGAACGCTTTGAGTTGGGTTTACCTGTAAAGAGAAATCTCATGCCCTTAGAAGCGTGCAGACTTGAATGAAGGAAAATATTTGAAATAGAAAAAATCCCAAAACCCTTGTCATAAATGAAACCGAGCATGTATTTTTCTTTGAGAAGGAGAAAATTGAATCACTTGTAAAAAGAGAAAACGGGATAAAATTTGTTCTAGCAATTTACGTCCGATCGTTTAGACCGGGGGACATTTCTCAGAAACCCTTGTGTAAAAGCAGAACAAATCTTGTGACAGGCACCTCCCCACTTACACCTACCTACCTACCTACCTCTTCTGAAATGAAAGACGTGGGTGAAATTTTATTTCAAGGTGTTGGAACTTTGCGTGAAAAATCTACTACACTTCGTTTCACCAAAATTCAAGCCATTTTCAAGCTCCAACGAGCTCCAATCGACTGTTGCGTTGATGGCTTGGTAAAAAAAAAAGAGTAACTCTTTTGCTCTGAATTATCTAGTCAAAGGCAACAGGATCACTCACAACTTGAACACTGTTTTTCCAGAATACTAAGAAAATTAATGAAAAAAAAAATCAAAATTGTGAAATTGGATATTTGATTGAAGTGTACACTGATTATAGGGAGGCTTTCGAATTTGTTATCGGCTATGTTCTTATTTTAACTTCTTCTATTCATTCTAAGAATCATTTCCCGAGCAAAAGGCTTTTAGATAAATATTCAGGAATTGTCTAAAAACACGTTTTTTACTTTACATTTTCAATCTGTACCTGCGAAGGACAGATACATCGATTAATGTCACTTTTTTCGAAAGGAGCAGACGATTTGGAAAAATATATTGTATCTTCGGAAGGATTGAACTTTTTTAAACAAAACATACTTTAGACCATATTACTTTACAATGACAGGAGTGTGAAAAACTCGAAAGATAAAGATTTCATTTTGACAAGGTGATAAAGTTGATCACATTTCATTACCGTTCGATATGACTTCCAGTCAACAACAGAAAAACTATATTTACGTTCTCGAATCAGTTTTTTTTGTTAAACCAGTTTTTATGCTACCGAATCATGGTGTAACTAACTACCGACATCCTTAGAAGGATGCAGTAAACGGAAATACAAATTGTGAATATAAATGGAATATAGATATTACGTCGTTTTTTTTTTATTTATTTATTTTTTTTCTTCTTCTTACGTAATCTTCGAAAATTTAGTTTTTAGCATCAAACGAAGCCTTGTGAAATCGGAACTCGGTAGTAAAATTTTAAAAGGCGATTCATCCGGTTTGAATTTTCGAGACATAGCGTAGAAGGTTAGTTTTGTAAGTTGTATTAACAATGATCATTATTAGGCAGACCACAATCTCTTCTTACAAAAAATATGTTAAAAAATTGCTCCAATTTTTTAATCGTTCTTTATATTTTAGCTCATGAAGGTGAGGTGACCTTCCCTTATTTGCGTACACTACATCCTGTCCAAATTGCAGCAAGTTGAAAATTTCCTCTGTAAAAAAAATGACCAACAATTGGTAAATTGACCCCTATAATATGCATACTTTATGAGGTGTTACGTGGCTCTTGTCGGCATTAAATAGTCACGAGGGTAGAGATTTATTTACGGTGAACCATCCCTTCTAGCTCGGCCGTCAACATGCGGGTTCAAGAGGCCCTCTTTCTCTTTCTCTCCTTTCCTGGAATGAAAGCACATACACACATAACATATCCATCTACAAGGTGGTGGATATATGCATAGATCACCGTGTAGAGATAGTCCTGGTGGTTTGGAATTTGGATAGAGCAGTGTGAGCAAGTCTTGTATATTTAGCGGCCAGACGCGAGGTGTCCGCACATAGGTGAAGATATTGTGAAGGTAGGTACATGCACCGAACGTACCTAACGTATTTACCACGACGAAGTTGTAAACTAAGTTTACTCGTCATTAAGCCCTCCCGACTTCCCGGAGATAGTCCAACACTTCGCACGGTGTCATTTCCTCGCGGTTTCAATAACCCGTTATAGCACTTCTGTCCAATCATTTGTCATTCCGTGCCACATTGCAGTTCATTGCCCAAGTCGAATGTCTCTAGAGAAATGCTGATGAGATTGAATCGAGAGTCGGATGCAGGGACTGTTGAAGTCATTACGAACCACCATTAAATATACGAATGTACAGTACTTTTCTTATGGTATCGTATAACATTTACTTTATCGGTTCGCTAAACGTGCTCAGAGATCTAGAGATAGACAACGAAGTGAAATGAACAGAGAAACGATTGGTAACGATGTTCTTGGTACTCGGAGGTGTTGAGATAAGAAGAGAACGCGATCATATGTAGAAACGTCAGCTACCTCGATGGAATTCCCTTTGTGTTTTTTACTTTATTTACACTACCGACCTCTTTATTCCGGCTTGTAGAAGCAGACAGTATTGAGCTCGAACTTCAATAGCTCTCGTTTGCATCGTTATTGGTTATTTCAAGTACTTTTCTGCATGGCTAAGGTTGTGATACCGACACCTTCTTCGAGACTGTTCGCGACGTTTTGTAGATACGTGTTGAAGGAAATGACCTGGCCTTCTTGTTAGGATCCATTTTAAGCCATCTAAAGTGGTGCTTCTTTAACAGGAGACCCAGAAATTGGTGAATTTTTATTTCTCCCCTGCTGTTCTCATCGTGGAACGCCATAAAGATGATTGAAAAATTCCGAAAAACTGCCGCTTTACTGCCTTCGGTGAGTGCAGACGTGTCAGACTCGGTGATTAATTCGTTCCCACCTCAGTCAGGCTTGCGATTCGAAAACACTTTTTACAACCTTCGCAATGTTAGAGCAGCAGCAGCACCGCAGAAGTTCGGTTAAAGTGCCTCTGTGTTACCTTACCTGCATCGATGAGTGAACCTCGTACTCCTTATACACTGTAAAGAAGAAACTAATCCGTGGCATAAACTGATTTATATTTGTTTTTGTCTCACTTTTTTCACTACTTTTATGACGGATAACCCAACTTTCATGATTTATCGTTTACTTCAAGTTTCTCAACTCGCGCGTTCCTTTTGCTACCATGCATGCATATAACGATGAAAAGACTCTTTTTACGAACATCTAAGTCCAAGCTACTTGGAGGATCGGCTAAATAAGAATCAAGCAAGTAGTATCACGTGTAAAAAAACACCAGAGCTATAACAATATAGTAAACAAGACACAACGTTTTGACATTTTGGGATAAGCAGTTCCTTAGGTTGGATTATTATTTCATTGGTCCAAAAGCGTCGCTCCAATATAACCGGCATTTCCGTCTCTAATGGACGTGAGCTTCTGAAGCAATCTTTCACATGTAGGCCTCTCTCAAGAGGCAGTTCAGTCTTGAGCGAATGTCGGCTTTGCAGCTCTTTTATTTTCTTCGTCTTCTATTTTTATATACGTTCAGGATAATCCTTGACCTTTGCACCTTTCAGCGTATTCGATTGATCGATTCCCCGAGGAATTGGGACCATCGTTTGACGCCATTTGTCCCGTACTCAAAGACCCCCATACATTGGTGTCGCTAATGTAAGTTTACTGTGTATTGCGACGTTCACCGATTTCAACAGACTTTCGAAATCGTCGAAATTAGTTTGACTCATGAATCTAGTGATAAACTGATTCGCCGTCACATTATGAGGATTAGTCTTGCATTGTATAAAACAATGTATCTACTATAGTTGTATTGAATATAGTGTCAGACAATCAGAATAATCGCCATACTGCAACAGTAAATTCATCCGTAATTACTGTATTTGCGCATGAAAATTTTCTGTACGCCCTTTCTCCGTGATTTCAGTCCTTGAGGTGCTTATAAAGACCCGTTGTACACCTCGAAAACGCGGGGATGCAAAACTCCTATACCGCTCAAGCGATCAGAGTGAAACTTGAGCAGTTAATGCCTTATTTTGGCAAAAAGTGGAGCGTCTTTTTACTTTTTCAAAATTTGGATAAAAATTTTACAGATTGGTTACCACTCACAGAAATTGGCCAAATTTTTACAGTTGCGCTAAATCGTTCGGCCTATCCGGTATGATGCCACTCAGCGGTGATGAAACACACATTTTGAGCCCAGTCCCATGAGATTTGATGGTGAAATGACGAAATGGCAGCTGATCTGGTTTTCGATTACGAAGAATACCGAAAACTCATTTTGGCGACATTTGTTACCGACATTACGCGCATGCCGGTAATGTATGCGTGTAATGGCGGTAAAAAGCTACCGGCAGGCATGAAAGTTCGGTAACAAATGTCGCAAAAATGAGATTTCGGTGTACTTCGTAATCAAAAACCAGATCAGCTGCCATTTCGTCATTTCACCATCAAATCTCATGGGACTGGGCTCAAAATGTGTGTTTCATCACCGCCGAGTGGCATCATACCGGATAGTTCGATCCATTCAGTTCAACTGTGAAAATTTGGCCAATTTCTGTGGGTGGTAATCAATCTATAAATTTTTTTCCCAAATTTTGAACAACTAAAAAGACGCTCCACTTTTTGCCAAAATAAGCCATCAATTGCCCAAGTTTCACTCTGATCGCTTGAGCGATGTAGGAGTTTTGCTTCCGTGCATTTTCTAGCTGTATGTACAACGCTTCTTTATAAGCACCTTAAGACCGAAGAAGCACCGTCGAATTTCAATGAATTGCTTAATACAAAATCGTCGAAGTAATTTCATTTTCACGCTTATCTTGTTCGAATGAGCAAGTCGTTTATTATACTTCTTCGGAAGTAATAATTGTCTGAATTCCTAATCTGCTCGGTTCACCCTCCTGAAAGCAAAGGGTTGAACGATAATAACTGTTGATCATTGCGCCCGTGGGAGAACGCTTGAAAGAGACGCCGGTCTCTTATTAGGTGAAAAACGTGGGATTTCGAAGGGAGGAAAGGGTTTCAGGAGGGGGGGAGGGGGGGAGGGGGGGCAGGAGGTAGAATAAACATTGCGTGAAACGATTTATGCGCGCGGTTAGTGAATATAGGTGGTGAGCAACCGAAAGGGCCGAAAAGTTTCCTGTCTCAACAACCATGCGGCATACGGAACGGCCGCAGTATGTATTGGCAAAGTTTTCAGACTCTGCTTGTTTGGGAGAGAACTTTTTGACGTGGGATTTATTCGGCACCCCTTTCTACACTCCTCTACTCCTTCAACCCAACTCTCAACTTGACTCGAGAGTCGAACCATCCAGCACGCGATGCGACGTCTCGCCAACTAAACTATCTGCAGTTCACCGGCTTCGCTAATCTCAAATTTGAAATACGAAGTACGGATCGATGATGCTTTCGAACGGAGTAATTGGGTTTTAGTGTCTAAAGCAAGCCGGAAAAACAGCTTAGACGAAAAGGAAAAAGTTTATCGGTGATGCTTACGCATTCGTGTGTCCATGATATTCGTGAGATTCAGAAATCAAATTCCACTCATTTAATATTTTTCATATTCTTGCACTGCTTGTGAATTATTAATGGACGTTAAAGACGACTCATTATCACGTGAAATTCTCACTCAGTGTTGAAACGAGGTACGACGAAGTCATAGTAATACCACCTCGTGTTAATTCTCCGATCCAGAATCGATCCAAATTTCAATCAACTTTGAAGAAAACTTCATTCTTTCCCTGACCATTTTTTGAATTCACTGAATTTTCCCTGGATTCCCGGTGGCATGGTATTCACTGGACTTCACCATAATAAAAAATAGAAAAATTCAATTCCAATCAAGTCATCATATTTATATTTTTTTTTTTTTTTTTTTTTACTTCATGAAATGACGAGTGAACGAAACGAAACGACGAACGAACAATAACCTGCAAAGAATTCTATTTATTTTTATCGCCAATTATTGAAAGAAGGGCCACATTTTCATGTAAAACCTACTGCAATTTTCTAACGTTTTGTTAACCATCCACGGTGTATAAAAAGCGCTAAGTATTTTCCGATTTATCCAGACAACTCGTACCTGTTACGTATAATACATACGGGAAGTGCCACAAGTGAATAATGAATGAGATTGGGATCGATCGAAGCGCTGCTGACGCAGAGAATATTTTTATTATTCACGTTCCTCTGTTGCACACATACTCATTCAATTGCATATATATAGTATAGATTTTGTATCCTATCTTATACCCACGTGTCCGTGTAAATGAATAATGATCAACAGACTGGAAATGAATTGTAATGCTACAGCATTACAAGGGTGGAAAAATTATCAACTATGAAACTCTTGCTTCCAAAATTGAAGTGAATGATTCAATGCAAATGTATAATATACAGGTTAATTTTTATGAAGAATCAAAGACTGCCGTGTTTGCTTTTTTTTTTTTGTTTTATTTTTTCTTCTATTACAAGTTTTCGTACAATTTTTTTCCCATTAATTTGAACTTTTCGTTCACATCTATATGAAGCAACGAAGAAACAAACAAATAACCACTACTTGTTTCAGCGTTGTTTATTCCCATTCGATAAACTTTGTCACGTGGCAAATAATAAACTCTAATTAAAAGTTTTCCGATGAGGCGAACAGAAAGTCAAATTAGAAGACGCGAAAAAGTTTAAAAATATTTCAAATACTTGCTAAATTCATTTGTATTTTGGAAATGAAACAGAAACGAAAAGACAAGTGATCACAAATCGGTTGTCAATTGAAGAGATTGGTTAACCAAGAATATATACAGTTTATTGGTTTTATTACGAGATGTAAGTCGTACGTTAAGTATTTATTAAATTATGGAATTGTACGTTAAAATAATAAAACAGAAAATACTGAAATTATTAATAAAAGCTGAAACGTCGATGCTTCGTTTGACATCGTTTAAAAATTCTTTAAACTCTAGTGGATTAATGCTTTGGACTTTACTCTAAGATGGATCATTTTATTTAGAAGACTGTTTTCTTCAAAGTCACTGAAACAGATTTTCTTGTTTTTCGGTAGTCAATTCAATATATCAATTTCTCAATCATATTCAATATCGATGGAACATATTAAGATAAACAATATCGTCAATTCCAAGACGTCAAAATAAAACAAGTACTGTGTTGTTCAACCATATCAAAGTGAGTCAAAGTAAAGGATCGATATAGATCCAGACTTCATTTATAATTCCAATGTTTTATATTTAACGATTTTTCAAATGACCCTCGTAACTTCATGAATATAATAATGTCCACGTCACGTAAGGAAACAATTGTATAAGGATCAAGCTCAGCGCCTTCGAATGGGTTCAAACTTCATCGACAGAGAGCAGATGCTAAACGACGATTCGACGGTGGGGCATCTACATGTATAATATAAACACACAACTTGGGCGCTGGTAAATCTCTGTAATCGTTTGAGCAAAGAGAGGATTAATGGACCAGCCGCATAACCGAGAAGGAAATGCATGCGCAGTTACATAAGCGGATTACGCAGGTTGCGGCCCGAGAAACCAAGGTGAAGATTATTCGGGACTAGAAGGAGCTTTGCTCTATGCACTTGGCGTTAATTGACTGCGGTATTCTCACGAGTTAAACCCACCCCTTGATTACCGTCATCTGACGTCGTCCCGACGTCCGCTTCACCCGTTGTAGAACAATTTCTCTTATCGGAGTTTAAGATCTAAATTAGACGTTGCGCCGTGGAAACCAGAGAAGAATTATGGGGAATCGAAGAGAGAAACGCTTCATTTATTTTGGATAATCACAGCGAACGTGGAATTTGAAAGTTAGGATTTTTTCACGCGATCATTCTTACAGAGAACTGTTGTATTCTGATTCCGGGAAAACTGTTTCATCGATTTCAATCATAGATCGATGGAGAATCAAGTCTTGAGGCAGATGACTCGTGAAGCTTTTGATGCTTCCACCGCTTCAAGGTTTTTAACGCTTCAATAACTATTTCGCGTATCTTGAATTAGAAATGAATTTCTAGCATTGATTTCGACCAAATTTTAGTGATACATCGAGTATTCGGTCCATCGAGACGTCTCACGAAAATTTTCAAACTTCCGCTACTCTTAGATCTTGGAAGAATGCTGCAAGACGAGATCTTCGACTCACGCTGCTTTATTCGAATTTAATTTAGATTCATAGATACCAAACAAGCAACTAAACTAATTTGAACAAAGTTTAGGAAAAAAATCAAATATTCGATGCAGATGTGACACAATTTTTTTCGATATATCTAGACTTCCGGTTAGAAAATTTTGGTAGGCCGAACTTCAAAATAGTTCATAATTCTCAAATTTTTCCACAAATTTTACTAAACTATAACAGAAGACCTTTCATTTTCAATTTATTATTCGCTCTTACGTATTCAGATACAATTCATCTCATAACGTTTTACTTGTTTGTTTAACCAATTGAAATTGTTGTTTGATGCATAATAGTCAGCTTGTTTTACAACAAATTATATACGGTCTAATAATAAAAAGGAAATGAAACCGCGAAATAATGCTTTTTCTTTAATGCGATATCGCCGAGCCGGCAGTGACGAATAATTCGTCGCTAGTTTTTGAGTAATTAAATTCAAAGAAAAGGTGTAATATATATCCGGGTCGTTTTCAGTGGCAAAAAAACCGCAAACAATGCTGCCGGCAGAGTTCGCTGTCGGCGACTGATAGAAAAAGGTGGTTAGGTAGGTATTTTAAATGTCCGGGGTTTAAATTTTGTCAGACTGCCGGTACATATCGCGGTATGTAGGTATGCGCATAAATTACCGGACATTACGTGTGCAAGCCTGCGGAAATTCAGTTCTAAACTGAACAATGCTTTTTAAATTAATTAAACGGAAAACGGTTTTAACCCGCTTCACAACGTTCCATGCCAGTGAACGTATATTTAAAAATTCATAAGATATCTAAGTTTGACTCGTAACGCCTATGTAAAAAAAATAAATCAATGACTTTCCTCTCGTTAAGTTCGTTTTCTACTTGAAAAAATTTTCCAAAACGTTATCTACGGAATGGTTGATCGCCACTAATTCCGAACTAACTGTCTCAAATACCGGAAGTCCCTTGCATTCCGATACCACCATCGTCCTGATCCGATATGCATAAAATCTGCTAGATCAGTTACTAGAAAACATCCCACTACAAGAGATGTTGGTTTTTTTGGTTTTGTGAAGGAGATTATCTGAGAGCCCTCTACCGACTAAACATTGTCGGAACCATCGCCCACGCATCCAAATAAAACAAGGGAATAAGGCAAGACAAACGTTGCGTTTCGGAGCTGCTGCCATCTAGCGAGCACTAAAGACGTTTTCTCGGGGCTGTTGCCGCTATCTTGACGAGCCGAGTCTCGCCATTTCTGTCTCTACTGCGGTTCAGATCAGACCATTTCCTCTGCCAGTGTTTCTTTTTCTCGATTTCCTTACCTTAAGTGTTTTTCGTATTTGTATTGCCAAATTCGTATTGCCAAAGTTGTGAACCTCGCTAATCCGGATTAGTGCTTATACGTAAGTATGCTTTTGTTACCCCTGAGACTCTTTGTCTTACCTTTTCTCTTTGTTTTAACCGCTTGGGTCGAGTAATACCATATCTCGGAATTTCGTGTGGCCTATTATTTCATCTCTAATGATCATTTTGATCAGCCTGATTAACATATTTCATCTTTAAGCTTGTTTCCGAATTTTAATAACGTTTATTACCAATCGCCTGTCGCCAACACCCCCCCCCCCCCCCTCCCCCCCCCCGCCGTTAGTAATCTGTCTATCGTTACCGCTTAGTTATCTTTCTTTCAATTTTCCACGACATGTGATGTATCTACTGATTGTGATAGTTGTATTCTTCCCGATTTTGTTACCCTTAGTTTAGCCAGAGGGTGTTAAGTTGATAACTGTGAACTACTGCGTCATAGCGTCGGTTTCGGCGCCATCTTGTTCGCGTCCCCGTTCAAATTCGTGCCGCATTCGAGATATCGATTCGCTGCAGTGGATCGACGTTGCGCTGCGCACAGGCGCCTTTACTCATCCGTTTTCTTCCTATATTAAATAAAGAAACGAACGGAATAGATTGAAATTTCGAGGGTGCTCATTTGTAGCGGAATCGACATTGTGTCGTTCTATACGATGGGCTAAAAAAAAAAACCAGACCCATTTAAAATGTGGATAAATTCGGAACGCGTTGACCGATTTTCGTTAACTTTATTTTTGAAATTCTGTTTTCGGGACATTATCAATAGAGTCCACTGTGAAAAAAAAATGAGATGTAAATGATGTCAAGAATTTGACCAAAATTAAAAAGCATTAAGCAAACAATCTGAATAGTTCAGCCAACAGTTGATAAGAATTCAGTCGGAATTGAATCAGGAACGACTAACCACCAGGTAGATAAAACAAATATTTTCGAGACTGCGTTACGGCTGACTTTTTTGATATTGGCTAATTACTTGAAGCATCACATTTGCAGTCGTGAATGCAATTTTCAGAATTATTCACTGATCTATGAAATTTGAAATCCCCTAACCTGTTCTTACTTTTCAGTAAATCTTTGTTGAGAATAGCCTTTTTGCCCTACTATTTCATTCCACGTTTGACGAACCATTTTAATGTAATCCTAATATTACAAAAAATATTTCACGTCGTGTAAATAGTATCTGGGAGGATTTCTAAAATCCCAAAATCAAACTTCAAATCACACTTGAAGATGTAAACCAAGGTGAACATATTTGTACTATTAACTTTTTTAATCCTCCCAGCGAATTTCCAGAGCACCTATCTTACCAGGAATGTATCCCAGGTCGATCTCCTCGATCTGATTTCGTTATAGTAGACCAAAAACTAAGCGACATGTACTTTTTTTTATCAGCCATTAAGCAGTTTAAGGGAGTGAAACCACCATCCAAAGTAAGGGATTTCAAGAGGCGATTTCGCAGTTTCACCTACAAGAAAATAACATTTTTTAATCAATTCAATTGGAAAAGTTTTCTCATAACAAGAAATAAAAAATGTAATTTTAAGGATTACAAACAAAAACTGCCAAATCGCCTCTTGATACGCCATACTTTGCAGGGTGGTTTCACCTCCTTAAAATGTTTAATAGCAGATTAAAAACAAAGACGAATTATTATTACGAAATAAATCGAATCGGAGATATCGACCTGGGATACCCGCCTTGTTAGTCAAGAATTAATACATTTCGATACTAGTGCGCAAAAGTGAATATTTTGATACTTTAACCCCCACCCTTATATTTCGGGAGTTTCTATACTTTACCATCATAAATTAAGACTGTCCTAATTTACTTGAACTATTCTACATTTAAAAATTCCATAACCCAGACTCTCGTTATCCCACATCTCTTCTATTATCCAATAATATTTCTACATTCTCACCCCCACTCGCATCAGTAGTGAAGCAATCACGATGCTCAAGAGCTATTGAAGATGAAACCCTTTGAATTCTCAGATGCTGTGGTCCATCGGCGACACGTCGGGACACAAGAGGGTGAGACTAACGCACTGGATGTCTCGGGTCCGATTAAAGAAGTCCTGGCACAAACAGGAGGAACGGCTGCCTTACCTTGTAAGCTGTCCGAGCCCGGAGCTGGAATCGTGAGTACATCATACGATACTTTATTTACCTGTGTATTAAATGCTGGTACAATCCCTATGCCAAATACATCTTTGAATAAGTAATTCGAACACGCGCTACCATCCCTCTGCACACACCCTCGGCGGTGATGAATCGTTTAGATACGAAAAAAATCTTGCCGCCCTCTCTGCAGGGGAAATTTTACCAAAGTTCAGACTGAAGCTTAGTGTCTTGAGCGACACGATCCCTGACTCATCTCCGTCCTCCCCCTGGTCTTTCTTTTTGCTAAGATAACGGGACGAAGCAATAGCTTTTGTCCCTTGTTATGAAACTGACGAGTTGTAAACTTGGACAGGGTGAGTTCGTCGTTTCGGTCTAATCGTCGCTGCAAAAACTTGGAAGTCGTTACAGAGTTAATTGGCTAATTGGTGGAACGTGGTCAGTTTTTTTCGTACGCCATTTCGGCACAGCGAAATATTTTCTTTAGGATAATATTAGGGGGTGGGGTTGGTACATCTTCTGTTTTCGGAACTAGAGTAAATTGGGGGTTGAGAATTATTATTGGTAACCGTTTTTTGAGATTTGTTAGTGGCAGTCTTCTCAAAGTTGAGATGGAAGTTGGCAATACCGAAATTAATAGAATAATCGGCGTAGATTGAAATCGAACGAATATGCGAAATTTTGAATCATTAAAGTGAAGCGTAATGTAATAATTTCTCACTATCTTGTAAAGAAATTACTAAACAGCATCGATTCTTGGCTTTGCATAAGTTAGAAAAAAGCAATTACCTACATTTTGTTCGACAAGTTTGATTGAAAAAAAAAAAAATTAAAAACTAAATTCCGTCCAATCGCACCGCTTTCTTCTAATTCTCTGTTGCCAAATCATGAGATTCATGAGACAGACTTAAACAAAACTCTGCATTGTATATAAATTGGGTTATTGAGTCTAGCTTTTACTGTGATATTTTATAACTGTTATTCAGTTTTCAAAATTCAATCTCTTTTTTCCAACTACAAACCGACCAAGACTGGCAAGTCCTACTTTCGTTCCAAAGACTGATTCAACGTCGATTTAATATATTTTCGAGTCCCAGTATTGCCCCCTTGCCGTAGACTCAAGCCTGCAGATTGATGATATCGAAACAACTTTTCCCGGGCTTTCATATCCATTGAATAGCAGAGTGCTTTATGCATCCGTGTGCGTATACGCTCAATGGCTCATATATTTATACCTCCGTCAGGCGTATTCCCGTAAGCTGCAATGTTATACGGTAGTGAATCTGATCGAAAGCACCGCGGTGGAATAAATTCATGTCAATATCCGGTACGTGGTTCGATTTGTAATTTACTTTATTTTGATACCGTGTATAATATCGGCAGTACCAACAATTCTTACCCAGCCACCCGTGGCATCTAAAAATTTATTCGTCTCCTATTTTCGTATGTTATTCGTATGTTATAAAGTTAATTTTCTAATCATAGGATACAGTTGAAACCACTATAGCGCATATCAATAGAAAACAATTTGTCTTCCACAAAAGCCAACGTAGTCAAAGGGCTAATATTTTGGAGATCATACCCTTTACGATTTGGAATGAGATATAAAAAAAGCATGAAGATAGATATTTTTATGCCACAGATAACTGGATAAAAATTTTTATAACAAAAAATGAAATGAATTGTGCGCACGGATGTACAACAAATGGCTGCAGCAGCGGTTCAGCTGCATTATGTCATACCTGTGGCGCGAAATTTTCATGCTCCAACCCGTAACAACGTGGTGCAAATTTTCGCCTAGATTTAACGTCGCTTCGCCGGCATTGCAACGCCATTTGTGTTGTTGAATTATCGAATTGAAAACTTGCAGCAGGTGTGGCATATGATAGAAGCATGAGGTACTGTTGCGAATTTTAAACAAGGTATGTAATCCGAATATCGGACGAAGTACAATAGAGACATTCGGAAGTATTAAATGCGGAGCGAGATTTCGCGAAATGATGACATTTTTTGACGCAGTTTTTTTTATTATTATGTTACATATTCTGCTCTTGAAGTGGAAACTCTTGGAGATTTCTCCAAGAGATATAAAAAGAGAAATAAGAACAAGCAAGATATTTTATCATTATACTTGTATTCAGTTAATAAAGTTAAATGAGACTAAATGAAACGGGTTCGTAATAATTGTCGTCAAAGAATACTTTGTAGAATATTAAATTTATAACTTATGAACGAACCGTTCGGACTTCTCATCCTCCTTCTTCTCTCCATCTTACGCATGGAATCGCAATATCGTGATCCGCATTCCTCCCTTGATTCTCTCTGAATTCCTTTCTGATTCACGTACAGATCAGATAAGAATTTCAGAATGGATGAATTTTTTCGTAATGCTTAAGTTACGGAAGTATTGACAAAAATAAATATATTTCAACGGTCCTTATTCTTACTTTTATTGTTATATAATTATAACGGTATTCAAGAGAAAAAAAAAAGTAGAGGAGTAAAAATGCAATTATCAAACACTAATTCACACCACAGGCGGAATTAATTAATTCTTTTATTCACTTAATAAGATTATATGACAAGCATCAATAATTTCATTCAATTTCATGCGATTCCAACCGATTTAACAAGAGTTCAATTCGAAGGATATTCATTGATGTCAAGCAACTTCTAATGTGGTTTGAAACGATTTTTTTCTTCAACGATTTCAACCGATTTCTTAAAAACAGTTTTACATGAAAAGTCGTTTAAGATTTCAAGAAGTCAAGCGATGCTCGAATCCGTCGGACTAAAATCAGAATAAAAATAAAAAAAAATAAACAATATATGCTAAAGTATGAATGTACTTTGTCTTTATAAATATATTTGACAGAAAGTGGCGATAATCCAATCACTCGTTATCGATGCGACGCCGGACGGATATTACATTAACGATTCGATACCGAATCGGCGAACACTCGTCATCGCGACGAGCTCTTTCGCTGACGTATATCATCGGTAGAACGCGAATTGCACGTGAAGCATGTCTGTAAATATACATATATATATATATATATATATATATATATATGCACGTGTATATACGTATATATATACTATTCGGGAATGCGCAGGTGTATTCAGGCGCTCGTACGTCATACCGACCCCTGACGTTATAAATAGAGTCTCCACCTTGCTCTTGTAGAAATGTCAGGTATTGTGTGTAGGTACCGGCCGTCTTGTGGCTTTGACAAAGGATTTTCCCTCCCCTCGTTGGATATCCTTCTCGCAAATATCTATATGCACAATATGCATCACCCGCAGAGAACTTTTCAGGAAAGTGTATAGTACGTCGACAGAAATCCATTGATAGATGTATAGGAGTGTATACAAGAAAGAAAAAAAAAAAAAAAATGAACGTAAATACGAGAGAGGAGAACCAACTTCCGGACGATTCGAGTGAAGAGAAAAGTATATTTGTACCCTACAGATACCTACTCGCTTTTATTTTCGTCTTTCTTTGTCAACTGGGATACTTTTTCATATCCTTTTTAAACAGGGTATTAGGCTCAAACACTCGTTCGGGAATGAATATCACTGAAATTTATTCATGTTTTTAAACGAGGCCGTCTTGTAGAAAAGTGCACACGTTTTTTTTTTTTTTTTTTTTTTTTTTTTTTTCACCCGGTTGGTTTATCTTTGAAATAAAAATAACTTCGTAATCACTTTAGGATTTTTTTTTTTTATCTTAACTTGTGCCAGCGGTGGGATACTTTGTATATTTTATCAATAGTAATTGAATTGAATAGTATGACGTCATTTAACCCGTTTATATGGGGATACATTTTCATAAATATCGTTTTCGGCGCACAGTAATTTTAGCAAATTATTATAAACTATGAAAAATTTAACAAAAATATGTAGATTTATTCATGACAATTTCAAAGCAAAATCATTGCTAATTAATTCCAGTTGAAATCCCCGTGTAGGTCAGCGAAATTCGTTTTTCTTTCGTCCGTTACAACAAATATCGTTAATATTTCAGAATTAAAAACGAAAAGAAAAAAATATTCTAAAAATTATGGTACGAGTTTACATAGTTTACAGAAAATATTGAAACTTTTCTCATTCGAACCATACCACGTCAGCCGGTAGCCTCTTCCACTTGACTCTGATAATAATTGATGAACTCGCGAAGGAGTTTTCCGGATACATTCTTTGCATAGAGAAGTATCTATGCGGGTAAATAGGGAAGATTATGACTAGAACATGCGAGAGGGTAAAGGCTTGCATCGTTATTTATCGCTGCTGTAGAACTAATATCTACGCGCTTCCTTAATGCTCGACCTTTTTTCATCCGCCGTTCTTTTATTCTTCACTTTTTTTTTTCTATCTCTGGAATAGATGAAAAATACTGAAGCAGGAAAGAGAGAAAGAAGGAAAGAAAGAAATTGGGGAAAATCCTGGCACCCCGTTTAGGAACCGCAGTTTATACGTAACCCGGTCGTTAAAAAAACAAGGTGTCGCCAATAAATTTGGAGATATGAAACTTTCCGAGGAAGGGAATTGGAAGAAATAAAGTAAGGAAGGAAGGAAAGTAGGTAGGAAACTTTTGTTGTTATTCACGCTTGAAGAAGAGGAAAAATAAACATATACAACGAGAAATAGTACAGGAGCCTGGTGGTGGAGGATGAAATAAGAGGGAAAATGCATTAACGGTGTAAAATTACGCAGAAAATTGGAAGTGGTAAACGGTATCGAGGAATAAAAGGATTATAGACGTAAAAAAGAAAAAAATACAACAGAAACAATAAAGTAAATGTTTTAGGAATAAATTACATCT
Organism: Diprion similis; assembly: GCF_021155765.1. Classification (NCBI taxonomy): domain Eukaryota; kingdom Metazoa; phylum Arthropoda; class Insecta; order Hymenoptera; family Diprionidae; genus Diprion; species Diprion similis. The sequence goes on along the minus strand of NC_060116.1, from coordinate 4,566,389 downwards.
AAATGAGTAAGAAAGTGTAATAATAAATTGAAAACGAAAGGTCTTGTACGAAATTCCTTCAACCTCTTTCCGGCGCTAGAGTCTACCTCGGTATTTCTCCTTTTCAAAATCTTGTTTCCAAACATGAAACCGATAACGGGGAAGAGGTTAAAATTCGTCGAAAATTCCGACGTCCAAATTTTTTTTTTTTTTTTCTTTAAACGTGGAAAAAAAATGGAAAGTCTCAGAACTGTGCAATGTGCAGCGATCTGGACTCGCGCCGTTTCGCATTCCTGATTAACACGAGACGCGTGAGAGCCTGGAGTGTGTATTCACCCTTAGTAAATAACGCCTAGCAATGTGTCGAGCTCTACCGTACGTGGTATTCGTTAAAGATTCAGCGATAGCTGCAGGGCTTGTTTCTAAAGATCAACCCACTGCGCCGGAGTTTCAACCCCCGCGAGCAAGGCGCAGGCGGCTTGCACCAGCAATCGGATTGTAATCGTAATGAATTCTAGCTCGTAAATCACCTCCGCGGTTCTCCACGGGAAAGAGAAACGGGATTGGAATATGGGGGTCGCAGGGTTGAAACGACGGGAGAATATGTCACAGATTCCTATACCGAACGATATATGTGTGGAGGTGCGTATAACCCGAGGCCTATTTTAGGAACGAGGATATCGGGGGATGATCTCAACCCCCTATTATACATGTATATATATCTACGTGCGAATCGGAAGAAAACGCGCCTCCCTCTTCCACTTTTTACATCCCCCCCCTGACAATGGGTTCAACCCTCTGCTCGAGTCACCTGCGGATGACAGCGCTTAATTAATTTGCCTTATAAAGAATCGAGCGGAAAATACTTTTCGTCACGAATAACGATGGAAATTTTTTTTTTTTTTTTTTTTTTTCAACTTTCTTAGGTCGTGTTGCGGGACCTTTTATTCCGAAGAGTTACCTCCTACGGCGGAAATTATTTCATTTATCACACTTTTCTGGTTACAGAAATATTGGTAATTGGTTTGTTTAATCTAGGTAAACATCATTTTCATCGAATCTGAAACGAATCTTGAGTTTATCTCAGAGAAAAAAGAAATGTGAACCGATGCAGGTCCAATTCTACTAACGGATTTACCTTCTGTAGGGTGGAAAAAATTGAAAATTCTCTCAAGGATTACCGGGGATGTGCGCACCCTGTGCCAATACAGGTTATCTCGATTTCGTCCTCCGATATCTGTCCGGACCTTTCAATGCTCCGGGTTTTCCTATCTCCCGTTTTCTCGTTGCGCGTTCCGGGTCAGATTAATGGTGCCAAGATAATATTGCACGCTGTATAAAGCGCTCCTTTTGATGCCTATCTTCCCCGGTTCTATATCCTGTAGGATTCGAGCCGAAAAAGGGTGACGTAACGAGGCCCAATAACTGCCGCAAGGGTGCCTCGTAGAGTGAATTAGCTTCCCCGTTCCCACTTAACGTGCTTCAGCCTCCCTGCCACACGCGAATCTCGCGATTAGGATGAGGGCCTCGTCGCAGAATCACTGCTCTAGATGTCCCTTGAATCGTCCTCGACTTCACTGCCAGGATCCTCGATGTTATTCCGTTTGCAAAGTTGCTTCCAATTTCGAATTCATGTACATGTAATACAAAAACAAAGAATTTAGCGAACATTTTTTGCAGTTCGGACGTCACGCTTGTGCTATAAGGAATCGCGAAAATAAAGGGTGAACCATTTCCCCGCAAGACTATGGCTGCCTTTTACAGCCGCAGGGTTGACCAAAGTGTCAACTTCCGTTTCGGAACTTTGTCGTCGGGTAAAGTGCCGCTGAATTTCTCCTCATTTCCAATTTTTTTTTTTTTTTTTTTTTTTTGCTTCTGTAATTTCAACTTCTTTTCTCGATTAACTTTTCTCTTCGGAAATACTTCTCTGATGAGCATTGCCATAATTTATTGTGTATATAACACAATAAACCATTTTTGGAATTGTTTATTATGTGAAATTGAAGTGCAGAGTGTGTCATTATACAATAGATAAAATATTATAGTCGGGTTGTAATCACCGCTGACTTTTCTTCGCATACCTTATATTATACGTTATTCCTTATTCTCCTTAATTTTTCACTGCAATGGAACTCTGGCTACGATTTTTCACCGTTAATTCTCCAGACGTTCGTTCCGCCGATCCAGGATTCAAAGAACATTTTTCATCGTTCGTGCATCGATGTAATTTATGATCGTTGCAACTGTTGCCTGACTTTTAGGTCAACGATCATGGTTTAAATTCAGAGCGAGAGGAGGAGGGGGAGATCCGTGTTACGGTCGTTAAGAATCTTTATTAAACTAAAAACTTTGTTTTATAACAACTAGTATTTCCATTTTATCATTTAACGCGGGAGACAAAGATTGCCGATAAAAAGTTGAACTTTGTAAACGAACTTGTCGATCTTATTATTAATAACTTGTAAGCACCTCGCCGCCTGACGCGAGGTATTACTCAAGGTTTTATTGGTCTCACCCTGAAACCTGCTCTCAAATACCTACACTTGTATACTTGAAGAGTGCAATTTTTTTATACAAACCAGTTTTTCATTAACTTCAAATTGATCGAAAGCATTTTTAGTCACTTCGCATTCACTTTAGCATGATTCTAACAACGAGCATGAAAAAAGAAGGATATGAAGAGCTTTTCTCAAATGCTTTGATGTATAAGTTCGAATGATATTTAATTGATTTAAACTACTTGGCACGATTTAAACAATCTTCAAAGCGACTTCAAGTACCTTTACTTATCTGCAAAACACGTTGTACGTAATTTCAAATGGTTCCCACGGTGTAACTTCTAAAACGTTAAAATGACTTTTACACGTTCGAAAGTACGTTAAAAGAAGCTTCTTTACAGAATAAAATACGTTCATGGGAAATAGAAAAAGCCAACGGTTTTATCAGAGAAGACGGTCGTATTACAAATAATAAAAATAGGAAACCTAAAAGCCAAATATTAATCTGCCTCTCACGGTCGTTACTAAAACTTATTACAAATCTTCTTCTCAATGTTTAAATGCGAAATTTTTTTTATCAAGTCTTTGATGCTTGATAGATCTGGGAAAAAAGCATGAAATAGGACGATCAGTCCTCAAGAAACCGTTGATGCGGACTCAGGAACTTCCGTATCACAATATCTATGTAGGTATAATACACAATGTACGCAATATAAATGGAAAAGTTTGGTAACGTCACGAAAGATTGAAACATCACTCGTCGTAAATCACTAGTTGTTACCTCTTCTATACCCAGGAGTTATAGGACAGCGAAATATGTGCGTGTGCGTGTGTGTGTGTGTATCGCCGAGGAGCAAACATTGACTTGCAAATATTATGCCAGAACGCGGTAGGACGATATTGCCGTTATTGGCATCCATTCCGCATACGGGTATACATAGGTATATACAGTGTAGAGTTTTGCTCGTTCCTTTGAATTTTCTTGGCATCGGTATAAAATAAGGAAGGAGAGGAAATACTAGAAGCGAAAGAAGGATAAAAATATAAGAATATAGGAACGAGGATGAATAAATCGCCTCGTCGTCGGGGGCTAGTCACAAACGGCCTGATAATATACAACACGTATATCGTTAAATTTAATGTTATTGTTATTGGTATCATTATTTTTATTATTACCATACCTAAGCTCCAAGGATTTCACCAACCTGCAAAACTTTTCAACAGAATTATTCATTGCGAATCGCTCACTCGTTCGATCTCATTCATTCATTCATTCATTCATTCATTCATTCACTTACGGTCTTGAAAACTTACGCCTTTGGCTCCTGACTGTCGCTCTGAACTCGTGTAGAATTGAAAAAAATAATCTGAAATTATTTTAGAGTTAAGAAGTTATTTTAAAGAATGTCCTTGTTCCTTTCTACCAGCGTTTTTTTTTTTTTTTTTTTTATCTCGTTCAATTTATCTACTTTCAAGCAATCCATGAGGCGATATCAGCAGCAGACTCGGGCGTGTCTTGTTCGAGTGACTCCTTGTTGCCCGCGGTCAGCGAAAAAAGGTTGAAAGGCGGGCTGGAAAACTTTGTCCTTTTCCCCTTTCTTGGGTCTGATCACCGAGGCTCGTTTGAGTTTTTCGGTTCTTCGAGAACGGTGTTGGACAAATCGGAGTCACTTCGCACGCTTTGTCTTTCCTCCGCGAATCTCTCTTCTCATTTTGAGCACGTCCCTGTGAAAGGGAAAATCTCGTTTCCCGATTCTGCCCCCCCCCCCCCCCCCCCTCGTTCTTGCACCCTGATAACCATGGAATCGACTCACCGAAACCGCGAGGGATTTGCAAAAATTTCGCGCGGGTTCGGTGTTCCGGACAACCAGAAATTACTGCATTAATCTTTCACTTTTTGAAACATTTGTTTTAATTATAACTGCGGATCCGATACCTCAGCGGTGGAAAGAAAAATATACAACATTAAAAAGCTATGACGAATACATACGGCGTTCACTTTTACAGACTAATGGGAAGTTATGTGTGTAATAAAGGATTTTGTATTCAAATCTAACGAGAACGCAACAACAGAAACGCATTCGAATTTGTTAATTTCTCATTTACGATAAAATTATCAGTTCTAGGCGTGAAAAGTTCAGATTTTAGAATAATGTAAGCCTACAATTTTTTCTGGATTCGCGTTACTTTAATCAAATAACCAACCAACGTGGACTTTGAATTTGTGAACAATAAAATACAGAATAAAGTTTACAGTCCGTTAGTTTTCAAATTTTCAGACAATTTTTTTATTCTTACTCATCTTCTTTCTTACGTTCTACTTCATCCTTACGTATTACGTAAATGAAACGGTTTTGATTTGTTTATAACGGAGTTCAGTTTTTTCACGAAGATGCGTCGCACAAGTACGAAAAACATGGTTTTTCTTTTTTTTTCTCAACGCTTACTTCCGCTGAGATCGGAATACTTTCAGGCGTGAGATAAGACGAGATTCGATCTTATACGATCTACTATAAATGGACCCTTCTTGCCGTCCAACAATTTACCGGACGCTGATATCTCATATAGCCTCTGGAATATGAGGCGCAGCTCTTTTATTATACGCGTGTCCAAACACTGACTATCCATGCTTAAAAGTAAGGGTGTACGACGTACATGCGATGCAAAGAAGAAAAAAAGGAAGGGAGGGAAATAAAAAGAATCAAGCGAGCTTTCTTCGAGCATATTTTTTCTCCTTCAGGCAAGATGATGTGAAAGAGATGAATTATTCGAGATGAGAAGAGGAAGAGAAGAAAAGTACACGAAATCGATACCTACACTTATGTATATATCATACCTGCGATGCGAAGTGCTTAACATACTTCAGTGAAAATTTTTAATCTTGCGTGCCTTTGAGCACACGGGGGAAAACTTGGGCCTACAGGCATGTCTCGCGTAATTAAACTTTTAAGAGTTTGGAAGAAAAATTAAGTGAAAGGAAAAGTCAAAAGGAGATATGAAAGAAAAAATTGTCCAACTCCGTAAGACTCGATCATCTCTTGAACACTTCTGGACCAGATTTTGTGAACAAAAACTGTGTAGTTAGACATGGGCGTTTAGTTGGATTACTGAAAATGGCTGGATTTTGGAAAGGAATCGCTAAAAAATAAAATCAACTTTTTTTAAGTAAATAAAAAATTTTTTTCATCCGATTACGATCAACCAAACACCTTAATCAGATATGTCCAATAAAATCAAATAAGACCCAAACTTTTCTGTTGACACGAAATTTTAAGAATTTCGTTAATCTTACGACAGGGTGACCACAAATTTTTGGGAAAAAAATTTCATGTCATTTCTAGTTTTCCCTGATATTTTCCCAGCTTACTAATTCTATATTCGGTTTAAATTCATTTCGAATTGAGGAATTGAAACGAATAAAAAAAAAAAATAGCCTTTATCAAACGTTATCGATGATTAAAACCTCATGTAGTTCAAAATTTTTTCTAATTTCTAACTGACGCGTACTCTCATCACACATAATCGGACAATGCATTATCCTTCTTGTCGCGAAAGGGTGATTAAAATTGTAAGGCCTGCTTCCAGTGCTCGTAGCTATACATATATTTAAGGAGAAGAACACGCGGCGTCCGTCCCTCGAGTAGGGCTGAGAAATTGGAATAACTGCCGAAGAAATTATCCCGGATTACAACACCGTTCCGACTTTGCTGACTGGGCGGTTTTTGAATTCCCATCAAGTTGTATTTTTTTTTTCTTTTTTGTCGAGTTATTTTTCCCTCCACCTTTTTCTCAGTCCTTTATTCCCGCAAAATTCCTTCTCTCATTTTTACGCCTTACACAAGGTCAAAATCATTTTACGAATCCAGCTTCCCTCTTTCTTGTTCTCATCCTTCAACCCACATTATTATCCTTGTACCAGCCGCCATTATTTTATCTGTCGGTTGATTGACTCCGCTTCATCGGTATACTACCTTATACGTATATCTTCTCTCTAACCACCGATACGCTTTTCCCCTTACTGTTGATTGAATTCCGAACTGATTTCTTTTCCGCCTTTCTTTTGATTCACTTCCGGCCCCCTTTTTCTCATATTTTATTTCCACCCTCAATGTCCATGACTTATCCACGCGGATATTTTCCAGCTGTCGGTATCTCTGTGTCTATTCATATGAATACATTTTGAAAGCTGCGACGAAAAGAAAAAAGGATTTGATAATGAAGTAGGATAGAAAATCCGAGTTCAGGGGGAGGCAAAACTTTAGTCCCCACAGCGTATATTTTTACCACGATATTACTTGATCCTGACTGTCTATGGCACGAAAAATTATCGCGTGTTTCGTGTCCGTTTCGTTAAATTTGAACAAACTCGTTGTTTGTTCGATGCGAGTGATTTCGCACACCTTTGCATATCGTATCACACGTATATTGCACCTTACTGCACGTGCTTATCACGATTTTGCATATCATTGGCGTGTTTGACAAGCAGAGCTTTATTACAGCGATGAAAACCGTAGAGTTTTACCGCCTGCATGCAGCCTAGTCGGTATTCCATATTCCGGAAATACCGGAAGCTTAAAAAGACAGAAATAAAATGAGAGTATATACTGTAGATATATTGTACGCGGAACACGTACTTCGCGTCTCCGCGTTTACATACGAATTCATATCCACCCCGTATAACCTATCTGTACTATACATATATAGAGTGTACCGTCAAGTGTGAATTGCTAACGGCAGAATGTTCCGTCGTCTGCTAAAGTTTAATGCGCACGCGCTACAATTCGAAAACAGTTGTTTGGCAGGGCGTCCAACCGTCATAAATTCAGACAACAGTTAACCGCGGTGTATTTAACCTCAAAAATTTGTCCAAAACAATTTTTTTTTTTTTTTTTTTTTTTCTAGAGTTTTGATAAAATTTCGGTGAATTTTGTTTAAGGTAGAAGAAAAATAAATTAATTTGATAGTAAAAATAAACGACAAAAAGTAATAACCGGATTAGGGGAGCCGTCGTGTCCCCCCCTCACCCCTATTGCAACGGATTGTGTGCTTGTTACATCTACGTCAAGACGAACAATGCTGCGCCTTGTTTAATTCGCACCAACAAAGGCAGGAATAAAAAAAGAGATGAAACATGGTTGATAAGAGATAGAAAAAAAATGTTAAATTTGCGGTCCTGGTTCATAACTCTGAGCTGTGAGAGTAATCGCAATCGCGAGATATACGCTTGCAGTTCACTATTTTTTTTTTACCACCCAATGGAAACGACCGAAAAGGGAAGGAAACGAATTTAGGATTACGATGTAATCTCGTTGTGCAATAGCGTATAAATGTGCGCGGGCATCGTGAAGACCTTATACCCATGTCGAATAAATTACTTGTTATAAAGCGAATTTGTAGTCTTTGTGGCTTGCTCAGGGTGGCGAAAAAATTTCATGACATTTCTAGTTTTTCCAGGACCTAAAACCTAGTTTTCCCTGACATTTTCCCGGTTCTGGTAAGTTAATCGATTACTCGAAAAATCTATTAAAAGAAATTCTGATTAGTTCTTTAATCGATTAATTAAAAAAAAAACGAAATAATACACAAGAGAAAAAAAACAATGAATGCACGGCACTAATTTAAACTAAGAATTTTATTTAAAAATAAAAAAGGTTCAATCTTCTTCCATTCAAGTTTATCAACGCCGAAATCTTGGCCTGAAACAATTGCAAAAATTGACCGAAGCCGCGAATTAGTCCGGCATTGCAGTGGTGAGCCTTTTGGTGAATTAAAAGGCTACACATGGGGCAAAAGGGTGAGAGTGATGAGGGATGAAAATAAACGTATATGAAAAGTAAAACTGATTTCACGGCTTTTCTGTAAAAGTATTCACCCGGCTTTCTTCGCCCCTGGTTTTGGCCCTTATAAAACAGTTTTGCGTCTTCCAAAATCCTTTTTACTGTTATTTAAATGGCGATTAAGTTAAGTGAAACTAAGGTAAGGGTATTGACCCTGTTTCAATAATTGACCTTTTTTTATTGTATCTGTTCAATTTTCAATTCTAAATTTACCAAAAAATAGATTTTTAGTGTCTAACTCTCTAGCAGTTGGTTTTAATCATCGAGAAATTCACAATTTGGTATCCTCAATTTATAATTTTGGAAAATAAAAGGGTCAGTAATTGGGTCTGAAAGTGTCAATAACCGGTACACTTACCTTATTTGCACGAACTTGCCGCCGGGTGACCGGATGTTTGAATTTTCATCTCACAACGCGTCGCGCTTATCCTTCGGTGAGAGAATCGTTGTTGGAATTTTCAAGTCACGTGATCCTCTTCTGACATGCCTGCAGTCCTCGCGTGTCCCACGGGACCGAAAGGGATCAGCTTTTCATCCTCGAATAACATTCCTATCCCCGCCACATCCGGGCATTAAAGATCATGTATTATGTTACACGTATTTATAGTAGGTTACACACGATTCAAGGCTCCGTTTTAGAAACTATTAAACCACATTCAGGCTCCAGATGTGGTGTTAAAAAATCATTCCGAAAATTATCAACATCGCACAGTTTCTCAACGAATGCTGGGAATAACTACCATCATATATCCGAAACACTTGTTGGGCGTTATTTTTATTTCGAAATCGGTTACAGCTTTGATTGCGAATTGCGGTAAAACTCAATGCGTTTTTTATATATATGTATTAGGGTGGCGCAAAAAAACCGACTATTTCTTTTTTTTTGAGTCTGGTGTGACAAAATGTTAGTTTTTGATTTTTTAAGAGCCCACTCCAAAGGACAGCTCAAAAAAAAATTTTTAAGAGGTCGCTCCACATTTTTTAAAACGTCAGAAATCGTCAAAAATTGATTTTTTTTTTTTTTTTTCTAATTTTGTATTTCGTTACGGTATAACTTTAAAGACAAAAAAAAAAATAAGTTTCCGAAAGTTTCAGTTCAAAATTTGAATTTTGAAAGGTCGCTCATAATTTTTTTTCAATTTTTTGGTGCATTTCTTTAGATCTTTTCGAGCGATCTTTTAATATTCATATTAAAATTTCATAAATCTTTTTCTTTAATTTAGTAAGAAAGAATCGATAACAATACAACACGACATGAATTAAAAATCAAACAAAATACTGAAAGTACATTTTTTTTAATTTAATTTTTGACGATTTTTGACATTTTTTAAAATTTGGAGCGACCTCTTAAAAAAATTTTTTTTTTGAGTTGTCCTTTGTAGTGGGCTCTTAAAATATCAAAAACTAACATTTTGTCACATGAGACGCAAAAAAAAAAAAAATAGTCTGTTTTTTTGCACCACCCTAATATGTTTATATTATACACATATGAAAAGAAAAAATATTTTTATTATAACAAAACCTTATGTATATCGATGTTTCATTTCAAATCGTTACAAAATAATGATAAATCAACTCGATTTCTTCGAATCAACTTTAGGGTGGCTCATTTTATTGAGAAGACTATTTTCTACAATCCTACTAAAATTCTCTTCTGTTTTTCTATTATTTTGGCATCACTATATTTAATTGTATAATATTTCAACAATATTGGTGATTCTAATCGATAAATGGGAATATTGAACTGACGCATGACATATGCTAAGAACAAAAAAAAAAAAAACTGTTACGGTGAATTTTGAGAAATCAATAGGCTTCTCCGATGCATTGTTAAGTGAAATTAAACAAATCTATTGAATTTTGAACCATTTTGAAGCAGTTTGAAATTTAGCATCGATCTCCAAGCTTTTGTTTTATAATTTCAGTATTAACTACTTTTTTACAGCCTTAAGATACCTTCATTACATAAGAATCTAATAATTTGTAAAGTAATAAACGTACGATACTCTAGTAATAATTTTTTTTATTTTCTTTTAATATCGATCTTAGGCCAACGAACTTCCTTTTAAGGACACGCTTAATACTAATTCTTGGCATTCGTCATCTGGCAATGGCCAATACTGTAAAAATCGACTTGGGATCGTTTCTGCATTGAAACTCTCATTCGCTCACAAATGCGATCAGCTATTCGGTAGCCAATCAAAATCTCTTCGATACATGCAATAGATATATGCCTAATACCTATACTCCGAGGTCCTCATTGACAAATGGTTCGTCCAATCGAAGAAGTCGACGTCTTCGATCCTGTGGGAATTGAACCATGATTTGATGTAACTCGTCTATACAATATATAACACATATACCAGATACCTATACCATTGTCGAGGAAATTGTACGATTATGTTAGTTGAACGTGAAAATTAAGCTTAAGGTAATCCACGAGGGACGGCAAATCTGCGTATTTATTTAATGACGACGACCATCGTTTTGAAAATTAAATTATATTAAATGTAGCAGAGATCCATCCGTTCGCCATTTGTTCGATTAATAATTTATCGAGCAGTAGGTATTCCGGATACTGTTTTATTCAGAACTTTAGCCGAAAATACGGAAGAGCTTCCAAGGTGCTTTTCGTTATAAATTCGTCGAATCGCTTGGCGTCATATCAGGATTTACGAAATTTGAAAATCAGGGATGTAAATTAAAAACCAGCTTTCGGTGTCCTGATGAATGCCAGTTTGACCGGAAGTCAACTTTTTCAAAACATTTATAATTCCTTCATCCTACAATTCGCGGAAGGATATCAACGCGCTAAAAGCTCTCCATCTTTTCAAGAAAGTTTTCTGTTAATTTTTTCCTTAATTTTTCATCCTTCCGCCTTGCTCTTACGAAGTGGATCCCAACCTCTTGTGCATTTATCTCGAGAGTCGTCGAGGTCCGCGATATAATAATTGAATGGCTCGTTTCAGAGAAAGATCGCTGAGTCACTTGAGAAATATTTCTGTAACAATGCCGCCCGGATTTTTGTTTATTATTATTTTCCTACAAAAATTTATATTATATTTAACTTAATTGTTTTCTTTTTAACAATACAAACAATGAGAATCTCTTCTGCATGCATAAATATCATACGATCTCGCGGTTCAAATAACTGGACTCTTATTTTCGTACCATAAACGTTACCTCCGTTATTATCTCAAAACCATTGAAAGAACAGTTCTCGTTTCTTTCCTCGATATCACTTAAGGTGAAAGGCGAATTTTTATCCAGAAAGAAAAAGAGAGAGAGAGAGAGAGAGTCACTCCAGTCTCCGATTCACCCGGTTATATAATGTACCTACCGAGGAAGTACATCGTGAGATCAAAATTTAACAAAATAATCAAATTGTGTAAGAGTCAAGGCGAGCGTGACGCAAGCTCTCCTCGAGTGTTTTGTGAAGAAAATTTCGAACCAATAGAAGAGGTAGAGAAGGGGGGGGGGGGGGGGGGAGCAGATGATACCGTCGATAAAGTTTGTATTGCATTTCGGAGACAATCTGCCATCCGAGCCAGAAAATTGGAGAACTTCCCGCATCACGTTCGAAAGAGAAAGAAAGAGAGAGAAAAAAGCATGTGATATACCGAAAGATGATGGCCAGGGAGGAGGGCCGCTGGGAGATGAAGAGACACGAGGGATAGAGATAAGGGCTGATAAAGAGGGAGTCTGGCTGGCGAGTGTGTGCAGAGGCGAAGGATTGCAGTAGCGGCTGCTCTTTTATTCAGCCTTTTCCTACAGCGCGCCGTATCTTGATTTTCGAAATATTCATGCAGCGGGGTAATTCATAGCGGAAGCTCGCGGAAAATGCGCTCAAAAGACAAACCGTATGTTACGTGTGTCTCAGGGCGTGCACAGCTTCCGTATTCCGTGACTTGCACTACTTGGAAAGTTTTGACGTGTAAGTTTAGTTTGCCGGATTGGACGCTAATTTATCACTTGCGACTTAAAAATGGTTTATATCGACAGATTAATTTATGTGAAATTTTTTTTATTGCAATTCAGTTTTATATATATTTACATGTGTATACTTATAGAATTTTATAATATTTTAACGAAATTTATGAAATTATGTAAAATTATAGTATCGTACTTACATTTTTTCAAAGTTTCGTATAATTGTATAAAGTTTTATGAAGTTTAATATAATTGTTGAAATTTATTTAAACTTTTATAAGATTATTCAAAATTATGTTAAATTATAATTACATAATATATAATGAAATATAATTACGTATATACATTTATCTGACCTTATAAGAACAGTTTTTTTTCGGTGTGGACTATCAGTTTTATGCAAAAAGGTTTCGTTTTTTTGGTGTTAAACTTGTATTATTCTATTTTACGAATGTGAAAATTTACCAGGCAAATTAATAACATTTATAATAGAATCAATTAGGTTGCAGATATCCATTGTATATACGTTGTTTGAACAATTATCAAATTATTATATCATAAACAATGATACCTATATAATATAATAATTGTGCAAACGACACTTTTGCGAATAGTAATACTTCGTTAAAACTGCAACACGAACGATTATAATTTGAAAATTGAAAAAAAAATACTACAGAATATTGTAGTTGATCGGAAATTGTGACAAAGTAAATTCAAAGTATCTACTTTTCAATAAAAATACAAATTAAAAGTTTTACGAGAAGATACTCAGAGTTTAATTTACTTACTTTGGTTTAAAAAAAATGTCTTAAGTAATAAAAATTTTCATTCAAACATGACTGAATATATCATAATAAACTTTGACGATTATAAATAATCTTAATTTTATTTTGCATTTAATTAACAATTTTACGATCTTTTAAATGGTTTTTTTTTTTGTTTTTTTTTCAACTCTGAGAAAAATAAAATCTGTCCAAAAATCAGAAACCCTATCGTTCATCGTCTCGAAAGCTATGATATTTACCAGCTTGTTTCAGCATATGACCATCTGGGCAGGCATATGTGTATGCATTAAACATACCGATATGTGAGATTTACACACGATAGGTGCACTCGCTATCCAGCTTATAGGTACCTATAACCGCAGTGATTCAATCATGTATGCAGACCGTGTATGATAAGCCGTCACGATTCACGCATATATACATACATAATATACATATATACACACGTACGCATACTTACATGCAAGTATACATATATCCACGCATGTGTTCGCATGTATAATAACGATGCAAGCTCAGACAGAGCAGCTCGAGGCGCTGCATTTCCATCCCTGTCGTGGCAACCCGAAGCTTGTTCACCCCGATGCACGACCCGTGGAAAACCCGGGGTAGCCATAGGTGTACACGTGCGTGTAGATGAACGTCGACACCTTTACAGGTGTACGTAGATACGTGTGTGTGTGTTACTGTATAGGTATACGGTATACATGCACCCACGTCCGATGAATAAAACATGATTTTCATCTGACTCGGGGAGCCTCGTCGTTGGAATATTGATTAACCTGATACTTTTTGATCACCCGATACATGTCTATACGTATATTGTTGTATATGTATAACATTGGTGAGGTAGACTGTGTGGCCCTGGAAAAATATATGGAATAGAAGAAATTTTTCAGTGATGATAATCGTGAACACAAGCTTTATTATTGTTCAATGTATATTGGAATATTGAAAATTTTTTATAATGATTTTTTTGTAAAAGATTTTTTTTTCTCATCTTATGTATAATACAACGAAGGTAAGGGTAGAATCTGATGTTTTAAAAGAACCGGAAAAAGCTTGGATCCTGATGAGGATTAACAACATTTAATGTCCACGTTTATATATTCTTTGTTGACTCATCGCATGAAGCAAACCCACGTGGTGGAAGCTCTACTTAATGTTCTGATGAAATGGAAATATTTTGGTATTAGTGTTAACGGCCAAAAAAAAATACAATGCGTTCATCTATAATGCATGTATGCGATGGGGTACAGTTTTGACATGAAAAATTGCTTACTAGTTTAACTATAATAATGATATTATAGCCTGATTGAATCGGTACGATTGTTATTGTTTTATTTTTTTTTCTAATTATTCATGCAGGTTTTTATTTATAAAAATATTTACACGTAATAGTCTAAAAAGCAGATTTTTTGGTTTTTTCGGAAAATAAAGTGTACTTCACCGAGTTTTAGACTTCTTTTTAGTTTTTGCACTTTTTTAGTAGAACAACGATAGCTCGAAATCAGGCCAATGTCGATTTTGGTGTTTAGTTTGTATTCTTTTCTACGGATAAGTAGTCTCCAACTCGTATGGTGCTTGAGACGCGTGTGAACCGATTTTGTGTCTCTCTTTTCGTGACTTTTCACGTATGAAGCTATGTATACAGAACGACCTGCGAGTAAGCTTACGTTATACGTAGATGTACCGTAAATTTTCTCCAAGCTGGTGATTTTTACGGGCAAATTCATGGAGTAAAAAGAAAATAAAAACAAAGAACGAAAGAAGAAAGGAGTGTAAGAGAAATAACGTCGCGTTTTACCCTGCAAATCTCGAGGGGGGTTAAAAACACATTGAGGGATGGAAAGTGAAGGTGAAGAAATTAAATTACGGCAGGCAATATTCTTTCGCGTCTGATTGCAAGCATGGATGCCTCGATAGCTGGAACGACGCGACGCTGTTCGCGAGTCGTTGTGGAGGAGGAGGAGGAGGAGGAGACCTTTCTTGTTTCTTTCTCCTTTCGTTTTGTTGTTTGCTTTTTTTCTCTCTCTCTCTCCTCATTCCTTTTTATCGCCATTTGCATACTTCTGCTGAGAAAACGACGCCGGACGGTTTTTACGGCGTCTTGGCGCCGGCGTCTAAGATCCGCGACGGTGAAAAATCCGCTGATATGTGACTGTGCACAGTATGTTACAGAGACTCGGAATCCTCGACTACCGGTTGTGAGAATAAAGTAAATCTTTCGATTCAGGAATTACACTTCGTCGCGGGTACCGAGACTCTGTTCCCTTCGTTGAGATAAATTTCTAACTGTGGTTAACCGTGACTACGTTTGCATTTTTTTCTCCAAACATAACCAACAAATACAATTCTACCTGGGTATGAAATGAAAATTACTTTTCTAATGCTCACTTGTATTAAGTTTTTTTATTTGCAGTCATTTGATATTGTTCAGCAGCAATCAATTGAGGCTAAGGCGTTATTTGACTGAAAAAATATAGTAAACTAAACAGATTTAATGTAGTGATAACCAGGCAAATTTAGTATTGACAAGTATACCCGTTTTCCCTAAACAGTTACCAACACAGCACATTTTCTTATCAATTAGAAATTGTTCAAATCGTTATTGTAACGATTTTCATTTTACTAAAATTTCCTACTAAATATACGTGATGAATGATATTTTTCACGTCGCGTCCTTACGCCATATTTTTTATATCACCAGCTATTTCAGTGTTCTTCTCCTGTTCCACTATTCCTTCCGGAAAGAAGGACCTTTCATGCGTGCCGATAATTTTTTACCGACATTACACGCATACATTACCGGCATGCGCGTAATGTCGGTAACAAATGTCGCCAAAATGAGATTTCGGTGTTCTTCATAATCGAAAACCAGATCAGCTGCCATTTCGTCATATCACCATCAAATCTCATGGGACTGGGCTCAAAATGTGTGTTCCATCACCGCCGAGTGGCATCATACCGGATAGTTCGATCCATTCAGTGGAACTGTGAAAATCTGGCCAATTTCTGTGAGTGGTAACCAATCTGTAAATTTTTTTTCAAAATTTTGAAAAAGTAAAAAAACGCTCCACTTTTTGCCAAAATAAGGCATTGAATGCCCAAGTTTCACTCTGATCGCTTGAGCGGTATAGGAGTTTTGCATCCCCGCGTTTTCAAGGTGTAGAACGGGTCTTTATAAGCACCTTAAGAGTACCATCTAAGAATCACAGGGCTAGAGGTCTCGTAATCCCACGTTTTTACCTTACACCTTGGTCGTTCCTCTAGTGTTCTATATTCCTATTCCTATTCCAACGTTCCTCTCGTTCTACCCCCATTCGTGCCGGCCCGCGCAAACTTGAATTGCAACAGCGTCGTGCCAAAGAACTATACCTACTTTGTTCTTCAGGGAAAATGAGACTCTCGTCGCTGGGTGAGCCAGTCCCAAATCACGCCCTCAAAACATGAAGTCTTTGCAAAGGTGTCAGATTTCTCCGGGTTTCATATCGTTATTAAAGCCGAGAGGGCTGAATTGCACTCATTAACCGACTCCGACCCCGAAAGCTTCTTGACCAGGCTCTGCTTACTGTAATTGAGAAAAGTCATAGACGTCTGGAGAATTTTGAGTGGGCAAAAACTGTCGTCAAGATGTTGTTCTAGGAAGAATGAAAAAACAAACCATAACCTTAACGATGTATTGCCTATACCTACATTGTTAATCAAAAGTGAGTCTCGTCAACAATATTGAATACTTAATGATAAAATAAAGATCTGAAACAAATCAACTACAATAAAGACGATAAGAAAATTTAATTTAAATAATAATAATGTCCAAAAGTTATCAATAAATTGTTTAAACAAAACATTATTTGACAAATTTATCAGGGAATATTATTTTTGTCATGTGAAATGAATTCGTTGATTTTTCTGAATACACATGAATTTTTAAAAATTTCTCATTCTTCTTGGAATATCCGTTTTCGAAAATTTGTAAGTGCTGTATTTACGAAACTATTCCTTCAGTGCCCCGGAAACTTTTTAATTATAATGTAAAACGTTTACACGAAAACTTATCCAAAATTCACAATTTTTCCTCAAATTTTCAAAATGAAAAATTTTCGAAAACGGAATTTTCCAAAATATAAAAAAATTCATGTGCATTGAGAAAAATCAAGGAATTCATTTCACATGACAAAAAAAAAGACATTACCTGAAAATTTCTTGAACAACGTTTTGTTTAAAAAATTTATTTATAACGTTTGAGCATTATTATTACTCAAATTTCATTCTCTTATCGTCATTTTCGTCATTGATTTATTTCACATTCTTACATTATCCCAAAGTATGTTAACAATTATATATAACAATAAAGTTTAGAATGTATAGCCAATTCAGTGCTTATTCAGTCATCGACGCATTTGATGCACATTCACTCCGCACCTATCGCATCGGAACTGGGATCGCTTCCACACGAAAGACTTTGCGAATCTGCAGTGGACGCTTCATGCTGCAGTAGATATGCAGGGAGAACTCGAGGGAAATAACGGGACAAACAGGTCAGTTTGCGGCGGGCTGCGTCGGCCGGAAAATACGTGGGCATCCTTCGCTTTGTATATTTTGCATGCTTGGACCATATTATGTGCAGCCTGGGCAAAGGCGAAACCTACACGTGTAAATACAACCTGTCGGTATACATTATGCATCGCACGTGATTCGCATACTTGGTCAAGTTTCGCTGCAACGCGCAACGGCCAGACTCTTTCCTTCTCTGTAGGAGACGTATAATAAGGTAAATTAAATAATAATTCTCGTCTACACGCATTTATTACAAACAGACGCCTACGTTTGTATTATACACGAAAGGACACGCGCTTTCTAATCTAATTTTCAAACTAATTATGCCGTATATGTATATCTAACGGTCTGAAAACACGCCCACTCGAAATTCGTTTGTACCGCACGCTCAGTTTTCCTCGACTTTCAAGCCATGTCGACGAGTTTCAATTTAACTCACCAATTACGAATGGGATAAACAGATTTGTTGCCACGGGTAGGGAACATTCCTTCTACCTACTTTCGGCACGATTGTAAAGCGAATTCTCTATTGTGTCTGTCTGTCTGTCTGTCTGTCATCGCGAGGAACGTCTCGTCGCTTTTAAACAAATAATTATCTTCGAATTCGATATTCGTTTCATTTCGTCGCGCTTACAACCGTTTTCGTGGAAAGACGGTGCCATATATTCATATCATGAATTACAGAGGAAATTTTAATGGTACATTCAATATTGTCACGAAACTTTTGAAGCTTCTATTAGTCCCGGTTGCGTATATTATCTTGAATTCCGATTAACAAACGGCCATATCGATTCGAATGATAGTTCGGGTGAAAATCAAGTATTCGTTGAAGATAAGCCACAATATATTCGGATGTCTCTTGACTTCCGGTTACGAAATTTTAGTAGAATTTTTCTTTAAATCGGTGTATGATATTTGGACTTCAATTCATCACACCGGTCGACACGATTTTTGGTTCTTACTTATGAATGTCAAATTTTGGTTTCTTTTACGATACTAATAAAGGGAGAAATATTTTTTTTTATCAAAGTTTGCTTTTGTAGAAACCAGAGCAATTTTTCCAATTTTAAGAAAAATAACTGACTTTTTTTATAATTTTATTTTAAATAACAATCAGACAAACTCTTCCTGAACATCGGAGTCTTTTTAATTTAAGAATAATGATTAATAATAGCATACAAATGGAAAATAATAAAAAATCAAGTTCAAAAATGAATATTTTTAGTAATTTTTTTATGTTTGTATGAAATTTCTCGTATTAAACCCTAAATGTAATCTCCCATCCTATTCTCGTATGAGAATTTGAGATCAATTGGGGTTAATAGTTTTTCCGTATAATCATAACAGTTACTGAGTATTCAAGTTACAAAAATATAAATGATTTCAAATTTTTTTTAAATTTTAATTTTAGATATAATTTTAAATTAACATAGTCAAAGTAAGGTATCCATTTTTTATCTTGATTCCGTATTCGCAGGTTAAAGTAGGCTTCACAAGCTTCACAAAGCTTTAAATTTGTTGCCAAAGAAAATTTTTTGCTTCTTACTTTAACGAATTCACCGCAAATTAAACAGAATTAATCAACATCTTGTTTACACTGTCTTGACACCATTTTCTAACTCAGTAATAAACAAGAACGGTTACTACAGCTTTGATAGACAAGTAAACACTCACTACTGTGCCTTAGGCAAGTAATATGCAATTTGCTACCGTTTTGATCTAAGTACTACCACCTGCTGCTCGTAAAATCAATTAAAATCTTCAAAATTTACTTATCGGTGTAAAACAGACAAAAGCAAACTCTAAAAGCTAAGAATAGGATATTCTGATGTTTTTCGATGCTTAGCATCAGAATTTATGCATTAGAACAAAAACCCGCAAATTTTTTTTTTTTTACAACCTGTATTACAATTCGCTTTTACTTACTTAGATATAATTTATTCCGCATTCTTTTTCTTTTTGTTTTTTCTTTTCAGAGTATCCGAACGTCTCTCGATAAGTATCGTTATCACATCCAAATCTTTCTCGTACCACAATTTTCCTACGAAATATTTTTTCCTTATAATTCCCTGGCATACAACATATACTTCGTATATCAAACAATAATTTTAATCGGTTCATACGATTTATCTTGTATCATACTTTTAGATAACTGTATTCTATTTTGTTTACGACAAGATAAGAAGCGAGTTTAATAATCTGCAAAACCCTATCCCTTGATTGATGACGTAATATTCGACCAGACCCCGACACCCTTCACATTTTCATTTATCTTCATTATATTGAGATTGAAAGAGATGTGTCGAGGGAAAATAATTTTAAAAAAATCGATGATAAAAGGTTGAGACAGAAATTCCTCGGTGCTCTCTTTCTCCGGGAAGCGAGTCAGCGAACCTTGAGTTGCATTCGAAAGAGAAAGAGCCTATTTACTGTGCATCGTTGTTTTTCCCCATTCAGACAAAGGGGAGAAGTAGCAAATCCCTTGCGTCTTGAGAAACTTGAACTTGGAGAACAAATCGGATAAAGAATCCAACCCCGTTCGTTGGCCACTAGAGAATCACTTCCTGTCTGCGAATATTCTCACCTGGAAATACGACTTGGCACTTTGCACGATATCGAATAAACGGACTGTCAGAAGTTTCCAAAACTTCAATTATATACTCGATCAGGCAGAATTCGACAGCTATTGAATATATTTCCAAAAAACTGTGCTGAATTATTTGCGAAGTCTGCAGCAAACAAGCTTTCTGAGTCTCTAATGGATTTTCACACACAACTGTATTTTTTTCATATACCCAAATTATTATTTAAACTTTCAAATCAATGCTTCAAACCTTTAATTATCGATTTAACGACTTTATGGACTTAAATATAACTGGTGGTTAAAGTAGTGCACAAATGACTAAGTCCAATAATTCCTGCGTCGCGATGTGAGTGGAAGCAGCGATTCAGTAGTAAGACACTAAGTCGGATCAGCCATAGCCGATGGATCGAGACCAGTTCCAGTTAAAAATATTTCAACCTTACTAAGGTACTATTTTTTTGTTTTCAATTCTTGAAAAAATTCTGATGGCATGATGGCTCAAATTATGGAACGAATTTTTTCAAGAACTTCAAAAATTTATAATTATATAGTTAAAATCTATGTGGCACGTTTGACGTTTTGACAGTTTCTAAAAATATTCTTAAATATTTCCTACTTTATGAAAAGCATATTGAAATTATATTGTTTGTTATAATTCCAGAATATTTTATTTCAAACAATGTCAGAAAACTTTTTAATATATTCATAAAAGTTATATTCTCTATTGCAATTAATTTGTAATCAACTTTCTGATATATTTCATTATTAAATTTTTATATTTTTTAACACTTGGGTAACTTTCATAGATTAGAATTGAATTCAGCTAATTGCACCTCTTTAAAAATTCGGAACGAAATCCAAAAAAAAAAAAAAAAAAACCCAATATCACCCACTGAATAGTAGTAACGTGCTGTTCATGTAATGTAAAATTTTGCATAATTTTTTTTTCATACTTTCGAAAGGTCAGGCATTGATTTTGGTAAGATTAAAATTTGCAAAGTGCTCAAAAAAATTTTTTTTCAGATCGCTGCGTCGTTAGATCAATCTTGAAACAATCAGAACAGTTGATGCAATATCGATAATTATTGTTCAGGTTTGAATATTTGCAACTCAAAACTGTATTCACAAATGTGACGAAAAAACAAATTGGTCTTACAGATGTGTTTCAATCGCGTGAAAAAATTTCGACGTACTTGAAAATTAAAAAGGTTAAAATCTGTTGATATCACGTGGAGTGTTCATGACTTGGTAAAATTTTGACCAAAAAAACTTAGTTTTCATCAAAAACACAGAAGTGTTTAAATTTGAAAATTATTTCCGGACGATATTCGTTAATTTACTATTTCTTTCGGTGGCAATCATGCAAAACAGAAACTTGTTTTATCAAGTCATGAGCTGCTTGTAAAAAACGATGTTCCACTACTGCCGGCGTAAAACGCGTGCATCGCTCCGATAGTCGTCCAAGTCTAGGAACAGTGAAATCACTAAAGTATTCCTCGACTCTGCAATGGTGCAGCAATACGCGGTCTGGAACGACCCTGCAAGTGTATACATATACCGCAAGCTTAAGTACGCGCCGGGTATATTATGAACGTCATAAGAACCCCTGCAGCGATATGATACGGGGGTTATTGTGTCGCTCCCCCAAGTGTCCATATGTAAATCTGGCCAATTGTAAAAAATTTTAAGACCAAAGAAACGGCTTTCCTTCGCAGCAGCAGTCTGGTGTTGCAGAATCAGGCGCGTTAAGGGTGCAAGAGAGATATCGCCTTCTTTTTCTTTCCGAACAAAAAAAAAAAATTGAAAAACCTTTTATTTTACCACCTGCAAGCGGATTTATCGCACGTAAATATTTTATTATGTACAACGAAATGTTTTACCTACAGTGCAGACTCACTGATGTATGTATGGTGGTAGACACATACGTGGTGGTGTGACCCCTGTGATTATATATATTGGCTGGTGGTTGTTAACGTTTTTAGTGGCTTACACACATGCTTGCAATATCTATCTGCGTCTTATATACATGGCTACGGACTGTGAAGATAAACCGAAAGGGATTGGAAACCATTCTTCTCAGCCGGGACAACATTAATTAAATAGCGTGCAATGGCGATGTTATCGCATTTTCGCACGTTTCAAGAACCCAATGATCAATGGCCTCGCCTCGTCGATTTTTATGAACTTACCGAATAGGCGTGACAACTTTTTCTTTCCGTCTGAAGTAAAGGCGAAGTAATAATCGAAAGAAATAAACTTTACTCGTATGATAAACTGAAGTTTTAGGTTTTACGGATATACTAACAAATTCGGCAAATTGTAACAAAAAAATATTTCGATTTTGAAATAGGTAAGCCTCTTTGCGTCGTATTCGTCAAAGTTTTTTGAATAATGGATAATATATATTTTCTGATAAAGGTTATCGAGTTATATAAGAATAATATAACATAAGTTATATAATATTAAATAGTAACCTAGTATTTATTGCTCCACAAAATCAGTCATCCCAATTGATTACGCAATTCGGAATGTTAAATAATTTAGAAGGTGGTAAACCAATTGAAATTCGAAATACCTTGATTTCCTGTAGCCAAAAAATGAAGCGAAAATATAAGCCAGCTTAATACTCAGGAGTTTTTCTCCTCAAATTCACACGGTAACTTAATTTGAAGGAAGTATTTTTCAAGTTTGCTGAACTATAATCGAATGACGAAATATGAGATCAATGGACTGAAACAGATTCCTTATTTCGAATAATATGCATATGGGTGATTCCCAGCTGAGCTTTCTTCAAATTTTTATTCTTCTGTCCAAAACTGAATATCGGTGCCACATATTACACTTAACCCATGTTTCTGCCGAAGGTTACGTGGCTGCGACGCAGAGACAGACAGCTACTGACGGTGGGAACGGCGACGCATTCGGTGGACAGTCGGTTCATGGTGAGACCGTCGACGTCGGATTGGGCCCTGATGATCCGCGGAGTAACTCTGCAGGACGCGGGTCTCTACGAGTGCCAGGTGAAAGTGGATAAGAAAACCAAATATTCCTTGGGGTCCTCTATGGTTTGGTTTTCGGCCGGTTGACCGTTCTTGCGAATTCCATCAGGTGTATGAAATGCGCGTGATATTATTATATATATATATTAATATTATTATATATAATAATGTTATATGCATGTATACCATATATTCCCATTAAGATGTGATTCTCACTTCTAGTAGATAAACGAGGCCGGTTCTGGATATAGATTTCTGTACCGACGTTTTACCAACGCTTAGCCAAGACACAAACCCTCTTTAGAATGTTGGTATATCTCCACTTTGATTGACTTTATCGATCATCGGATCATTTAGTTGTCTGACGTTATCGACCGTCCAATAATTTCGTTGCTCTAGCTTACCAACAATTTGCTCTGTCTCATCGTAATTCCATACCCTTTCTTCCCTACCGACGGTTGAGGTCTGGCGTAGACGCGAACTTTTTTTCTCAGGAATGCTTCTCGACGTCGCCGTTAACGACCTTTTATGTTCCCACGGAAATTTTCGACCAAGAATTTCTTACGAGAATAAGAATAAGAGAAAAGGGAGAGGGAGAAAAAAATAGAATAAAATAGAATAGAATGGAAAGTTTATTACTATACTAGGGTAAAGACCCACGTGTATAAAGAGAGCAGAAAAGACAAACAGTAGTATCTTAAAACAAATTAAAGCTAGTGTGAATAGAGAATAGAATAGATAAAGAACGAAAACAATTAAAGACATTAGTCCCTTAAACAACGAATTAATAAAAATGATAAAAAGCAAAAAGAGAGAGAATGAGAGAAAGAGAGAGAGAGAGAGAGAGAGAGAGATAGATAGAGAAGGAGAACGGAAAAAATAGAGCAATGAAATTCTCGGAAAATCGATGACCTTAAACGACTAAATGACCCGACGATCGGGTGAATAAAGTCAATCAGAGTGTAGATATTCCCAAACCCTCGAACATTCTAGAAATGGGTTTATGTCTTGGCTAAGTGTCGGTAAAATGTCGGTACAGGAATTTGCATCCAGAACTGGCGTTCTGATATATCTACTCCTCTCGATCCCCGAATCTCGAAGAGAGCAACTTCCATTTTAATTAAACCCTTGGAGGACATTCGGCTGGCAAGGGGCAGTGATCCTCGCCAGTCCACGCTCTTCGAAATCTCATCCCCGTCCATTTCCCCGGTCTCCAGGTGCCCACTGTACCCGTTCAGCACCAGTTTGCCCGTCTCAAGATCACCGAGGCATACTCCGTCATCCCCGGGGCGCCGGACCTCCACGTCAAGCAGGGATCCAGCCTCCGGCTTGAGTGCCAACTCATCTCAGCCACCGAACCCCCCCTTTATGTCTTCTGGTACCGCCAGGGCAGGATGATAAACTACGACGCTGAGCCTGGTGTCAGGGTGGAACTAACCAAGACGGGCTCCATACTCATCGTCGATAAGACGAAACCGGCCCATGGTGGAAATTACACTTGCACACCCAGCAACGCCAGGTCTGCATATGTCGTCGTTCACGTCATTGAGGGTGAGTTCGATGGGGTGGATTACATTTTTCTCGGGGAGTTTTTTTGCGACTACAGTGAATGACGTTAGTCGTTTTTTAGCAAGGAAGGTATCAACAATTTGTGAAATTGTTTTTTCATTAGAACGTTCAAGATCCTTCAATTCCGATGTTTTAGATCCGATTCTGATATTTTTACGCTAATTCTACACATTGGTGTCTGGGAAAAGTTGGAAAAATTTTACATTGCAGCACAGTTATCAACGCGCAATAATGCTATTGTTTACATCAGAAGATGCCTCGAATCATGAAATAATAAATTCTGGTTAACTGTGAAAGTTAATTAATGAATAATCGATTACTAATACATGGCGATGAAAAACCTTGAAAGTTTTACGGAAATACATTCACAAACTTTAAAAAAGACTCTTTTCGAACAGGTGAAATTTTCGAAATAGTTGAATACTCAAGTTCTTAAAAGATTAAAAGTGAAACATCTTTTTATTTGATGATTGAACCAAAATCTGTATCCACCAGAGTCTAAATGCTATGAATTTGAATGGAAATCTTCCTTTTATAGCCTTACTCCGTGCATGGATAATCTCTTCTCCTTTTCCTTATAAAGTGTAATTTGCGTTCTCTTTATGTTGCCTTGAATGGCTCCCCAGATCCCGAATGTGTAGGAAATAAGAAAAGTAGGGACTCGGTGCAGCAGAACTAAGACGAGATTTCCTAATTGAACAACCCTTAACTGAAATTAAATTAAAAAGAAACTTGCACTATAGTTTAAAAATAGAACGAAACACAACCGAACTGTGGGATCCACTTTATTCTAATCGTGGGATAGGAACTTAGAAAATGTTGGCTCTCGTCAATTTTTAATCCTCCACACACACACATAAACACACACGATATAGTTCTAATCCGACACAACAAAAACGAAATTACGTATCGCGATTAACTTTCGTCGCTCAGATGAATTTGACGCAGTTCAACGGAGCCACGTCGACGGTTAAACAAAACCAAAAGAACGAGCCGTAAGAATTGTATTTTTTCGCGGTGATTCTCTTCACTATACAAACCAAACCAATTGAATCACCGGAACAACTATCAAGCATGATTTAAATCTTTCGACGTTGGAGTCTCTTTTTAATCCTGATTATTTGAATGTAAAAACCTTTAAATTTCAGATTATTTTATCCAATAGTTTTCGTGATCATCGACAGAGATTTTTCGAAAAACCCGTAGCGACAATATAACTCAAACAAGGATATCCCAGTAGAAAATAACTCAATCAGAAATTGCTTAGTAGGAAAGAACCCAAACATAAATATTACCCAGTAGGAACCAACTTTTTGCAAATAACACGGAATGCACGTAAAGAACTTGGATTTGACATCAGCTCGTTAAGAGACAAATATTTATTCAATGTACATAACATGAAATACCTATCAGGATCCACGACGTCAGCCATGACTTTTGCTACATCGCCATAGGCGATAAGAAGTAAAAATTGACAAACCACGAACTGCAGGACATGCAGGGTAAAAAGTGGAATAGAGCACTTCCTAACCACTTGACATCATAGACGTAAAGCTGCCTCGCATCGTCGGTCTCTCAACATTTTTTACCGTTCGCTTCCTGCGTCGTTTTTTATCACCAAATAATTATTACGGTCACGTGGCAAATATATAAGGGCGTGCCATGTGGATATGACTTTTCACCCTGCAGGTACTCGTGACACGCGGTCTCTCTCGTGCGATAAAATTCCTGGCAGAAATTCCTCTTTTCCGGTGTCATAACTCCCTCGCTCGCATTTCCACCTGATACATTACACTTCCCTTCATGCATACAGGCGGGGCTTCTATAAATATCCGAGTATCTGTACAATGCTTTAGGGTATAACCGACACGAGTAACAATGTAACGTAGACCGCGCGTGAATCAATGACACTTTAATGTATCGCGTGAATTGAAAATTTTTACTGCGTAACCGGATTCTTATCACGAACAGTGGTTTTTAACGTTTTATGTATCTTTCTTTTCTCTGGTCGGATATTTTATTTTAGGTTTTTGTAAACTCCGTTGGAACGATTCTATTCATGGATGTCGCACCGATGTAATAAGGTCAAAGTTCAAATTGAAAAAAAAAAAAAAAACAGAATTATGTTTATATTAATATATATCATACGTTAAATATTACTTGTCTTATTGGATAGTTGTTGGAAATTTAATAAACCAATGACAGAGACGCTAACTAAAAAGAAAGACTTGGGAGATAGATTGAGTTGATCGTTTAGACAGTTTTAATTCTAAGGTCTTTTTAGTGAAATTACAATATCACAGTAGTAACAAAGATAGTAACCACAACTAGGAATTTCTCTCGGTGTATACACAGTAACTAGAATTTCAGAATTTTATATTGTAATCTGCCATAGAAGCGGCCACGAGAAATCTGAAGAGAGCAAAAATCGGTAGCATCAGTTTTCAGTTTTTATTTCTCTCGGTTTCTCACTATCTCTCTTCTAATGAAATTATTCATGGTGAACGACACGTAGTTTCACCGATCTGTGTACGCACACAAAATTCAATTAATAACGTTTCTGTTACCGACACGCAGTATAATGAAACTGACAATGCAATATTTCGTATTAATTCTTTTTTATATTCTATATTGTTTATTTATCTACTTTTCGACGGAATACTACAGGGATTGTATATCAAGTCTGCCAG
The DNA here is from genome assembly GCF_021155765.1 of Diprion similis. NCBI lineage: Eukaryota > Metazoa > Arthropoda > Insecta > Hymenoptera > Diprionidae > Diprion > Diprion similis. Next base: position 4,538,955 of record NC_060116.1, on the reverse strand, counting down.
ATGAAAAAGAACAAATCGAGCTTTTACAAAATTGGTATCTCTCTCCATAAATGTGTAATATATTCAAGTCGATTCGAGTGGTCACGCAAATTGGATGAAAAAATGTGAAAAATAGATATCTGTACAAGTATCAGCGTGGCAGGAAAAAAGATGAGAAGGAATTTCCAAATAAGTATAGTATTTCAATATTTGCAGATGGAATTTGTAAATGGAATAAAGAAACATTATTCACATATTCATCAAAATTCGTATACAATTCACATTTTGCTCATGCAATACACGTAGAGAAGTATACACGAAAATGCGAACGCTTATTCTAAGCTCAATTCAACATACCAATGTAAATATATTCTATTTCCCTAACGAGAAAAGCTAATGAATAGATACAGAGAATTCACTTGACAGTGTAAAAAGTCTAGGTCGATCCAATTAGCACAAATCACGGTGAGAATTTCTATACTCGCCTATCGCGTTACTTGACAAAACTGTAAACAACTTTATAACAATGTGCGTGCGTTTTTTGTTGTTGTGTAATTGTTGTTTTTTCCAATTAAAATTACGAGGGTGAAAATTTCCCGCGTCTATTTCTCTTAAACTTCATTGCTAATCCCCTGCAGAGAAGTTGACTCGATTCTCCGGACGAGCACCTGCCTCTTCAGCCGATCGCGTAACCGACTAATTCCTTCCGTTTTCCGGCTTCTCACCGCGGCGGGTGACTCGCTTTAATTTACGTTTAATTGGCCACCGGTGTCGGGGTGTCACTATATACATGTATACACCGTACATATATGTATATACCTACGCGTGGTTGGTAGGGGGAGAAAATTAAACTGCTAGGAGGACGGAGAACGCGAAGGGAAAATGCCCCTGCACCATCCGCATAGTTGCACGGGTACGAAATGATCGCCCAAACACTCAGCGTCTCTTTACCTACGCACTGCAGGGATACTCGGTACGATCTTGGCGACGATAACGACTCGTTCCGAAGGGACGAGCAGCGCGAAAGGGAAAGGGAAAGGGAAAGGGACTTTCGAGGGATTTAATTAGAGCGAGCCGGAGAGAGGAAGAGCCCCGGTGGTTGTTTGTTTTCTGCAATGGCGAACGCCAAACCCCAAGAACACTCTCCAATTGCTGTTTAATTGTTACACGGTTTTAGGGGAAAAATTCTTTCGAGATATTCAAATTCCGGGTAACATATTGAGGGATGGATCGATGGCTGGATCGTCTAAATAAAAAAATAAAAAAATTAGAGAAAAAACTGTATGGCATATATTCTCCAGCAGTGTCATTACAAATTACGCAAGCAATCGTGGACACGAAATTAACGATTGCTTACAATCCGATTCTAATATTTTCGACTCATTTTTATCATCGTACAAATTTCCGGAGTGAAAAAATTGACAAATACTTATATTTAGAGTAGATAATAATTCAGGATACGTCCGAGAAAATACCGCAGTATGTTGGGTTGCCTACCACTGAGGGAAATAAATATCGGTAAAACAGGCTTACCGACTCACAATCACTTTGGTCAAGTCATGTCATATAATCACTTTAACGTGACTCTGGAATGCGATCCCTGAACGCGCTTCAGCATAGATTGAAAAACCACGAAACAACTGCCTGGCCAAATCCACACAACTTGGCAATACGGCAGTTCCAGCTCACTTGCAAGGACTTTAAGCGCGTTACCTACCGATAACTCGGTAGTGAGTCTGTATTACCGATATTTGTGCCCCTTAATTGTAGGCAACCCAATATACTGTGGTGTTTACTCGGAAACATTCTGTAAATATCTTGTAACTACGGTACAACAGATATTTATCAACAATTACATTCGCGGGTTATAACTGTACTATAATATAAGATTTCTTGATATTTATCAAACAATTTGGACTATCTGATCATTGAGCAAAGTCAGATCTAAAAATATTACAACCCGATTAAAATTTTCTCAAATTGTCGATAACTTAGCTTGTATCATTCTAATTTTCTCAGAATCGTTTCTGTTAACCTGAAAGAATCTTATTCCATCTTTGTTCATTATTATTGGTGCGAATAACGTTGCTGCAGAAAAATGTTTAAGTAGACAGTTAAAGTAGACAGCATAGGGTGAAAGAAAGTATTGTTTAATGTGATCCATGCTGAAGTGCATCTGTTTATGTAAACAATAATAAGATTCAATTGAATGTATATCTCTTACAGTTACAGTTTTTAACGGAAATGAAGAAAGCTGCCCTAATTATTTTTAAATATTGTACTTTATAACGTACACATATAAATCGGGCATTGGCCAGGCGTGTACTTGCTGCTATACAGAACTCCAATTTCTTGCGATGCTATGCCTGCATTTTCTTTCTCAACATTTTTTGCGTTAATTCATCCTTCCTAATAAAGCTTAAGTTCAGTAATTATAACGAACCATGATTTTGCATATAACGTTTTTGCGATCACATGCTGGTACCGAGGCAAAAAAATTCATCTCACTCTCTATAATTATGATTTAGCGTGTAAAGACTATGCCTACTAAAAACCAGTGACTATTTACTGATGCTGTAAATTAACACTGGTTCAGATTCCAGAATACTTAACGATTCGTGGAAAAAATTGCATGCACTAACAAAATCAGCAATAATTCGAATTTTCTTTTTTCTTCTATCCATAAAATTTATCTTTCTAAAATTTAGTTCATAGACGATATTTATTGATAGATTTTATTTGTTCTCATTTTTTGTTTTTTTAGAAGGAAGTGAAAACTTTGAAACTTCTGAATGACATTGAACAGTTCGTATTCTTTCTTGCCTGTTTCCAGAGGAAGAGAAACCCGCCGCAATGCACGGCGGCGATCGTAGAAGCTCTTCGGGCTCTGGACCATCCCCAAACATTCTACTGACGCTGATTTTCACCCTCAGTTCGAGCTGGTTCCATCGAACGATCTCGAGGCACGTTGGACAGTACCGATCTACCACGTGATGAAGTTGACAAATTCCCGAGTCGTCTATCGAGTGAAATTTAGCCAGCATTTATAAAACGTACATTATACTATACTTGTGTAAAGAACTTATCTTCCTCCATCCGAGTGTGTTTTCGCATGTCCATCACAATTGTACAACAAACCTTACGAACAATTTAAGGTCAGGTCAAGTGTATAATTTTTAACCCCTTCCTCCCTCGGAAGACAGAATCCTTCTTACTACTTTCATCTTACACCTTGCTTCGTGCACGCTGTGTAAATCTGAATGAAAAATAACAAATGGCTTTTGTAATTGCCCGTTTATCGGCTCTATGGCGTCGGAAATTGGAAACGGTGGGTACTACGAGTACCTAGGAAATATATGTAAACGGGACGAGATAACGAGCTAATAAGCCACAAATAAAGTCACGGACCATGGACCTGTGATTACGCATGGTATGGATATTAGCTGTTTGCCAATTATAGTTACAAATGAGTGTTTAATTTTTTTATACTTCCTACAACTTTTTATTCTTCTATATTATAACTCATTACTATATATCTCAATTATTCCGAGCATTAGAAAAAACACGGGCATTAATTTTCTCGAATTCAAACTGGTAAAAAAAATGTTGTCTTTAATTTATACAGATTTATTTATAAACATGGTCATTATTTGTAAAGTGATACATATATGTCTATGCAATTTTTAACAGAGATAATTAACCCAATGAAGTTTGATAGAAAGTTATTTTATTCCTTCGGTAATGCTTGTTAGTTCGATTCAATTACGTTTGGAATACTCACTTAATCCGGGAGATTAAACGTATCGAGCTGAGAAATTATAACGCGAAAGTGAAATATATGAACGTTTTTAATTAAATTGGATTATAACCATGACACACTTTGCGTATGTAAATATATATTGTAAGATATTATTGTTGTGCTCTCATCGAGCACTTGAGTATATAATATACATATATATATGCTGTATACTATCGTATACCCTTCGCCTACGTAAACTAATGCGTAGGTTTCGTTTTTCCAATCGTTGAATCGCTAACTATACATTTCGACATCAAATCATGTCATTTTTTTCCCCTCCGCATTCAACTAGTGACCCTATAAGCAGTTCCGTTTCGCATATGTACATAACGTACGTGATAGTATTTTTGACACTAATGTTGTAGGTCGAATTTTCGATTTAAAAACTTCGTCTAATCCCTTATCCCAATAACGCTGAATTTCCTGACAATTTACATCCTATGCGTATAATTAATTGTATGTACATGCACGTATATAGCAACACTGCTACGTGTAATTTGCATTGTATACAAGCATAAATTCCATAAATACTCAACGCCGGTAGATTTTATCCTATGAAATATTCAGTATAAATGACCCATCACTTATATAATGCGTAATTACAAATTTTTATTGTTGTATAATTTACACGAAACAAACTGACGAATTAACAAACTAGTTACAAATGAGCAGAAGATAATTCTAAGTTTACGTTACATAAATTATAAATATATTATATACGTATACTATACATTAAACATGATATGATAAGAAGTAACTGTTAACAGAGAATAAAATAATTATGCGACGTACGAAATAATAACAATAATAATAATAGTAATAATAATAACAAGCTCATTCAATGTTTAATGTGATCGGTGTAAATAAACTTACAACATAAATTGCACGTAGACATAATTCGATAGTAAATTTGTGCATGATACAAAATTTCTCAATTTTGTCCTCATAAAATTACAGGCGTGGTGTCCACCTCCTCGTTAAGAATTCAACTATTCCTTGACCCAGTTCAGAGTAATGCAGTTATAGTTTGATTGAATACATATTGCAGAAGCCTTGAGGAAAGTACTCATTTTACCTCCGTGTAAACGGCTTCAGAACTATAAAATTCAATGTAACTCAATCAAAGAGACTGAAGTAATCTCATTTACTTATGATTCGATAAAGTAATACTTCATTTAATTTGAAGCGGTAAATGAATCTATAAATTTAAACGGCGCAATTGTCATTGCATTCGATGCGATATAATTTTTAATTAATTAAATAAACTACATCTGCGATAATATTTTTCCAATAAAGCTTAAAAAATATTGGTTAATAGTATCAAATGCTCAATCGATTTCCATAGAAACATGTTACTAACTTGAATGTCAAATCCCTTGATACGAATTAATTTATGAGAATGAATTGAACGCGATAATTTGAATAAAACAAACCGTATTACGTCATAAATAAATTCTTGAACATCGTGTGTTTTTTTTTTTTTTTATCATTATTATTTTTCTGGACATTACTTCCGGTTACGTAACTAATTCGTAGTGGAATTTCGCTACTTTCATAACAGCGGCGATAATTCTCCTCCACGACACGACTAAGCCAAGACCGGGAATCCTAGAGATTTTCGCAAGCACGTTTATATGCATAATCTTCTGGATACGATAAGAACAATCACGACACTTATATACCTGCTCAAGACTCATCAGACGGCACAAAGCCTCCTCAGCTATCTAGAATGTATCCTGCATATGCCGGGATTCTGGCACTTCGAGAAGAGGAATTACTTAAACGAGGCTGCGCCGCGGTGGCTTAACGTCCCAACGTCTTATTAAGCTCTACCGCGAATAATACAGAATCGTCAGACATGTTATCGTTCTTCGCGACAAAATTTTCGAGAGTGGTTTAGTCTCTGAGTTACTTGGAAGTGTAATACAGATAAGCATTTTATAAACAACAAGACTGAGCTCTCGGTGTTATTATAGCAATTTATTTCATGTGTCATTCATGAAATAAAATCGCCTTTTTCTGGTCGAGAATATCGAACTATTTGAAAATTAATTAGACATTAATTTACCTTCAATAAAACGTGTTGAAGAATTATAGTGAAAATAATTATGGTCACACGTGAGACGTTCGTAAGACCTACAATTATCTACAGGTTGAAAGATTTTGTGAAGCGGAATTTCAAATTTGCTGTCAAAACGATATCTCTTTGATTCGGTAAATAGTTAAAAACCAAGAATTCAATTTATAGTATGAAAAACATCAGGGAAATAACCGAAGCATATAATTTGTCTGATTTTGATGTTAATGATACCTAATTATGATAGTGAATTATGAATTACCTACAAATTCTCACGGATATAACTTTCTCTTGATCCCTACCTTCAACAAATAAAATCCAGACACCTGCAATATTGTTTTCAACATTACCAGTGACAAACTCATAATGTTAACAAAATTACGTTATCTTTATCCAAAATATGTCTGACAGTGAAACAATATCTAAAGAATTTATTAATAGGTTAAAAGATATTTCAGAACAATGTGACCTCTGTGACAAGATGTTGTTAATAATGAAAGAAACTCGGGTATAATTCAATCTTTCCTTCTTATTTTTCTTTCTAATACGTACGAAAAATCCAACCAAGTAATCGGAAGATCTTGAAGGAGAGAGGAAAGTTAGCGATGCGCAATATCACCGGATACAGCAGAGCTCGACGTTCCAGGAACCCTTTAAACATCAGACGACTTTCACCCTACAGAGAATGAAAATGGAAATTCGACTCGGAGCGGGGCGAGCCGAAATTTGCGAAATTTCCAAACAATACACGCACTCTGAGTCTGCATAACGGCGATAGCTGAGGTATAAGATGCAGAGTGAATGCGGAGTGACCGAAACGCGGTCTACGAGTGTTCAGGACGGCTGCCCTCCGTTGTTCGCATTGTACGAGTAGAGAGAACTTCCTGAGTCCTGAAACTCCCCGAAGCATTGTCTCCACCCGCATAATACAAGCGGCGATGACCGAGTCTGCGGGAGATCCGGAAGCTGTGAAAAACCTCGAAGGTGGTGAAAGAATGAAAGACTCGATCCTCTTTGTGGTTTAACTGCGAACAGTGTACACTTATATTACGGCATTGTGTAAACGCGGTTTGCGCAGCTTCTAAGGCAGGAGCGAAGAGAGTCGACTCGAGAAACCCAAGGAACCAAAGTCCACGGCACACAGAGCGAGATGCATGGAGATTAAAAGGCTCCACGGCTTGCTTTCTTCGCATTCTTTGTTCGAATACAAAAATAATCCGTCGAAGAAATCGCGCCACTAGAGAGGTGTGCCTACATTTGCACTAACACTTGACTTTACACAACAAACTGCTTCTGAAGGAATCAGCTTCGTTACTGCGACGACTCTAATGTCGAACGTCTACAAACAGAGGGAAAAGTTTTGAAATGGTTAATAAAAAATTGAGAAGAGAGGAATAATCGTTGGACAAATTTCGGAATGCAAAGCCGCGAAAATAGAGCTATTTGAGCCTGGACATTGGATTAGGTATCTACCTGTCAGTTTAAGCTAATCAACTAGTCTTTTTGTTCAACATCTAGAATACCCGTGAGTTGCCTCTGTTTCACGCCCTTCCGGTCCCAATCACTCATCCCTCGAGATTTTCACCAACCTTCGTTCGAGTAGCCTCGCTGTCGTCGGCGAATAGACGACCCTCGGGCCATCAACTCGAACTAGTTGACAAATTCCAGTTTAGTTCGGGGCTAGATGAGAGTAAAAACTCGACCTGGCGCTCGACATATAAGGTAAGAAGGTGAAGATGCTTCGCAACGGAGACTCGTGACATTCCGGTACATCATTCAGGCCGTTTATACCTCTGGATGCCTTCGAGCATTTGCCTCGTTGATAGTAGAGTGCCCTGTAGACAGCTGGGAGTGTCGTTACAATTTCCACCTCCATCATTTGCGCTAATGATGGTGGACACCTATGAACAACATCCGTAAATAATTGTAACAGAAATTGATTCGAAAATTTCAGAAAAGGTTTTGTAATATAAACTTTAAAAACCATTTAAAATACGGTATTTTTTATCATATTCTATAATTTTCTTATGTCCGTTTTTCTCACTGACGATGTTCCTTAAATTCTTTGAAAAGATCCGATTTCCATGCTGAAGAAAATAAGTCCAAAACGGATAAAAGGTATCGTATGACCACTTGAACTGCGGACAATTTAGGGAGCGGGCAGTTAGCGAGATAGGGGGGTCAAAAGAGGAGTGCACGTGATCTGGGGTTAAACTTGATGAATATATTGTGTCGTATCAACGGAATCTTAAAAACTAATTAACAAAAAGGTCGGGTCCCGCGTTGCGACCGGCCACGCTCTGGTCGGTAGCGTTATTCTCTTATTGTTAAATATACGTGTGTGACTGCATGTGGGGGTGTGGGGTGCAAGGGAGAGAGGTGGGGTTATCGACAAGTAATTAATTATGAGTGAAGGGCCACGCTGGCTGACCTTGGATGTGTGGGTGTGTGGTGAAATTTCTGTGTCTTCTTCTCTCTTCCGCGGTTTCGGCGCTTATTGTGACGTGCATGTTGTGGTGCAGCGTCACAATAGTTTGAGAAACGTCAGAGTTTAAGCCTTTTTAACATTTGACTTTAAAACCTTTCTCCAATCGTTGACATCTTAGCTTGTGCTATTAGAATTTGCTTGGATTCATTTTTGTTGCATAGTTATACATAATAGTGTTCTATTTGTGTTCATCATCATTTGCGCAAATAACATTGCTGGAGATTTTGCGAACGTGTTTTTTTCTCCCGTCCCGATTTTCCCATCAAATTATGTAGAGTCCCATTCATCCTCAGTTCACTAATGCGAACACTCGACGAAGGCCAGAATAACGAGCCTCCTAACCTCACTCTCAAAGTTGGTCCCTTCGCTTCTGTAGTTACGGCACGGTTTGCACGGTATTCCCTGAACAAATACCTTGATCCATTATAAACGTCTAATAAGAAAATGATTGTGACCGAAACTCGGAGTTATGGTAACCGAAATGAAAATGAACGTGTCTTTTGTGAGTATGAATGTTGACCATTGAACAGTATCGGGTATTACTGTGACGAATGAGGTACAGTAATGTTAATTAATAGGTTTCCAATGACTCACCATTTTTTTTAAATCAAAACTGACACGAGTTTTCTTTACATAGAAATTTTACGTCTCTATGATTAACTTATGATTTGTTCCTCCTGTCACATGCGTCGCTAGTCATTGGCACACAAAATTTGATTGCAAAGAAATTTCATTCCAGTTTTGATTCCAAAAAAGTCGTAAGCCACTCGGAACCTATTAATGAACATTACTGTACACGTTGTGTTCGCGCTCGAACCTCGCGGAGCCGTTGGTACCTCGCGACGTTAAGGGCACCCAGCCGCATGGCGGCGCGCTGCGCGAAAACGGGGTCTACAGTGCGCGCGCGCAGCCCCCGCTTCACGCGCACGCGCGCGATTCACTTAGAATCGAGCGCTCGAGTAAGTAGGACGTACTGCTAAATCTCCCTATTCTGTCCGCGCGTGCAATTACCGCGTTCTTCCCGCGCTCGGTCGAGTGTCGAGTTCTTTCCATCTCACATAGTTTTAAGGATCGCGTTTTTAGGGTTGCTTATGAGAACGGGGTCCACCTCTTGGTGACCGGAGGTGCCCGTTCCTAGGGGGATCGTCGACGCGGCGACGCACTTGTCACCCGAGCACAACAGCGTTGGATTCCCGAGAAATCGGGACCGATGTTTGCACGGCCATGAGCTATTTTGGGCCCTCCCCGTAACCCCACTTCCACGTAACAGTCGGAAGTGCGGCGTATTGATGAGTTGTACATAATTGGCAGGTAGATCAAGGTTATTGAATGATCGTTCAATTTAGATTAATTTGTCTGATAAGGAACGCGCCAGCCAGTTTATTACTTTTTAGCCTGTCGAACTGATTTTTGTTGAATAAATACAGGACTTGCTTCGGCTTTTCCCTCTAAACCGTGAGGGTTTTTATGCGGAAGCAAGCGCTCTCTTATCTCTCGCGAAATTGTGGACTTTATTTATTCACCCTCTCACTCACTCATCCCATCTCGATTAGCTTTGGAACCGAACTCTAGACAAGTATCAATCACGTTGTTCGTTTTGAAGTTGACGTAATACCTGTTCGTAAGGTTTTCCACTGGTCGAATCCAAGCGCCGTCTGTCCTGTCTCGAGACGCCGACCGATGAACAGGTACGGGTTGGCGATTACATTATGCAGTTTCAATTCGTTCGTTTGACATGCTTGAATATTTGATCGTTGCCAGTGTTAACTCGACTCAGCACTTTTGAGACATCCGTAAATTATTAAATAACAGGTGGAGTGTGTGTTTGTGAACACAATCGTGAAGCAAGTGATTTTATACAAGTGCCGATGCCTCGAAGAGGCGTCGAGGTCGCTTTTGAGGAGCTTTCTGCAGTCGAATCTCGACATTACGAGAACCTGGAGCGCTACGTGAAGAGTATAGATCAGACAACGAGCCTCCCATGTGAGTATCTTTGTTCTCAATTGCAAATTAATGCAAGCATTGAAGTAGCTCGTAGCTCGTAAGCTCTATTTTCAGTCTACATAACGCGATGTCTCTTCTTAACTTTGATAGTTCGATCGATGAACACGACAATCATTAAAGCTAGTTGAATTCCTTCTTATGCATTCGTTCGCCTGCCAATTTATTTTCAAAACTCGTTTAACAGTTTCAATTTATTTCCGACTTGCGGTTAAACGAGGGAAAATAATAACTCCCTTGGTATCGTTGAGGGGGTGGAAATTAAGGCAACCGTTAATCGTGTAACAATTTCCTACTAATAGATTACGGTAATCTTGTATTAGCCTTTGTGATCACTCGCTTCGTACATTGCAAAGTTACCTCGACAAGCTCTGTAATTTGCCCAGCCATTTTCGTGACTTAATTTAAGCGGACTGGTAGGTAGGTGTATACTATGTACTGACAAGGAACACCAATTTAGTTCTCCACCTTCGAATTCGTTGCAACTCATGCACGTTGTAGAAAATTGAAAACTGCAGGACACGTATTTTTGTCGGTGGAGACACGGTTCAAAGGGGTAAAAACGACCTCCAAAGATAGGCATCCAACGGGGTGATTTCTTGATGCGCTTAATGTATTTGAATGAAACGAAAGCTGAGATGTTTCTTTTGATGAATGAAACATTTCTGTGTTGGTTTCATTCATACATACCAAGCGCTTTTATCCAAAACTAATAAACCACCCCCGTTGGGTGCTCATCTTTCGGAGTCATTTTCAACCCTTCAAATCGTTTTTCCACTGATAAAGAAAACTAGACCTTGAGTTTTCAATTGCATGTATGTATATATGTTAGTGTGGATCGTGAGTACCTTTGGTTAATTTCGTGTCCGTGTATGCTCGTCCCATTGTTCAGGGATTAGAAAAACGTGAAGAAGGAAAGGATTTCGAGAAGACAGTCGTTGGTGAGAGTTCGAACGGTTAGGTCGTAGAAGAAAGTCGAGCGTTTTGAAAGGAATTAAATATATATTACTTGTCACACTAAGTTGTATAATTATGGCTTTGAGCCGCTTGTTCCTATGTATAATAATTGAATTTATGTTATTTGTTAATAAATCTAATTAATTGCCGGCACTTCGTGTATCTACAATCTAATCCTGAAGGGCAGTATTCAACCCTGTAACGAAAAAAAATCATGAGTTGCAACGAAATCGGAGGGGGACACCAAAGTGATGTTCCTTGTCAGAGGTGTTCTGACGAAAGCTCTGCACGCAGTCTACTTTAAATGCGTAGCCAACTTCGTAAAAATGTTACTAGCACGGTGGGCAGAGTGACCGATACGTAGTAGATCGCAGCTGCGCCGTAATCTAATGAGCGAGAGGTTATAATCTGTTGACCTAAATTCGGTTAGTTTGAACCATCATCAGTCGGCGCAATTACAAACGCAATGCCAAATACAAATAGCAAAGAAAACTTTTGTCTTGCGCAAGAATTGTGCCAAAATATGCGTTTCTGTAATTGAATCTACCACTTATCGTCAAAATACATTTCATGCTCTTATTTTCGTACCCGTATCCGACATTGCATGTAGAATTCTGCTAACCGCGACATTTTCACATCAGTAGGTACTGCGTGGGCTTTGATAATATAGTCAAAGTAAGTGACATTTTACTGAGTCGGTAAAGACGAACTATAACACCTCCTTAAACACGTCTAGATGGCTTTCATACGAATGCCTATCTACACGCGAGGGAGCTTAAAGCAAGAGTATGAAGTCTTGGACTCTGCGCGGTTGAGGTTTGAATTTACTGAACATGTCTGACAGACTCTGAGTGCAGCAGGGGGTGAGGCGAAGTATGTAGATTGTAGCCTCTCCACTTCACGCGTACAATATAACACACGCGCGAAGTTTCTCAAGCCAACTCACCCTTGTTGGACAAATTGCAAACACGACCTGCACCCCTAAGATATCGAGTGCAGGCTCGTGATTCTCGCACTAAATCGTTGCTCTAATTTTCGCGTCGCTTTTTGTGACGCCTTTGCAAGTTGGCAAATATTTTATTCAGTTATTCCAAGGTAAAATTACAGCAGGGCTGATCGTCGCACGTTTTACAAAGTTGAGTAAGTACTCAAACTTAAACTTATTATAGGATTAATTTGTGTTTGGATTTCATTATGATTACAATATCAAATGAGTTAGAAAATTTTTGTTTTTCTTTTGTTTTTATTCTGTACTAATCTTAGCGTAAACACTCCTAATCTTTCTGTTTTGCTTTATTTTACTAATTTCCGCAATTTCACACCGACTGAAAATTTCTAACTCGGACCAATTCATCTTCGCTTTCACCCTCGATTAGACGTGTAGAGTTTACTTCCCTCCGTTGGCAATTCGAGGGGCAGAGCAATCGGCGAAGAGGCGGATACTTCTCCACAGTCGATTAATTGGTAAAATTAGCCGCGCGTTAATTAGCAAATTGCTAAATTCAAAAGCGTTAATTTATTCAAGCCGAAAGAAGGGTCTTGGACATAGTTTTCAGCTCTTCTTCAAGTCCTTACCTCACCCCCTGCACGCTGCTTTTCACTTATATAAATCCTCTCTAACAGCCTCGGCTCTTTTATAGGTACCATATAAACTTCCCCAATTACCAACAAATTTGCTTATACTCATTACCAACTGAAGTGCATTATACCCGCAAGGAGAGCCCAGTTATAACAGTAAAACTCTCGTCGGGGCTTAACATATCGGGAATAAAAATTCTCCGGGCAACGGAATATCGAGAATTGCCACGGAACTCCTATAAAGAGACATCAAAAATTCTCACCATGACCCTACGCTGTTCTGGCAACTGGTTTCGACGAATGAAACAGGTTTGAACAGATTGGACTCCATCGATGGGCTCGTGCATTAAGCGCATTTACAATCGTAACCGTATCGATTTCGAATTCTCAAAAATCCATGGACTAGTTCAAAAAAGTGCAAAACATGAAATTTCGCTGGTACAACTGCTGACCAACAGATGTCAGTTAATGCTCGTATCTCCCGTAAGAAGAACATTTTCGTCGCCAAAATTCCATGGTTTGAAACGCAAATTAGCTTAATGGGAGTTAATTTTTTTCCTCCAAGCTGGGATTCCATTTTAACCAAGTATGATTACGTATGATTTAAGGATTTCTCAATGCGTACGTTGCATCGCTTTGAAATAATACGTACCCGCGTTAAATTCATATGAATTTTCGACTCTGCTGTGCCCCAAAGCAAACGACAAAAAACCACAAATGTCCAAATTTTTTTACCAACAGTCAGTAAAAATATTCTATGTATTACTGAGTTTTTCCACCTTCTGCGAGAGTTTTAACAAGCATATACAATTAAAACGGAGCCGTAATAAAATTGACACTGCTTGAATACCAGGCACCAAGGTGGAAGGCACTATGGGGCGTAAATTTATTCAACCCCCTCGCACAGCCCGCCCTGATCAGCCGAAAAACCCAATTCACGTTTGTCCGGATATGGACGTAGGCCCTGTGCCCTTTTTCGGCTTCGCGTATATGTATGTACATATCAAACAAAAGCTTATATGCATAGCATTATGGTGCAGGTATATGAAAAGCCTTAACGAGTAGCTGGCGTGCTACCCGACACAAAAATGAGGCGTTTGAGCTCGCGAACAATTCGGCGGATAATAATGAAATAAATTTTACAAAGACGAGAAATGTTATTTCCGAAAAGAAACCGTCGGTTGACATTCGTGTTTTCTCCCATTCGTTCTTTATTTTCTTATAACTTATTTTTCTCTTTCTTTCTTCGTCATCCACACAAATCTCTCATGTATAATTACCTTCCGCAGAGGCTTCAGAACGCTGTTTATTTATTCTTCTCTCTTTTCCCGCTTATTTACTTGTTTCTTTATTTTCCTTTTTTTTCGAGCTGGGTGTGTATAATAATGAAACACCCGCGAGTAGCAAGTATTGTCACGAGAAGAAAAAGAGGCGAAACAGAGTAGGTGGGTTGTTTCATCTCAAGGATTTATAACGATGTAGTATATCTCGTAACACGTGTCACGGCCCACTTTTTCTAATTCCACTTCATTTTGTTTTCCTTTGAGATTCGTGAATTTTTAAAGAAAATTTTTAACGATATCTCTTGTTTTTCCGTCGAATAAACGCAGCTCAGGTACGGTTCTACTGCCGACTTGGAATCTTGTTTCTCATTATTGGAGCAGTTAATTCAGGCTGAATCCAGAAGAACGAAGTGCTAGAGACAAATAAATTTTAATTTTGTTATACGTATATGATCCTATCGGAAAGTTCATTTGTCATAAGTACAATCGAAAATTTACTTATCTTCAGTGTTAAATTTTTCTATCTGTTATAATGAGATGCGACCTAAACTCTGAATTTATTTTGCGAGTCAAAGTTTGACGAAAATTCACACTTGAGTATAAATGCTTCAAGTTTTTATCTTCTGAAATTCGCCGCCTAGTTCTTACCACGATCTGTCAAAACTTACTAGTTTCTCATCAAACTTTGCAAAGAAATTCAAGTCCCGAATTGAATTATTGATGAACAAGGCTTGGAAAACACTTGAACGATAAAATAAGGTATTTTTTATCGTAAAATGTCCATAAATCAAGGAAAGAGTACGTGATCTAGGATCCATGGCCAGAGTAGAAAAAAAAAGGTACCGCTTTGTATCGTTGATAATAATTCCGCAAACGCCTCCAGTATGTTTATAATTTATGTTTCGAAATGCCGATGCGTTTCTTTATAAACAGAACTGATTTTATTAAAGAATTACGGGGTGCGTACAGGATTAAAGGTAGATACAGTTTTCATAGATTGTTACATTGCCGACAGTGTGATACTGTCGAAACGTCGACGGATACATGTAAGAAGACGAGAAACCAAAGAATTAAAAAAGTTATCAGAGCTGAAAACTCTGAGTGAGAAAATAACCCGTTTGAATGTAAAACAAGAGATGGAAACAGGAGTTGAAAATCAACTACAAGTCGAGACTAGGTAAACCTGCAGTATATAACTATAGTTTGAATTATATATACACGCATAGGTACATGTATATACCTATACATAAAAGCATCGCCGTTAAAGGAAGCTTAATTGATTTATTTATAATGCGATTAAAAGCTGCGCTTTCGACCCTTAAATCAAATTTTGCCGTTCAGCTACCCTTATTTTCTGCCGTCGGTATATTACTCCAGCTTTTCCCCTCTCTTGTCTCCTGCTCTCTTCTTCTATCATGTGTCTGATGACCAGCGGGTTCTTCGAGGTGTTCGAGCAAATTATTACAGGCGATTATCTTCCCGTCCAGCAACTGCAATTATGGTTTAAAATACCGAATCAAAATCACACCCCCATCGCTAGAAGGCCTATTTTCGTCCTAGCCATTACCGGAACCAAACCCTCTTCTCCTCCTGTGCCAGAACGCCATTCACCATTGTTGCGGTGCGGCTGCTAGCTAAAACGGTTTATCCACTCCTCAGGCCAGCACCTGTTAAGCTAAAAGCTCTGCAAGCTGCGGACACCTCGTTTCCCCCGTTCACTATCACGGCATAAACAACAACCTCGGCGTGCCACACGTGGCGTATGCAAGTATATTAGACAATGTTTTTCTTTCCTGCCTTAGAAAAAATCATCCTCAAGGATAAAATATTCAGATCAATTCTAAAATTATTTTTTTAATTTTAAATAACATGTCAAATGTACGTACTGACTTAATCAATTTTATTCGCTTAATTTTTCAAAATAATCTTGATTTCAGCCTTATGTGCATATATAGCCGTGTGGATAGTTGAACTAATTTCAAAAATAATACTAAGGTTTCTTTGCATCGGAAAAATCAAAAGACAAAGTGTAACACCGCCCAACACAATAATGTCGAGAAATTCTGGACAGAAACTAAAATGAGTATAATTTCTTCTACGTTATTTGAATGAAGAATATCACGTAGTATATAAAACCTCTTAGACTTCTGCTAAAAATCTCATATTTCGTGTTGATATGTATCTCGGTAAGAACCAAAGTGTATACCTGGTTCCCGAGAAGAAAGAAAAAAATAACGCTGTGATCTGAAAAAATCTAAATTGTATGCGTCAGCGTACAAATCCCAGTGTAGATATTAATATTCCGTATAGCCAGGGTCGGAAAACACAGAAGCGAGATCGCCCCGAAGCCTGGAGGGCTGGCAGCGCGAATTCAAACTTCCGGGAATCTCGCATTGTTTTTTCTCGCTTTTTGTTCCCTGCTCTCTTATTTCCAAAATTTAACACTCCGGTATATATACTGCAGCAATTTAAGTTACGCTTAACTACACTTCGCCAAAGTTACAATTTCATCGCCACCCTCTTTTGCTCTGGACCTCGGTGTTGGCCAACCCGACGACCCGGGCTGAGGAAGGGTCGAAAGGCAAGCCAAAAAGCGGCGATGAAGAAGGGAAAAGAGAACAGATTCGAAAGACCCAAAGCCCCACGAACGCATGAACAGGCGTTAATTAACGGTGTTAGTATTTCCCGGCAAATGTTACGTTACAAATGGAAAAGCCGTTTACGAAATTGGGGAGGCAAAGAGTATACGGCCTATGCGACTCCTCGTGAACGCGTTTCAATGTTTGCCGTATTTAACGCAGCTGTCGAGCTCTTTTTCGAAACACCGGGAGAATATCTGGTCCGAGATATATCGAGAGATTCTCCTGGAAGAACCTGCTCGTAGCGCGCGCGATTCAACTTGCTTAATTTTGATTGGCTGACATCCGTGCTCGCAACCTGAGGCAAACCTTTGCTGATAAAAACAAATTCCCTAGAATAGACATTATTCAGTCCTTAGCTATTTTCATTTTTTGTCACTACCGGAAAATATAGTTCTAAATGCAAAATGAGTTTTCTAATTGTCACCAGAAGGGTCTAGTACGCTGTATTCTTTCTTTTCGATATGCTCATTCGTAATAAATTTTGTTGTTACAACTACTTTGATGATTCGATGTTGGTGAGACTATAAATCGTTGTTAAAGCCTATTGAAGTAAAAAAATGCAGTCAACTTGGATAAACTGATTTAATGTTGAGATAATCAGAAAGTGAAGTGTTGGCAACCCTAATTACACTAAAAACTTATTTTTATCACAATTTCTTATAGTTTCAACAATATTTTGTTATGTCCAGGGTAGTGGATAAATATTATACAACCGTTTTATTGTGGTTAACATTTAAGTAGATATTTATTAATGAGTTGGTCACGTCGGTAATGTAGTATACTATAATTTAACGTGTTATTGTAACAATGCCCATTACCCCAATATAGATTTTCGCGATTTCAGGTCTTCGGAATTATCTCCAACCATTTTCAAATGAATTTTTTGCGTTTGTATGATCACTTTTTAGTCCGATAGAATTATTCAAATTTGCTAAACGATTCAACTGAGATAATTATCTAACGCATTGACGATTCTCCGTTTATCAAAAAATGCGTTTTTCTCATATAATTTCTACAGCAAATATTTGTCCCGAGAAATATGTATATTCGGTCGCTTTATCCAGAAAGGTTTGTGACTTTCACCCCCAAACTTTTTTTGGAAAGCCTTCGAGATCCTGAACTACTGGCATCTAAAAAATAACACTTATGGTGCTTTAAAATTTTTGAAAACTGTAGATTTCGCATATAAATAATTGGAAAAAAATATACGAACATCCAAAGATGTTTCTTTTACCTAGGAATCTACGAAGAAAATAAGGAAAAAAATTAGGTTTGAAAGTAACGTAATCTTTCCAATTTTGAGAAATTGTACGTCGCATTGAAAAACGTGGCAGCTGACCACTTTGATGGCGGAAGATGAATCCTCAGTGACGTAAACGCCCCTCTGGCAGACCGCCCTGTAATCAAGGTGAATATTCCTCCGGTGTAGGATTACCTCAGGCCAAGGGATTACAAACACCCCCGGTAACATTTAAAGCAAAGAGCAACGTCGTTACGGTAGATGCCAGTGATTAATCCGACCAAAAATATATGTATACGTTGTAAAAATCCGTGCGAACTTGATCAATGCGAACAATGAAACCAATGCTAGTCTTAATTTTTTCTCGATTACCAAACCCCCAGATTTTTTCATCCCTCTCTGTTTTTCCAACCATTTACGAGATAAGCTAAACTTTAGTGGCTATATTGTAAAAACATGTCGATAACACTGCTCTTTTACGATCGTCGCTAAAAAACAATGGGTGATAAATTTTTGGAAAGTATTGATGAGAAAATGTGTGGATTTG
Organism: Diprion similis; assembly: GCF_021155765.1. Lineage (NCBI taxonomy): Eukaryota > Metazoa > Arthropoda > Insecta > Hymenoptera > Diprionidae > Diprion > Diprion similis. Next base: position 4,520,364 of record NC_060116.1, on the reverse strand, counting down.
GCTGTGAGATTATTCCGTAATATGTTTTTTCTAGTAAATTTTGGATGAAGTCACGTAAAAAATGACAAAATATATTCCGTTGTGGTTGCAGGTTCAGCTTAAAAAAATAAGAGTAACTCCAAGTGCTACAGACTTTTTGCTCCCCTCGAGCAAATATCTGTAATATGATTACCTATTTTCACTTTGAATGATTTTTTCAAGTTTTTTACCAATAATGTGCAACTCGACTTGTCTCTTCGTATAGCTGTATCTATAAGACCTTGAATGAAATATTCCACCGTTGAGCTAGTGAAAATCGTAGGAATAAAGAATGGGAAAAAACGCGAGAGGAGATGGAGAGAAGGGAAAAATCCTGTGGCAGTACTTAGGAGGTTCCGAGAGGAAGAGAAACGTGACGCTATTAACGTCAGTGGAAATAACACGCAAAAGTATGACAAATGTCTGGGCAATGCGTGCAAAAGTTTGTTGTACACTTTTTTCTCTCTTCTCTTCTTATTTCCGCCGAGGATGTTGGTGCGAAGCAGAGTTTTGGTAAGAGGAAGGCTCTCAACGACTTTGCGTCTCTTTTTAAACTCCCCTCAAGTCTTAAATCTCATCTCATTTCTCAGCCACCTACACTCGAGGGCACGGAACCAGCTATAAATATTGGACTCACCTTATACCCCCTATATGGCGGATTCTCTGCCCCCACATTCGGTGCTCGGTTTGATTAATACGCGTTAGGTCTTTGAGCCGCGTCCTCCGGAAGACGTGAAGCGATTGAAGCAAAACCGTTTACCAAGATTTAGACCCACGATAACGAAATCCGCCTGCATTCATGCAATATAGGTGACACGATAACGAAATCCGCCTGCATTTATGCAATACAAGTGACACGATAACGAAATCCGCCTGCATTTATGCAATTCGGGTAAACAATTTAACAATATCTGCCTACATTTTGGCAACTGAGAATACATTTTACCGATCATCATTTGTCTCGTTGTTCAGGATTGGCCAGATACTCTGCACTATAGCCAATGGTGAATAATGAGACATTTGTCGATCGGTAAAATTTATCCTAAATTACTGGTAACACACGGACGTAGCTCTTTCGTCGAAACGCTTACAAAAAGTTGTGAATATATTATGTACGTGAAATACAAAAAATGATGAACAAAAAATATTGACGTATTTGGACGTTGCATACAGGTTTTACAAAGGTTTTTCCTCATAAGTTGATCTCTTCCATGATACTGAACGTTGACTTATACGTGATAACTTACTTTACCGTAAGGGATCATCAATTTTAAACAGCTTTCATAAAACCAATAAGACACCCTCCCGTACGTTTGATGTAGTAGAACTGATCAACGGTTATTCAGATTCTTGGAAAAATCTAGGCACTACGGTACTTTGAAATTTAAAAGTATGTCTAATCACAAAATAAATCTTGATCAAAGCTCAAAGTAAATTGCTCAACACTTATACGTTCAGCTCGCAACACAGATCGTTGAAATTGTTTTCCAATAACGCAACCTATTCCCTTTTATTTTTAATTAAAGGGAGATATTATTATAATGTACACCCGCTTACACAAGATTGGAAATTCCATTCCACAAAATATTATACTTATCGTTTTATGAAGCTCCGTTATATCATCTCGAGAATAATTCGCAGAACGAAACGAATAAAATTAACAATTGCAAACCAACAAATGGTCATCCAGTCTCTAATAAAACTTTCTCGTACCACAAACACGTATTAAATTGAAGGGTTATTCAACAGACTAGATACGTAAATGAAAAAAAAAGCTCTTGCAGAACAAGTGTTTATTCTTGACCTCGATGCATGTTAGTTTTATTGGAAATATAGGTCAGAGGGACGACAATTAAAGTTGAAGTTTCGGTCCAAGTGAGGACCCAGAACGTGTATTTTGAACCATCTTCCATACAAAATAAAACAATTCTTACGTTAACTAATGACCATATATGCGGTGGTTTCTTGTTGAAACTTATACGATCCTGGAACTGTGGTGAAATTAACTTGTATATAGGACATACATATTATTGTTAACAATATCATTGGTACCGACAAAAATAGGATGTTTTTTTATTTTCAATATACAAAATTTGTTTGTGTTTTTCACAAAATTTCTGCTACTGTATTGGATGCCATAGTTCTTTGAAGAAGATGTGAATACGAACGGGTTTACCTTATAACCTCGCGTTCTAGGAGCTTTCATCATTTTCGAAACTGTTTTACCACCGACAGAAAGTGTCAGACGGGCTCGTAAATTTCAATGATTTTACGATTCGGCTCCTTGAACGACCTGTGACTGCAAAATTCCGTCGTCATTCGGGAGAAAGTCTCGCTTCCTTTTTTTTCTATGTAAATTTAATGCGTCGCATATAAGTGAAAGAAAAGTATTAAGAAACGAGGAGAATGGAGCATGCATGCATACGTATTCTGCAAAAGACATTTATCCCTCGCATCGTTGACCATTTCTATACAGACGGGGCATGTTCGACGCGAATTGAGGCGATTTCGCATCAACCACCGTTGCAACAGAATCGCAAGGTCTGCGTACAAATTCCCTGCAATGCAGCTATTCGAACCGATGAAATATTCCCATTTTACACCATCATGGATGAACGCATTCCTGCAGGTATACACTTGAAGTGGAGGATTACATGAACGGTGCATTATCAAATCGAAACTGGCGAACATTTCATCATCAGATTAAACCGCTAAAGCCTGCAACTGCATAAACCAGATGCTTTAATCTCTTATACAATCGATTACACAAAATATATTCGAACATGGATGCAGTGACGAAAACATTTAATCCGATAATTATCCTCCCTGATACAGATAGCAACCCCTGCGATTGACGTTATTGTTGCAGAGTGAATATTGCTACACTTGGAAAATTGTAATTTCGTTTCGATAAAATGTGAGGTTCCTGTTTGCAGCTTTTTACACATTGTTAGCAGGCACGTTAGTACGTCGCGAAAAGCTTGACGTACATCTTGGTTTTTAAATTAATTTCGAGTCCACCGAGAAGGATATTAGTTTTAATTATCCATTCGTTATTTCGCCGTAATTGTTACGCTTCCGGCACACCGTGGTGCTCTGGTTTCTACTGCTACTCGGTGGTTTACTGCTCCTCAGCGTCGTCAGCTGCTCGGTGCACCACGTAAATCACTCGAGTAATTTCTGAGGAAACCCTGAAAACCAAGTAATTACATTTTTAACGTTTCAGGTACACAGCTACACTATATGTATATCCATTCGAAGCAGCGATGGTCGTTAAACTTAATTTGATTGATTGAATTTAAAAACGAGAGCCAGGAAACACCATTTGAAAGTGGAAATCGTACACATTTAAAGGCTGATATGATTGACACTTTGAATTCACAATCAGCGCGGCGAATTAAGGGTCGTGCGGATTGTCATGCATATATATATATATAGTATATATATATAATATATAATACATACGGAATTGGAGAGGATTTTCCTCCGACAAATTTGAGAGAACTCCCGGCTTGTTCAATCAGACGTAAATTGAAAAACAACAGATTAAACGGGGCTCGACCGATTAACCCTCCGGCAAGAAGCACGAAGTCGTCTTCTGTAGGGTGAATTGCACGTAGGTACACGTTATAGGCGCGTGCTATACGCAAGCCGTTTGTTAAACAAACGAAGGCTCCAGGCCAATTTTCTTTACCCCATGAAATATTGCCACGGTATTCGCTAAAGCGCACAGAGTTATAGTCGTCGTTAAGGTTTATGTTGGTATGCAAGAGGGGAAAAAGTGCGCCTTGGTATATACATACGTATGATAAAAAATTACAGCTGAACGTTACAATGCAGTTTTCCTGACAAGGAAGCGCGTGTACTCAAGGATCATCCTAAAGGATACATCAAATGGTCTGGAAGGACAAACGTAAGAAGAAAGAAATTAATGTGATTTCTCAAAGGATATCTCATAGTTTTTTTGCATTCAATAACAAAAGAACAAAACAAAAAACTTATATGTCTCGGGAAAAACTACTGTTTAGAAAATTAACGCAGAGTTTATGCGTTGTTGAAAAGTAAATTGTTCTCATGAAAAATCTATCGCGGATAAACTTATCAAAAATAATTATTTTCTGACAAAATTAATGTTCCCGTTTCAAAAAACTTTTTCAACAATGCAACGCATGGCTGCAAGTGTTTTTTTTTTCATATGTTTGTTGTTCAAATGAGTTATTACTACAGGTTCCAAATTATGGCTGTGGAGAATTTTTATTTGTTTCTTTGTTTTGTTCCTGCTTTCGACCGCATTCTCTCGATATTTCCCTTCAACTTTTCTGACGAAAAAGAGAAAACGTAAATTCCGAAAATCTGTACTAGAAAAAAATCACAATTCTTTGAATGTGTATTTTACCGTTGGATGGAAAAGTGATTCCATGTGGCTGAACAGAGGCAAATTGTTGAAAATGGGCCCGTTAGCTGCAGAGAACGGGAAATGTTAGTTTAAATTAGCGGCCCTCGCGGATTCCCGCCTCGTTAGAGGTGTGCGATGACGCTTTAAAGTTCACCAGCCAGACCTCTGCAGGCCATTAGCTTACACCAGTAAACCTAATAGGCGTTATTCGGGATTAAAGGAGAACGAAACGTGTATTGCAATTTGCAATCGCAGTGATGAACCCGCGGTACGCTTGTTTCATGTTTTTTGACCCTCTTCACTTTTTACATTTCTTTCCACGAGATATTACAAATTCATGAAGGAAAGGGTTGAAGAACAATGGCGTTCGCCTACACCCCCAAACCGTCCCACGCTTCGTCCTCCGGACGTTATCGTATAATATGTATAGAATACAGATGACCTGTTTTTTAGACGTCAAAGCGCTAAATTACGAGCCTCTGTAGAAGAAAATTTGTTACTCTAGCACATTTTTTTTTTTATGTATATGTGTTCGACACGGTCCAGCTGCCAACGACGAGCTTTGAAAAACCGACGGTCACGGGGTCGCCCGTCATCATCAAAGATACGTTGAGGAAAAAAATTCTACTTTCGAATACCACGCGTGCAATGGCGACGTGTGTACAACGTAAAGTATACAACGTATGAACATATAGGTATAAGCGACAATTCCCAACCATCTCACTTCGCTTTTGCTTCATTCTACAAAAGTCGTCTAATTGCCTGCGAGTTTTAAAAGCAGTCTACCAATCAGTCAACGTTGTAACAACTTGGAGCTTTAGATGGCATATAATAAGCAAATTTTTTCTCATACTTGTCTTCCGTAAGTATATAAGAATACTTTTATTTTCAAAGTTGGTATCGATAATTTTTCGTCGATTTGGGTGAAAAACATGTGTCTCTCTTTAATTTTTGGCCTTAGATTGTGTAAAAAAAAAAATATTGTTTTGTATAATTATTCTCACATTACGAGAAAAACTCCAATTTTGAAGTAAAACAAATTCAATTTCTGAAAAATGTTTCTTTATTCAAATACAGGCATTTTGAGTCAATATTTTCATTTTAAAGCGAACGGGTTGATCGCTTGAACAGCTGACACCAGATCGTTTTCTGACCACACTGCTAATTTCGGAGGCAAACTTTGATACAAGAAATAGGAGAATAATAAAGCCTATAATTAGATTTGGTAGGGCTTAATAACCGCCGACCATGTATATATGAAAAAAAAAAAAAAATTAAATATATTTGGACCACGATACGTTATTCACATATTCAAGTTCATGGAAGCATGTATGACATAGTAAAGATACAGGCTACGATTTCTGATAGCTAAGTGTAATATTGCAAAAAGATACTTACTTGTTAGGACTGATTTTTAATGATAAATTGCTATAGCGTAGCTGCGTCTGACGATGGATCACGCAAGATTGTATTACCCGAAAGGCCTTATTAGCCGCAGGTACCTTATACATTCAGGATTTGCCGGCGAGCAGTTGAAACGTGGAGAATCGAGATTGCGTTAAAACTTTCAGAAGACCCTCATCAGAAAATGACTACTCTAGGTGGCAATCTTGCTGAGTACATATATGTATACACTTGTTAGAGATTCCCGCCACGCGCACTTCCCGCCGGCAAAAGATACGCCGCGTCGCGGGGATAGAAGAAGGGTCGGGGTCCAAGGGTAACGAGATTTTCTGGAAGCTGCCGTCCGTGCGTGTAAAAAGAGAAAGACCAAACCTAGGGTGAAAAAAAATGGGAAAAGGAAAACCGGGAAAGAGGAAGTGGCAGAGGACGAGAACAAGTGAGGGAAGAGGAAGCCATCAACCCTTTACGCATGCCATACGTGTGCATACCTAGTACCTTCGGCATATACAGGTGGCATACGACATATAACGATCGGCCTGCTCATTGCTAACCATGGTGAACGACTCGATAACGAGTCGAAGACCATAAAATTGTTACAGCAACGAAAGATCAATCAAACTAGTTTAGTGTTCTACGACCGTCGACGCGGCTGATTTTTACCGGGTTAAATCGTGTCCTGAATGTGTACTTTTCAGGTATCGCTATCGATGAATTCGATCGTTAAATTCCAGCGATGGTAAAAATTCTAACCATTTTCTACGGCTCCGAATTCGTGATTACTTCTCCGGAATTGAATTACGATACGTGCGGCTGTATATTCGAGGGACATAATATTACAATGCAGCACTGTCTCGGTATTATTAAATGACGGAAATTGCATCTCGAATAACACATTACTTCTTCGGTATGAGATGAAGTATGATGAGACTCTCGGAGACTTTATTCTGGCGCTTCTTGATAGTGGAAAACCGGCGATAAATCGTTAAATTGTTGCAGGGATGACAGTTGATGAAGCGTGGTTAGGTATGTTGGGTACGAAAAATTTCCATCTCACCGCGACGTTACCAGAGAGAGAGAGAGAGAGAGTCTGCAAGTAGCCCAGAGTGACTAATCGTCAAGGAGCTTATTAAAACATAGCGCCACGCGTCGCTGGCTTGAAGGACTTGAAAAATTTCCTCGACGAAAGAATTAACTGAGAAAGATGATGCGGACATACCACGAGCTTCAATAGTATGTACTTCAAGTACTCTTTCAACGAGACCATGCGATAGAACCACAACAGCAGGCTTTGAAAAGCGCAACAACTTTCACGTTCCGTCTGCTCGGGTACGTTGGATACAGTTTTAGACGAAGGTTATTTATTAAAAGTTATTTTTGACATTTACGTCATGCTTTGTATAATTGAGCATAATTGATCGGGTCAATTGTGTCAATGTATTTCAATATGGTATCAAATGAATTACTAACAGCGCTGGATGCACAAGCCTGAAATAAGAACATTAACCAGGATTTTTCCTGTATCTTTTAACAGGAATTCCCCCGACACGATTCCGAACACGAAACGTGGACGGGAATTTTGCAGACAGTATCGACCCTGTTCTACATGGTCTAAAAATCCCCTGTGCACAGATATCCTCCTGTCCTTTTATTGGACCAGTTTGAGTCCGTTTACCGATGGTTTTGACCTACACTTGCCTCTAGAACCCCGTCAAAACAAACTTCAACGATGTCCTCGGAGACCAGGGAAAAGCTTGCAGACTTTGTGAACAAACGTGTGCAAAAAAATATAGAAATTCCTTCATTTTATTCTCCCATTATCCCCAGCCCATCGGCCAAATTTGTTATGTCTAACATTACGAGCCCCGAAACGTTTACAAGATCTATTCAAACTTTTGCGATATTAGTTCTATGGTTATATTAAAAACAGATTAATATCGAGTCACGGAAATTTGAGGAATTAATTCTAGTATCTAATGCATTTGGTTTTTTCTCTCCACAATTAACCAATGTGCTGATGAAAACGTTGTACAAATGTACGTAATATTTTGTAATTAAATGGTCGCCTGTGTGCAGGCTCGACGTGTATCGCGTGAGTATCAAGATATCAGGACGAAGAGCAAAAACGAAGAAAAGAAAAAATACGACCAACAAAAAAGGGAAAAGAGAAAAGGATGAAAAAAAGTGAGAAATGAAACAAATCACAAGTCCACTACAGAGCATAAATCGTGAAGCGATTTCTAGACGGAGCGAAACGTTGGCTAGGGGCTCATCGTGAGGGATTACATCTGTCTTCCGAAAGCTCAGGTTTGTGTAGCTTGATCGTCGTAGGTTCGTTGTTGTTTGGGATGGCCCACCGTTTATACATACATATGCTGGACCGAATAATAGGGTGATAAGTCGCTATTCTGCAAATCCTCCTTTCTACACTAATGAAATGCAAAACGATATCCATAATTTATATCGCTTGCCGCATCGGGCTTATAAACATTTGCATATCTATTATATGTACATGTATTAATGTACGTGAAACTGTGTGTAACTCCAGCCCTGTATTGATTATTAGTCCTAGATGGGACACATGTTTAATGGAGGCGTGGGGGTGACAGGAAAATTGATTTTGCCTTTTTACCTTTCTTAGAAATTTCTGTACATCACTGACAAGAGTGAAGTAAAGTATATTTGGTAAATCTTTATCTTGGCTAAAGTTGGTTCAGTCACGTTCCTGTGTAATTATTTTCTGACAAAAACGAGCTTTTTCGAGTGTTAGAAAATATCTGTAACGTTATACCAACAAGTAAGGGTTCAAGTTTTCTTGAAAACAGTTCAGTTTATGGGTCGTCATCAATTGATCGTTAGTTAGGTATACTATAGAAATCAATATATTTTTATATGTACCTTCGTTATTAGTTGTGTACAGTGAAGTTGCGCATTTTGATGTACAGGTAGTATAATTGAGGTGTATTTTTTGTGCAGGAAGAATACTGTACTTCGTCCAGCTGACGGTGGTTTTATAATCCCTTGGAACACGACGAGGTCTGCTGAGTAATAGTATCGTACAAGATAATTATTCCAGTGAATACCGGCGCATGTTGTAAACTTGGGAAATCATCGAGTATCCAGAACTTTGAAGAATATAACAAACTGAAATTTAGCTGCTCCATAACTTGCGGTATATGTACCCATCCAGTCCCGCTACCTACTTGCCAAATAAATTACCAACCTCCCTGAAGTAAGCTTGCTACGTACCCGCAACGAACGGATAACCAGCACGCGAGAAGGTGGATGAAGCCAAAAAAAAGTCGGACGAAGAGGACGGTCCTGCAGGTGCGGAGTTCGAGACTCGGAGAGTACGTAGATATCGGTTTAAATCACAGCCCACAAGCCAAAGCTACTAACAGATGCATGAACGTGCTTCTCTCCGTGGAAACGGGATTATAATTGGGGCACCGTTCGTTTATTCCATTTTCCATTTCACACGAAGCCACTTTTTTCTACTTCCTTTCCATTCCCATGTTTATTTTTTCCTTTTTTCATTTTCCTCTCTCTTCGACCTCGCGCAAAGTCGAATTCGTTGTTAATCAAGAAGAGATTCTCTTAATTAAACAATATTAACTTTAATCGAACATTTCCTGATTGGAAAGGGAATCTTTTATTCAGCACCAACGACAGCTATATCTATGTTTGCTCTCGATTCTTTCATTTCACGTTTCATCGGACCGAATCTTCGATTGTTGCGACAAAAGTACGTATTATTTTTTTATAGAACTGCAGCGTCTATATATATAATATACATTGAAATAATCTTACTCCATTGTATCTAACTTCACGCGGCTCTGTGCTGTTTAAACAAAAATTAACTTGACCTTTTATTTAATGAAATTAATTAATTAAAATAATAAATGATTCATTAATTTGACCTTTTATTTAATGAAATTTATTATGCCCAACTGATGTAGGAGTGTAGTTAAATGAATTTGGTGCACACATTTCATGAATATAAATATTTATTTAAAATAACAAATTACCTTCTATAAATATTACAAAAAAATCCGATTTCCAATGTATGCAGAAATGTAAGCTGTGACTATTAGCTTTATAGATGTGCCAGCATCCTCGTTAATTGTCTTACCTCGTTTAAAGTCTGTCAGCTTTCCTTAATTCCATTGCAAAAATCTCACTATCAAAGATATTTGAATGCGTATAAATTGTAAATCTGCATAACCACTGTGAATAAGTAAGCAGCGCATGATAAGGTCTACTATTCTCCGCTATATACCAACGGATGGTAATGCATTTCAATTGTTGGTAACAGTAACTTGCCTCGTGAACAAAACGATTGCGGAATACTGAGCGAGAAATTAGCCGTATTGACTAAGGGTGGATTTTCATGGTCGTGAAATTGACGCGACGGCAACTCGATACAGCGTTGCCATGCCGTAGGCGGGTAAGGTCGCTCGTGAAAATGGATACCGACGTAAAGGCAAAATGCTATGCGTCGAAACCGGGGTGGTTAGGTTAATGTATCTCAATTACATTTCTATTAGAAATATTCAAGAATCTAGATTGTTCGTTAGAAGTGTGAAACAATTGAGAGAATGAAAAAGCGAAATAAAGTAGGTGATGGCGTATTCTGACTGCGCGCAATTGATTCCTCTTGCAAAATAACATCGGTATGGTGCGGTACAAAGTCGATTCCAGCATTTTTCAAAATTGTCATAATTTCCGGAAAACATCCAAAGGAGTCAGTCGTACTCTTTTCACAATTTTTTGGCAGAAAACGTTTCATCTCTGATACTATTCGTACAACTTTTCCGCGACTAATCGTACCTCAGGGATTCCAGGAAATGCGTTTGAATCGTCGTGGGACCATCAGCCGAAAAAAAATATGAGAAAATTTTGGAAAATTCTTTTATTTATTCGCGTCAATCCAGGTTACGTAAAACACGAATAGAACGATATCGTACACAATATAGCATATTTTACGGAGATGCGTTGCGCTTTTACGCAAGCCGGAACTTGAACTGTGCTTGCGAACTATGACAATGACTATTTAGCATAGTATTTTTCTTATTCTGCATGGGTTCAGAAATATTACACTCCTGTGTCCTGTTTTAAAATACAGAATTATTCTGTAAGATTTGATCATACTTTTGCATTTCTTTTTGTCTTTCACTTTTCTACTACTTGGTAACGTGTTTTGTACAGCTACACACTGACACACAAACACTTGTACTACAATTAAGCCATATTGAATAAAGAGTTTAAACTTGGTATATATGGATTTGTGATTTTTCTTCGATTCATTTCGGAATATCTGTAAACATTTGACGTGTATTCGTTGTAACTTCTGGTCCATTCTTGAGACAGGCTGTCGTTAGTTTTTTGGCAATGTTGAACCCAGGAGTTTGAAAGCAGGAAGAGATTTGAACCAGTCTTCGTGGTCTAATTGGACCCGTGAAAATGTGGAGAGGACATCGTAATTATCGCTGGATCGGAAGATAGAGCCATATTCTTGAAAATCTCCGACACTTCTCGTCTGTTGCTCGCAGCGTATTGGGACTGCGCGCAATCGAATCTGATGGCAGAATTACGGTACGAGAAAGTGCCACAAAATTAAATTCTGTTTTTTCATATTCATCACAATTTTCATCAGTAATCCAGAGGGGTTAGACTTCCTTTTTTCGTGATTTTCGGAATCGAAAATTTTTCGTCTCGGATCCGATTAGTATGACCCTTTCTGGAATATTTGGACGCCCAGGAACTCACAAAACACAGCAAAAAAAGCAAATGACCAGTAGCAGACAAATGACGACGCAAGGACCGGCAGCAAAAAAAATTAATAGGATGCGTCTTTCGGTTTTTGTCTGTGACTCTTAATCCCTTGCTCGCAGCGTATTGGGACTGCGCTCAATCGATTTCTCTCGCAAAATTACGTCGGAATAGTGTCCTGAAGAATTAATTGTAGCACTCTTCAAAGTCGTCGAAATTTTCGCCAGAAATCCAAAGGGGTTGAAGGTTGAAGGTTGAAGGTATTTATTGATATTTCCATTACAATATTGGAAAAACTGGTAGCACCAAAGAAACGAAATGTATTACAAGAGAGTACAAGCACAAACTTATACAAATTACATTGAAACTAAAGTCCAATTAAGGCTATGGCTAAAACTAAAACTAAAACTAAAGATACAAGTACAGTTAACTCGAACCGGTGCGTACAGAAAGGAATGCAAAAAGAAGAGAGTTTGAAGAAAGGACAAGGCCCCTAGACACTGTTACAATACGGAACGAGACGCTTCAGTCTGAAAGAGATGCAGGTAGAGACCACGCTTGAAGGCGGGAAGATCAGAAGAAGATCGAAGCTCAGCTGGCAGGGAATTCCAATGACGACTGCCAGCAACCGTCAAAGAGTTGCGGAAAGCCTCAGACCGCGGAGGAGGCGGCATAAGCTCCCCCCAATGACGGAAAGCAGTGCCGTAAGCTCCGATCTCGCGTGTAGTGAACAATTCAGCCAAATACGCCTTACTTTTAGGTTAGCCTTACTTTTTTTGCGATTTTCGGAGCCGAAAATTTTCGGTTTTCGAATTGATTTGTATGACCGTTCCTTGGCTAATCGGAACCCCAGGAACTCGAAAAAACACATTGAAAAAAGCGTAGGACCAGCAGCAGAGAAATGACGACGAAAATCTGCAGTTTTTTGGCTGTAACTTTTGATCCGTTGCTCGCAGCGTATTGGGACTGCGCTCAATGGGTTTCTCTCGCAAAATTACGTCGGAATAGTGCCCTAAAGAATTAATTGCAGCACTTTTCAAAGTCGTCGAAATTTTCGCAAAAAATCCAAAGGGGTTAGCCTTGCTTTTTTGCCGATTTTCGGAGCCGAGAATTTTCGGTTTTCGAATCGATTTGTATGACCGTTTCTTGGCTAATTGGAACCCCAGGAACTCAAAAAACACATTAAAAAGAGCGTAGGACCAGCAGCAAAAAAATGACGACGAAAATCTGCAGTTTTTTGGCTGTAACTTTTGATCCGTTGCTCGCAGCGTATTGGGACTGCGCTCAATGGATTTCTCTCGCAAAATTACGTCGGAATAGTGCCCTAAAGAATTAATTGCAGCACTTTTCAAAGTCGTCGAAATTTTCGCAAACAATCCAAAGGGGTTAGCCTTACTTTTTTTCCGATTTTCGGAGCCAAAAATTTTCGGTTTTCGAATTGATTTGTATGACCGTTTCTAGGCTAATTGGAACCCCAGGAACTCAAAAAACACATTAAAAAAAGCGTAGGACCAGCAGCAGAGATATGACGACGAAAATCTGCAGTTTTTTGGCTGTAACTTTTGATCCGTTGCTCGCAGCGTATTAAGACTGCGCTCAATGGATTTCTCTCGCAAAATTACGTCGGAATAGTGCCCTAAAGAATTAATTGCAGCACTTTTCAAAGTCGTCGAAATTTTCGCAAAAAATCCAAAGGGGTTAGCCTTACTTTTTGTTCCGATTTTCGGAGCCGAAAATTTTCGGTTTTCGAATTGATTTGTATGACCGTTTCTAGGCTAATTGGAACCCCAGAAACTCAAAAAACACATTAAAAAAAGCGTAGGACCAGCAGCAGAGAAATGACGACGAACATTTGCAGTTTTTTGGCTGTAACTTTTGATCCGTTGCTCGCAGCGTATTGGGACTGCGCTCAATGGATTTCTCTCGCAAAATTACGTCGGAATAGTGCCCCAAAGAATTAATTGCAGCACTTTTCAAAGTCGTCGAAATTTTCGCAAAAAATCCAAAGGGGTTAGCTTTACTTTTTTTCCGATTTTCGGAGCTGAAAATTTTCGGTTTTCGAATTGATTTGTATGACCGTTTCTTGGCTAATTGGAACCCCAGGAACTCGGAAAACACATTCAAAAAAGCGTAGGACCAGCAGCAGAGAAATGACGACGAAAATCTGCAGTTTTTTGGCTGTAACTTTTGATCCGTTGCTCGCAGCGTATTGGGACTGCGCTCAATGGATTTCTCTCGCAAAATTACGTCGGAATAGTGCCCTAAAGAATTAATTGCAGCACTTTTCAAAGTCGTCGAAATTTTCGCAAAAAATCCAAAGGGGTTAGCCTTACTTTTTTTCCGATTTTCGGAGCCGAAAATTTTCGGTTTTTGAATTGATTTGTATGACCGTTTCTAGGCTAATTGGAACCCCAGGAACTCAAAAAACACATTAAAAAGAGCGTAGGACCAGCAGCAGAGAAATGACGACGAAAATTTGCAGTTTTTTGGCTGTAACTTTTGATCCGTTGCTCGCAGCGTATTGGGACTGCGCTCAATGGATTTCTCTCGCAAAATTACGTCGGAATAGTGCCCTAAAGAAGTAATTGCAGCACTTTTCGAAGTCGTCGAAATTTTCGCAAAAAATCCAAAGGGGTTAGCCTTACTTTTTTGCCGATTTTCGGAGCCGAAAATTTTCGGTTTTCGAATCGATTTGTATGACCGTTTCTTGGCTAATTAGAACCCCAGGAACTCAAAAAACACATTAAAAAAAGCGTAGGACCAGCAGCGGAGAAATGACGACGAAAATTTGCAGTTTTTTGGCTGTAACTTTTGATCCGTTGCTCGCAGCGTATTGGGACTGCGCTCAATGGATTTCTCTCGCAAAATTACGTCGGAATAGTGCCCTAAAGAAGTAATTGCAGCACTTTTCGAAGTCGTCGAAATTTTCGCAAAAAATCCAAAGGGGTTAGCCTTACTTTTTTGCCGATTTTCGGAGCCGAAAATTTTCGGTTTTCGAATCGATTTGTATGACCGTTTTTTGGCTAATTGGAACCCCGGGAACTCAAAAAACACATTAAAAAAAGCGTAGGACCAGCAGCAGAGAAATGACGACGAAAATTTGCAGTTTTTTGGCTGTAACTTTTGATCCGTTGCTCGCAGCGTATTGGGACTGCGCTCAATGGATTTCTCTCGCAAAATTACGTCGGAATAGTGCCCTAAAGAATTAATTGCAGCACTTTTCAAAGTCGTCGAAATTTTCGCAAAAAATCCAAAGGGGTTAGCCTTACTTTTTTTCCGATTTTCGGAGCCAAAAATTTTCGGTTTTCGAATTGATTTGTATGACCGTTTCTAGGCTAATTGGAACCCCAGGAACTCAAAAAACACATTAAAAAAAGCGTAGGACCAGCAGCAGAGATATGACGACGAAAATCTGCAGTTTTTTGGCTGTAACTTTTGATCCGTTGCTCGCAGCGTATTGGGACTGCGCTCAATGGATTTCTCTCGCAAAATTACGTCGGAATAGTGCCCTGAAGAATTAATTGCAGCACTTTTCAAAGTCGTCGAAATTTTCGCAAAAAATCCAAAGGGGTTAGCCTTACTTTTTGTTCCGATTTTCGGAGCCGAAAATTTTCGGTTTTCGAATTGATTTGTATGACCGTTTCTAGGCTAATTGGAACCCCAGAAACTCAAAAAACACATTAAAAAAAGCGTAGGACCAGCAGCAGAGAAATGACGACGAACATTTGCAGTTTTTTGGCTGTAACTTTTGATCCGTTGCTCGCAGCGTATTGGGACTGCGCTCAATGGATTTCTCTCGCAAAATTACGTCGGAATAGTGCCCCAAAGAATTAATTGCAGCACTTTTCAAAGTCGTCGAAATTTTCGCAAAAAATCCAAAGGGGTTAGCTTTACTTTTTTTCCGATTTTCGGAGCTGAAAATTTTCGGTTTTCGAATTGATTTGTATGACCGTTTCTTGGCTAATTGGAACCCCAGGAACTCGGAAAACACATTCAAAAAAGCGTAGGACCAGCAGCAGAGAAATGACGACGAAAATCTGCAGTTTTTTGGCTGTAACTTTTGATCCGTTGCTCGCAGCGTATTGGGACTGCGCTCAATGGATTTCTCTCGCAAAATTACGTCGGAATAGTGCCCTAAAGAATTAATTGCAGCACTTTTCAAAGTCGTCGAAATTTTCGCAAAAAATCCAAAGGGGTTAGCCTTACTTTTTTTCCGATTTTCGGAGCCGAAAATTTTCGGTTTTTGAATTGATTTGTATGACCGTTTCTAGGCTAATTGGAACCCCAGGAACTCAAAAAACACATTAAAAAGAGCGTAGGACCAGCAGCAGAGAAATGACGACGAAAATTTGCAGTTTTTTGGCTGTAACTTTTGATCCGTTGCTCGCAGCGTATTGGGACTGCGCTCAATGGATTTCTCTCGCAAAATTACGTCGGAATAGTGCCCTAAAGAAGTAATTGCAGCACTTTTCGAAGTCGTCGAAATTTTCGCAAAAAATCCAAAGGGGTTAGCCTTACTTTTTTGCCGATTTTCGGAGCCGAAAATTTTCGGTTTTCGAATCGATTTGTATGATCGTTTCTTGGCTAATTAGAACCCCAGGAACTCAAAAAACACATTAAAAAAAGCGTAGGACCAGCAGCGGAGAAATGACGACGAAAATTTGCAGTTTTTTGGCTGTAACTTTTGATCCGTTGCTCGCAGCGTATTGGGACTGCGCTCAATGGATTTCTCTCGCAAAATTACGTCGGAATAGTGCCCTAAAGAAGTAATTGCAGCACTTTTCGAAGTCGTCGAAATTTTCGCAGAAAATCCAAAGGGGTTAGCCTTACTTTTTTGCCGATTTTCGGAGCCGAAAATTTTCGGTTTTCGAATCGATTTGTATGACCGTTTTTTGGCTAATTGGAACCCCGGGAACTCGAAAAACACATTAAAAAAAGCGTAGGACCAGCAGCAGAGAAATGACGACGAAAATTTGCAGTTTTTTGGCTGTAACTTTTGATCCGTTGCTCGCAGCGTATTGGGACTGCGCTCAATGGATTTCTCTCGCAAAATTACGTCGGAATAGTGCCCTAAAGAATTAATTGCAGCACTTTTCAAAGTCGTCGAAATTTTCGCAAAAAATCCAAAGGGGTTAGCCTTACTTTTTTTCCGATTTTCGGAGCCAAAAATTTTCGGTTTTCGAATTGATTTGTATGACCGTTTCTAGGCTAATTGGAACCCCAGGAACTCAAAAAACACATTAAAAAAAGCGTAGGACCAGCAGCAGAGATATGACGACGAAAATCTGCAGTTTTTTGGCTGTAACTTTTGATCCGTTGCTCGCAGCGTATTGGGACTGCGCTCAATGGATTTCTCTCGCAAAATTACGTCGGAATAGTGCCCTGAAGAATTAATTGCAGCACTTTTCAAAGTCGTCGAAATTTTCGCAAAAAATCCAAAGGGGTTAGCCTTACTTTTTGTTCCGATTTTCGGAGCCGAAAATTTTCGGTTTTCGAATTGATTTGTATGACCGTTTCTAGGCTAATTGGAACCCCAGAAACTCAAAAAACACATTAAAAAAAGCGTAGGACCAGCAGCAGAGAAATGACGACGAACATTTGCAGTTTTTTGGCTGTAACTTTTGATCCGTTGCTCGCAGCGTATTGGGACTGCGCTCAATGGATTTCTCTCGCAAAATTACGTCGGAATAGTGCCCCAAAGAATTAATTGCAGCACTTTTCAAAGTCGTCGAAATTTTCGCAAAAAATCCAAAGGGGTTAGCTTTACTTTTTTTCCGATTTTCGGAGCTGAAAATTTTCGGTTTTCGAATTGATTTGTATGACCGTTTCTTGGCTAATTGGAACCCCAGGAACTCAGAAAACACATTCAAAAAAGCGTAGGACCAGCAGCAGAGAAATGACGACGAAAATCTGCAGTTTTTTGGCTGTAACTTTTGATCCGTTGCTCGCAGCGTATTGGGACTGCGCTCAATGGATTTCTCTCGCAAAATTACGTCGGAATAGTGCCCTAAAGAATTAATTGCAACACTTTTCAAAGTCGTCGAAATTTTCGCGAAAAATCCAAAGGGGTTAGCCTTACTTTTTTTCCGATTTTCGGAGCCGAAAATTTTCGGTTTTCGAATTGATTTGTATGACCGTTTCTAGGCTAATTGGAACCCCAGGAACTCAAAAAACACATTAAAAAGAGCGTAGGACCAGCAGCAGAGAAATGACGACGAAAATTTGCAGTTTTTTGGCTGTAACTTTTGATCCGTTGCTCGCAGCGTATTGGGACTGCGCTCAATGGATTTCTCTCGCAAAATTACGTCGGAATAGTGCCCTGAAGAAGTAATTGCAGCACTTTTCGAAGTCGTCGAAATTTTCGCAAAAAATCCAAAGGGGTTAGCCTTACTTTTTCGCCGATTTTCGGAGCCGAAAATTTTCGGTTTTCGAATCGATTTGTATGACCGTTTCTTGGCTAATTAGAACCCCAGGAACTCAAAAAACACATTAAAAAAAGCGTAGGACCAGCAGCGGAGAAATGACGACGAAAATTTGCAGTTTTTTGGCTGTAACTTTTGATCCGTTGCTCGCAGCGTATTGGGACTGCGCTCATTGGATTTCTCTCGCAAAATTACGTCGGAATAGTGCCCTAAAGAATTAATTGCAGCACTTTTCAAAGTCGTCGAAATTTTCGCAAAAAATCCAAAGGGGTTAGCCTTACTTTTTTTCCGATTTTCTGAGCCGAAAATTTTCGGTTTTCGAATTGATTTGTATGACTGTTTCTTGGCTAATTGGAACCCCAGGAACTCAAAAAACACATTTAAAAAAGCGTAGGACCAGCAGCAGAGAAATGACGACGAACATTTGCAGTTTTTTGGCTGTAACTTTTGATCCGTTGCTCAGAGCGTATTGGGACTGCGCTCAATGGATTTCTCTCGCAAAATTACGTCGGAATAGTGCCCCAAAGAATTAATTGCAGCACTTTTCAAAGTCGTCGAAATTTTCGCAAAAAATCCAAAGGGGTTAGCCTTACTTTTTTTCCGATTTTCAGAGCCGAAAGATTTCGGTTTTCGAATTGATTTGTATGACCGTTTCTAGGCTAATTGGAACCCCAGGAACTCAAAAAACACATTAAAAAGAGCGTAGGACCAGCAGCAGAGAAATGACGACGAAAATTTGCAGTTTTTTGGCTGTAACTTTTGATCCGATGCTCGCAGCGTATTGGGACTGCGCTCAATGGATTTCTCTCGCAAAATTACGTCGGAATAGTGCCCTAAAGAAGTAATTGCAGCACTTTTCGAAGTCGTCGAAATTTTCGCAAAAAATCCAAAGGGGTTAGCCTTACTTTTTTGCCGATTTTCGGAGCCGAAAATTTTCGGTTTTCGAATCGATTTGTATGACCGTTTCTTGGCTAATTGGAACCCCAGGAACCCAAAAAACACATTAAAAAAAGCGTAGGACCAGCAGCAGAGAAATGACGACGAAAATTTGCAGTTTTTTGGCTGTAACTTTTGATCCGTTGCTCGCAACGTATTGGGACTGCGCTCAATGGATTTCTCTCGCAAAATTACGTCGGAATAGTGCCCTAAAGAATTAATTGCAGCACTTTTCAAAGTCGTCGAAATTTTCGCAAGAAATCCAAAGGGGTTAACCTTACTTTTTTTCCGATTTTCAGAGCCGAAAATTTTCGGTTCTCGAATTGATTTGTATGACTGTTTCTTGGCTAATTGGAACCCCAGGAACTCAAAAAACACATTTAAAAAAGCGTAGGACCAGCAGCAGAGAAATGACGACGAAAATCTGCAGTTTTTTGGCTGTAACTTTTGATCCGTTGCTCGCAGCGTATTGGGACTGCGCTCAATGGATTTCTCTCGCAAAATTACGTCGGAATAGTGCCCTAAAGAATTAATTGCAGCACTTTTCAAAGTCGTCGAAATTTTCGCAAAAAATCCAAAGGGGTTAGCCTTACTTTTTTGCCGATTTTCGGAGCCGAAAATTTTCGGTTTTCGAATCGATTTGTATGACTGTTTCTTGGCTAATTGGAACCCCAGGAACCCAAAAAACACATTAAAAAAAGCGTAGGACCAGCAGCAGAGAAATGACGACGAAAATTTGCAGTTTTTTGGCTGTAACTTTTGATCCGTTGCTCGCAACGTATTGGGACTGCGCTCAATGGATTTTTCTCGCAAAATTACGTCGGAATAGTGCCCTAAAGAATTAATTGCAGCACTTTTCAAAGTCGTCGAAATTTTCGCAAAAAATCCAAAGGGGTTAGCCTTACTTTTTTTCCGATTTTCGGAGCCGAAAATTTTCGGTTTTCGAATTGATTCGTATGACCGTTTCTTGGCTAATTGGAACCCCAGGAAATCAAAAAACACATTAAAAAAAGCGTTGGACCAGCAGCAGAGAAATGACGACGAAAATTTGCAGTTTTTTGGCTGTAACTTTTGATCCGTTGCTCGCAACGTATTGGGACTGCGCTCAATGGATTTCTCTCGCAAAATTACGTCGGAATAGTGCCCTAAAGAATTAATTGCAGCACTTTTCAAAGTCGTCGAAATTTTCGCAAAAAATCCAAAGGGGTTAGCCTTACTTTTTTTCCGATTTTCTGAGCCGAAAATTTTCGGTTTTCGAATTGATTTGTATGACTGTTTCTTGGCTAATTGGAACCCCAGGAACTCAAAAAACACATTTAAAAAAGCGTAGGACCAGCAGCAGAGAAATGACGACGAAAATTTGCAGTTTTTTGGCTGTAACTTTTGATCCGTTGCTCGCAACGTATTGGGACTGCGCTCAATGGATTTTTCTCGCAAAATTACGTCGGAATAGTGCCCTAAAGAATTAATTGCAGCACTTTTCAAAGTCGTCGAAATTTTCGCAAAAAATCCAAAGGGGTTAGCCTTACTTTTTTTCCGATTTTCGGAGCCGAAAATTTTCGGTTTTCGAATTGATTCGTATGACCGTTTCTTGGCTAATTGGAACCCCAGGAAATCAAAAAACACATTAAAAAAAGCGTTGGACCAGCAGCAGAGAAATGACGACGAAAATTTGCAGTTTTTTGGCTGTAACTTTTGATCCGTTGCTCGCAACGTATTGGGACTGCGCTCAATGGATTTCTCTCGCAAAATTACGTCGGAATAGTGCCCTAAAGAATTAATTGCAGCACTTTTCAAAGTCGTCGAAATTTTCGCAAAAAATCCAAAGGGGTTAGCCTTACTTTTTTTCCGATTTTCTGAGCCGAAAATTTTCGGTTTTCGAATTGATTTGTATGACTGTTTCTTGGCTAATTGGAACCCCAGGAACTCAAAAAACACATTTAAAAAAGCGTAGGACCAGCAGCAGAGAAATGACGACGAACATTTGCAGTTTTTTGGCTGTAACTTTTGATCCGTTGCTCGCAGCGTATTGGGACTGCGCTCAATGGATTTCTCTCGCAAAATTACGTCGGAATAGTGCCCCAAAGAATTAATTGCAGCACTTTTCAAAGTCGTCGAAATTTTCGCAAAAAATCCAAAGGGGTTAGATTTACTTTTTTTCCGATTTTCGGAGCTGAAAATTTTCGGTTTTCGAATTGATTTGTATGACCGTTTCTTGGCTAATTGGAACCCCAGGAACTCAGAAAACACATTCAAAAAAGCGTAGGACCAGCAGCAGAGAAATGACGACGAAAATCTGCAGTTTTTTGGCTGTAACTTTTGATCCGTTGCTCGCAGCGTATTGGGACTGCGCTCAATGGATTTCTCTCGCAAAATTACTTCGGAATAGTGCCCTGAAGAATTAATTGCAGCACTTTTCAAAGTCGTCGAAATTTTCGCAAAAAATCCAAAGGGGTTAGCCTTACTTTTTTTCCGATTTTCGGAGCCGAAAGATTTCGGTTTTCGAATTGATTTGTATAACCGTTTCTAGGCTAATTGGAACCCCAGGAACTCAAAAAACACATTAAAAAGAGCGTAGGACCAGCAGCAGAAAAATGACGACGAAAATCTGCAGTTTTTTGGCTGTAACTTTTGATCCGTTGCTCGCAGCGTATTGGGACTGCGCTCAATGGATTTCTCTCGCAAAATTACGTCGGAATAGTGCCCTAAAGAATTAATTGCAGCACTTTTCAAAGTCGTCGAAATTTTCGCAAAAAATCCAAAGGGGTTAACCTTACTTTTTTTCCGATTTTCGGGGCCGAAAATTTGCGGTTTTAGAATTGATTTGTATGACCGTTTCTAGGCTAATTGGAACCCCAGGAACTCAAAAAACACATTAAAAAGAGCGTAGGACCAGCAGCAGAGAAATGACGACGAAAATTTGCAGTTTTTTGGCTGTAACTTTTGATCCGTTGCTCGCAGCGTATTGGGACTGCGCTCAATGGATTTCTCTCGCAAAATTACGTCGGAATAGTGCCCTAAAGAAGTAATTGCAGCACTTTTCGAAGTCGTCGAAATTTTCGCAAAAAATCCAAAGGGGTTAGACTTACTTTTTTGCCGATTTTCGGAGCCGAAAATTTTCGGTTTTCGAATCGATTCGTATGACCGTTTTTTGGCTAATTGGAACCCCGGGAACTCAAAATACACATTAAAAAAAGCGTAGGACCAGCAGCAGAGAAATGACGACGAAAATTTGCAGTTTTTTGGCTGTAACTTTTGATCCGTTGCTCGCAGCGTATTGGGACTGCGCTCAATGGATTTCTCTCGCAAAATTACGTCGGAATAGTGCCCTAAAGAATTAATTGCAGCACTTTTCAAAGTCGTCGAAATTTTCGCAAAAAATCCAAAGGGGTTAGCCTTACTTTTTTTCCGATTTTCAGAGCCGAAAATTTTCGGTTCTCGAATTGATTTGTATGACTGTTTCTTGGCTAATTGGAACCCCAGGAACTCAAAAAACACATTTAAAAAAGCGTAGGACCAGCAGCAGAGAAATGACGACGAAAATCTGCAGTTTTTTGGCTGTAACTTTTGATCCGTTGCTCGCAGCGTATTGGGACTGCGCTCAATGGATTTCTCTCGTAAAATTACGTCGGAATAGTGCCCTAAAGAATTAATTGCAGCACTTTTCAAAGTCGTCGAAATTTTCGCAAAAAATCCAAAGGGGTTAACCTTACTTTTTTCCGATTTTCGGGGCCGAAAATTTTCGGTTTTCAAATTGATTTGTATGACCGTTTCTTGGCTAATTGGAACCCCAGGAACTCAAAAAACACATTAAAAAAAGCGTAGGACCAGCAGCAGAGAAATGACGACGAAAATCTGCAATTTTTTGGCTGTAACTTTTGATCCGTTGCTCGCAGCGTATTGGGACTGCGCTCAATGGATTTCTCTCGCAAAATTACGTCGGAATAGTGCCCTAAAGAAGTAATTGCAGCACTTTTCGAAGTCGTCGAAATTTTCGCAAAAAATCCAAAGGGGTTAGCCTTACTTTTTTGCCGATTTTCGGAGCCGAAAATTTTCGGTTTTCGAATCGATTTGTATGACCGTTTTTTGGCTAATTGGAACCCCGGGAACTCAAAAAACACATTAAAAAAAGCGTAGGACCAGCAGCAGAGAAATGACGACGAAAATGTGCAGTTTTTTGGCTGTAACTTTTGATCCGTTGCTCGCAGCGTATTGGGACTGCGCTCAATGGATTTCTCTCGCAAAATTACGTCGGAATAGTGCCCTAAAGAATTAATTGCAGCACTTTTCAAAGTCGTCGAAATTTTCGCAAAAAATCCAAAGGGGTTAGCCTTACTTTTTTTCCGATTTTCAGAGCCGAAA
Source organism: Diprion similis (assembly GCF_021155765.1). NCBI lineage: Eukaryota > Metazoa > Arthropoda > Insecta > Hymenoptera > Diprionidae > Diprion > Diprion similis. Next base: position 4,497,057 of record NC_060116.1, on the reverse strand, counting down.
ATTTTCGGTTTTCGAATTGATTTGTATGACTGTTTCTTGGCTAATTGGAACCCCAGGAACTCAAAAAACACATTTAAAAAAGCGTAGGACCAGCAGCAGAGAAATGACGACGAAAATCTGCAGTTTTTTGGCTGTAACTTTTGATCCGTTGCTCGCAGCGTATTGGGACTGCGCTCAATGGATTTCTCTCGCAAAATTACGTCGGAATAGTGCCCTAAAGAATTAATTGCAGCACTTTTCAAAGTCGTCGAAATTTTCGCAAAAAATCCAAAGGGGTTAACCTTACTTTTTTTCCGATTTTCGGGGCCGAAAATTTTCGGTTTTCGAATTGATTTGTATGACCGTTTCTTGGCTAATTGGAACCCCAGGAACTCAAAAAACACATTAAAAACAGCGTAGGACCAGCAGCAGAGAAATGACGACGAAAATCTGCAGTTTTTTGGCTGTAACTTTTGATCCGTTGCTCGCAGCGTATTGGGACTGCGCTCAATGGATTTCTCTCGCAAAATAACGTCGGAATAGTGCCCTAAAGAAATAATTGCAGCACTTTTCAAAGTCGTCGAAATTTTCGCAAAAAATCCAAAGGGGTTAGCCTTACTTTTTTTCCGATTTTCGGAACCGAAAATTTTCGATTTTCGAATTGATTTGTATGACCGTTTCTTGGCTAATTGGAACCCCAGGAACTCAAAAAACACATTAAAAAAAGCGTAGGACCAGCAGCAGAGAAATGACGACGAAAATTTGGAGTTTTTTGGCTGTAACTTTTGATCCGTTGCTCGCAGCGTATTGGGACTGCGCTCAATGGATTTCTCTCGCAAAATTACGTCGGAATAGTGCCCTAAAGAATCAATTGCAGCACTTTTCAAAGTCGTCGAAATTTTCGCAAAAAATCCAAAGGGGTTAGCCTTACTTTTTTTCCGATTTTCGGAGCCGAAAATTTTCGGTTTTCGAATTGATTTGTATGACCGTTTCTAGGCTAATTGGAACCCCAGGAACTCAAAAAACACATTAAAAAAAGCGTAGGACCAGCAGCAGAGAAATGACGACAAAAATTTGCAGTTTTTTGGCTGTAACTTTTGATCCGTTGCTGGCGGCGTATTGGGACTGCGCTCAATGGATTTCTCTCGCGAAATTACGTCGGAATAGTGCCCCAAAGAATTAATTGCAGCACTTTTCAAAGTCGTCGAAATTTTCGCAAAAAATCCAAAGGGGTTAGCCTTACTTTTTTTCCAATTTTCGGAGCCGAAGATTTTCGGTTTTCAAATTGATTTGTATGACCGTTTCTTGGCTAATTGGAACCCCAGGAACTCAAAAAACACATTAAAAAAAGCGTAGGACCAGCAGCAGAGAAATGACGACGAAAATCTGCAGTTTTTTGGCTGTAACTTTTGATCCGTTGCTCGCAGCGTATTGGGACTGCGCTCAATGGATTTCTCTCGCAAAATTACGTCGGAATAGTGCCCTAGAGAATTAATTGCAGCACTTTTCAAAGTCGTAGAAATTTTCGCTAAAAATCCGAAGGGGTTAACCTTACTTTTTTTCCGATTTTCGGCGCCGAAAATTTTCGGTTTTCAAATTGATTTGTATGACCGTTTCTTGGCTAATTGGAACCCCAGGAACTCAAAAAACACATTAAAAAAAGCGTAGGACCAGCAGCAGAGAAATGACGACGAAAATCTGCAGTTTTTTGGCTGTAACTTTTGATCCGTTGCTCGCAGCGTATTGGGACTGCGCTCAATGGATTTCTCTCGCAAAATAACGTCGGAATAGTGCCCTAAAGAAATAATTGCAGCACTTTTTAAAGTCGTCGAAATTTTCGCAAAAAATCCAAAGGGGTTAGCCTTACTTTTTTTCCGATTTTCGGAACCGAAAATTTTCGATTTTCGAATTGATTTGTATGACCGTTTCTTGGCTAATTGGAACCCCAGGAACTCAAAAAACACATTAAAAAAAGCGTAGGACCAGCAGCAGAGAAATGACGACGAAAATTTGGAGTTTTTTGGCTGTAACTTTTGATCCGTTGCTCGCAGCGTATTGGGACTGCGCTCAATGGATTTCTCTCGCAAAATTACGTCGGAATAGTGCCCTAAAGAATTAATTGCAGCACTTTTCAAAGTCGTCGAAATTTTCGCAAAAAATCCAAAGGGGTTAGCCTTACTTTTTTTCCGATTTTCGGAGCCGAAAATTTTCGGTTTTCAAATTGATTTGTATGACCGTTTCTAGGCTAATTGGAACCCCAGGAACTCAAAAAACACATTAAAAAAAGCGTAGGACCAGCAGCAGAGAAATGACGACAAAAATTTGCAGTTTTTTGGCTGTAACTTTTGATCCGTTGCTGGCAGCGTATTGGGACTGCGCTCAATGGATTTCTCTCGCGAAATTACGTCGGAATAGTGCCCTAAAGAATTAATTGCAGCACTTTTCAAAGTCGTCGAAATTTTCGCAAAAAATCCAAAGGGGTTAGCCTTACTTTTTTTCCAATTTTCGGAGCCGAAGATTTTCGGTTTTCAAATTGATTTGTATGACCGTTTCTTGGCTAATTGGAACCCCAGGAACTCAAAAAACACATTAAAAAAAGCGTAGGACCAGCAGCAGAGAAATGACGACGAAAATCTGCAGTTTTTTGGCTGTAACTTTTGATCCGTTGCTCGCAGCGTATTGGGACTGCGCTCAATGGATTTCTCTCGCAAAATAACGTCGGAATAGTGATCTAAAGAAATGATTGCAGCACTTTTCAAAGTCGTCGAAATTTTCGCAAAAAATCCAAAGGGGTTAGCCTTACTTTTTTTCCGATTTTCGGAACCGAAAATTTTCGATTTTCGAATTGATTTGTATGACCGTTTCATGGCTAATTGGAACCCCAGGAACTCAAAAAACACATTAAAAAAAGCGTAGGACCAGCAGCAGAGAAATGACGACGAAAATTTGGAGTTTTTTGGCTGTAACTTTTGATCCGTTGCTCGCAGCGTATTGGGACTGCGCTCAATGGATTTCTCTCGCAAAATTACGTCGGAATAGTGCCCTAAAGAATTAATTGCAGCACTTTTCAAAGTCGTCGAAATTTTCGCAAAAAATCCAGAGGGGTTAGCCTTACTTTTTTTCCGATTTTCGGAGCCGAAAATTTTCGGTTTTCGAATTGATTTGTATGACCGTTTCTTAGCTAATTGGAACCCCAGGAACTCAAAAAACACATTAAAAAAAGCGTAGGACCAGCAGCAGAGAAATGACGACGAAAATCTGCAGTTTTTCGGCTGTAACTTTTGATCCGTTGCTCGCAGCGTATTGGGACTGCGCTCAATGGATTTCTCTCGCAAAATTACGTCGGAATAGTGCCCTGAAGAATTAATTGCAGCACTTTTCAAAGTCGTCGAAATTTTCGCAAAAAATCCAAAGGGGTTAACCTTACTTTTTTTCCGATTTTCGGGGCCGAAAATTTTTGGTTTTCGAATTGATTTGTATGACCGTTTCTTGGCTAATTGGAACCCCAGGAACTCAAAAAACACATTAAAAAAAGCGTAGGACCAGCAGCAGAGAAATGACGACGAAAATCTGCAGTTTTTTGGCTGTAACTTTTGATCCGTTGCTCGCAGCGTATTTGGACTGCGCTCAATGGATTTCTCTCGCAAAATTACGTCGGTATAGTGCCCTGAAGAATTAATTGCAGCACTTTTCAAAGTCGTCGAAATTTTCGCAAAAAATCCAAAGGGGTTAACCTTACTTTTTTTCCGATTTTCGGAGCCGAAAATTTTCGGTTTTCGAATTGATTTGTATGACCGTTTCTTGGCTAATTGGAACCCCAGGAACTCAAAAAACACATTAAAAAAAGCGTTGGACCAGCAGCAGAGAAATGACGACGAAAATTTGCAGTTTTTTGGCTGTAACTTTTGATCCGTTGCTCGCAGCGTATTGGGACTGCGCTCAATGGATTTCTCTCGCAAAATTACGTCGGAATAGTGCCCTAAAGAATTAATTGCAGCACTTTTCAAAGTCGTCGAAATTTTCGCAAAAAATCCAAAGGGGTTAGCCTTACTTTTTTTCCGATTTTCTGAGCCGAAAATTTTCGGTCTTCGAATTGATTTTTTGACTGTTTCTTGGCTAATTGGAACCCCAGGAACTCAAAAAACACATTTAAAAAAGCGTAGGACCAGCAGCAGAGAAATGACGACGAAAATTTGCAGTTTTTTGGCTGTAACTTTTGATCCGTTGCTCGCAGCGTATTGGGACTGCGCTCAATGGATTTCTCTCGCAAAATTACGTCGGAATAGTGCCCTAAAGAATTAATTGCAGCACTTTTCAAAGTCGTCGAAATTTTCGCAAAAAATCCAAAGGGGTTAGCCTTACTTTTTTTTCCGATTTTCGGAGCCGAAAATTTTCGGTTTTCGAATTGATTTGTATGACCGTTTCTAGGCTAATTGGAACCCCAGGAACTCAAAAAACACATTAAAAAAAGCGTAGGACCAGCAGCAGAGAAATGACGACGAACATTTGCAGTTTTTTGGCTGTAACTTTTGATCCGTTGCTCGCAGCGTATTGGGACTGCGCTCAATGGATTTCTCTCGCAAAATTACGTCGGAATAGTGCCCCGAAGAATCAATTGCAGCACTTTTCAAAGTCGTCGAAATTTTCGCAAAAAATCCAAAGGGGTTAGCCTTACTTTTTTTCCGATTTTCGGAGCTGAAAATTTTCGGTTTTCGAATTGATTTGTATGACCGTTTCTTGGCTAATTGGAACCCCAGGAACTCAAAAAACACATTCAAAAAAGCGTAGGACCAGCAGCAGAGAAATGACGACGAAAATCTGCAGTTTTTTGGCTGTAACTTTTGATCCGTTGCTCGCAGCGTATTGGGACTGCGCTCAATGAATTTCTCTCGCAAAATTACGTCGGAATAGTGCCCTAAAGAATTAATTGCAGCACTTTTCAAAGTCGTCGAAATTTTCGCAAAAAATCCAAAGGGGTTAGCCTTACTTTTTTACCGATTTTCGGAGCCGAAAATTTTCGGTTTTCGAATCGATTTGTATGACCGTTTCTTGGCTAATTGGAACCCCAGGAACTCAAAAAACACATTAAAAAAAGCGTAGGACCAGCAGCAGAGAAATGACGACGAAAATTTGCAGTTTTTTGGCTGTAACTTTTGATCCGTTGCTCGCAGCGTATTGGGACTGCGCTCAATGGATTTCTCTCGCAAAATTACGTCGGAATAGTGCCCTAAAGAATTAATTGCAGCACTTTTCAAAGTCGTCGAAATTTTCGCAAAAAATCCAAAGGGGTTAGCCTTACTTTTTTTCAGATTTTCGGAGCCGAAAATTTTCGGTTTTCGAATTGATTTGTATGACCGTTCCTCGGCTAATTGGAACCCCAGGAACTCAAAAAACACATTAAAAAAAGCGTAGGACCAGCAGCAGAGAAATGACGACGAAAATTTGCAGTTTTTTGGCTGTAACTTTTGATCCGTTGCTCGCAGCGTATTGGGACTGCGCTCAATGGATTTCTCTCGCAAAATTACGTCGGAATAGTGCCCTAAAGAATTGATTGCAGCACTTTTCAAAGTCGTCGAAATTTTCGCAAAAAATCCAAACGGGTTAGCCTTACTTTTTTTCCGATTTTCGGAGCCGAAAATTTTCGGTTTTCGAATTGATTTGTATGACCGTTTCTAGGCTAATTGGAACCCCAGGAACTCAAAAAAAACATTAAAAAGAGCGTAGGACCAGCAGCAGAGAAATGACGACTAAAATTTGCAGTTTTTTGGCGGTAACTTTTGATCCGTTGCTCGCAGCGTATTGGGACTGCGCTCAATGGATTTTCCTCGCAAAATTACGTCGGAATAGTGCCCTTAAGAATTAATTGCAGCACTTTTCAAAGTCGTCGAAATTTTCGCAAAAAATCCAAAGGGGTTAGCCTTACTTTTTTTCCAGATTTCGGAGCCGAAAATTTTCGGTTTTCGAATTGATTTGTATGACCGTTTCTTGGCTAATTGGAACCCCAGGAACTCGAAAAACACATTAAAAAAAGCGTAGGACCAGCAGCAGAGAAATGACGACGAAAATCTGCAGTTTTTCGGCTGTAACTTTTGATCCGTTGCTCGCAGCGTATTGGGACTGCGCTCAATGGATTTCTCTCGCAAAATTACGTGAAAATAGTGCCCTCAAGAATTATTTGCAGCACTTTTCAAAGTCGTCGAAATTTTCGCACAAAATCCAAAGGGGTTAGCCTTACTTTTTTTCAGATTTTCGGAGCCGAAAATTTTCGGTTCTCGAATTGATTTGTATGACCGTTTCTTGGCCAATTGGAACCCCAGGAACTCAGAAAACACATTAAAAAAAGCGTAGGACCAGCAGCAGAGAAATGACGACGGAAATCTGCAGTTTTTTGGCTGTAACTTTTGATCCGTTGCTCGCAGCGTATTGGGACTGCGCTCAATGGATTTTTCTCGCAAAATTACGTCGGAATAGTGCCCTAAAAAATTAATTGCAGCACTTTTCAAAGTCGTCGAAATTTTCGCAAAAAATCCAAAGGGGTTAGCCTTACTTTTTTACCGATTTTCGGAGCCGAAAATTTTCGGTTTTCGAATCGATTTGTATGACCGTTTCTTGGCTAATTGGAACCCCAGGAACTCAAAAAACACATTAAAAAAAGCGTAGGACCAGCAGCAGAGAAATGACGACGAAAATTTGCAGTTTTTTGGCTGTAACTTTTGATCCGTTGCTCGCAGCGTATTGGGACTGCGCTCAATGGATTTCTCTCGCAAAATTACGTCGGAATAGTGCCCTAAAGAATTAATTGCAGCACTTTTCAAAGTCGTCGAAATTTTCGCAAAAAATCCAAAGGGGTTAGCCTTACTTTTTTTCCGATTTTCGGAGCCGAAAATTTTCGGTTTTCGAATTGATTTGTATGACCGTTTCTTGGCTAATTGGAACCCCAGGAACTCAAAAAACACATTAAAAAAAGCGTAGGACCAGCAGCAGAGAAATGACGACGAAAATTTGCAGTTTTTTGGCTGTAACTTTTGATCCGTTGCTCGCAGCGTATTGGGACTGCGCTCAATGGATTTCTCTCGCAAAATTACGTCGGAATAGTGCCCTAAAGAATTAATTGCAGCACTTTTCAAAGTCGTCGAAATTTTCGCAAAAAATCCAAACGGGTTAAACTTACTTTTTTTCCGATTTTCGGAGCCGAAAATTTTCGGTTTTCGAATTGATTTGTATGACCGTTTCTAGGCTAATTGGAACCCCAGGAACTCAAAAAACACATTAAAAAAAGCGTAGGACCAGCAGCAGAGAAATGACGACTAAGATTTGCAGTTTTTTGGCGGTAACTTTTGATCCGTTGCTCGCAGCGTATTGGGACTGCGCTCAATGGATTTTTCTCGCAAAATTACGTCGGAATAGTGCCCTTAAGAATTAATTGCAGCACTTTTCAAAGTCGTCGAAATTTTCGCAAAAAATCCAAAGGGGTTAGCCTTACTTTTTTTCCAGATTTCGGAGCCGAAAATTTTCGGTTTTCGAATTGATTTGTATGACCGTTTCTTGGCTAATTGGAACCCCAGGAACTCGAAAAACACATTAAAAAAAGCGTAGGACCAGCAGCAGAGAAATGACGACGAAAATCTGCAGTTTTTCGGCTGTAACTTTTGATCCGTTGCTCGCAGCGTATTGGGACTGCGCTCAATGGATTTCTCTCGCAAAATTACGTAAAAATAGTGCCCTCAAGAATTAATTGCAGCACTTTTCAAAGTCGTCGAAATTTTCGCAAAAAATCCAAAGGGGTTAGCCTTACTTTTTTTCAGATTTTCGGAGCCGAAAATTTTCGGTTCTCGAATTGATTTGTATGACCGTTTCTTGGCTAATTGGAACCCCAGGAACTCAGAAAACACATTAAAAAAAGCGTAGGACCAGCAGCAGAGAAATGACGACGAAAATCTGCAGTTTTTTGGCTGTAACTTTTGATCCGTTGCTCGCAGCGTATTGGGACTGCGCTCAATGGTTTTCTCTCGCAAAATTACGTCGGGATAGTGCCCTCAAGAATTGATTGCAGCACTTTTCAAAGTCGTCGAAATTTTCGCAAAAAATCCAAAGGGGTTAGCCTTACTTTTTTTCCGATTTTCGGAGCCGAAAATTTTCGGTTTTCGAATTGATTTGTATGACCGATTCTTGGCTAATTGGAACCCCAGAAACTCGAAAAACACATTAAAAAAAGCGTAGGACCAGCAGCAGAGAAATGACGACGAAAATTTGCAGTTTTTTGGCTGTAACTTTTGATCCGTTGCTCGCAGCGTATTGGGACTGCGCTCAATGGATTTCTCTCGCAAAATTACGTCGGAATAGTGCCCTAAAGAATTAATTGCAGCACTTTTCAAAGTCGTCGAAATTTTCGCAAAAAATCCAAAGGGGTTAGCCTTACTTTTTTTCCGAATTTCAGAGCCGAAAATTTTCGGTTTTCGAATTGATTTGTATGACCGTTTCTAGGCTAATTGGAACCCCAGGAACTCAAAAAACACATTAAAAAAAGCGTAGGACCAGCAGCAGAGAAATGACGACGAAAATTTGCAGTTTTTTGGCTGTAACTTTTGATCCGTTGCTCGCAGCGTATTGGGACTGCGCTCAATGGATTTCTCTTGCAAAATTACGTCGGAATAGTGCCCTAAAGAATTATTAGCAGCACTTTTCAAAGTCGTCGAAATTTTCGCAAAAAATCCAAAGGGGTTAGCCTTACTTTTTTTCCAATTTTCGGATCCAAAAATTTTCGGTTTTCGAATTGATTTGTATGACCGCTTCTCGGCTAATTGGAACCCCAGGAACTCAAAAAACACATTAAAAAAAGCGTAGGACCAGCAGCAGAGAAATGACGACGAAAATTTGCAGTTTTTTGGCTGTAACTTTTGATCCGTTGCTCGCAGCGTATTGGGACTGCGCTCAATGGATTTCTCTCGCAAAATTACGTCGCAATAATGCCCTGAAGAATTAATTGCAGCACTTTTCAAAGTCGTCGAAATTTTCGCAAAAAATCCAAAGGGGTTAGCCTTACTTTTTTTCCGATTTTCGGAGCCGAAAATTTTCGGTTTTCGAATTGATTTGTAAGACCGTTTCTTGGCTAATTGGAACCCCAGGGACTCAAAAAACACATTCAAAAAAGCGTAGGACCAGCAGCAGAGAAATGACGACGAAAATCTGCAGTTTTTTGGCTGTAACTTTTGATCCGTTGCTCGCAGCGTATTGGGACTGCGCTTAATGGATTTCTCTCGCAAAATTACGTCGGAATAGTGCCCTAAAGAATCAATTGCAGCACTTTTTAAAGTCGTCGAAATTTTCGCAAAAAATCCAAAGGGGTTAGCCTTACTTTTTTTCCGATTTTCGGGGCCGAAAATTTTCGGTTTTCGAATTGATTTGTATGACCGTTTCTAGGCTAATTGGAACCCCAGGAACTCAAAAAACACATTAAAAAAAGCGTAGGACCGGCAGCAGAGAAATGACGACGAAAATTTGCAGTTTTTTGGCTGTAACTTTTGATCCGTTGCTCGCAGCGTATTGGGACTGCGCTCAATGGATTTCTCTCGCAAAATTACGTCGGAATAGTGCCCTGAAGAATCAATTGCGGCACTTTTCACAGTCGTCGAAATTTTCGCAAAAAATCCAAAGGGGTTAGCCTTACTTTTTTTCCGATATTCGGACCCGAAAATTTTCGGTTTTCGAATTGATTTGTATAACCGTTTCTTGGCTAATTGGAACCCCAGGGACTCAAAAAACACATTCAAAAAAGCGTAGGACCAGCAGCAGAGAAATGACGACGAAAATCTGCAGTTTTTTGGCTGTAACTTTTGATCCGTTGCTCGCAGCGTATTGGGACTGCGCTTAATGGATTTCTCTCGCAAAATTACGTCGGAATAGTGCCCTAAAGAAATAATTGCAGCACTTTTCAAAGTCGTCGAAATTTTCGCGAAAAATCCAAAGGGGTTAGCCTTACTTTTTTTCCGATTTTC